>NC_072379.2:88437500-89062500 GCF_028885625.2 Pongo pygmaeus | reverse complement strand
TTTCTGAGTCCGGTTGCAGATTAAACCTGAGGATGACAGTGATGAGGAAAAGTTTAATGTGAGAATTAGCCATTGATGGCTTAAATGGTGCTAAAGAATCTTAGAAAATCTTCAATCTCTCTCTCTTCCAAAAGTGTGATTTAAGGCAGATTATGTTGCTTTAAAGTCCTATTTTGCATACCAATATTAACTCTCCTTTTTCTCTTTACATTGCTTGTCAATTTCTCCTACCTTTGTTTATACCTTGGACTAAAGAGAGAGTCGTGTGCTTGTTTAAATTTCCATGTAGGTTTAAACAAGCTACCCGTCTAGATTACATTATTATGGTCGCTTAACAAATCATTGTGCCACAAATTTAGTGGCATACAAGAACACCCAGTTATTATCTCATAGTTCTATAGACCAAAAATCAGGGTGGGTTCAACTGGGTTTTCTACTCAGGATGTCATAAGATATCATCTGGGCTGGCCTTACATGGAGGCTCTGGTTAAAAAATCTACTTTCAAGCTCATTTTAGAGAAAATAACTTTTAAATGGCTGATGTGATTAGATTACACTCAATGGGATAATCTGCCTTTTCATTAACTCAAAGTCAACTGATTAGTAACTTTAAGTACATCTACAAAATCTTTTTGTCACATAAAGTAATATAATCAAGGTGTGGTATCTCATTATATTCACAGTCCCAGATATTACGATACAGAATCTTGGTGGACCACTTTTAGAATTCTGCCTAAAATAATTTCTTATTTTAAATCAGAAAGCTAACTCTTGGAATTTCTATAACTCTTTGTTTATAATAATCAAAATAGTCCTTCTCAGAGTTCACAGTTACCTGTGAGGAGATTATTCTAGTGATAAAATCATATTTATGCTTTTTTACCTTTTATTTTAAAAATAAGAATTTTTTATTTGTTGTATTTAATTATGAGTGATATTATAAAGATCACATATTTTATTAAAAAAAAAGCAGCACAACATAAGAAAATGCCCAAACTACTTATAAAATACTAGCTTTTAAATATTTACTTTTTTGGCATTCTTTATATGTATGCTTTATCCATTATGAAATCTGGCATATAATTCTAATGCATTTAAAATATAGAAAACATACTGATTTTCTTTCTTTGAAATATTGTTATATCCATTAGGAAGAAGGTATGAAAGAAATAACACTATGTTTTGTGTAATTTGTTTATTCATTATTCCAAAGATCACTCGGATCACCTTCTTCTGAGAATGTTGAAGTCTAGAAAATTAGAGCCAGATTATGTTGATGTTTTACCAAATCCTTGAGGAGCAGAATAATGTTTTGCAAAGTGAGGATAAGACTACATTGACATTTGATGACAAAAAAGTTATGAGAAATAAAAAAGTAAATTTAGAACTAGTGAAATAAATACCTTGTTTATTCACTACTTGGCTTGCATAATTTAATGAACAGAAAAAAGGTCAATGACCCAAAAAGAATAGTTCCTATCTGCACTAAACAAATGCTAGAATTATCCTCTTCCAATTACTTTCTACAAAGCTTAGTATCCAAATTCCCAAGCAGTGCTAATGAACAAAGCAACCAGAATTAAGCATTTGTTTATTTAAAATATGTGAAAATTCATATACATGCCAAAACATCTATGTATTGTATAGACATAACTACAGGATCTCACTAGAGGATTTTGAGAAAAGCAATGATATTATTAGATTAAGGCTCTGCTATATTTATTTAAAATATTTATTTGATTTGTTTTTATTATAAAACTGGTCAGTGTGTATTCTGAACAATAGGAAAAAAGATAGAAATTTGAAAGAAACAAGTGATTATACAGGCTCCTCCCAAAATATTTTACTGTCACTATAATATTAGATGTGTTTATTCTCGACTTTCTAAGAAGGTTTTTCAGTTTTGATCATATATGTATAGGCTGATGTATTCACTTAATATTGTAACAAGTATTTTTCTGTTATTACAATCTCTTCATAAAATCAGTTTTGCCTCATTGATTCTTCATCTTACATAAATTTTATAATAAATATTATCTTACACGTAATTTTCTCTGTGCTTGAGTGAATGTCTTTATATCTGAGTGATTTAATTCTTTCATCATATGCTAACTCTTCTTCATTAATTTTTTTTATTCAACTGCCTCTTGCCTAATGCTTTCAGTTCTAGAAATCATTGAAATATGCTATGGTACAGGTTGTTTATGTAAAATTCAGTGACAATGTTTTTATAAAATAGTTTTCCCATTTATTTTTGCAAAAGCTCTTTTGTACTCATTAAACATGCAAAGATGATGGATATGCATTTACTTATGTACCTTTGACACATTGAAACATGCAAGTGACAGTGTTTTTCAACTATTTCATGACACAATCAATTTGATTCCAGAAAACAAATGCCAAAAACTGATGAATTCTTAGCGAAAATTTAGGTTAGTGATTTTTAATTTTTTCATTGTAGCCTTTGGCTACTTAAGTCACTAATTGCTTCAACAAAGATAATACTATTATTTGTATTCAGGTTATATCCAACTCAAATTTACACTTCAGTAGTCTTTCATAAAAGCTATCCTATCTTTAATATCATCTTTTCGGAATAATGATTCTGTCTAGAGATTTTCCCTACTTTGTTGGTTCATCATAGATTTGATGCTACAGTTTCTCAACAACATACATTAAATTGGAGTTTGCCTTCTTTTAATCACATTTATTTATTTTTTATCTTATTCATTAATCTAATTTGGTCATGTATGAGAAGTTTATAAAAATAACTTATCCTCTTCATCAATTTCCTCTGGATTCATTTTGCATAGAGAGGAAATCAACCATAAAAATTAATTCCAGAGTATATACCAGCTTCCGGAATTGGAGTTGCATCAACACACACATAAGAAACATCAGATGGTCTGGGCTAGATTGTTTGATTTTGTTGTTATGTCATTGGCTTTGTTTTATTTCCTGGAAAAAAATGGATAAGGGATGACTACTCCTTTAAGAGCATCAGGTTTTCAGAGGTCCTTGCATATCGCCTGCCTATCTATTGCCACGGTTCTGTTCTCCCTGTGCACATCACTGATAAGCAGGAGCAGACTGGATGAGAGAGGGATAGAGGTGTTGTAGAAGGAAGGCTCTTTGATTTGCAAGTAGAAAAATAGATAGGTCACGGATGAGAGTAAGTGGGTAGAAAGCTGGACCTATATCAGAAAACCAAAAACGTATAAGTAGCTATGAAACTTAAGTCGTAAACAATATATATGATATTTGCAGAGCATATAATAGATATACTTATTAATTGACAAGATTTTAATTTTATCAAATTATATTTCAAGGACATCTCTAGGAAACCCTTAGGTATAGAAATTCCAACAAAAATGATGCCTGGTATTATTTCACTATCATAAAAATATGCATCTGACTCAAGATTGGTTTTGTACAAATCAGGCACATTGTACATTTCTTCCCCTAGACCATCCTTTCCCTAAATCCCAAGCATTCTCACCTCCAGTTGGACTGAAGGTGTCAATTCCTGGCTAGAGTCTGGTTTTATGACTTATGTTATAGAACATAACTCCTCACTCTTTAAGGGGGAGATGTGCTTCGTGACCTCCTTCCAAAGAGTGCTGTATGGAAATGTGAGAAAGAGTAACTTCACAGTAGAGAAACCTGAAAAACACCACCCAATCAAAGTGAGAAAGTTGAGCATTAGTAGTGAGAAATTATGTCTATAATATATGCCTTTGTTATGTTGTTATGAGAATTTTTACCTCTGTTGTCCTCCTCCCCAAACTTTATAACCCTAGCTTAATCATGAGAAAAACATGAGACAATTCTCAGTTGAAAGACATTCTGCAAAATACCTGACCAATACTCAAAGCTGTGAAGGTCATCAAAAACAAGGCAAGTCTGAGAAATTGTCAGACCTTAGAGGATCTAAGAAGCCATGGCAGCTAAACATAGTGTGGCATTGTAGATGAGATCCTGGAACAAAAACAGAAATTAAATAAAATCTAAGGAAAGCTGCATGAAGTATGGACTTTAGTAGATAATTTGTATGTCAATATTGATTCATTAATTTCATTGCAAATGTACTCTACTAATATTAAAAATAGGAGATAAAGGAAAATTTCTCTAACTGTAGATTGTAGGCATTTTAAAAGACAATGCCTTGCATTTCCTTTCTCTATTTTCTGCATAGAAATAGTGACCCTACGTTATATATTTCTGCCTAAAATAACTTGTACCATACAAAGTTAAATGTTTCATCCTTTCAGAAGAACGTTGCATTAATTTCTACCCAACTACTCCATTGTTCTTCTCTTATGTTCTTGTTTACCGGCTCTTGATTGCAATTCTTCCTTATATTTAGTGCTGTTGGAGTATCCCTCTGACACATCTTAATGAACAGATTTATGGTAGTCTGTCTTTCTCAAGAGGTTATCAGCTGTTAACTTTGTCTTTACCATGTGTACTTGAATCTTGAATCATTGTGGTTTTGGAAGATAATTCTGAATGCAAGATTCTGAAATAATACAGTTTAAACAGAACAATTTAAATTGGCAAGTGTTTAAACTCTGTACTAAAGAGTGATTATCACATGCTATTTACTTTAAAGCTATATAGAGCTTTGTCTTATACATGAATTAAACATTTATACAACAGAATAACTTAGATAACAGTGAATCAGAAGTACTTGACTAAAAGCAGCAAAGTAGCCTCAGAAGGAATCTGAACAAACTTGACCTAGTGAGATATAAAGTACAAAGATGGTTGAAATTGAGCCAGGAGTGAAGCCCTACCTACCAGGACATTTAGGTTGGAAGATGTCCATATCTGGAGTTTCCTTCCATCAGACTCAACAGATGGACACGGTAAAAGTTATGTGCGCATGGTGTGTATGAGAGTATGTGTATGTATGTGTGTATAAACTGGACATGCTGTAGCATGTAAAAATTGAATTACTTCTTAGAAATATTTGCATAATGCTTCTAAGGCAATATGTTTAACTGATACACACTTGGAATGGTGAAAGTGTGAATTAGGGACACTGTTCCAAACTATTAATAAAGCAGTGGTTTCACCCAGCACTAGATCCAGATTTGGGAGACACCTTGAGAATTATCTAATCAGTAATTAAGTTAACATCTTTTTTTTTAGAGTTTGTTGTCATTTATTTAAAGTGGTCACCTCATTTTGTAGTTATCATTACATCCAGACAATAAGGGATGTGGTTGAATTTCAAAAGTATTCTAACTTAACAAGTCTTATTTTGTTAGCTTATCCTCACTTAGGTCTTCATATAAATTTGTAACTATTTCTTCTGAAGACATGGAGTTTTATTTAAACTACTATATTTTTTGTTTTAACATAGAACAACAGAATTGTTATTACAGAAGTTGAAAATTTTTAATCACTATTGGATATTAATTGAAGTTCTCTTTCTAATCATAATGATACATTTAAGTGCCTACATGTGGCATATATTTCTAGATTCTTTGAGTAAAACATTTGTATGACATCAACATCTGTATTGCCATCAGGAGTGTCATTTCTACTGGCAGGGGCAGCCACCTAGAAACCTGAAGGAATAATCTACGCAGAAAAAGTGATAGGGCATATCTGTGGTACTAATTTTTGTTTTGATTTATTTCTATTGTTCACAGATTGGCTTATGCAGCCATTTATTCATTTAGAAGTTTTCTCTGCTAAGGCACCTTCCTCTCCTATCTCACCACTCAAAATTTGGCCCATCTTTCGGAACTCAGTTGAAATGCCATTTTGCCATTAAGTTGATTGAAATCCTCTCAAATATTTATGATTTATCCCTTTCCAGAATGCTAGTAACTTTTTTACTCTTTTGAGATTCTCTTATATTGTGCCTTGAATGACAGTTGTTCCTGTACAGATCTTAGCACTCTTATTAGCCTACCACGCCTGGAAAGGGCTGTCTGCCCCTTTGTCATCCTTGGCCTCATCTGACACATGACACTATGCCTTCCATGTTAGGTCACTGCCTGTCATCTTATGTTTCTATCCTGCCTTGTATACTCATGTTCTTCCGTCTCACTTCCCTGCTGTCTCCTGTCTTTCTATAGAACTACATTTTCCTCTGGTCCTCCTTCTTTGAGCATGTATGATTTTTAATATGCTCCCCATCCATAGAATCCTGGCTAGCCTCTACTCACTTCCTAACCACAACCCTCATCACTTTAAGGGAAGATATCTTAAACTGAGAGGGTTTGGAATAAAGTGGGGAAGTGGGATTTGTCAAACAGAATGAAAGCATGCATGCAGGTGACAGTCCTGAATGTGCATAAATGACATTGGAAGAAAGCAGAAAGACACTGGATGGAAATGTGCAAATGAAAGAAGATTCCATGGATTGGGAGAGCAGGGAAGTGAGAAATCATCCTTAAGTGATGTTCAAGAAGAACAGAGGAGATGATATTATCTCCAAATTTACCTGATCATAAGAAGTATCTTAACAACATGTTAAGATGTAGATTCCTGAGACCCGCCACAATCTAGCAAATTATAATCCCTTGAGACAGCCTGCAAATCTGATTTTAAGAAGCTTCTCAGTGATCCTTATGATGTGAATTTTGAGAAAACCTGGAGAAATTGATGGTAATGTCACAGAAACATAAAATGTTAAGAGAACTGGGGATGGAGTAGGGATAGGAGGTGGGATAATTTCTTCCTCTTACAATACGGGGTAATTGGGCCAAAAGCAGGGGTGCAGGGCAGAGTCCTAATGCACAAAGTGCTTTGGCCTCCTTAATGAGCCTGCATTAACTCTGCCAGCTGCAAATATTTCTCAGTAAAATAGGGCAAAAGGCTTTTACAATAAGATTACTAAGATTTTGTTAAGTGTGTTTGGCCATTAAAGGAAAAATGTGAAAATTTGTGAGATATTTTCTACTCCTGAAACAATCATTTCCTATTAGCATTTTAGTCATAAGTTTACTTCACTGGCTCTTATGTTCTTAGTTTCTTCAACCTACTGCAGAAGAACTGAAAACATTATTAGAGTAAAATGACATGATGAAATCATGAGATTTTGATCAGTTTTACAACAGAGCTGAAAGGTGATGTTTTAGAGACTGTCAGATTATTTTCAGAGACTCATGCTAGACTACTTCTTACTGAAAATATTTAAATACAGCAGAATTTAACTCAAAGTTCTAAAAAAAGTACATTTTATAATATTGGTATTAAAATGTCTTAGTACTATATAAAATTGCTGTTTTTGTTTCAGTCTAAAGACTAGTATAGTTAGTGAGGATGTTAAAACTTGACAAGAATAACATAATTCTTACAGATTTAAATTGATTTCTTTCAACTGAACTTATGCACTGGACTTTTCAAAGAGAAAAGTATGAACAAAGGCAAATTCATATTTAAAGGGAACTTTTCATTAAACACTTTGTAGTCTACTCTGTTATTTTTCCTCCAATGAGGAATTCTATCTTTTGTTCAGTGCACACAAAAATTAATTGTAATCAGCAGTTTTTGTTGCCTAATGTCTCATATAGTTAAATTTTTTCTTAAATAAAAAATAAATAGTAATTTGAAATTTAAAATAGCATTTTATAGAGAACAGAGTGTTAATGAGCCAGTATGTAAAAATATTTTTTCATTTTACAAGAAGCTCATTTAATTTTTAATATTCAATTCCAAAAAATACAAAGGGATAAGCAGAAGTGACGTTTGGCTGTATGTATTTTATAAGTCATTTACTAAATAAAACATTTATTTCCAGATATTTTCTTTAGCCACATATTAATATTCAACCTAGCCCAGTCCCTTTGAAAATTGTTAACAACTAGATTCCTTATTTCATGTCCTAGTGATATGTAACAGTAAAATATGATTTTTACTCAATGCATAAGTGAGAGATCCTTTGTTTATTTAATATTCTCATCATTTCCTTGAGTAAAAATGATAAATATATTATTTACCAAGAAAAGATAAAAAGTTCTAGCTGACTCTTGGCATGACATAGACTATGTGATACAATCCAGTTGTCTCATGAGGATTCAAAGAAGCATAGGGATCTGTTACAGTTGTTATTAAATATCCTTTAACTGGTTCTGTCCTAATTCAAAGTATTTTCATGTACTGCATGACACAAACAAACAAGGTAGAGAATTTTTCTGAATGTAATACAAAAGTCAGGGTGTCTCATTTGAGGAAAGATACACTGTTAGCATTTATTTTATCTTTAAGCAAGATAATAATTTATAATTATGACTGATTCACATATAATCTACAGCAATAACAAATCATTAAGCATTGAATTGTGAAAGATAATGTCCTAGTAATTTGGTTATTTCAGTACGTCAAGTGTTTACTTATTCATTTTAACTGTTTTCCAAATTTTGATATAGTTGTCAAATAAAACCAAATGATTGTAAGGTGTGCAAGGTGATGATTTGATATACATATATTTTGTGAATTAATCAAATTAGTTTACATGTTTTGCCTCACTGTGCTGTATATTAGATCCCCTGAACATATTTATCTTCTAACGGAAAGTTTGTACTCTTTGACCATCTCCCTTTTTTCCTACCCACTGCCTCTAATAGCCACCATTCTACTGTCTGTTTCAATCAGTATAACGTGTTTAGATTCCACATTTAAGTGAGATCATGCAGTATTTGTCTTTCTCTGTATGACTTATTTCACTTAGGACAGTGCCTTCACATTTCACTCATGTTGTTGCAAATGGCAGGATTTCTTTCTTTTTTATGGTATCATATATATGACATTTATATATATATAGATATCATATATGATATATAATATGCCACAATATACATTCATATATAGAATAATATATCTAATATAATATTATATATATATAGTGATCCAAAAGATAGGTCCAAATTTTATATAATCATGTAATAAATATACAATCTATAGTTATATATAATATAATGTATAGTATAATATAATATATAATATTATATATATTATTCAGGGGTGGGGATGGGGTTGGAATGATGTTGGTCAAAGATACACAATTTCAGATAGCAGGAGTAAGTTTAAGAACTCTATTGTACAACATGGTGACTATATTATATTATATTATACAATATATATATTCTAGAAAATGCCAAGAAAGTGGATGTAAAGTGTTCTCACCACAAAAGAAACCATGGGAGATAATGCACATGCTAGTTAGCTATGTTTATTCCTACCGAAAAAATAACTGTGAAGTAACACATATGTTAGTTAGCTATATTTAGTCATTTCACAATGAATATATTCTTTTTTTTCCTTTCCTTTCCTTTTCTTTCTTTTTTTTTTTTTTTTAAAGCGAAACGAAATATTTTATTAGTCTTGGGAAAAAATACAGAAACACACAATAAAAACTTCTCTAGCATGAACATGTGCAAGTTTCACAATCATACTATTACATTTTGCATTGGCAGATAGTTCAAGGTGTAGTATCTGTCAGCCTGTGTCAGATAGCTTGGTAGCCAGCAGCAGTCTTTTGAAAACACAACCAATAAAAATACGGGATCTAAGCCCAAGGCTAAACTGACACAGAGGTCTTCTGAAGCTAAATTATGGTAGAAAATATGAAGATGAGGTTTTGATAATTCAAAGCAAGACTCACCATTATAAAACTGCATGATGATTAGGGCTAAATAGTTACTTTCATTTTAAATAAAAATATTCATACACTGTTATGTCAGATAATCTTATAGTATTGAGAATTGAAATGCCTATCATGTACATGATGAAGATATATGTAATGGAATAAATTTGTGGGGTTGTTTGGGCATTTTGAAAGTGTATTTTGTATTATTATTGTCCTTTTCTTATCACAATAAATATATTCTTAAAAGCATCATGTTATACAGAATACATACAATTTTGTCAATTAAAAATTTTAAAATTAAATTAAATATTTTAAAACATAAAAATCAAATGACCCTTAGATGTTGAAACAAGAAATCATAAATGCCCAACTCATTTAATCAAAACCACTTTTTTGTAATGTATTATGTATTTAGATATATAAAATGTGTGAGTAATATTATAACACATATATTTTTAACATTGAGATCAAAAACTAAAACACTGTTAAACTAATAAAAAAAAGTACAAATACAATAATATATTTAAACTTAAAGAACTTTTAAGCAACTATTGGATGAAAGATTTCTGAGTACAATTTATAGATAGGCACTAATGTTTGTGTTTAGTGCTTAATTTAAGCTAGAAATAAAATGTAGATTTATTGATATTCACATCGCAAAATAGTTAAAAATTTTTGAGAAATTCACATACAAAATCTAATCCTTTAAACCTCATATATTTTCCCACAATAACATGTTTGCATTTTTCTTGCTTTTCTTATTATTGAATATTGAATATATTTAGGTCCTGTTTTAAGCAGTTTACATGCAGTGTGTGATGTCTCATTTATTTATAACAAGCCAATTAAATAGATAGCAATTTTCATGGAAATACTTTCTAAATGACAAAAGTTATGTTATGAAAGGTGGCATTCTTTTTTATAACTACTAGAGAAGGGGGTGGAATGTAATCATTTTATCTACTATCATGTTATTTACCTCTAATTGACAATTTTCACAGATTTAAAAGCCCTTATATGGTATTTAGGGACTTAAATCAGCTATAGTCATCTTATCTCATATTAAATAGTGTCTTCAAGCTGGCTCTATAAATAATAAGTGAATGGACGAGAAAACAAGGAAATGAACCAAATATGTTAATGGAAAAAATATTACAAAAAGGTAGAGGATTAATGAATTCAACAACTCTTAAAAATCAACTGTTCAAACTACTTTCTATGTAAGTACAATTTTAGTCTATTCTGATACAGAAGTAAACTCAATTCTTGAATGTGATTTCAGTATAATTCTAAAAGAGCCTGCAATGGTGATTAAAGGCACAGTTATTGCACAAGGTTACCAATTACATTTGTTTTCACACAGCTATATACTTTTTTTTTTTTCCAAAATCCTTACCAATTTTCAGAGGCAAGGGTTACAGTAAGCTAATGTACCACTAGATCCCTTTCAGTTTCATTTTCAGAGTGATAGTAATTGTTTCATATCTGGGAAGGTTTTCTGAGACTATAATAGTACATGTGTGATTTTGTGTGATTTATTCAGAGGCTCATCAGCTTCTTTAGGAGGCAGCAATGTAACATAGTTCTCCAGAGGAGACAGTGCCATAGTGAAATATGGGACTAAGGCACTGCCGATTTAGCCCAGACCCTTGACTGTGAAAAGTCAGAATAATACATTTAGTTGTTTTGCTGGACATTGTGTAAATATTTTGGAAGAGTATGCTTTATTTTTCTAAGTTCAGAATGCACAGTGGGATAATGTGTGATCTGGAACTTGCCCAATGTATGTAAGAGCTGAGGCACATCAACAGAGAGGAGATATCGGCAAACCTTTTACTTGCAGTTCCTAGAAACTGAAGAGCTACATAACTAGAATATAGAATTACTTTCAATCATAATATTTTAGTATGAGAATGAGTCGTTTAGCATCAACTCTTTCAATTTATTGATGAAGAAACTAAGGCTCAAAGAAATTAAGTGACTTGCTGGAAATTATTACTAAATGGATGCCAGAATCAGAATGAAATCAAAATGTTCAGATTCAAAGCCAAGTGCTCTTCTGAGTGCCTCATGCTGCCTCTTACATTAGACTACCTCTGACCCACAGATTAAATTCAATTATTCGACTTATAAATAGTGTTCTCTTTTCATAGCCACAACATCAGTCATACAGGTGAAAACCCATGCCTTTATGGTACCACTTCCTTTATGTCAATTATGTTTAAAAGTGGTAAAATCTAGCCTGTTTGTGAGTGCCATAGTTTCAGGAAGAGTAGTTTTGTATAGGCATTCTTAAAACAAACTTTCATGCATAATTTTTTATTTAAATTAAAAAGTATATAACAAAAAGAGACGAGTTTTGCAGTATAATGTGAAAATGTGATCCTGAATAAGCGCAAAAAAAAAAAAAAAAAGGGAAATTAGAGCAGGTCAGATTTTATTTTTATGGTGGGTAAGGACTGGTGGACTTGGCATTGGTAATATCTGGTTAGAGATTTTAAAATGTATTCAAAAAAGCAAATCAATGAAAATTAAACAATCTATAAATAATACTTAGCCATCATAATTTAAACAGCTACTATTATAAGACAGACCTATTTAAGAAAGGGTGATTTTTTTTTTGTTTCCTTTCTGACTTTGGCTATATCTTTTAAAAAAATACTTTATAAACTTTGGAATCTCATGAATAATTTAGTTATTATTCATATAAAGTATGATCATAAAATTAAGAGGATGCATATAGAACAGTTGAATTACTTACACAGGGAATGTGACTTTATTTTATGAAGCTGTGGGTCTTGTTGATTTAAATAGTTTCTGGGGTTTTTTTTTGTATCCTCGTTGAAAGATTATGTTGTATTATGTTAGGCTATAATTGTGTTATTCATAGGAATGAATTGTATAATCATAGTGTGGTGACGGCATGCAGGTAACCATGACTACTACTGTTGTTCCATCAATTTTTGCTTCTTTATGCAGTGGTGAATATTTTTAGTGGTTCTATTATTTGCTCTTTTAAAACTTGGAACCAAAATTATAAGTCATCTCTATTAAAAAAATTCTTGCATAATTTTACAGGGTCCTCCTTTTAGATACTTAGGTATGGAATATCGAAAAGGAAGCTCATGGAAAGAGATTTCTAATTTAAACAAAAATGTGTATCAGTGGGGCCAACATCTTCATTTTTCTGACTGTAATATTTGCGTTTCTGGACATTTTTTTCTAGCCTTCTTCTCTGTGTAATCATTAATTCCTGGCTATATTTTGTGTATCAGATTTCTGAAAACTTCCTCTTCTGTTTCATTCACACAAACACTATTATTGTTTAGGCCTTCACCACTCATACTTGGATTATTAAAGTAGCATTCTGAGTGGCCTTCATTTTATTCTTAACAGTATCTATCCTGGGCTTTATCTTTTCTTACTAATCCTTTTGGCTTGACTGCATTCTAAAGTAGTATAAAACTCACAAAAACTCATCACAAAACTGTTCCAAAGCTAAACATTTCTTTCTATCGGAGATTGTAGATCTCAAAGTGAATATAAAAATATTTATTCTGTAAGGAGCATTATTTTCTTTACAGACACTCCCACTGATGGGTTACAAAGCGCTGAGTGTCAGAAGCCTTGGAGGCTTTTTAGGCTCCATAGCAGTCTATATCACAGAGAACATCACAGATTTTATTGTTGTTGTTGTTCCTTTTATAGTTGTGAAGTCTACTGCAAGCAGAATCACAAGATCAAGGTCAAAGGTTATAGAACATTTTTAATACTACTGTGTATGTAGATAGAAATACAAATAAGTTATAGCTGCTAATTTTGATGCACCAATTTTTTATTCTCCAGTAACATAAATTACTTAAGATAATAAAATTCTTCATTATTGAAACTTCATACTGAGGTAAAATTATTCAGTTATTGCAGTTGTAGAATGTTCCCTTCATTACATGAAAACTACTCGTACAAATCCTAGATCCACTTATTGACTCTGATAGCAGAGTTATGACAAAAATCTGATAATCAACAGTTATAGCAAATAGCTCAGTCTTTACTTGCATATCTCAAAAAGTGGAAGTGTTTCCAAACACAACACTAATAAAATTCTCCTTCCTTCTCACCTCTTTCATTACATTGCAGACCTTCCATACTCTTCAGAAACTTATTCTTTCATCAGCTTTGAGTGATTTTTCTCCTTTTCTACCCCAGATTCTTTATTATGTAAACATAAGTGGCAGTTCTCTACAAGACATAATTAGTCTTTAATTTACAGAGGAAAGGAGAAAATGGGACTAGATACTCTGGCTGGATGGAAAAGGTGGACATCTATGAACAATCTCCAGTTAATTATTTTCAATCACAAAAATAATGGTTTTTGTAATTAGATTTTTGAAAACAGACAATTTTTATAGGAATATATATATCATGCAACAGTATAGCTGACTGTGCTGGAATTTGGCAACAAAACCTTTACATTTAAACAGGTCTCAAAACAAGGGCGTTTTTTTCCTAGGTAAAATAATGGCTTTTATTTTCACTACAAAATCCTTTTCTAATCTCTCAGATTATAATCCAGAGACATCGCAATTGTCTTCCTCCATTAACAAAATCTTTTAGACCAATATTTTCCCTCTGCTTAATTCCCTGTATTTGGAAGGTAATAACAATATCATGCCTCTTATCATAGATGGGAGAATTTATCAATCCATTTTTAAAACACCTCATATTTTATCTGTTCACAATTGTAAAGACATTCAGAAGAATGTGCAGCGACATTATACAAACCAGTCTTGAAACCTCATTTATATCATGCATTGTGAAGAATAATTATGTTTTGTTTGTCTGAATTTTCAATCTTGTATGGAGTGGAACTTTGAAAAATACAACAAAAATTAGATAAAATAATAGTTATTCTATTTATCATATTAATAATTTAAAGTATAGCACAATTGATGTGGTTAGATGCCATGGCCATATTAAAGTTTTTAAAGCTACTTTCAATGTCAGCACATATTCACTGAAGAGGTAAGAAATAGTTGTAATAAATAGTTCTCTCACCAGGAAACACTGTTAACAGAGACTTCACAAGGAGGCATATTTTCAGGAGAGGCTTCTCCAAACTATTCAACTCACCTGAGCTCCTCCGCAAATGTAGATTAATTTTTTTTCTTAACTGATCACATTATTATTTTCTTAGAGTGCTAACAATGTCACCACAGGCCATTGAGCACTTCTTTGTGGACTGACAGAAGGTGTTCCTTCTTCATGACAGGGTCAATACTGCACTGGGCAGGTGGCTTGACCAGCAGATGAAGTGCGTGTCGGCCTCCATCATCTTCCAACTATGTGCTTCTGGGTTGGGGCACGACCTTTAGCACTATATGCAGCAGCTGTCTTATCTGGTCCCTCTTTCTGATTTCAATGCCTAAGGTTCCTTTAATTCATTCTCAGCCTCCACTGCAGAGGAAAGCTTGGCAGTCTTTGGGCACAAGAAGTTGCATATAATGGATAAGGAATGATGTTTTAAAATTAGATTTCATAAAGAATCTAGAGGAGGTATCTCTTACTACCTACGCTAAATGAGATTCCATCTCTTAATTACATTTTACAAAACATAAGAGGCGTTTTACAAAATGTTTACAAAGTGTATCTTCTTGTTAAGCTAGTTTATATTTAATACAGCTCACAAGGTTAGGATGAGTATAGGATTGGGTTTTCCAGGTTCAGGAAACACTTCAAAGGAAGTCATACTTTGAACATATTATCTAAAGTTATCCATGATTTTATATATATATATAAAATGTCAACCTAATATAATGTATATTATAGTTGTATATATAATATAATTGTACATATAATATATATTTACATATTATAATTATATGATTATATATTTAGAAATATATATATTTTTGTAAAAAGCTTTGAAGTATTTATAAAAAGCAACTGTATAGAAGCAAATAATTATTCACTGTCTTATGTTGACAGCATGGAACAAAAGGCAAAATCATGACTCATGAAACTATAAGATGAATATATGTCAAATCTTTTATTTAACTCATTAATTAATAAGAGATTTAGTAAAATCTTAGGACCAGCTCAAAGGAAAAATTTAAAGAACATAGGCTGCCAGTAAGTGGAAATAAGTTTGGTAATATATGCAAAATTAGTTAATAACCTATAAAGTAATAAAATGTCAGTTTTGTAGAAAAGGAAAACCAATTATATCTCAGTTTGTCAGATGTAATTTATTTGCTTTCTATGAACAATAATTATTTGCATGACTATCAGTCTTGTGCAAGTTAACTTCTACTTTTACATTAGTCGTTAATAGAAAATCAGTTAAAGTTATTCCTCCCTACTGAATCAGATAATCCCCAGATAGTCTATCAGACAGCTTCTACCACTTTGTTAAAATGATGCCCAGTAATTTCATTTGCTGATTTCCAAATCTTAGACATTTTTCTTGACACATCCAAATATATTGCATCAGACAACCAGTCTCTAAAGTTAAAAAAAAAATCACAGTTTCTGTATATTTTTTCATTACACACAAAAAAAACAGATTCTTGAAGTCCTACTCTGAATCATATAATCTATGAGCACCCATAAAAAACAGACTATCCCCAGTATGCTCGCCATTCACTGAGAATTTCACAGTTGAGCCTTGTTTTCTCCACAGATACTACATCTGCCCATGCTACTAAGTCTCAGATCAATTCTGAGAAAGACAAAGAGCTGTACTGATCTAACAAACACATATTATTGCCACACATTTCTTACCAGGTATTTCCTGATGCTCATAACATTCCCCCAACACTGTCCCTCAATCACTCACTGATTCCAGCACAGTTCATGCAGCTGGTGGCAGACTTGATTCTCTCTCATTAGCTTCCAATATCTCCCACTCTCCACATTCTCACCATTATGAGAATACCTTACCCCTACTTAAGAAGAAATATTGAGACCATCTGGCATGATATCCCGCCTTTATTCCCATCTTTCATTCAGAGCACTGCTCATAGAATCCTACCAAAAAGGAAAAGCTTTCCTTTCACTTTCAAGTAGACCCTTACACTCTATCCACTCCCATCTCCTTGAATGTAGCCCATGTTTAGCCTCTCTGTCTTAAGTAACTTTCATTTTTCTTTTCCAGTGACATTTTCCTTGTTACCCTTGAACATGTTCAGGTTTCTCTCATGCTGGACATTTTTGCCTAGATCAGCTACCCTTCTCACTGTAATACAGGATCATATACCTGCCAGACTCCTGGATCATGAGTCTCCTAATTTGCTGCTTCCACAAGGTACTTGCCCATTTTATCATTAAATTTCTGGATTTGAGGTCCACATTTGCTTGCCATGTGACTAAAATTCTGTTTTCAAAGGTTATCCTTTGGTCTCAGATTTCTTCTGCAATTTTTGACATTTTGATTTTCACTTTTCTTCTTTTATCTATAACACAGTACTTTCTTGGTTCTCTGACTTCTTTATCACTTTCTTAATCTATTTACTAAAACATTTATCTGTTATCCTTTACTCTTGATTTCTAATCATTTTCAATATGTGATCCATAGTCATAATTTCATTGTTTCAATTATTGAATCAAATATATGTATCCACTTTCAATATCTCAATTTCAATCACATAATTCCATTTGCTCACAAGATAAATATTTTCTTAGGGAAATTTAATACATATCAAATTGAAAACACTATATATCTTGACAATGGAGCTTCTTTCATGTCAACCTAATTTTAATTGATGTGCAATGGACTGAATGTTTATGTGTCCCCTCAAGTTCAAATTTGAAATCCTAACCCCCAGAGTGATGGTATTAGGAGAAGGTGGGGCCTTTGAAAAGTGATTAGGCCATGAAGGCAGAGCTTTTATGAGTTAGATCAGTGCCCTTATAAAAGAGGCCTCAAAGAGATCCCTAATCTCTTCCACCATGTGAGGACACAGGGAGAAGATGCTGTTTATGAACCAGAAAGTGGGACCTCATCAAACACCAAATCTACTGGCAACTTCCTCTTGGACTTCCCAGCCTCCAGAACTGTGAACTGTGAGAAATAAATGTCTGTTGTTAATAAGCCACAGTGTTATACTATTCTATGGTGTTTTGTTATAGCAGCTGAAATGGACTAAGGCAGTGTTAACACACCTTTCCGAATCCCATGGGAGAGAAGAATGTCTTTTAATTCCCTATACACATTTTTACTGAATCTCATTTTCCATTATTTCCTCAGCTCTAAATCTATCACCAAATTCTTTTATTAAGTTTATATTTACTATTTTTTATATCTATTATGTGTATATACATATGTTATTTCTCATCTAGATTATAAGCCACCTAAACAAAAGGACAGTTTCTCTTATCTTTTCTTGGACCTTTGGAGCAATTACTGAATAATAAAAGGTAATAATACTAATAATACATTGCGAAGCCTTACATTTTTCAAGTGACATTAACATTTATTTTTAAATTTAATTTCATAACTGACAGAGAAGTCAAGTGGCATTGCTATAGGATTCACAGCCTATAAGGGACAGAAACGGAACTAGGAATTGTTTCTAGGATACTTCTTCATTACAGTATTGATTAAGTGGCTGGTCAACAAAATGATATAAAGTGGGGAAAAAAGGTAACCCATATTTACCCATTAAAGTTGATTGTTACTCATTCTTAGTAGAGAGGTTCTGTCTTTCTCTCTGCCTCTTTTACTTCTCGTATTTAGGTAACATGAAATTTCCCTGGAGGGTTCCTAGAGCAAGTAAAAATTTAGAAACTTGAGAAGCTTCCATACTAACTGGGTAACAACAATTTGCTCACTGAAAATAGTTTCAGTAAAAGCACTTAATGGGTTTTTTTGCACTACTCTGAAAGGCAAATTCTTTTTATATTATTTACTTTGTTTTCCCACCCAAAACAATAAAAGTAGATATTTTTGATGTAAAGAGTTACACATTGTAAAGCTCTCTCTTTTAAAGGCTGCATTTCTTTTCTACCATTATAAAGCAAACATTATTTTGTGTTTCAAACCAGAATCTAAGCCTGTGGAAAAGTCAGATAAAATTTAGTCTTTCAAGTGTTATGTTGGAACATGTTTCTCCTATAAAATCCTAGAGTTTGATTGCTATGTTCCTACACAGGAAAAGTCCACAATGTTCTGTTGTAAAGAGATAATTTATTATTGGGCAAAAGTTTTTGATTGACTCCAAATAAAATTATGTATTAGTCCATTCTCATGCTGCTATGAAGAAATACCAGAGACTGGGTAATTTGTAAACAAAAGAGATTCAATTGACTCAGAGTTCCCCATGGCTGGGGAGGCCTCAGGAAACTTACAATCATGGCAGAAGGCACCTCTTCACATGGTGGCAGGAGGGAGAATGACTGCAAGCAGGGGAAATGTCAGACACTTATAGAACTGTCAGATCTTGTGAGACTCACCCATTATCATGATAACAGCATGGGAAAAACCCTTCCCGTGATCCAATTACCTCCACCTGATCCTGCCCTTGACACATGGGAATTATTACAATTCGAGATGAGGTTTGGGTGGGGACACAGAGCCAAACCATATCATTCTGCCCCTGGCACCTTCCATATCTCGTGTCCTCACATTTCAAAACACAATGGTGCCCTATAAACAGTCCTCCTAAGTCTTAACTTATTCCAGCATTAACCCAAAAGTCCAGGTTAAATGTCTCATCTGAGACAAGGCAAGTCTTTTCCACCTATGAACCTGTAAAATCAAAAGCAAGTTAGTTGCTTCCTAGATACAATAGAGATACAGGCATTGGGTAAATACAGCTGTTCCAAATGGGAGAAATTGGCTAAAATAAAGGGGCTACAGGTTCCATGCAACTCCACAACCCAATAGGGCAGTCATTAAACCTTAAAGTTCCAAAATGATCTCCTTTGACTTCATGTCTCTCATCCAGGTCACACTGATGCAATAGGTGGGCTCCTATGGCCTTGGGGAGCTCTGCCCCTATGTTTTTGAGAGTACAGCCCCCCTTGCAGCTTTTATGGGCTGGCTTTGAGTGTCTGTAGCTTTACCAGGTGCACAGTGCAAGCTGTTGGTGGATCTATTGTTTTGGGATCTGGATTATGGTGGCCCTCTTTGCACAGCTCCACTAAGTAGTGCTCCAGTGGGGACACTGTGGGGGATCAAACCCCACATTTTCCCTCTGCACTGCCCTAGAAGAGGTTCTCCATGAGGGCTCTACCCCTGCAGCAAACTTCTGACTGAATATCCAAGCGTTTCCATACATCCTCTGAAAGCTAGGCAGTGAATCCCAAACCTCAATTCTTGACTTCTGTGTACTCACACTTTCAATACCGTGTTTAAGCCACCAATGTTTGGGGCTTGCACTCTCTGAAGCAATGGCCTGAGCTGTACCTTTACCTTCTAGCCATGGCTGGGACACAGGACACCAAGTCCTAAGACTGCATAAAGCTGCAAGGCCCTGGGCCCTGGCCACAAAACCATTTTTTCCTCCTAATCCTCAGGGCCTGTGATAGGAGGGGCTGCTATGAAGACTTCTGCCGTGCCACAGAGACATTTTCCCCATTGTCTTGGTGATCATGGTGTCTTGTCATGGCTCCTTATCACTCATGCAAATTTCTGCAGACTGCTTGAATTTCTCCTCAGAAAATGGATTTTTCTTTTCTATTGCATCATTAGGCTACAAATTTTCCAAACTTTTATGCTCTGCTTTCCTTTTAAACATTCCAAGCCATCTCACTCAAGTTCAAAGTTCCATAGATCTCTAGTACAGGGGCAAGATGCCATCAGTCTTTTTGCTAAAGCATAACAAGGGTGACCTTTGCTCCACTTCCCAAGAAGTTCCTCATTGTCTTCTTGAGACCACCTCATCCTGGACTTCATTGCCATATCACTATCAGCATTTTGGTCAAAGCCATTCAACAAGTCTTTAGGAAGTTCCAAACTTTCCCATATTTTCTTGTCTTATTCTGAGCCCTCTAAACTGTTCAAACCTCTGCCTGTTACCCAGTTCTGAAGTCACTTCCACATTTGTGGGTATTTTTACAGCCAACGCCCCACTACTCCCAGTACCAATTTTCTGTATTAATCTGTTCTCATGCTGCTATGAATAAATACGCAAGACTGGGTAATTTATAAAGAAAAGAGGTTTAATTGATTCACAGTTCCTTATGGCTGGGTAGCCCTCAGGAAACTTAACAATCATGGCAGAAGGCACGTCTTCACAGGATGGCAGGAGAGAGAATGAATGCAAGCAGGGGAAATGCCACACACTTATAAAACCATCAGATCTCATGAGACTCACTCATCATCACAATGACCCATGGGGGAACCGCCCCCAAGATCCAATTACCTCCACCTGGTCCTGCCCTTGACACATGGAAATTATTACAATTCAAGGTGAGATTTGGGTAGGGACACAGAGCCAAACCATATCAAGTTATTTCAATATTTTGTCCTGAAAGTGGTAAGATTTTATCAGAGAAAGGTAATTTTAAATAAGTCATGCTCCTCAGAGCAATTAAGAGAGAAGAAACATATGAGAATTAGAAAGCTAGTACTCACTATAAAAAAAATCTGGTTAATGAATATACTTTACTTAAAAATGAGATATTGAATCTACCAGCATGATCTCTAATTTTGGCATGATGGTGGAAAGGTAACTTCTATATACAATGAGAATCCATTTATGTAGAACATACCTTCCTTTCTGCAATTAAGCTAGGATAACTGAGATTCTTTATTTTTATTTTTTAATTGACACATAATAATTGTGCATATTTATGGGGCACATAGTGATGTTTTGATACATGCAATGTATAGTGATTAAAACAGGTTAATATTCACAGCATCTCAAACATTTATCATTTCTTTGTAGGGGGAACATTCAATATTCTCTCTTTAGCTATTTGAAATTATATATAATTGATAACTCTAGTCTAGACCATTAGAACATATTTCTCCTATCTAGCTGTAATTTTGTGTCCTTTGACAAATTTCTCCCTTTCTCCTCTTTTCTCCTACCCTTTCCAGCCTTTAGTAATCTCTGTTCTACTCTTTACTTCTATACAATCAACTCTTTTAAGTTCCACATATGAATGAGAACATACACCATTTAACTTTCTGTTACCAGCTTATTTTATTTAACAACCGCAGGGTCATTTATGTCACTGCGAATGACAGGTTTCATTCCTTTTTAAGAGTTAAGCACTTGAGTTGACTAAGTATCTTGGCATTATGAATACTGCTGCAATAAATATGGGGGTGCAGATATGTCTTTGATATTTTCATTGCCTTCCTTTGGATAAATACTTACTAGTGGAATTGTTGAATCATATGGTAGTTCTATTTGTAGTTTTTTAGGAGCCTCTATACTGTTCTTTATAGTGGCTATAATAGTTTACATTCCCACCCACAGTTATAAGAGTTTCCTACTCTCAGCACCCTCACCAACATTATTGTCTTTTCTTTTTGATAATAGCCATTCTAACTGTGGTCAGATGATATCTCACTGTGATTTTGATTTACATTTCCCTGATGATTAGTGATTGAACTTTGTTGTTGTTGTTTTTTGAGATGGAGTCTCGCTCTGTTGCCCAGGCTGGAGTGCAGTGGCTTGATGTTGGCTCACTGCAAGCTCCGCCTCCTGGGTTCACGCCATTCTCCTGCCTCAGCCTCCCGAGTTGCTGGGACTACAGGCGCCCACTGTGACGCCTGGCTAATTTTTTGTATTTTTAGTAGAGACTGGGTTTCACCGTGTTAGCCAGGATGGTCTCGATCTCCTGACCTTGTGATCCACCTGCCTTGGCCTCCCAAAGTGCTGGGATTACAGGTGTGAGCCACTGTGCCCAGCGATTGAACTTTTTAAAAATATATTTCTTGGTCATTTGTATGTCTTTGAGAAATGTCTGTTCAGATCATTTGCCCATTTTAAAATCAAATTGTTTATTTGCTGTTGAGATGTTTGTTATCCTTGTATATTCTAGATGTTAATGTTCATCAGAGGAATAGTTTGCAAACATTTTCTCCCATTTCATAGGTTGGCTTTCCCCTTTGTTAATTGTTTCCTTTGTTGTGCAGAAGCTTTGTTGCTTGATATAATCACACTTGTTTTTGTTTTTATCACCTGTTCTTCTGAGACCTTATTCACAAAACCTTTTCCCAGACTGATGTTCTGAAGCATTTCCCCTAGTAGTCTTACAGTATGGGGATTTACATTTAGATCTATAACCCGTTTTGAGTTGATTTTTGCATAAAGTAAGAAATGGAGGTCTGCTTTCATTCTTCTGCATATAGATATCAAGTTTTCCCAGAACCACTTAAGAGGGTGTACTTTCCTTAGTGGATATACTTGACACCTTTATCAAAAGTTAGTTGGCTGTAGCTATATGAATTAATTCCTGGATTCTTTATTCTGTTCCATTAATCTTTGTTTCTGTTTTTATGCCAGTATCATTCTGTTTTGGTTAACATAACTTGGTAGTATATTTTGAAATCTGGTAGTGTGATGATTCCAGCTTTGTTTCTTTTTTTCAGAATTGCTTTGGCTATTTGGGATTTTTATGATTCCACATGGATTTGAGGATTATTATTTTTTTCTTTTTCTGTGAAGAATGTCATTGGTATTTTAATAGAGATTAGATTGAATCTGTAGATAGTTTTGGATAGTATGGCCATTTTATCATTAATAATTTTTCTAGTCCATAAACATGGGATGTCTTTCTGTTATTTTTGTGTGTTCATCAATTTCTTTCATCAGTGTTTTATTATTTTTCTTATAGAGATTGATCACCTTCTTGGTTAAATTTGTTCCTAGGTAATTTTTTGTAGCCATTTTAAATGGGATTTCTTTTTTCAGTTTTTATTTCAGCTAGTTCCTTGTTTGTGTATAGAAATTATGTTGATTTTTGTTGGTTGATTTTTTCTTCTGCAATTTTGCTGACTCTGTTCATCAGTTCTAAAAGTTTTTGGGAAGAGCCTTTATGTTTTTCTATGCATAAGATTGTGTCATCAGCCAAGAGGAACAAGTTGACTTCTTCCTTTTTAGTTGGGATGCCCTTTATTTTATTATCTTGCCTAATTGTTTTAGCTAGGATTTTCAGAATTGTGTTTAATAACAGGGATGAAAGTGGGCATTCTTCTCATGTTCCATATATTAGAGGACAGACTTTCCATTTTTCCCTATACAGTATGATGCTAGCTGTGGATTCATCATACATGACCTTTATTGTTTTGAGGTATGTTCCTTCTATATCCAGTTTGTTGAGAATTTTTGTTATAAACAGATTTTGAATGTTATCAAATGTTTCTGCATCTATTGAGAAGATCACATGGTTTTACTCTTTTATTCTGTTGATGTGATGTATCATATTTATTGATTTGCATATCTTGTACCATTTTTGTGTTCCTTGAGTAAATCTCACTAGATCATGGTTTACGATCTCTTTGACATGTTTTTGAATTCAGTTTGCTAATATTTTGTTGAGGATTGCATCCATGTTCTTCAGGAATATTGGTCTGTAGTTTTTATGGAGTTTTTTTGTAGTTATTATGTCCTTATTGGATTTTGGTATCAGAGTTTTGCTGTCATTACACAATTAGTTTGGAAGAATTCTTTCCCCTTCAATTTTTGGAATCGTTTGAGAAGAATTGGTATTAGTTCTTCAAAATTTTGGTAGAATTCAGCAGTGAAGCTGGACTTTGCTGGAATATTTTTTGTTATTGATTCGATCTTCTTAGTATTGGTCTGTTCATATTTTCTGTTTCTCCTTGGTTCAATCTTGGTAGGTTGCGTATGTCCAGAAATTTACTTTTTCTCAGGTTATTCAATTTGTTGGATACAGTTGTTCATTAGAATCTCTGATAACCTCTTGCACTTCTGTTCTATCAGTTGTAGTGTCTCCTGTTTTATTCCTGGCCTTATTTATTTGTGTCTTCTCTCTTTTTAGTCTAGCTAGTGGTTTGTTGAATTTGTTTATCTTTCAAAAAAGCTAACTTTTTGTTTCATTGATCTTTTCTATTTTGTTAGTCTCAGTTTTGTTTAGTTCTTTTCTGAGCCTTCTCATTTCATTCTACCAATTTTGGGTTTGCTTTATTCTTGCTTTTCTAGTTCTTTGAGGAGCATTGTTTGTTTATTTGAAGCTTTTCTACTTTATTGATGCAGGCATTTATTGCTATAAACTTGCCTCCTTACTACTGCTTTTGCTGCATCTCATAAGTTTTGGTGTGCTGTGTTTTTATTTTAATTTGTTTCAAGAATTTTTTAAATTTCCTTCTCAATTTCTTCCTTAATGCATTGGATGTTCAAGAACATGTTGCTTAATTTTTATGTATGCATATTTTCAGATATTCCTCTTGGTATAGATTTTTAGTTTTATTCTACTGTGGTCAAAAACATACTTGATGTTATTTCAGTTTATGAAAACTTTTTGAGATGTGTTTTGTGTTCTAACATATGGTCAAATGTGAAGAATGTTCCATACACTGATGAAAATAATGTTTTCTGCAGCTGTTGGTTGAAATGTTTTGTAAGTATCTATTAAGTCCATCTGGTCTATGGTGCACTGTAACTTTGATGTTTCTTTGTGGATTTTCTGTATAGATGAGCTATCCAATTCTGAGAGTTGTGGGTGGGTTGAAGTTCCTATTACTGTATTGTGGCACAACTATCTCTTTAGATCCAGTAGTATTTGCCTTATAAATCTGGACCCTCCAATGTTAGATACATATATGATTATTATATCTTCTTACTGAATTGATCCCTTATTTATTATACAATGTCCTTTTTGTTTCTTTTTACAATTTTTGACTTAGTCTGTTTTATCTGATATTAGTATAGCTACTTTTGCTCTTGTTTGGTTTCTATTTGTGTGAAATATATTTTTCCATAACTTCACTTTATATGTTTCTATACAGGTGAGCTGAGTTTCCTGTAGACAGCATATAATTGGGTCTTATTTATTCAGCCAGTGGATATTTTTAATTGTGGAAATATAATCAATTTATATCCAAGGATATTATCGATATGTGAACACTTACTACTGTTTTTTATTCTTTTCTCGTTATTTCACTTCATATTTTCTCTCTTATTGTTTATTTTTGAAGTTTGATGGTTTTTAGTAGTTATAAGTTGTGACAATGCAGCCACCCATGTGGGCTTGCTGTAATAAAGATAGAACCTTTCTATTTCTTTTTTGTGCATAAGCAATATTAGTGAATTTCATAATTTAGTGCGTTTTCATGATGATATTTATTGTCTTTTTGCTTCCAGATGTAGGACTCTCTTAAGCATTTCTTGTAAGGCCAATCTAGTGATAATAAATTCTTTTAGTTTTTCTTTGTCAGGAAAATAATTTATTTCTTATTCATTTCTAAAGTGTAGCTTTGCTGGGTGTAGTATTCTTCACTTTCAATTTTTTGTTTGTCTGTTTGTTTTAGTATTTTGAATGTATTATTCCATTCTCTCTTGACCTGTAAGATTTCTGCTGAGAAATCTGTTAGTATAATGGGGATTTTCTTATATGTGATTTGATGCTTTTCTCTTCCTGTTTTTAGAATTATTTCTTTATCTTTGACTTCTGTCAATTAGACTATAATCTGTCTCAGAGAGGGTCTATTTGGGTTAAATCTATTTTGTAATCCCTGAGCTTTCTGGATGTGGATATACATCTTTCCCAAGACTTGGAAGTTCAGCTATTATTTCATTTAATAGGTTTCCTATACCTTTTCACTTATTTTCTTGTTTTGGAATTCCCATAATGTGAATATTTGTTTGCTTAATGGTGTCCCATAAATGCTGTAGGCTTTTTTTGTTTTTTATTCTTTTATGTTGTATATTTTAATTTTACTCATTGAATTCTTTAGCTGTAAGTGTTTTGGGTTATTTTTATGAAATCTATTTATTGGTTTAATTTCTCTTTCAAAACATGAATTGTTTCCCTGACTTCATTTAATTATCTATATTATATCACAGTGAATTTCCCTAAGATTATTATTTTGACATTTTTTTCCTGGCATTTCATCTGTATCATGATGATTATTATCTGTTACTAGAAAATTATTGTGTTCTTTTGGATACGTAATATTTCCCTGCTTTTTAATATCTGATGCATCCCTACATTGATATCTATACATGTGGTAAAATAGTCATCTTTTCCAGTTTTATGGAGTTGGGTTCATAGAGAAAGACTTATTTCTATAGATGGCCTTAGTATATCAGTTGAATGAGGTGCATGGGCTTTGATTCTAGGTTTATGCAGTAGTGCAGTCTTTGTACATTTTCTTCAGCAGTAATCCATTTTAGTGATGTTTTCAAATGTCTCAGTGGCCTGGGCTGAGTATGTGGTGGCAATGCTCTGGCTTTGCTGGAGGTGAGCTCACAGGACTATGTCTCAGGCCAAGGGTGCAAACATGAACATGATGGATCAGCCAATTGAGGGTGTGATTCACTATGGTTGGGGGTGCAGGGTTGTTACTCTGGCTAGGGCCACTGTTGCTTTGTTGTCTCAAGGGTGTGTCCACTGGGCTCTTTCTCAAGCCCTAGATATGGGCACAAGGCCACTCTGCCAACCTGATTGTATGTCTGCTGATGGTGGGCATGCCAGACTGTCACACTCTGGGCACAGGTACATCACTGCTAGGCCAGTCTGGTGGCATGTTTGCTGGAGGTAGCCTGTCAGGTTGTTTCTCAGGCCCTGGGTGCAGTTGCAGGGGGTGATGGTTTCTCTGCTGTGTAGGACAGGAGTCAGCCAATCCTGAACCTAGGTTTTGAGTAGCCAGAGTTGCGACAACACAGCCACCCATGTAGGCTTGCTGGAATGAAGATACAGCCCCAGTGCTGGGGAGGTAAAGTGGCTACTGGTTCCCAAAGCATAGTGCTCTCTAGAAGTAGGTCCAGTCTTAAGATTGTACCATGTTGCAGTGGCTTGGGACACAAAGGGTCAGTAGGGAATGGGGAGTTCACACCTTGTTCTCCTAATCACTAGTAATGCTGCTGTGTGAATTCCTGGCAGCTCTCTAAACTGGGCTCAGGGCTTTCAAGGACTGTGGGATTCTCCTGTAGTAAGGACTACAAGTGTTTGTGGTGACAGTGGGGGTTGGTGGAGTTTCTCCACTTACTTTTTTTCCACGAGGAGAAGTCTCTCTTGACTTCAGGTTGATCTAATCATAGGAGACAGGATAGTAGAGGCAGGGTGGCTCATTAGTCTCTCTACAGTGCCCTCCTGGACTTCTGAGCACCACAGGGACCTCTCATCACCCCTGCTGCCTTCTAGTGCTCTCTCTTCAATACTCCAGTTAAATTCTATCTGTTTATTCTTTGCCTTGTTTCTTTTTTTGTGGGGAGAATGAGTGCCGTGTGCCTCTAGTCAGCCATCTTGCTGACTTTACATTATGAACTTTTAAATAGGTATGTTTTAAATAGTTTATATGAAATCCCAGCAAAATCTGTAAACAAACAATCGGACCTTGATGAAGGTGGAGATGATCCTGATTTTCTTTATTATCTGGTTATGTCTTAGTTTTTATTGTTGTTTTGTTTTGCCTTCAATTACTATATATTTTTCCTAAAATTTCAAATTGTTTATGAAAATATGATTTAAGTATGTCAGTGTGGTTTTGCTCTGAAGGATTACTAAAGGGCACATAGGCCTATAGGAGAGTGTTTTCTGTAACTCCCTAGAAAGAAGGTTTCTTCATCAGGAGTGTCATTCTATGAAAGGAAGCTTATGTGTTGCTTTCCTAATTCTTAAATAAGAGCAAGATATCACAGAAATACTTGACTGTTGTTAACATCTGCCTTTTGCTCATCGATGAAAGAGAACATGAGCTATCACATGTGAGTGAAGCAAGGCAGAAAGATAAGTAGAAGAAAGGAATGGTTAGATAAGAAATGAAACTAGAAGGGAAAACTAAATGGGAACTCAAATATTTTAAGTACTCCATCTTAACCCATGTTAATTCATAAGAAAAATCTTACACATTAGGAGAAAAAATAACTAGATGGATAAATACACATGCACATAAAAAATTAACTTTCACAGAGTTTTGTCATTAAATACATTTAGAGAAGTTAGCCTGACCCATACTTCTTAGTTCAAAATCTGTAAATACCAACATATATAACAAAACGAGGTAGTATAGGAATTTGATAGGAATATTTGTTTCTTCATATATTAATAATATTCTACCAGTTCTGCCATCCCATTTCTAATATTTGAATAGATGGATGGTGGCCACCTTAGATATTCATTTTATAAATGCAGTTTCCAACAGTTAGCTGAATCATGTGAGTTTTCCTCTATAGTGCTGACTTTTTCACCAGTGAACTCAATTGGCTGTTTGTTCAAATACCCCACTGAAGAAACTAAAGACATGTATTTAAGTTCCCAGTGTAAAAATGTGTTGAGACAATAGATAACTTCATTTACTGAATCTGATGGCCAGTATGACTTGACACAGATTAATATTCTCCTACTTCTGTGGAAAATACCACAAATACTTTGCTCTGTTGGCAGTATAGAAATAAAATAAGATGATTCATGAAGTTTGTCTAAACTATAGATGGCATTTTGATCCTTAAATTGGTTAATTCCTCTCTAATAACCATTTCAGAATATTTGAGCATTTTACTAGAGTTTATTTATTTTTTTACTGGGTATGTAGACTTGCGAAAGTCTTAAAGTCTCTCCATATCACTAGATAAGGAAAAAATTCATTTGTTCCTAACCACAAGGTTCAGCATTTATATAGATTTGCATGAGAAACACAGAAAATCCATGCAGAGGCAATGTTCTGTACAATGTTTTTTCATTAAATATCTTTCGTCTCTGTTCTTGATTCCTATTTTAGCTGCTCTTTCCTTTCAGACCTGAGCTCATATGCCTAGGAGTTTTTGACTGAAGCACAACATCACTCTTACCTCATTTTTCATGTCACAATTTTCCTGTAGAATAGGAAGTTTTAAACTGATAATAAATTACAGTGAAACCAAGCTGACATAGAATTCCTAGTTTGCTAAATTGTGGGCAGCACCCTGCCAAGTGGAAGGTGTCTAAAGCTGCACTGTGACCATCACATATGTTCTTCTACACTCGTGACTATATTTCTTAATGCTTCACATTTTACATTAAAACAGTGAGGACTTCACTGCCAAACAGCTGTGATTTTGCAGAGCTCTCATGTCTAATAATACCCCACTGGCTAGATGAGATATAACGTAGACTATGAATAACCACTTATTTGTGGCTAAGAAAAAGCATACATGGCTTCTACTTCTGATAGAGTCCACTCTATACTTTCCTTTGCAATATTAGATAGCTATTAATTTTTCAGGATAATACTTAGGATACAAAGAAGTATATTTCATTGCTTAACTCATGTCAACTTATTATGGGGCTTTAGCTTCTCCCTACTCACTTGATAATTTTAGCTCACAAACTTAGTGTTTCCCTTTCTTTTATATGTCATGACACATGCAGATGATAATATTTGTTTGGCATATTGGCGTTGGAGTAAAATGAGGCTGTCTCTAAGGTTCTGTTCGCTACAAAGTCTGGACAGTCATTATATTAGTATACATTTGGCTGAATATTAGTGGAATATTCATTAGGAGGCTTTGTGACTACCTCTACTGACAGTTGCTAAGAAAGCTATTACTTTTTTTTTTTTTTTTTTTTTTACAAAAAGTTTCCAAAGTCCTCTCAGAGAAGAGTATCATTCTTAAAAAAAAAGGTGTGAAATTAAGAGAGTATCCAATCCTTTAGGCTGTCTAGAAGTCCTGGCTGATACCACATTCCATGGACCTGCATAGTCTATGGAGCCATCAACTCCCGTTCTTCTGGTTATACAAAATGGTATTGAAGATTCTCGCATGTTAAAATTTATGGAGAGTAATCTCTGAGATTACTGTTCTACCTCAATCACAATTATCCCAGAATATAAGAAATGAAAAAAACAAACAAAAATGGTCCACATTTTTGTCCAGTAGGGAATGAGGACAGATGAAAGCTTTGAGCGACTAGTTACACCCATACCTATGGATGCAGCCGTACAACCCACATGACCAGTGTGTGATTTGCTCACTTATACCACTCCACTCCTCTTCTAAAGTCTTTCCAATTTTCTTTTCTAAGCTTACTATACATTTAAATTTGTGACACAATGATTAGTCTTAAGCATTTTATTGATTCTCAAGTACTCATAAACTGAGTTTGAGTTAGCAGAACTCAGAGTCAGAGATGTTTTAAATTCACTCAGTTATGACAATAGTCATAGACTTTTTGCTGTTACGTGGAATTTAAGTGGGTGAATACTATAATTATTGAATGACATATGTTTTGTTATTTGTAATTAAAGTCTAAATACAAACTTAAACATATTACAGTTTGAGTCATTAGCTTATTAATTTTTTATGAAGCTATTATCTATCTTAAGAGCTTGGAGTCTACCAAGTAATTAAGGCAATGTCTCCAAAAATTATATTATTATAAAAAATGAAATTTCCGTATTTTTTAATCCTTCAAAAGCAATTATCCATGTTTGCCCAGTGTTATTTAGAACAAACTTCCTGATACTATAAACTTCCCAGAAAAACTTGTTTTAAAAAAAACAAACTTATTATATGTTATCTGACATTGCCCATTCATCTATATACTCACTCTTAGGTATTGGCATATTGTCAATACAAAGTGCTAACAGTCCATAAATAATTTGACTTCTCTTCCTCTCCCATCTTCAGATCAAAATATTCCCTAAGTTCAGTTATTATGTCTCATGTATTATTTGAATCCATCTCACTATTTAAATCCTTTTATTTCCACATTGATTCAGTTTCTTGCCCTCTTGCTCTTGGATCATGGTAGTAATTAACTAGTGTCCAAACTACTTCTTACTCTATTGAAATTATGATTTTTAAAAGGTAAAGCTAATTATGTTATTCACTGACTTAATTATAAATTCACTGCCAAAGTTTCCTATAATCTGCAAGTTATGTTTCAAACTCCTTAGCAAATTTACTAATTAACTGGCCCCTATCTACTCCTTGGCCCTGAAACCACAACTTCCTTCTCCTTATTACATGGTTTACTTTTAATTACATCAGCTGTATGCATGATGCATTCATTCAACAAATGTGCATTAAATTCCCGTAATGTGCCAAGTGCTGTGCTAAGCATTGGTAATTTAATAGCAGGCAAGTGAAATATGTACTCAGGAAGCTACAATGTTCTAGGCATGAATATAACAAAATTGGCAATAGTAATATACCATAACAAGTGATATGATGTGCTTAGGAGTAATGTTCAATAATTAGATAGGTCAAGAGAATGGAACAGGGTTGCCCATGTAGGGGACAATAGCTTACACATTTGTAATTATGTTTGTATCAGAGACAGCATGGAATATACAAGGAGCTGGGACACTTGGTTTTGCTAAAGCACGGGGGTACACACAGGGGGAAGAGCACGGTGAAGTGGCATAATATGATTACATTTGTATTTTTATAAGGTTCATTCGATTTCTTTGTAGAGAATAAATTGAAGAAAAGCCACATTAGATGCAGGAAGACAAACTGGAAACTATTCCAAAAATTTGGTTATGAAATAATGGTGACTTAACCTGGGTATATAACCCTGGGTGTGGTGAGAAAAGGATAAATTTGGTGAACATTTCAGAGGCACAAATGGTAGAACCTAACGACTGAAATGATCTTGGGAGAAAGGAGAATGAGATAGAGAGGATATTGTCCTGGTTTGTGGCTTAGCAAATGAGTTTCCTGATGGTATCACATACTAGTAGAGCAAACCCAGGAGAAGTGAGAAGCCTGTAATGAAAGCTAGAAGTTCTGATTTAGACACGATGATTTTAAGATTTGGTTGGACACCCAAATGGAGCTTTTGGTGAAGAGATGAATATGGTGGTCTGGCTCTTGGGAAAAAAGTCTAAACCACTGATTCATATTCGGAAATCTTTAGCATAAAGATATTCTAAGAAAGTGGATAACAATATCCAAGGATAATTTAGAGTGAGAAGAAAAGTTGGCCTTAGAATAAAATTACTGAGAAATATCAATATTTGGAACATCAATAAGAAATAAAGAGTTGACAAATGAAATCAATGTAAGGCAAGAAGAAAGTGATTATAAAAAACCCATGAGAGAGAGTTTAGAATAATAGATCAAAGAAAGTAAAACACTGACTGAAAAGTATCCATTGGATTGTATAAAAAGAAAATCATTTTTTACATGCAAGATAATGATAACGTTGAACATGTTTAAATGCTGCAGAAAAAAAGCCAGAGAGAGAGAGAGAGAGAGAGAGAATCTTCTCTGGAAGATACAGGGAATAAAAATAAGAGTCCTTAAAGCTACCTCTCTGAGGATGTTGGATAGGAAAAGGATTCTGCACAATGGTAGATGGACTAACCTTAAAATAAGAGAATTTCTTCCATTGTAATAAAACAAAACAAAACAAAAAGATGCAGTTGAGGTTGTGAGTTTAGCATTTATAAAAAATCTAAGGAAAACAATAACCTTAGATTTCTCAGCCCTTCTTTCCACCCTACATGAAGCGAATTACATTTTATACTTTCAACATCTATTCAGTAAAACTACAGACCCTTCTATGAGAGTTCAGTGGCCAAAATGGAGAATATTCACATTCATATTCTCTCTCTCTCTCTCTCTCTCTCTCTCTCTCTCTCTCATTATCTATAGGAAGAGAGAACCTCTCCCAGGTGGGTCTGCGCTGTTATATGTGAGCCTTCAGTGTGAAAACGAAGAAGGTCATGAAAGCTCTCCTCAGACAATACAATACTTTTTGAACGGCAAGGCCCTAAAATCTAGAGATCAGTTCAGGGAAGATGCAAATTTTGGTCTCACCCCTGAACTGGTCGGATGACTGTACAGCCCAAGAGCCCTTATATTACTTCGTGCAAGTGCTAATGCCCTCAATGTTCTGCTTTTTCTGGTGGGTAAAATTAGGCAGTTGGTCATCTCCTTGTTTACCTTTTTTGCAGACAAAGAAGGCTGTACTGGAATGTCAGTTTGTGAATCCTTCGACCTTTTACCACTGGAATTTGTTTGTTCTTGCTTGTCTAATAAAGTGCTTTCTTTACATATTTACTCAACACGATTCCTGACCTCGTCATGTTTATCCAGCATGTGACCTTTGAAACATTTGAGTGGTACATAATTATAGAGTGGTTTGTTATGATAGTGATATATTTTTAAAATGTCAATATATAACATAAATAATATAAGTAGTAAGGAATACCCTGAAGTGAGCATTTTATACAATAATCTTAACCCAATATTGGCAGGAACTTGAGGTAATTACAAACAGCAACTTGATTAGCTTGTGAAATAGAAAGCAGTCATATGAAAAGAGTGAGCAAGAAAGTTGTGCATTTGGAGTTTTCAGGATGATAGAAAACATTAAAATGGCATTAAGGAGAAAGCTCTAGGAAGGTAAACAAGATTGCTGAGCAGCTTCAAAAGCCAGTTGAGGTTGGAAACTATGAAGATATAGTTAACTTACTTACTGTGCGCAATTATAAAATATACTGTGTGGGTGGTGCATTTGTGGGGCCATTTTGTGGTTTTTGAATGCTGTTTTCTACTTCATCTGTTCATTCATGTAGAGAAACTTAATCCTTTAAGAATCAACTCATGGCCTCATTCTCTGATTTCTTCTCTAATCATCAAGCAGGGCATGCCATACAGTAGGCGTGCCATAAATGTTTCTTGAAATGATTAAAATTATGCTTTGTTTGTGCTGACCCTTTTACAGTGATTTTAGTCAACTACTTTTGTTCTTTGTTCTTCAGCTTCCTTACTTGTCAAACATGAATAATAATAATGCCTATTTCATAGGGTTGTTTTGAGGATTAAATGAGTTCACACATATAAAGAACCTGAAGTAGTACCTGGAACAATTTAAGTACTCAATTAAAATTAATCATGATAATTATTATTATCAAGCAATTGTTATTATTATGTTTAATTCTATGTCCATCACTTATTTACAGGAATTGATTTCCTACCTGCAAATTACTTAGCAAAGTGGTCCTTTTATTTTCAAGAACTTACTGTGAGCTTGGCATAGAACCAGCACACATAAGTGCTTATTGAACCAATGAATGACAATGAATAATAGCTGAATGTTTTTTGGAAAAGCTAATATTTGTTTGTTTGTTTGTTTGTTTTGAGACAGAGTCTCACTCTGTTGCCGAAGCTGGAGTACAATGATGTGATCTCTGCTCACTGTAACCTCTGCCTCCTGGGCTCAAGCAATTCTCCTGCCTCAGCCTCCCGAGTAGCTGGGATTACAGGCGTGCGCCACCACACCCAGCTAATTTTTATACTTTTACTAGAAACGGGGTTTCACCATGTTGGCCAGGCTGGTTTCAAACTCCTGACCTCAAATGATCCACCCACCTTGGCCTCCCAAAATGCTGGGATTACAGGTGTGAGCCACCGTGCCTGGCCTGGAAAAGCTAATATTAACAGAAGAAGAATATCCTCAGATGTAATATGGGATTAAGGGAAAACATACACACAGGCTTTGGAATCAGACTAAGTTTCTAGCTGGGAAATCCTAAGCAAGCTACTTAATTTCCTTGAGCCTCAAGTTGTTCAATATACAAAATCATTATAATTGTACTCAACTCATACAGTAATGATGATTGCATATATTTTACACTAAAGATGTAGATGTTTGGTTATTACTGTCATCACCAACTTCATCAGCGGGGTCATTATTGTCATTCTCATAGTCAACAGATTGACCTTTTGATTACCAGACTTAACATAATGATACAAAACACCTCAGTAACAGTGAAGTTTCTGCTTCCTAAAATGTAACTTTCATTTTAATTTGATTATCCTTTCAGTAATGTAATTGAGTGTTAGAAGCTGGAATGGGGGCTGCTGCTTAGGAATTTCAGGTGGTACTATATTAGTAATATTCTGATATTTGTCTGCTTAATGAGAACAGCAATTCAGTACAAAAAGAAAAGGCTCTATTTTGACGTAAAAATCTGATATATAAAGAGTCTTATTTTGGGAACAAAACATCTAAATGTATCAGGGTTGTGCTTAAGTTAACAGCTGCAAGCATTAGTCATGACTGTGTTATAAAAGAGTTAATTAAATTCTTTGGGTGAAGGAGGTGCAGAAGGAAGTCAACACAGTCTTCTGATGCAGATGAGTCACTGTGATCATATCAGAAAAAGCGTAGGAGCTGAAGAAAGTCCTGGGTCCCAGACTGATGCCATATTGCAGGATCAGCCTGTCTGAAAAGCCACTGACCAATAGGAAGCTCAGACAAAATAGTTTAGTGTCATCTGAAGCCTCATCAATACATAAGCAGTTTGAATTTGTGTATTCAATTTTATTTAGCATATTTTCAAGGACCATAGGAGAATAAACGTCCTTGGATTCAGGACTATTGGTATTGAAGAGTGGGTTTGGGTATAGTGAGTAATTTCTTCCCATACTAAATAATATTGCTAGATCAGAGAGTATACTGATTTATTAATTAATATGTATGCTTGATCATGACAAAGAAAACAAGATGAAAACATGTATATTTATCAATACTTCTGTTAGCCTCATGACTTTCCATTCAGCTGTTATGTGTTGCCTGCTTCTCCCTCACTCATCAGTCTTGAGTTTTGTGATTCTAATCTGTCAAATATCTTAACTTTTTTTGGTCCAGCCTCATCTCTCAAGTAGATTTTAGAAAACGGTGTTTTCCATTTCCCTTGTCTTTTTCCTAAGTTATTTTCCACAATATGTGAGAAATGCTCTGAAACCCAAATCAGTCACATAATTTCTATTCAATTGCTCCCTTTTGTCTTAAAGTTTCACTTAGCACATAATAAAGGGCCATTTGTGATCTGACCTTGACCCTCCAGTTTTATTGAAGTGTGGTTTCTCTCTCCAATATTATGCTCCAGCTGTAGTGGTAGCTGCTAAAAGTATTATTCAGTTTCTTGGTGATGTTCCTTTGTAAATGTTGTGAACTTTTCTTGGAATGCCTTTCCTTTGGCCTTCACCGCTTAGCAAATGCTGGTTTTCCCTTAAAAACCCTGCATCATACACCGGGCCTTTTGGGGGCTGGGGGGTTGGGGGAGGGATAGTGTAAGGAGAAATACCTAATGTAAATGATGAGTTGATGGGTGGAGCAAACCAACATGGCACATGTATACTTATGTAGCAAACCTGCACGTTGTGCACATGTACCCTACAACTTAAAGTATAATAATAAAAATATATATGTGTATATGTGTGTGTGTGTATATATATATATATATATATATATATATATATATATATATCAGAAATAGGAAAAAACCCTGCTCAGACATTTCCTCCCCTGTAAAACTTTCCCTGACTATACCCACCTAGACTCAGTTACCCTTTGTGCACGGCCCCTGTGTCACCATGCACAATATTTCATTATGGCAGTCTTCACACACTCTTATAATCATTTCTTTGTACAACTGCCTTCTTCAATAAACGCTGAGCTATTTAAGAACAGGGAACATTTTTCTCTCAGTCTCCAAAAAGCCTGTCAGAAGGTAGAAGACAAATAAAATTTTGTTGAACTTAATTTCTAAGTGATATAATATGGATAATGAAAAACTTTTTCAACGGAGTAGTGTAAATGGCAGCAAAAACATACATCCTAATTTTTTTCCCCTGTTCTGCCATTAAAATTTACAGGACGTGGAAAAGGCAAATATTTTCTTTAGGCTTCTGGGTTTTTCTTCCCCCAAATGTACAGTGAAAGATTTGAATAACTGATACCCAAGTCCCTTTTTTACAAACATGTATTATGACTTTGTCTATACTGAGTCAGTCTCTTAAAATAGTAGTATGACCTTATTTTATAATTTAATTTATATCATTTTATGCAAGAGTACAATTCCAGACACTAGTGAGTTACTCCATAAGAAAGGCTGTTGAAGGTAAATTTACATCTTTAGGTAATAGGCAACCTTTTCAAAAATCGATGTCGTTCTGAGGCTGAGATTCATAAAGCAAATGGAATTGTTTAGCCTAGCTACATTTTATTTCATATTGGCAAATGCTTATATTTGTGCAATAGGTTTGTTTTTTTCCTTGATACAACCTGTTCAATGGCTTAGAGGCAAATACTGTGTGATCTCATTTATTTGCAAGCTTTCATTTTTGGAGAATAAATGATATATCAGCTCAAGATCACACAGCTATTTTATTTTGAGTTGAAATAAATCCTAAGATACTAAATATGATAGGATTAGTTAATCTTTTGTAACATTTTCAGAAAGTTGATTATTTTCCCCCTCAAGTTTTATGTCATAGTGATGGGAGCATTTCAAAGAAGACCAGAAATGGTTTCAAATTTTTGTGGCTTTAGGTGTGGGAAATGTATGCCCCGAAAATTCTTTATAATACATTCTTGTGTTGGGGGGACAGGATGTGGAATGGGGGACAGAATGAGTTAAGGGGGATAAACTCAGACTCAATAAATATTTAAATGTTTCTGGAAAAGACTCAACTAGATTTTAAAGTAAATGTTACATGTCAGAAACGAATAAATGAGATATAAGATTAATGAGTCTTTAATTTTATATGAGATAGACAGTACAGGTTTACTTTTCTTCATTTCATTCTATTTTCAAAATTACAAGATTATCTTTATTTCAATAAGGGTGTTTACATTTAAAAGTCTGTCACATTGAGAAACATGAAAATATACATAAAGCTGGATTTTAAGAGCAATGTAAATACCTGCATCATTGGTGAAGGCACAGGGGCTTCACAAGTTGATAAGCCTTGAGGATGAAAGTCAGTTTGAAAATAAGAAAGACATCAGGGATTAGGAGGTAGGCACATAGGGAAATTGTTAGGTTTCCAGACATAACCTACCTGGGAATGCAGAAACTTTTACTTTATTTTTAAAAATTTTAATTATAAATACACAAATATGGTTGCATATATTTATGGCATACAAGGTGATGTTATAATTTATGAATATAATGTGGAATAAGTAAATGATTCTAATTAGCATATTCATTACCTCAAATATTTATCATGTTTTGTGATAAAAACATTTGAAATTTATTCTCCTGGTTATATTTAAATATACAATAAATTATTTATGACTATGGTCACTTCTTGTGCAATATATCTAAAAGGAAAAAAAAAACCGTATCCCTCCTGTCTAAATGAGGCTTTGTATCCTTTGACCTTCATCTTTCCATCACCCCCTACCACTTCCACTCCTAATCCCCAGCCTCTGGTAACCACCATTCTAACCTCTGCTACTTTGAGTTCTATTGTTTTAGATTCCATGTGTAAGTGAGATCATGTGGTATTTGTCTTTCTGTACCTGGCTTATTTCACTTAGCATAATGTTCTCCAATTCACGTTGTCACAAATGAAGGAATTTCTTTATAAAGGCTGAACAGTATTCAGTCATGTGTACATATTTCATGTTGTTTAGCCATTCATCGGTTGATGTACACTTAGGTTGATTTCATAACTTGGTTATTATAAATGGTGCTGCAACAAACATAGGGGTGCAGTCATCTCTTGACCAACTGGTTTCAAATCTTTTGGATAAATACTCAAAAATGGGAGTGCTGGATCATATAGTAATTCTATTTTTAGTATTTTGTGGAATCTACACACAGTTTTCCATAATTAATGTACTGACTTAAATTCCCCCCAACAGTGTACAAGCAAAATCCTCTATGCTAATAAAAAATATATAGTTCCTTTCCCATTTAATGTGAAACTTAAAACATGAATTTGTAAAAAAAAAATTTATGTAAATGTATTTTCAACAAAGGAAAAGAATGCCTTTCCTGATGAATGACATAATTAAATAAATATGAAAGGAAATGTTGTTCCAAAAACTAATTAGGGTTAAATTTAAGAATTTAAAGAAGAAAATATTGAAAATTTATTAATAAATAGGTGAAAGGTCTTTCTGCTTTGTATCTTCATTTTTTTCAGTTATGTTATTTAGAAGATTAATTATCTGATTAAAGAACTATGATCATTTATTGCATCATTTTTCATACCTTTTACTATTAGTGTAGCATCAACATTTACAATACAAGTTTCATTGTTCCTTTTTAAATACAAAGAAAACATAATAATGTGTTAAATAATTTTTTAGGTCTAATTGATCTCTTCGTACATATTCATTTGCTGTAGTTGTATCTATTGTATTTATTTGTTATTGAATCCCAGCTGAAGAATTTCAAAGTTGTTTTATGTTTAATTCACTTAATAAGCATTTATTGAGTACTGCGTATATTAGGTCCTGGAGGGTGGAGATTATAAGTTAATAAAGCAAAGTCTCTGTCATATAATTAGAAAGAAAACTTTTTGAAGTTTTACATTTATTTATTTATTTATTTATTTTTATTATACTTTAAGTTCTGGGATACATGTACAGAATGTGCAGGTTTGTTACATAGGTATACATGTGCCATGGTGGTTTGCTGCACCCATCAACCCACAATTTCTCCTAATGCTATCCCTCCCCTAGCCCCCTATCCCCCACCAGGCCCTGGTGTGTGATGTTCCCCTCCCTGTGTCCATGTGTTCTCATTGTTAAACTCCCACTTAGGAGTGAGAACATGCGGTGTTTGGTTTTCTGTATCTGTGATAGTTTGGTGAGAATGATGGCTTCCAGTTTCATCCATGTCCCTGCAAAAGGCATGAACTCATCCTTTTTTATGTTTGCATAGTATTTCATGGTGTATATGTGCCACATTTTCTTTATCCAGTCTATCATTGATGGGCATTTGGGTTGGTTCCAAGTCTTTGCTATTGTGAACAGTGCTGCAATAAACATACATGTGCATATATCTTTATAGTGGAATGATTTATAATCCTTTGGGTATATACCAAGTAATGGGATTGCTGGGTCAAATGGTATTTCTGGTTGTAGATCCTTGAGGAGTTGCCAGACTGTCTTCCACAATGGTTGAACTAATTTACACTCCCACCAAAAGTGTAAAAGCATTCCTGTTTCTCCACATCCTCTCCAACATCTGTTGTTTCCTGACTTTTTAATGATCACCACTGAGATGTTAGTTTATTATACTCTAAGTGTTCTGTTGAGGAAACTGCAGTATGAATTTCTACAACTGCACATTGCACATTCACATATCACCATAGACAATTACATTTTGGGGGAAGAAATTACATGTGGTTGAGCATTTTGGAGAAATATGATGGTGAAAGGAGTATTTTAGAAGACGAGATTTTACCTAAATTTTCAATAAGTGTTCTAAACTACATATCACATTTTTTATTAAACAATATTTTGAAAAGACCCACCTGCCGAAACGAAAGAACAAACATGGTTACTGTTATAATTATTGATTCAGAGGGGATGTTACGTATGTAGGAAAATCACAGGCAATTCATTAAAAAACTCTTTTGGTAGCTTCTATCACCAGCAAAGAAAATAGTTTAATTTCATTTTGTTATAGTTCAAAAGCCTCCCCAGGGTATAATTCTGACTTTTTGTCACAGGAGCCAATTGTGTTATTAGAATAAGAAAATGGTGTATTTTTTAAAAAATCACCTACATTGGCTTTTTATTCTGACGATAGTGAGGAAATTATGTGTGTATGTTTCACACATGGTGGAAAAAAATGAGTAAGACATAAATCTTCAGAATTAAAGCCTGGAACCAAAGTGTGTGTTCCAGTGAAGACTTTAAGTGACTGCGTGACAAACTTTTGATCAGTGTTTCTTATCATGGAGTAATTTCTTGATCAATTAACAATCAATTAGAATTTCAAACATGGCTTAGATGGTATGATCCTGTTTCAAAAATGTAATGAGCCAAAAAAATGGGTTGGCAGATTCCAAAATGTATGAATATACTGATTTAAGAACAGGAAAAACATTCGAATGTCATATTTTTGTTATTACATTGAACCCCTAGGGTATGGGAAAAATAGTATACTGGGATATTTGCAGTCATTCCAAATATATATATATTCTATAATATATTTATATATTATATATTATATTATATATAATATATATTATATAATATATCTAATATATATTAGATATATTATATATTATATTGTATATATTATATATTATATATTAATATATTATATTATATATTAATATATTATATATTCTATTAATATATTATTATATATTAATATATATTATATTAATATATTAGAATATATTAATATATATTATATTAATATATTAGAATATATTAATATAATATATATAAATATACATTAATGTATATTTATATATTATATTAATGTATATTAATATATATTTATATATTATATGATATATTTCTATATTATATATTTATTAATATATATTTACATATTATATTATATATTAATATATTATATTACATATTAATTTATATTATATATTAATACATTATATATTTATATATTATATTACATATTAATATATATCATAATATATATCGATATATTATATATTTATATATTATATTATATATCGATATATTATATATTTATAGATTATATTATGTATCGATATATTATAAATTTACATATTATATTATATATTTATATATTATATATTATATATATTATATGATATATATTTATATATTATGTATTTATATTATATATTTATATATCTACATAGTATATATTTATATATTCTATATATTCTATATTTATATATTATATTATATATTAATATATATTGATATATTATATATCAATATATATTATATATTTATGTTATATTATATATTAATATATATTATATATTTATATATTATATTATATATTATATATTTTTATATTGTATATTAATACATATTATATATTTATATATTATATATTTATATATTCTATATAGTATATATATTCTATATATTATTACATATTTATATGTTCTATATAATATATATTATATATTCATATGTTCTATATAATATAGATTGTATATTTATATGTTCTATATTATATGTTGTATATTTATATGTTCTACATAATGTATATTGTATATGTATATGTTCTATATAATGTATATTATTATATATTTATATGTTCCATATATTTATTAAATATTCATGTTCTGTACAATATTTATATATTTATATGTTCTGTATAATATGTATTATTATATATTTATGTGTTCTGTATAATATGTTAGTATATATTTATGTGTTCTATATAATATATATGATATATTATAGTATATATTGTATGATATATTATATATTTATATGTTCTGTACAATATATATTATATATTATATTATAGTATATATTATATGATATATTAATATATGTCATATATTAACATATTATATATATAATCCAAGTGAAAGCAGTAGAACAAAACACAGTATGTGGTACATGCAATGCTTACTGCAATTGAACATTCAGTGTTAACTCTCAATTCCCTTGAAATAAAACCAAAATGGGTCATGTATAGAGATATATAGTTCTTAAGCTGCCTGAGATAAAATTCCGAGTTATCCACTTATTAGTTATTTGCAAATTATTGACTTTATTCTTGGCTAAACTTTATCCATGAAAAGAGAAAAGAATATTACCTTAATCATGAGGCTGTTGTAAGAATTGCAGGTATTACTACATATAAGACCCTTAACACTGATGTGCACAGATGAAATGCTTAATATTAATGAATATTAGCAGTTAATACTGTTATTAATATTAGTATTATGATAAATAAAAGTATGGTAATTTATATGAGGAGATTCCTTCTTCCTGCTTCTCCTACCCCAGTAACTAAATTTAAATAAAGCATTTATGATAAGGGTAAAACAGAAATTAGTTAATATGATTTTTATTTAAGTTTGGTTTTTAAAAAAGACGAATGTATTTTACAAAACTATGTTTCTTTTATCAACTCTATACAGAAACTGAGACTTTGGTCTTAATGTATAACTTAGAAAAGAGTTTTTCATGACAAAGTGCTGAAACAATATGGTGTGGACACCTGATTTCCTGGTAATCTAATTTAATACAGTGGTAAAACTTTGAGAACTTGGATGTTGGCCACATTATGCTGTCTCTTTCAGTCACTAGGAGTGTGAAGTAGCTGGTGTTGGGTTGGACTCACTTCCAAGCCGAATTCTTTTTAATAAAGGGCCAATATTGTTTGACGACTATGGTAAGGTCTGTATGCTTAAATTGTCAGACAATAAACAGAGTTGGCATTCTGTTGTGAAGATGTAGAAATCAAAATTGGTTTTTGCTATGATGTTTAATCTACTTTTTCACATCAGTGAGTCTCCAAAATGCCTCTGGGTATAGCTGACAGTTTCCTGCAAAATGAACTTTAAATCTTTTTAATTACTTGCCACATTACATGAATGAGACAATTTTAACCTAAAGAAAATGTAAGGGCAGATGTTATCAGTTAATTATTCTAACCAAAAAGAAAAAATAATTCCTCTGAGTCCTATGGGCAATGCTCACATTTCAGTAGAAATGTATTCAGGTTGACCTGCCAGAATGAGTTGGTTCCTTACGATACCAATAGAAAATCAAGTATAGTAATCATTTAGAATGTACAGACCACCAACATGCTTAAGAATGTCCACTAAATAGCATAATTACTGCTTTTAGTTGTGTTTTACCAGTGTATATATCATCACACTAGAAAAAGCTGTTGATTGTGGTATTTGTTGTAATCAAACCAAATCAACTTAACACATGTGCCAATTATTTAAATATAAACTTAAAATTTGAGGATGCACATCTAGATTATAGTATTAGTTATATATGTATATATTTATTTTTACCTAGCCTTATTGACCTATAATTGACAAATAAAAATTGTATATGTTTATAGTGCACAATGTAATGCATGGATATATATACACATTTTGAAATGATTACTACGATCAAGCTAATTATTGTATCCATTGCCTCACACAGTTATCAATTTTTGTGTGTGATAAGAACATTTAAGTTCTACTCTCTGTAAATTTCAAGTATACAATACATTGTTAAGTATAGTCACCATGCTATATATTAGATCTCCAGAATTTGTTCATCCTGCCTAACTGGAACTTTCCACCTTTTGACCAACTCTTCCCACTTCCCCTATACACCAGCCCCTGGCATCTGCCGTTCTAAGTGGCAAATGAACTTTTATAAGTTCAACTTGTTTAGATACCTCACATGAATAAGATTATGCAGCATTGTCTTACTATGCCTGGCTTATTTCACTTAGCATAATGTCTTACAGGTTCATTCATGTTGTCTCAAATGGCTGAATTTTCTTCTTTTGTAAGGCTGAATAATACTAAATTCTGTACACACGCACATACACACACACATGCATATCATATTTATCCATTCATCCATTGATGTGCACTTACGTTGATTCCATATTTTGTCTAGTGTCAGTAATGGTGCAATAAACACTGGGGTGCAGGTATCCCCTTGATATACTGATTTTACTTACTTACTTTAGATGTATCCTCAGAAGTGGGATTGCTGGATTGTTTTTAATTTGTGAGAAACCTCCATACTCTTTTCCGTAATGTGTATACTAATTTACATTTCTATCAACAGTGTACGAGAGTTCCCTTTTCTCCACATCCTTGCCAACACTTACTTTTTGTCCTTTTGATAAAAAACATCAAAACAGGTGTGAGGTGATATCTCATTGTAGTTTTAATGCATATTTCCCTAATGATTAGTGATGTTAAGCATCTTTTAACATATCTATTGGCCATCTGTATGTATTCTTTTGAGAAACGTTTATTCAGTTCCTTTGCTCAGTTTTTAGTTGGGTTATTTGTTTTCTTGCTATTGGATTGTTTGAGTTCCGTATGTATTTTGGTTATTAACTCTTTATCAGATATATGGTTTGCAAATATTTTTGCTCATTCTCTAGGGTGTTTCTTTACTCATTGATTTGTTACCTTTGCTGTGCAGAAGCTATTTAGTTTGATATAATCCCATTCGCCTAGTTTTGCTTTTATTGCCTTTGTTTTGGGGTTATATTCAAATAATCAGACCAATGTCAAGAAGCATTTCTCCTATGTTGTCTTCTAGAATATTTAAAGTTTTAAGTCTTCCTGTTAAATTTTTAATCCTTTTTCAGTTGATTTTTATATATGATGTGATACAAAGGTACAGTTTAATTCTTCTGCAAGTGGGTATCCAGTTTTCCCAGCACCATTTATTAATGAGACTCTCCTATCTCCACCATGTATTTGTGGCATTTTTACTGAAGACCAATTGACCACAAAAGTGATGACTTATTTTTAAGCTCTTTATTCTGTTTTATTGGCCAGTATGGTGATTTTCTATTTTTTTTTTTATTGCCAATATCATGACATTTTGATTACGGTACCTTTGTAGTGTATTTCAAAATAAGGTACTATGACGCCTATGGCTGTGTTCTTTTTTCTTAAGATTTGTTTGGCTGTTTGCTGCCGTTTGTGGTTTTATACTACCTTTAGGAATTTTCTTCCTGTTTCTGTGAAAAATGCCATTACAATTTTAATAGGGATTTTATTGTATCTGTAGATTGCTTTGGGTAGTATAAACATTTAACAATATTAATTCTTCTAATCAATTAACATGGGTTATCTTTCTATTATTTTGTGTTCTTTAAATTTCTTTTATTATTGTGTTTTAGTTTTTAGTGTACAGATCTTTCACCTCCTTGATTAGATATATTTCTAAGCATTTTGTTTTATGCTATTATAAATGAAATTGTTTTCATAATTTTTTTAGATAGTTTACTGTTACATGCTACTAATTCATATATGTTGATTTTGTCTTCTGCAAATTGAATTTATTTATTCTCACAGTTTTTTTTTTGGTGGAAATTTTAAGGTGTTCTCTATAATCATCTAAAAACAGAAAAATTTTATTTTTTTCTCAAGTGTTTTTTTTTTCTTGTAGGCTTTATCTAGAACTTTCAGTATAGCATTGCAATAGAAGGAAAGAACATTCTTATCCTATGTCCTTCATCTTTTCTAGGTATAGTTTTTTTGGTTGCCAGTTTATTTATTGTAGCACACTGAATTTATTATCTCATACTCTCCTGGAGTGCATGGTTACTGTTGAGAAATTCACTGATGGTTCTAATAGAGTTTCTTTCATATGTGATAAGTTGCTTTTCTCATGCTGCTTTCAAAATTCTCTTTGTCTTTGAGAATTTTGTTACCATGTATCTTGATGATGATCTGTTTATGTTTAATCTATTTAGGGTTTTTTGATCATCATGGATTTGGATATTCATTTTCCTCTCCAGATTTGGAGATTTTTCTGTTATTATTTATTTAAATATACTTTTATACTTTTTCTCTTTCTCTGCTCATTCTAGGAGTTCTATAGTGCATGTATTGATGCATTTAATGATATCTCATAAATCCCGTAGGCTTTCTTTACTCTTTTTTATCCTTTATTTCTTTTTTATCTCATAAATCTCTTATTTATATCTCATAAATCCCATTGACTTTCTTTACTCTTTTTTATCCTTTACTCTTTTTATCTTTTATTTCTTTACTGTTTTTTATCCTTTATTTCTTTTTATTCTTTCAGATAATTTCAAATGACCTGTCTTTGAACTCACTAGTTCTTGCTTCTACTTGATTGAATCTTGCTTCTACTTGATTGAATCTTGCTTCTACTTGACTGAGCTATCTGTTGGATTTTTCAGTTTAATTATTGTGTTAATCAGCTCCAGAATTTTTGGTTCTTTTCTATGGATTCTATCCCTTTCTTAAAACTCTCATTTCGTTGATACATTGTTTTCTTATTTTTGGTTAGTCATATGTCTATGTTCTCTTGTAGCTCACTGAGCTTCTTTAAGACAATTTTTTTCTTTTATTATTATTATTATTATTATTATACTTTAGGTTTTATGTTACATGTGCCCAATGTGCAGGTAAGTTACATATGTATACATGTGCCATGCTGGTGTGCTGCACCCACCAACTCGTCATCTAGCATTAGGTATATCTCCCAATGCTATCCCTCCCCCCTCCCCCCAACCCACAACAGTCCCCGAAGTGTGATGTTCCCCTTCCTGTGTCCATGTGTTCTCATTGTTCAATTCCCACCTATGAGTGAGAATATGCGGTGTTTGGTTTTTTGTTCTTGCGATAGTTTACTGAGAATGATGATTTCCAATTTCATCCATGTCCCTACAAAGGACATGAACTCATCATTTTTTATGGCTGCATAGTATTCCATGGTGTATATGTGCCACATTTTCTTAATCCAGTCTATCATTGTTGGACATTTGGGTTGGTTCCAAGTCTTTGCTATTGTGAATAATGCGGCAATAAACATACGTGTGCATGTGTCTTTATAGCAGCATGATTTATAGTCCTTTGGGTATATACCCAGTAATGGGATGGCTGGGTCGAATGGAATTTCTAGTTCTAGATCCCTGAGGAATCGCCACACTGACTTCCACAATGGTTGAACTAGTTTACAGTCCCACCAACAGTGTAAAAGTGTTCCTATTTCTCCACATCCTCTCCAGCACCTGTTGTTTCCTGACTTTTTAATGATCGCCATTCTAACTGGTGTGAGATGGTATCTCATTGTGTCAGAAATAATGCCACATATCTACAACCATCTGATCTTTGACAAACCTGAGAAAAACAAGAAATGGGGAAAGGATTCCCTATTTAATAAATGGTGCTGGGAAAACTGGCTAGCCATATGTAGAAAGCTGAAACTGGATCCCTTCCTTACACCTTACACAAAAATCAATTCAAGATGGATTAAAGACTTAAATGTTAGACCTAAAACCATAAAAACCCTAGAAGAAAACCTAGGCAATACCATTCAGGACATAGGCATGGGCAAGGACTTCATGTCTAAAACACCAAAAGCAATGGCAACAAAAGCCAAAATTGACAAATGGGATCTAATTAAACTAAAGAGCTTCTGCACAGCAAAGGAAACTACCATCAGAGTGAACAGGCAACCTACAAAATGGGAGAAAATTTTCGCAACCTACTCATCTGACAAAGGGCTAATATCCAGAATCTACAATGAACTCCAACAAATTTACAAGAAAAAAACAAACAACCCCATCAAAAAGTGGGCGAAGGACATGAACAGACACTTCTCAAAAGAAGACATTTATGCAGCCAAAAAACACATGAAAAAATGCTCACCATCACTTTAAGACAATTTTGAATTATTTGCCAGACAGTTTGTAGATCTTCATTTCTTTAGGGCCAGTTAATGGTGATTTCTTTTATTCCTATTATGGTATACTGTTTCTTTGATTATTTGTAATCCTGTGGACTTGCATTGGTGTCTGTGGTTTTAAAGAAGTGGACACTTCTTCTAGTCTTTATAAACTGGCTTCACCAGGGAATGTCTTTCATCAGTCAGCCTTTCCAGTTATTATGTGCAGCTTATCTGATGGGGTCTGTGTGTGCCATCCTGGTGTTGGGATAGGGCCTAGAGCCTGAGACTGTGGAAGCTGGCTTGGTGCTAAAGTGGAACTGTTATCTGGGTCTATGGAGTTGTCCTGAGTTTGTGGGAACCATCTTGTGCTGAGGTCACCTGGGGTAGGTCTGGTTATTGGGACCATAAAAGTGGGGTCTGGAGTCTGGGTCTGTGGGGCCAGTCTTGTGAAGATCTCCTGGGGTAGGCCTGAACCCTGGGTCCATGAAGCCTTGGTCCTTGGTGGCTGGCTTGGAACTTTGGTCTATAGGGACTGGCCTGAAGCATGGGTCCATGAGGACTAACCTCACACTGGGTCAGGCTTTAAGCCTGATTCGAAGGGGCTTGGCCTGACTCTGAGATGTACCTGGAAACTGGATCCAAGGAAACAGATCTGGTCCTGAGTCTGTGGGAGTCAGCCTGAAACTGCAGTTTACTAGAGTGGGCCTGGAGTCTGGGTCTGCCCTGGTAGGCCTGCTACCTATATCTTTGTGGGCAGGCCTGGTGCCAGGGAACGACAAGGGCAATTCTAGATCCTGGGTCCACAGTGGCCAGCCTGATGCTGGGACAGGTCTTAAGCTTGAGTGTGTAGGAGTTGGCCTGGGGCTTCAGTCTGCAAGTGCCAGCCTGGAGCCTGGGGCCATGAGGGCTGACCTGGCACTGGAGTGTCCTTGGAACCTGGGTTCATGTGATTGAGTCTGGAGACTTGGTCTTTAAGGACTTGCCTGGCACCAAGCTAAGCCTAGATTCTGAGACCATGGGGCCTTGCCTAACACTGGGACACTGGGATTCGGTGGGATGGGGCTGGTGTCGAAGTTTGTGGTAACATCAGGTATTCACTTCCCTTTCCTTTCCTCGAGCAGAAGATAACTCTTTTCACATTGTGCTGTCCAGGCTTGTGGGAAGGGTTTCATGAGTAATGTGAACTGTCCTTGCTGCTTTTTACAATGTGTCTTTTCTTATATCTGTGCCCCACCACTTGCTATAATTTGTCAGCTAAATTTCTTAGCTTTTGTGAAGGTATTTTTATCCATAGATAGTTGTTCAAATTAATGTTTCTGTAAGGGAATCAGCACTGTAAAGTCTTATTCTACCATCTTGCAGACATCACCAGTATCATCATGTATGACTTAAAATAAGGTTCAAAGTCATTTTTAAAATAAACTATTCCTACCAGAGGAGTCAAAGTGTTATAACAGATCAGTGAAGGCTGAGAAATGTGTTATACTTTTTCTAGTTCAGCTCAACTATAAATAGTAGCAAGTACTGGTAAAGAATAGATTGTAGCTCTGGAACCAGACAGAGAAGGAGATGGACCTGAGTCTCAGCTTTAATATTTACTTGCTGTGCACTTCAAACAAGTTATTCAATGTAGATAAACTTCAGTTTCATCTAATAATAATATGAGGGATAATAATGTAACAGTGTTTCAAAATGCATTCAGAAATGTTATAGTATTTCTGAAAGTTCTGTTTGAAGTCTTCTAACTTTGGGAGATGAAAGAAACCAGTTTGAGGTGTTTCATGAGGGTTTTTCATAGAGAATATGAAAAGTGGTTAAAGTTGTCTTACTTGAATAATATGTGGAACACACACTTAGTATTAGTTCAGACACTGAAAGTGATTTGCCCTAAAATATTTACCAAATCTGAGATTTTTTTTCACTACTGATACTGAGCCAAATTTAAAGGTTTGAATTTCTAATGATATGTAAACTTTGTTTTCCTATATAGTTAAGTTATAACCTCTCTGAATAGATCTTAGGGTAAAAAGCTTTCACTGTAAAATAAGCCCTAATTTCAGCTATCATAATTTGGGACTAATGCAGAGCTAGCCCTGCGCTGAAGGATTGGATACGAATGTGTTTTACACATTGAATTCTTCATCTTATCCGAGATTCTACCAGTGAATCAGTGACAACTTTGAAATCTAGAGTTGCTGAATGAGTTTAATCTTCTCCTGTTTCCTAGGCAAAAATAGTTCAAAACATTTTTTTTCATAGATCTGAGTATCCTGTATTTATATTATGGATATGAGATAGGAGCAGGTTTTTAAAATCTGGACTATAGGTAATGAAATAATGCATATATTATGTATGCAGGCCAATTTAAATAAGCTATTCTGTTTTAAAATACAATCTCATATTCATTTCTATATGCCATTTCATAAAATATGCCTTTTTTATTGACTTCTTTGGGCAGGAATTGTATGTGTAAAACAAATATGGAAATCAAGGACAGCTGTACAGTAAATCAAAGTCACAATGCTGAAAGCAGAAACTTGAGATGCTCCTTTAAAAAAATGACTTGTAAATCAACTCATGGTTGCCTGACATTTCCACTGATTAATGCCAGGGTCCTTTGAGGCATACTAATAGGATAAACAAGGAAAAATGGAAAATTTCTTGCCATAAGATGAGGGTCAGTTTGAAGATATTCAAGACTCAGTCACATCACTTAATCACAAATAGTTGTAACCTGAAGCAGAAATTAATTCAATGTGAATTTTTTACAATTAAACACAATAGTCTTTATATTGCTGCACATAATTAACCTTCATTGTCTCAAATTTTGCAAAATAAAACTAATTTCTACTTTTAATTACAAACATCTAATTTTTGTGAGTTATAACAAAATGGAATATTTTCTGAGTAGGCTATAGAGTAAATTTAGTTCTGAAAGTTCCTGGAATAATGTCATGGAGAAACATAATATAGCATCAGCCATAAAATGTCATGGTTGATAAGATGCTCACTGAAAGCTATTCCGAGGACTTCTCTATTAACTTTTGCAAATGCACACTTTGAATCCGTAAATCTTTATGGGAACACATTTTAACAAATGTACTGTGGTTTATATTTAAAAGCACTATGTGGTTTATAGTTAAAAGCAATTATGATTCACTCTGTCTGCTGAACTGACTAAAGGGAAGGTCTTCACTGAACACAAGACACTTAAGAACAGTAAAGATTGTTGTTAAAATTCAGAGTATCAGCCTCCTTCCAAACTGGGCCAGGGACCTCCTTTAATAAGACCAGCTTCAGTGAATATATATTCAGAGATATAAGGAGCTAAAGTAAGTTAATAGAAAAGAAAACATCAAAAGAGTACATTCTAAACAATTTATGGTATATATACACAATAGAATACTGTTCAGCCATAGAAAATGAAATCCTGCTATTTGTAACAACATAGATTATGATATTATGACAAGTGAAATAAGCCAGACACAGAAAGACAGACACTGCATAATCCCCACATGTCCTGGGAGGGACTCAGTGGAAGGTAATTGAACCATAGAGATGGTTACCCCCATGCTGCTGTTTTCCTGGTAGTGAGTTCTCATGAGATCTGATGGTTTTATAAAGGGCTTTTCCCTCTTTGCTCGACACTTCTTCGTGCCATCATGTGAAGAAGGATGTGTTTGCTTCCCCTTTTGCCATGATTGTAAGTTTCCTGAGGCCTTCCCAGCCCAGTGGAATAGTGAGTCAATTAATCATCTTTCCTTTATAAATTACCCAGTCTTGGACAGTTCTTTATAGCAGCATGAGAATGGACTAATACAGTACATTGGTCACAGAAAGTGGGGTGCGGCTGTAAAGATACTAAAAAATGTGGAAGAACTTTGGAACTGGGTAATAGGCAGAGGTTGGAACTGTTTGGGGGGGGGCGGGGCTCGGAAGAAGATATGAAAATGTGGGAAAGTTTGGGACTTCCTAGAGACTTCTGAATCACTTTGACCAAAATGCTGATAGTGATATGGACAATGAAGTCCAGGCTTAGGTGGTCTCAGATGGAGATGAGGAACTTTTTGGGAACTGGAGTAAAAATGACTCTAGCTATGCAAAGAGACTGGCGGCATTTTGCCCCTTCCCTAGAGATCTGAGGAACTTTGAACTTCAGTTAGATGACTTAGGGTACCTGGCGGAAGAAATTTCTAAGTGGCAAAATGTTCAAGAAGAAGCAGAGAATAAAAGTTTGGAAAATTTACAGCCTGACAATGTGATAGAAAAGAAAACCCCATTTTCTGGAGAGAAATTCAAGCAGGCTGCAGAAATTTGCATAAGTAACAAGGAGCCAAATGTTAATCAGCAAGACAATGGGGAAAATATTTCCAGGGCATGTCAGAGAACTTTGCAGTAGCCCTGTCCATCACAGGCCGGGTGGTCTATGACGGAAAAATGGTTTCCTGTGCTGGACCTAGGGGCCCCTGCTCTCTGCAGTTGGGACATGGTGTCCTGTGTCCCAGCTGATTCAGCTCCAGCCAGGGCTAAAAGGGACAAAGGTACATCTCAGGCCTTTGCTTTCAGAGGGTGCAAGGCCCAAGCCTTGGCAGCTTCTAAGAAGTGTTGAGCATCCGTAGGTGCACAGAAGACAATAATTGATGTTTGGGAACCTCCACGTGGATTTCAGATGATGTATGGAAACGCCTGGATGTCCAGGCAGAAGTCTGCTGCAGGGGCGGAACCCTCATAGAGAACCTTTACTAGGGCAGTGTGGAGGGGAAATGTGGGGTTAGATCCCACACAGGGTCCCCACTGGGCACTGCTTAGTGGAGCTATGAGAAGAGGACCACCATTCTGCAGAACCCAGAATGTTAGATCCACTGACAGCTTGCACCATGTACTTGGAAAATCCACAGACACTCAATGTCGGTTGTGAAGGCAGCCTGGAGGGGGGCCACGTCCTGCAAAGCCACAGGGGTGGAGCTGCTCAAGGCAGTGGGAGCCCAACTCTTGCATCAGCATGACTTGGATGTGAGACATGGAGTCCAAGGAGATCATTTTGGAACTTTAAGTTTTAATGATTGCCCTATTGGATTTCAGACTTGCATTGAGCCTGTAGCTCCTTTATTTTGGCCAATTTGTCTCATTTGGAACTGGTGTATTTACCCAATCCCTATACCCCCACTGTATCTAGGAAGTAACTCCTTTACTTTTGATTTTATAGGCTCTTAGATGGAAGGGACTTGCCTTGTCTCAGATGAGACTTTGGACTTGGACTTTTGGGTTAATGCTGGAATTAGCTAAGACATTGTGGAAATGTTGGAAAGGGCACAATTATGTTTTGAAATGTGAGGACATGAGATTTCAGAGGGACCGGAGGTGGAATGATATGGTTTGGCTCTGTGTCCCCACCCAAATCTCATCTTGAATTGTAGTTCCCATAATCCCCAGGTTTCATGGGACAGACCCCATGGGAGGTAATTGAATCATGGAGACTGTTACCCCCATGCTATTCCCGTGATAAGTGAGTGAGTTCTTACGAGATCTGATTTTACAAGGGGCTTTTTCCTCTTTGCTTGGCACTTCTCCTTCCTGCCATCACATGAAGAAGGATGTTTTGTTTCCTCTTCCACCATGATTGTAAGTTTCCTGAGGCCTCCCCAGCCAAGCAGAACTGTGGGTAAGTTAATCCTCTTTCCTTTATAAATTACCCAGTCTCAAGCAGTTCTTTATAGCAGCATGAGAATGGACTACTACACCTCTGAAAAAAGTTGTGTAAAATAGAATGCTGCTGTATTTATTGCAGGAAAAACAGAAGGCCAAAGACATGGGACCATTTGTGTCTCTTGATAAGTTTATACTTTCTGTATTTCAAAATGTCACAAATAAAAGAAATTATAAGCAAAAAAGTTTGTAAATTAAAGTCTGAACAAAAGGGTTTTGATGGACTAAATAAAGGCCTCTCTTCTCTCATTGTCTGAAATGCTGTCTAGATAGTTGGACATTATTATGGTTAGTTATCTAACCGAATATACCTCCTTAAAACATTCAGGCTTGTTAAAAACATAAATGTTATCGTTATTGCCAGTGATTTAGAAGATATGTTTCTGATCTTGAAAATTTTGATTTTGATTTTCCTTTTTTTCCAATTCAAAGAAAGGAACTGGAAAGTTTGAGATAGTTACTCATATAGTTTCTGGTCCCCTAAACATTGTTGGAGATAACCTATTGTCATTTTTTTTTTTAGAATCCATAGAGAGTGATTCTGATGCAAGTATACCCATAAATAGAATATAATTAATTATATCACTGGTGCAGTCCAGTTATTATGATCAATTATTATTTATTTCTTGTAATCATTCCTCATTTATTTTAATAGCTTTCTATAACTTTACCTGCATAACTTAAATAACTTAAATTTTGACGTTTGCTTGCAATCATATATTTTCTGGCTATTTCTTAGGGCAGATAATTTTCATAAATAGCTGAATTTATCCTTTGTTTGAGGATTTTAAAATTATGTTAAATTTCCATGTTTATCTCCAAGTTACGGATTATGTCACTTTACCATGTGACTCCTTTCTGCAAACAAGCATTAACATCTATGGGTGATTTTGTAACAACAGCAAACATCGTCATTGTAGTATTCTCTGCCTTGGACTTTGTAAAGTTAAGGAAGTGATGTAGTAATATTTACTAGTTGTGTGATTTTGAATATTAGTTAATTTATCCAAACTCAAATTTCTTTCACCAGATTATAGGGAAACTTACAATTGCCTAGTTGATTTTCCATATAAATTAGGGATAATGTTTATTAAATTACCAAAAATAATGGTTGGCGTCTGTTACATATTATCAACTGAAGAGTGAAATTTGGAAAGGAGTGCTTTATTACTCATAAAATATTGCAGCCTTCAGGGTTGCCATTCTGACCGGCTGGGAAGCATAGCCTCCAGCCAGAAGTCAGAAACAGATACTTGAAAGGTGGGAAGAATAAGATAGTAATTTATGCTGAATGAGGTAGCCAAATATAAATATTCAATAAGCTATGGGAGGAGTCGTAAATGTTCACAAATGGAGAAACATGCACATGTGCAATTGAGCTTCATGCTTCTCCACAGGACCCATGTTGAAAAAATGGTGACAACAGCATGAACTCAGGGCACTCTCTGTTGTTAAAAAGTGAAGCAGAAGGCATGAAAACCCTCGCTGTGCATTCTCTCTAGACTGTCTAGAACCACTCTGTGATCAGTGGTCTCTTAGGCAAAAAAGGAGGGGCAGCATCAGGTGATTGGTTGATCTCAGTGGCGAAGTCCTTTTTTTTTCTCCCCCCTTTGGTTGTAGAGCCTTTTGGTTTGTTTTCTTTTTCTTTTCTTTTCTTTTTATTAATTTCCATAGGTTATTTGGGAACAGGTGGTGTTTGCTTACATGAGTAAGTTCTTTAGTGGTGATTTTGGTGCACACATCACCTGAGAAGTATACACTGCACACTATTTGTAGTCTTTTATCCCTTACCCCTTCCCATCCTTTCCCCTTGAGTTCCCAAAGTCCATTGTGTCATTCTTATGCCTTTGCATCCTCATAGCTTAGCCCCCACTTATTAGTGAGAACATACGATGTGTGTGTGTGTACACACACACACACACAATGGAATACTACTCAGCCACAAAAAGGAATGAATTAATGGCATTTGCAGCAACCTGAATAAGATAAGAGATTATTATTCTAAGTGAAGTAACTAGGGAATGAAGTCTTTTTAAAAGGACTGGTTTATGTTTAACCTTCAGGGAAGAAAGCCTAATAGCTGTTAGCCACCTGGGAAGGGATATAATGAGGGGTCTCTAACCTTCTATCTAGTCATGACAGGCAACTCAGCTTTCATGGTCTCTTTGTAGCCCTGTTGCCCAAGGGATGGTCTGTTCAGTTGGTTGGGATGCTTACAATTTTATTTTTATTTATCAATATGATGATTGTTGCAATGAATGATAATATATTATCATTAAAAATAATAAAAATAAGCCCTTTATTCAGTTACCTTAATTAGGTAATTTAATTAGAAATACCCCTGCTACTATTTTGAAAGATGGTCTTGAAACACAAGAAATTATGTAAAGATTATGGAGACTGTTTATATAATTTTTTAATTTAAAAAACTCATTTCAATTAATTGGTTTTAGTACAGGTCTTGTCATTCCTTAAGTACTGCTCTTCATTATTTCCTTACTTGGATTGGCTAGTGGTTTTTCTCTTATGAATTTTATGAAATAAATCAAGGTCAAGTTTAAGATAGAAAAAGGATGCTTTTAGAGAAGGCAAAGTAGGGTCTTAAATATGGAATTTGTATGACAAATTATCTTGCCCTTTGCTTCTGTTTCAGGGGCATACTTCTTATAAAATATTTGCTGACAAGGAAGAAACACAATTTCAGTTTCTTGTAAATAGCCAAGAGTATTTGTAGTCGGTTTTCCCAAATGCATTTGCTTTGTATTGTACAAAGTCGCTATTGTCTGTCATTAACATATCATTAACAATCATGTTATGTGAACACTTAATTATCTACCTTCATGCTGAGATTCCTTGACTTACCATATGTACAATGAAAATGTTGAATCAGCTTTTTAGTACAAGGTCATTGACAGGCCATGTGGGAGACACTGACTGATAAGAATGGAATCTTCTCACTCAGCCCGATGCTCCACCAAAGGGAGATTTTCAGTTTGCTTCTTATTAGCACAATTCACAATTGAGAAGTGTGGATGATCTTATGGTTATGTTGGAGTTGGCCTGCATGGGTTTGCAAGAGCTGGCTCTTAAAATTTTAGAAAACTTGCCAGCTGGTTTTTGAATACTGGTAGCTTGAAATTGGTCATAGTGTGAATACTTATAACACAGAAATTGGAAAATGCCTCTGCCTCTCTATTCCCCAAAGATCTTATTGTTAAACATTTATTAGCACATCTGGTTTACTTCCACAACTTTAGTACTCAGCTATTACCGGAAAAGTCCGTGATGAATATATTTGTTCTTTACTATAAAGTTTCAAGTGACAGAAATTAAAAAAAAAAATACTGCAGAAACTACACTGCTCTGGGTATAACTTCCTTTGAACAGTTAAAAATTTCCCACAGTCTGGCCGGGCACGGTGGCTCAGGCCTGTAATCCCAGCACTTTGGGAGGCCAAGGTGGGCATATAATGTGAAGTCAGAAGTTCAAGACCAGCCCGGCCAACATGGTGAAACTTCATCTCTACTAAAAATACAAAAATTAGCTATGCATGGTGGCATGTGCCTGTAGTCCCAGCTACTCGGGAGGTTGAGGCAGGAGAATCACTTGAACCCATGAGGTGGAGGTTGCAGTGAACTGAGATCATGCCACTGCACTCCAGACTGGACGGCAGAGTAAAACTCTGTCTCAAAACAAAAACAAAAACAAAAAATTTCTCACTAGTCTAAGTAGATGGAAAAAGAAATAGTTTTTTTCCAATTATTAGTTTACCATAATTTGGCTCTTCTAGGTCCAAAGTACTAATGCTTTCTATTTAAAATCGTATTTCAGAAGATAAAGTTTTAAAAAAATTTTAAAGGCAATGACAAAAAAAAAAAAGATTTTAGTATTATTACCAAGTGACCTAGATATAAAATTTTATCCATTAATGCAGCATCATGAACTTCCTATAATTTCCTTTCTGGTCTCAGATGAAGGGATTTTAGGTTATTGCCACCTAAGAAAGCATGGGATCAGAGTCTTAAAATAAATCAATATTCATGTGGTCTAAAATAATTCCTCCTGTAATAAAGTCGTACCATTTTCAATCAAAAATATAATTCAAATGGGGAATTGGCAAAATTCCAATGCTTGCTGTATGGTTAGTGGTTTTACAACTAATTCCTTGTATCATAGTGCATGATGCTTGGATTAATGTCCCTGATGATTAGTCACTTTGTTGATTCACCTGTCCATCAGGACTCATTTGTGATACCTTATTCTTCCTTCAGATGGTTTAAATTTTAAAAGAGAGTACAATTCTCATCTTCTAAAGGTGCATTAGATATCGTCATCTACCAGGGTCTTATTTATTGAAAGACCTTCCAAGAAAATAGGAAATTTTCTTCCTCTTTCTGCTTTTTCAAAACAGTTCATTTTCATATATCAAAACCTGCTCATTATAACAAGTGAAATGATAGAGATGAACAGAGAAAAAGCTAATAATTCCCACCTAAGTCCCTCTTAATGATTACCTTTCTGTCATAACAACTTTTTATATACATGTATTATTTCATATCATTTTCCAAGTTATATCCAAACAAATGGATATAACTCATTATCATTTTGTTGAGGTTTTATTAAGGTAGAAGCACAAAATAAACCTCATTTTATGACTTTGTTACTTTTTTTTTTTACATAAAATGTATTATGGGTATCACTCCTGGGCAATAGATACTGATCCTACTCATTCTTAATGGCTACCCAATGTTCCATAATATAGATGTATCAATGTTTTCAACTATTCATTTATTTATAAACCTTCCATTTACTTTTGCATTTTATCTCTTCTACAGGAAATGCTGTGTTAAAGATCCTTGCCTGTGTGTAGGTGTGTGTGCATGTATACAGTTATTTCAGTAAAAAAAAAATTCCAGAAGAGTTACTACTATAAATTTTTAAATAGGTATTACCAAATTGTTTTTCAAATAATTGTGTCAGTTGATAGTCTCACAAGTAAACTTTTAGGAACTATTTACTTTCAATGACCAAAAGAAATTGATACTATTACCAAGTGATTTAAATGTAGAATTTCAACCATTAATACAGAATTATTAAAAGGATATGAGAATGAATTTCTCCACATATTATCAAGTGCTGGATTTTATTGTTCCTGTTCATTTTTACTGGATTCAGAAGCCCGAAGTTTGCTATTTTACCATTCAAGCTTCTGAGTCCAGCAGATACCAATTTTAATATATGCCAATCTGATAAGAAGAAAAACATGGTCTTAATGTCCACTAGTGAGATTTAACATCTTTTCATATACTAAGAGTCTATTTTGAATTTTATTTTGTTAATTATATTTCAATTAATTGCTCGCTTTCCCTTTAATCTTTTAATCTTTGAGTTTTATTTCATCTCATAAATTTATGAGTTTCCTTTGTTTATCAAATATATTAACAATTTGCAGTATAGTGTCATGGTTACAAGCACAGACTGGTGTCAAACTACCTGCCTTCAAATCGTGTCTTCCACATCTCTTACCAGTGTGTCTTTGGGGAAGTGTCTTGTCTTCCCTGTTGTTCAGTTTCTTCATTTATGAAATGGAAAGAATACCAAGACCTCCCTCACTGGGCTGTTTTGAGGAAGAAGTGTTAGCTATTAATATATATACATTTTCCCCTTGTGATTTTGTTTGTCTTTGAACTTTGGGATATCTTTCATTTTACCAACTTAAAGATTTTTTATGTTGTTAAATATGTCTAATTTGTTTTATGGATTATGCATTTTCTTTCACTTAAAGATCTCTCCCACTCCTAACTCTTTTTATTCTTCAGGTATTAACTTTGTTTTTTATTTTTTTGAGACAAGGTCTCAGTCTGTCACCAAGGCTGGAATGCAGTAGTGTGATTATGACTCACTGCAGCCTCCAGCTCCTGGGCTCAAGTGATCCTGCCACATCAGCCTCCTGAGTAGCTGGGACTACAGGTGTGTGCCACCATGCCCAGCTAATATTTTTTAATTGTTTACATTCAGTTTTATAATTTTTCTGTATATTTCCTAAGTTTCTAAATAACTAGTAAATTACAAGATAACCAAAGCTATGCTCAGTGATTGCTGGTGCTAGATTGCATATATGAAATAACTGTAAAACAAGAAATAATTATAATAGTAAATAATTTTCATAATTATAGATTTTGAAACTAAGTTAAAATTGCTACATTGAACATTACAATTTAAAAGTACACTTCAAAGAAGCATTTATTATTTATTTGGGGTCATTTTCACCAAACTAGCAACTTCATGGGTACAAAAACATTGAATGGCATATAGTCTCTGATTTTGTGTCCTTGGTTAATGACAGGAAGCACAGAACTCAAATCTTGTACACAAGGAACCCATCTTACTATGGCTTTCCTATCCAAGCATTGCCTCAACAAAACGTACTCACATTTAGCCCAATTCATTCTTTTTCATGCATGTGGAATAATGATATTCAGGTTTTCTAAGAAAACTGATATTTCCCACACTCACTTCTTTGCACTGCAGTTTAAGAGTGTATGAAAGCTACTTACCCTTTGGTCATCCATGTTTGAAAGAGATATTTGGGCTTTCACATTTTTGTGTTACCTAGTTAGTGTAAAACTTGTCTGTATTCCTCCAGCTTAATTAAGATCAACTGTGCCTAACAAAGTCATTGATTTCTTCTTTAACATTAAATCATATTCCAAAAGAATTGCCAACTTCTCTTGCTACATACAATTTAATTTAGGTATAATTATAACAGTTTTATGGTATATTGTTTTTATAAAATTAAATAGAATGTTTCTTACAGAATTTTGTAAAAGACGTTCTGGGTGTGATTTCTGTAATCAGGCTGTCAGAAAGCTAGTCTGTCAAATGAATGAATACGTGACATTACTTTAGTCAAAACTATACTTTTATTGCTTTTACCTCCTCGTTGTATTTGTAGCACCTAGTCATAATTTCTAATTTGACAGACACTTGAGTCTTGTTGCCGTACTCAGTGGTGTTTCTTGTCACTTTCTCTTTACCTCAGGTGCTTTCATTTCTGCATTTGACTCCAGTATCTAGAAAATCATACATAATGGCAATTTACACTGAATAATAAAGTAGATTTGTGTGAATTTTTTCTTGAGCTATTCATTTTGAACTTCAAGTCAATATTAAGAATAATATCAACATTAAAAGTAAACTAATTTGCAACTGAACTTTGCAGCAGGGATCAAGGAAGAGTTTTGCATAAATGTTACCATATTATTTTTCAGTATCATAACTTTTTGATTGTTTTTGGCTATAGTCACAATTTTTCCTCTTTCAGATTATCATTTTTCATTTCCTTCCTCTTCTCTTTTCTTCCTTCCTTCATTTTTTCCTTCAATCGCTTTTCTTCCTTGCATTTCTTGCTCTCTCGTTCTCTCTCTCTGGTTGAATATAATTGATTGTATACTCTTTTGCACTCAGAAAAAAGTCTTAAAACCTCTTATCTGAACTGATATTTTGTATTGAAGAGAGTAATATGAAAATTGAAGGCAGAAATTGAAGATCTGACCTAATTGGATGTTGAATGTTGGTCCTCCCTTGTCTTAGATGGGGAGAATATAGGTAATAGGTTCTGTCTATGTTGAAGTGTTATTTGTCACTCACTATTCAATTTCAGTACTCATATATGGCTTTAACCTCTGTTAACCTGCACAATTACATTTTCACAACTATAGCTATGCTGCCACTTAAAATGTGGTTATTTGTCTTAAAATTGTTCACCAAATTTCATGCAGAATTCTAAGCCTGATCTCCTTGGAGATATGACTCATTTGATAGGTAGAGGCTTTCATAAGTAGTTAGCCTGGTTCTCTCCTGCTGTGTTCTTCTCTTCCCTGGCATTTGCCCTGTGTTTTAGGAAATTAATTGTTGTCTTATATGTGCCTATTATACAAGAATAAAATAATTTATTCTCATATATTCATATATACTTATATATAATATAAATATATATTATTACTAATATATATTTATATATTATTTGAAACCTTATATATTCTTACTATATATGAATAAAACACTTTCTGGAGAGAAAAAAAAACAGACATCAGAATAGTGCCTGGGATAGCCTATTTGATAAATATTTGTTGCATTATTTCATACATGAATGATGGCACAGTAAATTTTCTTTTATAGATTAGCATTTCAGAGAGATGCTCAGACCATACCACTTCTAAGGAAATGATTGTGGCTTAGAAAGGAAGGAAAGACGAACAAGAAGTAGTAAAGGATGGTCAAGCACTGAGTAAGCTTTTTTTCATTTTTTTAATCTGGCATAAAGCATTAGGAAAAAACAACTCATTTTTTCCAGATGTTCCAGTCTTTCAACTGACGTATTTACGGCTAGAGCAGTCTTATTCATTTATTTATTTATTTTTGGAGTGGAGGAAGAGGAGGTAGTCAGGTGGTTTACAAAAGGTGGATTTCTAAGTCTCTGTCAACATAGACCAACCCTGCTGGACCTCATACTTTTTCCCCTTCCTCCCTCTCATCCTTATTTTCTTCCTTTTCTTCTTCCTTTCTTTAAAACTACATTTTGAATGTCTACTTGAATACCTGTTCAAGGCATTGATACTTATCAGTAAATACAATGGCCAAGAACTTTGCTACCATGTAGTCATACCTTCTACAACAGGGAGAAAACTAAAATAAAGCAAACACTCAAATACCAAAATTTAAGATAGTAATAATTACTATTATAAACAGAGTAATGAGTTAAAGAGTGATGGGGTGAAAGTGATGTTAAGTGTTGACTTAGATTGACTGGCTATGGAAGACCTAGTTGAAAAGGTTAATTTTGAGGGATGACTTGACCAAGAAAGTTTGGTTATGGGGAAATCTGTGGCAGAGGGAAGAATCCTTCTGAGGAAAGGCTGAGTACACAGAGGAGGCTTATGTGACTGGAACTTGGAAAGTGAAGACAAGAATGGTAGAAAGTGAAGGTCCAGGTTTTCTAAACCTTGAAGACTCCTGTAAGTTCAATGAGAAGCCAAAGGGTTGTTATAATAGCAAAACGCTAAGATCTGATTTGTAGTTTGGATGCTATGTGGAGAAGGGGTTAGGTATAGGTTAAAAGAATGAGCACTGGGATTGGGGTGATTAGGTCCATCAGTAATATATGTGGGCCTAGCGCAAGAGGAAAAATGGAGGGAAATAAATGGGATGGAAGGTTAATAACATGTCACAACAAGGTTGGATCCAGTTTTATCTAATTCCTGATATCAACTTCACCTCCAAGCAGATAGAAGTGGGGTAAAGACTGGCCACCCCCTTCCTTTGTCCAGTAAAAAGTCTCACACATGTGAGTGAACACTGTAGCTGTTTAGGCAGGAAATTCCATGGTCCTTTGCATTTGGAAAGTATAGCAGCCAGGGAAACCTTCTCCTTATTGCTCTGGAGGTTTGCTGCAAAAAAATCAATCAGAAAAAGGTGAGGGGTAGAGCTGCACAGGAACAAAAGTATAATTATGCAGATTCATTTCCTCAAGTAATTTCTTGGTGCTGCTCTTAGAAGAATAGATGAAAGCTCTGTCTGGGTGTGGTGATAACTCCAAGTCTCTTCTCAGGTGATTGATTTTTCCTGGTTATTTGATGAGATCACTTAGGGTGAGGATTTAAGACAATTGTATTTCTTTTGGAAAGAAGCTTTCTTGGTCAGATAAGGAAATTCCAAAGATACTCTCTCCCTGTAATTGGAAGTGGAGATGCAAGACAAGGTTAGAGGAGCATTGATTCTGAGGCATCTTCAAAAGTCTCTCAGTATATCAGAGTGCCAGTCTTTGGGATATTGCTTTTTGAGTCTCAACAAAAGGGATGGATAAATGGGGTTGTGAACTTTCGAGGATGTAAACACTCAGTCTCAAAGATTCCTTGTCCTGTAGCGTAGGATAAATGTAGAGGTGGGCAAAATTGGGCCCGGTAAAGCTGGAAGCCCAGGGGCACATACCCTGTTTGCTCAGTTCTAAGGGAAGTGTCATTACTGATAACATTAAACATGGAGAAAAGTAGAGAGGTGCTATGTATGTTTAGAAGTAAAATCAACCAAGTTGAAAACTGGGTTTGAGGAAAATAGACAGTACGTGTCTTCTTAGAGCTTATGATGTAGCAAGGAAAGGAGACGTAAGATCATGGGGAGACCTGTTAAAATTGAATACAGCAAAGAAAATCCCTCCTGCCTCCAGTCCCAGATGTCTTTTTCATGCAGTATTTTTGATATGACACTGAAATGGGACTAAACTTCTGTAGGAAAGGCATAATACCAACCAAATTTCAAATAGTCAACATAATACTTTTCCAGAAAATAAATGGGATCGAAGGTTAATAACCTGTCACAAGGTTGGATCTTACCAGTTTTGCCTACTTCCTGAAATCACCACACGTCTAAGCAGATAGGAATGGGGGAAAGACTATAACAGGAATAGGTTCATTGCCTGATGCACACAGCAAGTCAATACACTAAGACTCTGGGTTGCAACAGAGGAAGAGGTTTAGTCATAGTGTCACTGAATGAAGAAATGGGAAGAAACCTCAAATCTATCTTCCGGGGGAATTTGGGGTTAGGGTTTTAAAGGTTTTGGAGTGGGCCGAAGTGTGAAGATTGTTGATTGGTCAAAGAGTGCAGGGAGAAGTCATGGGACAGGGAGAGGAAGAAGTTGTATTTTCATGCTGGTCCCATTTCTCTGAGGGGGTCCTCCAACTTGTTGCTGGAATTTGGAGTCCAAAAAACATCTTAAGTGATAGATTCTTAAACAAAAGCCTTATGATTGTAAAGTCAGAGATCCTGTCTATAGGAACAATGGGGATGAAAGTCAATTCTTAAACAGTCTTATGACCCTAGTGTCGGAAATCCCTTTCGTAGGAACAATGGGGATGCAAATGGTCAGTAACCAATGCTAACGTGACTTTGAGCGGCAAGAAAATAGGTCAAAATGCAGCCGGATTAATGCTTAATTATAACTATATTTCTGTCCAGAAAGTGGCATGCAATTCTTATCAACCCTGGGGAGGGGGCAGTTTCAAGACTAAAGAGATAGGGAGGCCAAAAACAGTTTGCTCAGACCATCCAATGACTGGAGCTCAGAGTAAGGGCTACAGTTCCTTGAAGGACTAGGAAAGCAAGGAAAAACCCTCTTCATTTATTTAAAAAAACTAATCAATTAATTAATCAATTAAAACTATATCATTCCAAGTCACTGCTGGGCACAGAGAAGTGTTAGTGGAATTTACATTGTTTCTGACTTTATCGATGTCCAGTGTAATAAAGGCATTCAGAGGGGGTGTGAGGGATGAAGAGAGATGAGGCTGGGTAGAGGCGGAAAGAAGCCCAGTGGCAAATGGCCAATGAAGGAAGCAGGCCACTGTGGAGTGGGGTTAGAGTAGAAGCAAGTGATGTGATGTGTTTTATTATTCCGTACTATTAAATTTTTGGTCTAAACCTCCTTGATTTCCTCCCCAGATCAAGAAGTTGATTACCTGTCTTTGAGGAGCTTGGTCAAGGGATCCTAATTTCAAACCTTATGAAATGCAGGGGTGGACAAAGAAGTACATCATTATTACAAAAACTAATCTATAAAATGACACAGATTAAGTGTGCAAGTAAAGAGAACAACTGAGGCATTTATCAATATTGTATCCCAGAAAAAGAGAAATGTTCCAGAGTCTCTCGGGGGAGGTCAATTCTCAGGCCAGTGGTTCAATAATACAAAACAACATTAACATAGCAGCCCATTTCATCAACTTTGATTACACTCCTCTGGATGCTTACTTGCCCTTAATGACTGTTAGTAAGATGTTTTCCCTATATTTATTAGAAAAGCAACCTTTATGTTAAAGGTCTGCAAATAAAATAATGTGTTGAAATATGGGGATATTTTGAAACTGCTTAGGTATAGTGAAAGTTAATGATTTCAGTTACATCTTTATAATTACTGTCATCAGGTTTCTACCTTTATGGCTTCTTAATTGTTTAAAGATCATAAAACAGAAAATTTAGCACAAGCTTGAGAAAGATATTTTATGGTATAACATAATTTTATATTGATATTATCACTATAAAAAGATTAACAATGGATTTTACTTTCTACATCTTTGATTATTATTTTAACTATAATATACTATGTAGTCTGTAGCATAACATTCCTACTAAATAAACACTCTGTTTTTATTTAGAAACAAGCATTTTTTAAGATTTTAACTTTTACCAGGCTTACCCTATTGATGCAAAATAAGGAATGGGGGGTCTGGTAGTACACGAAGGAAAAAAGACAGGATGACACTTCCCACTGGGGAAAGTCAAATTTACCCCTCAGAAATGTGGCAGTGAAGGGTTTTGTTTGTTTGTTTGTTTTTAGATAGGGTTTCACTCTTGTCCATCTGGAGTGCAATGGTACAATTTCAGCTCACTGCAACCTTGACCTCCCAGGCTCAGGTGATCCTCCCACCTCAGCCTCCAGAGTAGCTAGGACTACAGGCCTGTGCCACCACATCCAGCTATTCTTTGCATTTTTTGTGGAGACAGGCTTTCACCATGTTGCCCAGGATGGTCTCTAACTCCTGAGTTCAAGTGATCTTCCAAGTTTGGCCTCCTAAAGTGCTAGGATTACAGGTGTGAGCCATCATGCCCAGTTGGAATGGTTCCTTTCAGGCTAAATAATTCTCTTTTGGTCAAATTCATTTGCTTCATTCTAGTGTATTGAGACTGTACTCATGAAACCTCATGCCTATCATAATCCCAAAAAACAAAATCCTAAATATAAATATTGAAATCCTGAAACCCAAATTCTGGGGAAGGGATTATTGCATTTTCAGTTGTATGCAGGATAGTTGCTTCATGTTAGTTTCATCACATTAGGTGAAATTATTACTTTGTGCATTAGTCTGTTCTTTCATTGCATTAAACAAATGCCTGAGGCTGGGTAATATATAAAGAAAAGAGATTTAATTGGTTCACATTCTGCAGGCTGTACAGGAAGTGTGGCGTGGGCCTGTACTTCTGGTGAAGGCCTCAGGAAGCTTACAATCATGGTGGAAGGCAAAAGGACAGTAGGCATGTCACATGGCAAGGGTAGAAGCCAGAGAGAGAAAAGGAGGAGATCTTAGACTCTTAAACAACCAGATTCCAAGTGAACTGAGCAAGAACTCACTCATCACCAAGGGGACTGCACTAAGCCATTCATGAGGGATTCACCATGATCCAGTACTTCCCACTAGGCCCCATCTCCAGGACCACGGATCACATTTCAACATGAGATTTAGAAGGGGCACACATCCAGACCATATCACTTTGTTATTGTTTTTATTTGGAAATAAAATATAGTTTAAAGATATATGTATGCATACCAAGTTGACAAAGGCTATTCTAACTTGTGGGACTTAATTTTGGATGTCAACTTGAGTGGATTAAGGAATACCTAAAAACCTGGTAAAGCATTATTTTGGGTGTGTCTGTGAGGGTGTTTCCAGAGGAGATTGGTGTGTGAGGTTGAGCGGTCTAGATGGGACATGCTCTCAATGTTGGAGAGCACCATCTAATTGGCTGGGGCCTGGAGAGAATGAATACAGAAGGTGAATTGCTCTCTCTTTGAGACATTCTTCTGCTGCCTTGGAAATTAGAGCTCTGGACTAACTCACTAGGCTTTGGACTCTAGGACTTACACCAGTGGTAACCTGGGTCCTCAGGCTTTCAGAGCCCTCTGACTGAGAGTTACACCATTGGCTTCCCTGGTTCTGAGGCCTTGGGACTTGGACTGAGCCATACTATCAGCATCCCAGGGTCTCCAGCTTGCAGATAGCCTGTCATGAGACTTCTCAGCCACCATAATTGCATAAGTCAATTCTGCTAATAAGTGCACTATGTCTATATACATGTCATATTGGTTCTGTCTCTCTGAAGAGCCCTAATTCAGATTTGGTATTGGGAAAGCTGAATATCATTTCTTCTTACTGTATTCCTTACAACATAATGGAAGAGATCTGTGAAATTGTTCTCTTGCAAAAAGGCTGTGATAAGTGAAGGAGTCTACTTAATGGTAAGGAGAAAAGCTTAAAAGTGAATTATGAAAGCTATGAAAGCAGAAAATCACTTAATTGCAATGGCAGAGCAATAATCAGACTTACAAGTGGGCAGCATCTACTTGCAAAATTTGTCGATCACAACCACTCTCCCAATCTATATGCAGTGGTTTAAAGATCACAGAAGAGGAGAAAATGCAGGTGAAAAATACAAGAAATCTCCCCTGCCAAGTTATTTAATCATATATTAATTCTACTCCTCCACACATAGTGCCAATTTGATGTGCTATGTGTTTCATCTTTGCATCATTTCTAGTACTGAGAAATACATTGTGCAAAGATTTTTAGAGTTTTAATTTATCTTATACATTTTTGCAAAATTGACTCCACAAAAGTGAGTTAACACAATGCTGACTTTGTGTGTAAGCACTGTGCATGTACATAAAAAACACTGAAACTTAATAAATGAAAAGATGTCTTTTTTGTACGTCGGCATTTGTGAAAGACAACATTTCTTAATATCCTGGCTTTATTGGCAACTGCATATGGAGTGGTGACACAATGAAGTTTTTGGTCAATGTCATCAAGATTTTGGTTGTCTGTCCTGGTATTTCAGATGACCACAGTTATAAAGCTGGGTGCACACAACTAATTACCAACCATAGTAATACGTATTTATACATTTCACTTTTGAACTTTTTTATCACTATGGTTTGTCTGCTCATAACTGTTACACCCTTATGACTGTTGTTAGTATACCTGAATGTTTATGCTTGCAAAATATGTATGTTATTATTGCCTATTTTATGGTTAATGTAGCCTATAAACTGTTCTGTTGTGTTTGCATATTATTCTCAAATATCTCCCTTTAAAAATGTAAATATGTGTCTTTCAAATAATTTTTTAAAAATATCCAGAATTATATTTTTGAAATTTTGATCTTTTGGGATTTCAGCATTTGGGATTATGGTGTTTGGAATTATATCTTTTGTGACTCTGGCCCAAACCCCATGAAAATGTGTGTGTGTGTGTCTGCGTGTGTGTGATGTATTCATATCAGGGAAACGACACACTAGAAAGTGTGAATTTAAGCTTATGTTCAAAATTTCAACTACCACCTACGCATTTTATAACTCTGAAATGTATATATTCAAAACACTCCATGCCCTCTCCTGGGACCCACACATATTTCCTAGAGGCAGCACTATTATGGATAAGAGCAGGGATTTTGAAGTAAGATAGTTCTAACCATGTCATATCCCAGCTGTGTAACCTTGTGTGAGTTACTCACCTCTTTGTGTTTCACTCAGTTTCATTTCATAAGTTTTATAAAAATTAAGAGAGTTAATATATATAAAACGCTCACATCAGTGTCTGGTAATAGCGCTATATAAATGATCGCATTTATCATTATTAATATCATATCTTACTGTCTATTGCACATCTCCATCATCAGGATGTCTCACAAACAACGAAACTCAGTGTGTTCTCAAATTAACTTTATCTTCTTCCTCTCTACCTCTCTCCCAATCGCCTCCTCTTCTGTATACTATATGTATACTCTTGGCCAAGTCAGTTATCTTGGTTTCCTTCAAACATTCATCACTCCCAATTCCTAGGGGGTCAGTTATTCTTCATATACTCATCAAAAGCACTGCCCTTGTCTTCCCAGCTGCCAATGCTCGAGGCAGACTCGATACCGTATCCAGGAGGCATCACCATGATATCTTCCTGATGACCACTACTTCCAGAAAGAAGGCCCTTCTCATCTACCCTTTACTCTGTCAATAGGAAGTCTTTCTTAAATAGTAAACAGAAATATACAACCCTGCCACTCACATACTTAGAAATCATTCTGTGGATCTCCATTCTTTACAGAACATTTGAACTTCTTGACATGGAGTACAAGGCACTCATAGTCACTCCTGTAATTACTTCATCAGCAGCCTCTTGCTTTTGCTCCCATCTCCAGCTGGACCTTGTTACCTCCCTTCACACCCCATTTTTACCACTCCCAAAACCCTTGCCCTAAGCAATATTGACATGACTTCTACCCAGCCTACACCTCAAAAAGAGTTAGCACTCCTCTCTGTGTTTTCTTGGCAATCAGTCTCTGCAAAATGACTTTTGTCATATTATTTTGTTATTTTTATTTATATATTGTAATTTTTTTCTCATTTTGACTATTAGCTCTTTGAAGGCAAGACTATACGGTATTATTTTTGTTTCCTGATACTTAAAGTAGAGCCTGCTATACAGTAGGTGTTCAGTTAATATCTTTTCAATTAGTGAAGAAAGTAGTCTGAGGTAAGTCAGGGAATTGACTGCTGATGACTAACACATCATCACCTGCCCATTATTTCCTATTGAGTGGACCCAGTCAACTCATGCTTTTATTTTCCAGATTCATTGAGGTGAGTATAATCAATTCAAAATGACAGGTAATTCCTACATACTTATTTATATTTTTATTCTTTTTTCCTACCTTCTGGTATTTTAAGGATTCACTTATGAAATGATAAATTTACATTATCAGAAGAAATTTGCTATGAATAGAAGCTTAATAGTGGATTAAAGGCAGGGTTGTTCTGAAATTTTACTTTGCCCTTACTATCTTTTGACCTTAGGATAGGTACTTTAACCTTCTAAGATACACCTGAAAATTTGACATAATAGCAATACTTTATTTCATGATTGTTGTAAGAAGTAAGATAATGTGTTTGCAGTACTTAGTACAATGTTAGACATGAAAGTAAGTATATTGTAAGTATTAGCAATCGTTATTATTTGTTCAACTATAGTAGAAGTATACCTCCCAATTAGAAAGAAATGATACAAAATTGCTGGTCAAACTAAGCTATTTTTTTTTCTTTATCATCGTGAAAATGGTTAAATTTGGGGCATTTTGAGGACCTACTGCATGTCTGATGCTGTGCAAGACTTGGAAAACGTATAGCTATTTACTTATGAGAATAAATTCTTTAGTCAATTAGCTCATAGTCTATGGTTTCATAAATGTTCATCTTTAGAATACATATTAGAAGCAGAAGAAAATAGGAACCTAGCTCAAATGTAAATCAAACTGAGGTGTCAGTAGAACATATCACCAATCAACAGATACCTGTTAGGTATCATGCTATGCAGAACTCATAGGAAGAAGTTTCATGCCATTCAGTTAATTATTAGAGAGAAAAACTGGTAGTAATCAAGGTGGGAAACTGGGGGAAGCAAATATAGACCACCTTGTGCTTTATGATGTATAGGAGATGAGAATGCAGAATAGCTTCATGTGAAGAAAGAGGAAGACCATCACAATGTTTAAAATATTTTCTTTGCTTTCAAATTATTTAACTAAAATTGTCTGCATCAGTGGAGGAAGACCCCAATATTTAATTCAGTCACCCATTCATTTGTTCATTCATTCAGTAAACACGTACTAAGTGTCTAGGCAAGTAGAATACACTGAATCACAATTGGGTGAATGAATATGTCAATAGCTAGGACCGTCCTTGGTGTTGGTTACAGCCAGTAGAGAAATCAGACAAAGTGCCCTCAGAAAAAAATATATTTTCAAATTAGTAGTATTGTGTGTTACTCTCAATAAACTATTAACTAAGATTTATTGGGTAGTTTAGAGTTGGTGGTTGTGTCAGTGAAGCAGGTTGGGTTCTCGAGGAAGCAGACTCTGAGACAGAGTTTAGCATTCAGAATATTTATTAGAGAAGGAGCTGAAGCAGGATTGGGCAGAGGGAGAGGTCAAGATGCACTGCAGCATTGGCAGACCCTCCGTGGAGATCTGGACCTTTAATGGTTACCCAGAGTTGTCCTACCTTGGGTCCAAATGACTGGGCTTTTATAAGAGTGCCTCATTCAGCCACTGGATATTGTCTGCTCCAGAAGAACATAACTTTGAGTGAGGCTGTTCTCTCTCCTGGAAACAATCCCTTAAGGGCAGATAGCTGACTATCCACTCACAGCCCTCCCTGAAGCTGGGGCAGCAAGTCCTTCCTTGACAAGGAAGCTGCTCGGTATAACCCGTGTCTACCATAGTCATTTAAGGTTTCAGGACAATAACCTAAGAACAACTCAAATTGGCTTATATAATAATTAGCTCACATAACTGAAAAGTTGAGAACTAAGTAAACTTTAAATGTGGTTTAGATTAGAGCTCACATCTTGAGGTTTATTTCTTGGTTGATGGATTGATTGTTCCTTTATAAAAGTCTGGTCATACAACCATGGAACAAAAATCCTGATCCTTTCTCCCTTTTTAAGATTTCTAACCCCTAAGGTTCCTTTCTGGTGGGGCATGTCATGTGCACAGTAAGACATTTGACAGAATTCCTGTTCTCCACCCAGTAGGTGCCTATAGCAAACTGGAGGCTTCCTTGTAATTATCTCTCATCCTCCCTGAATGTTGGTGGTAAATATTATTAACTTCAGTGGAAGGTGGTCACATCATGAGTGCCAGAAGCAGAATTCAATTGTCTGGTGGCCACCCATGCTGATTACCTGTTCTCTGCATCACACTAGCTTCACTTAGGGGTCATCCAGAAAGGCAAGAATCAGGCTGGGCACAGATTTTCATGATTGTCTCCAGAACAGAATTAAGGAGAAGGCTAGAAGGGAAATTGCCTGGGGTGCCAGGCCACAAAAACCACTAAAATATCACTGGAAACAGTTTGGAGAAAAAAAATCACTAGAATTTCTCTCAGGGAAGGGTACTGTTTGTGGTCAGAAGAAATACTTCCATGAGCCACCTGTCAGGAGAAAGAACCCTCTGGTAGGAGCTTGCCAGAGCAGCTGCCCTCTAGGTCATGTGAGCAAGTAAACTACAGAGCATGTGTTTGGATGAATGAGGCCTGCACTGTGAGCTAGAACTAAATCATTCAGTGGCATTGCCACTGGCTGCCTTTCTTCTCAGCCCTGAAGGCAGCCTGCTGGTGCCAGCATTGAGCTTTCTTTTTAAACATATGTCGAATAAATGTATTGATTGGAGTCCCATGTTACCAGCTGGGCCAAAGTAATTCTCACCCTATCTCTCAGCCCATAGGTCTTCTGCATGGATGCATCATATGTATTTGTTTTTCTTTCTGTATTCGATGATGCAATAAAGCTTGGGCTTCAGAACCCCTCACCAGTATGGGACCCCTTTAAAACCCTGAGGGGCCCAGCAATTTATACACATGTGTATTAATTAGTCTTTTCTTATTGCTGTAACAAATTCCTACAACACACAGTGGGTTTAAACACTAGTTTATTCTCTTATAGATCTGGAGGTCAGAAGTCTAAAACCAAAGTGTTGGCAGGCCTGTGTTTCTTCTAAAGGCTTCTGGTAGGGTTGGGGAGGGGTTTTTGTTTCCTTGCTTTTTCCAGCTTCTAGAGGCTGGCTGCCTGCATTCCCTGGGTTGTAACTCCTTCTTCACATCATCTCAACCTTTTACTTCCATCTTCAGATCCTCTGTTGTCCCTCTGATCTCCTGCTTCCTTTTATAAAGATGCTCACAACTTCATTATGCCCATCTCCTGATAACCCAGGATAATCTTCCCATTTCAAAGTGCTTAATTTAATCACATCTGCAGTCTTCTGTTGTAGATAGTGCCTTGTAAATTTTGAGGATTAGAAAGTAGACATCTTGGGGAGCCATTATTCTGCCCACCACAACACAATCATATGTTTAAGTACAATTTGTAGAAGACATTGCATACACACTCAGTTAAAATGGCCATCCCTAATAACTTCTGATGTCACACTTTACCTAAGGTTTGGTAGTCTTGGTTAGTTTCAAGCATTCAAGGTTCTAAGGGGAGTTTGGTTTGAGAACACATTTGGTTTGTTTTCATGGGACATATTGATCACAGTCACAGCGTGTATTTTTAAGGTGTTGCTGGCTAGCTGGTGTGGGAATGGCTTCCCAGGAGTAGTCCTACTGCCTGTTATGCTAACTCACTCAACATTGTGCCCTGAAGCCACAGGGCACAATGAAGCCTTGATCCTGGACCAAGGATCAAATTGCAATAAAATTATGTCCTATGGTGCCTGGAACTCTTAAGTATATAGGTAGTGGAGGGGAATCAGTGCTCAAAATACCTGGAGCCTGAAAACAACTCTGTAGAAAATAATAGGAACCATTAGCAGGTTAAAAATGTAAGTGAAGAATTTGTTTTTCATTGATGCCTGGCCAAAATTATCCTTAATTAAAAACCAGTTTTAATCAAACATGCTAGAGGACAGACTGGACTTTCTTTTAAAAAATTGTCTTTATATAAAATGATAATTACCAAATATTTGTCATCTGGGGTAACAATTAATGAGTATGCAGCCAAAAGTTGTATAGAAAACTTATTTTTAAGCTATGCCAGGCAGTTCATAATAAAAACATTACATTCTTTTGCTTGTTTGTTTGTTTTGTTTTGTTTTGTTTTGATTTTTTGAGATGCAGTTTCGCTCTTGTTACCCAGGCTGGAGTGCAATGGCATGATCTCAGCTCACTGCAATCTCTGCCTCCTGGCTTCAAACAATTCTCCTGCCTCAGCCTCCCGAGTGTTCTTATTCTGGTTTATGTGATGTTTGTGGTATTTGTCAATTTCTATATATATATATGTATGTATATATATATGTGTGTGTGTATATATATGTATGTGTGTGTGTGTGTATATATATATATATATATGTATTTCTTGTGGTTGTTTTATCATCCTAAATATTTAATACCTAAATATCTAACTCTTTTTTCTGTACCAAACTGTATAAGCTTCACATCTCACAAAATTGGGATTCAACACTGGTTACACTTGTATCAGTCAGGGTTCAATCAGAGAAGCTGATAAACTACTGATCAATCTATCTACCAACCTACCTACCTATAAAGAAACATGTATTATAAGAAATTGGCTTGTGTAATTGTGTGTAGCTGCTGACTAAGCAAGTCTGAAATCAACAGGGCAGGTAGTTAGGAAGAGAAGATCCAGGAGAGGGGAAGCAATTGTAGACCAAGTTATTGATTGGAATCTCTATCACCAGGAGGAGCCCAGGCCTTCGTAGGGCTTACGTGGTTCAGTTAGGCCCATCCAGGATAATCTCCTTCATTTCGTGGCAGATACTCAGAGACTTTCATTATATATGTACAAATTCCTTAACAGCAGCATCTCAATTTGTGTCTGATTGAGTAACTGGCAGAAGGTGTATGCATGCTACCAAATGGTTGCTGTCTTCCCTTTCATAAGCCTAGCCTAGCCCAGTGGACACAACAAACGCCCGTGGCAACACTCCTAGTGTTATTGGCCAAAGTTGTCTCTTCCTGGAACAGTGAGAGTTGGAAGACTTCCATTCTCTTGGGATTCATACTTATTACCTTATTAGCTGCATGTGTATTTTAGCTGGTAAAATTTTACAAAGGGAAGCAGGTCAATACCAGTAGTTAGCCACAGGGGCTATGAAGTCAAACAGCCTGAGTTCAAAGCCAGGTTTCATCATATTCTATCTGTGTGACTTTAGGCACATTTCCAAACTGTGCATTTTTTTTTTTTTTTTTTTTTTGAGACAGAGTCTCACTCTGTCACCCAGGTTAATCTCGGCTTACTGCAAGCTCCGCCTCCCATGTTCACACCATTCTCCTGCCTCAGCCTCCTGAGTAGCTGGGACTACATGTGCCCGCCACCATGCCCAAACTATGCTATCTTTTTTTTACAGAGTGTTTATGTTAACATATTTTTTAAAAGTTTAAATAAGATAATCCATGCAAAATGCGTAAACCAGTGTGGATGACAAATGCTTAAACCAGTGTGGATGACAGTGCACTCAAATGTTAGTAGTTAAGAGTTAAATATCAACTATTTTCAACCAGAGAGAATACTAGATGATTTTATTTATACTAGTTCATTTGGTCTTTATAATTAGTGTTGGGAAGTTATTAAGGCAGAATTGAGTAAATAAGAAAAATACTGTGAGCTTTTTCCTCTTAAAGTTGTAGCAATATATTCCCGTTTTGTTACTTTCCATACTAAGAGTCCATGTCTAGAATATTTTATATATTACTGAAGCCTGATGTCATTTTTAGTATATTCTTAATTAAGATGTCTTATTATATGAATGTTTTATGAAATAGAAACAATGTCTCTTAAAACCAAATATCTGCATGAAGTTATTACCTATTTATAAATATTTTTATTCACTGATTTTTCTGTAAGGAGAGTAAATGTGATCACAATGTTTAATATATTACTAAAAAGAAACACATGATGTTTAAAAAAGTTACCCTGACATTTTTCAAAATGCTCTTTTATGCAAGGCATTGGCTGCATTCTATATTGGGAATAGAGAGCAAACTACTGGAAGAGCAAGAAATAACATTATAAACGGGAGATGCTATAGTACTGGCACATAATAGGTCTACCTGGAATGTTTTAACATTTTTAATTTGGCCTTTATAAATCTACATTGTGAACGAGATTATGTTAAGCACTGTATGAATAGATTAATTCGAAAGTTATCAGAATGTGTAATTGAGAAAAGAGCCAATGTTTTGTTAGACTAGTCTAGGAAATTTGGACTGTGAGGGACAAGACACTAGAGGCGCTTAGAAGACTACATATGGGTCTCCCTAAGCCTGTTTTAGAAACAGTCTTCAAGGCTAGAACTGAGATGAGTTTGTGCCCCAGGGGAAGGGGCCAGTGCCTCTGAAATATCTGACTTCAGTACTGTGCTCAAGAATGGTGACTGGGAATCATTCAGCATGGCTTGTGATTGGACAACAAAAAGCATGAGCAGGTACTCTTTTATGTCAATAAAATCAGTTGTGACCTTACCAGTACCCTGTAGGCAAAAGACACAAGAGGGTAATTCTCCAGGACTGGCTTACTTATTCTTAATGTGACTGTGCTTTATGAAAGAAGAAAACTTGTAAGGCCTACCTGTCATAATTACTGTGGCCAGGATGGCAAGAGAAATCTGTTACGTCTCTTTACCTAGAGAGCTTCAGTTAAATGGAGTTTCATGGGGCACAAAGTGTTAAAGGGCAAGGCCCTCCCCACAGAAGGAAAACTCATGTACCATTAAAGTCTAAATGTCTCAAATGAGACTATGTATGTGAAATTAAAATCACACCATTACAGAACTAATATGAGCTTATTAAGGATAATTAGGGAATTTTTAAAACCAGAAAAAAGAAATATCATGCATAGTTCAGTCATCCAAATACAATCACTATTTGATTCATTCCTTTAAATGTTTTTTAATGTAGAATTTGTTTATTTCAATTTTGTAATTATATCACATATAAAATTTTGTACTTTTGAAAGTATGATATACAATAAGCATTTTGAGTGTTATTCTATGATATTTTATGAACATTATCTTAATGGCTGCACAATATTCCATTTTGTGATTGCATTATGTTTGGAACTGTATACACTATGGTCTATATTTACACTTTTGGAAATAGTCTGCTATATATCTTTTTAGTAGAATTTTTCCCCAGTATTTAGCACTGTACTTAAAAGCCTAGATGCTAGAATTGAATAAACTCAATTTTAAGCCACTTAATATTTGAATGACCTTGGAAGATTATTTCTTTTTAAAATGTTTCAGTATCATCATCTGAAAATTAAGATAATAATACCTGCTGGCAGGATTAGAGTGAGGTTAAATGAGATATGCATGAAAGCAAGATGCCTGCTACAAACTTAGTGCTTGATAAATGGTGCCTTATTATTAAGTTTATTTCCCTTGGGAAAAACAAAATTATTGTGTCTAAAGGGTGTAAAGGTTTTATTTAATATGTTTCTTGTTACCTGCTGCCAAAGTGTGTTTTCAAACACCCAGACAATTAATAGCAAACAAATCAGTAGACAAGATTTTTTAGACTCTGTTCTGTGTTACGAAGTAAAGTGGCAAGGCACATTAGAAGGTAACCTTACTTGCAGGAGTAGATGGCAGATAGAAATTATTTCAAGTACTATGGTCCCAAATGTCAAGATTATTATGTTTTGTTTTTGAGAGAACAGCAAATGCAAAAAGCGCTGGCTTGAGAATAAGCTTAGCAAGTCTGAGAAACAGAAAATTGATCTAGGTGGCAGGGACACACTCAGAATGATCTGGGGTGTGACAGGGGGATCCAGGCTAGATCTGGAGGTGCCCCCAGGTCATGATAACAGCTTCAGATCTGGCTCCCAGAATGATGTAATAACACTGGAGGGTTTATGCAGAGATGAGGTGAATGTTAAAATCAGGCTGCTGTCTGCTAATACCATCTCAATTACTTCTTAGCTGTGTGAGCTGAGAGCAAGTTAACTAAGTTCTCTGAGGGATGGTTTCTTCATCTGTAAATTGATAGTAATAATAGGATCTGTGTCCTTGTTTTGTTGTGAAGACAGAATGAGATGCAGCATGTAACAATTCTAACCACTGTGCCTGGCCTACAGTAAGAATTTAGTAAGATTTAACCTCAGGCTCAGTGGCAAATTTTATAAGGTCAATAGACCATTGACTTTTTTTCTCGAACTCAAGGAGCTCGCTGCCCCTTAATGGGCATTCAAGTCTTCATTTGTAGAGAAAGAGAAAAACTGTATACTATCTTGTAATGGCATTTCTCCATTCCTAGTTATCAAGATTTCAAAATATAGTCATCCTCCAGTATCCATGGAGGAGTGGGGGATTGGTTCCAGGACCCCTGTGGATACCAAAATTCATAGATGCTCAAGTCTCTCATATAAAATGGTGTAATATTTGCATATAACCCATGCACATCCTCTTATATAACTTAAATCATCCCTAAATTACTTATCATACTAATACTATGTACATAATACTATGTACCTATTTGTTATACTGTGTTGTTTCAGGAGTATTGACAAGAAAAAACTATGTACATGTTCAATACAGACACAACTGTCTTTTTTCTGAATGTTTTTGATCGGAGGTTGGTTCAACCCATGCATGTGGAACCCATTCAATTCAAGGGTTGTCTGTATTAAATTGTAAAGACCGACTCAATCAGGAAATTTCAGTACCTAAATAATGCTTTGACAAAAATGTTAATTTTAAAATGTATGCGTCTGACTTAAATATGTTTTTATTTATTTTTATTTTTAAAAATTTCACTCAAGAAGTATAGAAAGTTTTTTTTTAATTAATTAAGAAAGTCTTTGCAGGGTCATTTCACATGATTGAGAGGTAAGGACATTCACCCAAAGGCATAGTTATAAAGAATGTAAATGAAACTATGATATCAGGAAGCAGTAGTGCCCACGGAACAAACAATCACGGGAATAATCAGTAAATGTCCAATTCCATCACTAACTTATAGCCTGTTTTCTGACTCATTCAATTACAATGTTCTCGTTCTCAAATTCAGGTCAATTTTGCTATCATTCCAATTTAAAATGCTGATTTTAACAAAAGGAAATATGCTTCTCTATGAGCAGAAATATTTGAAATTTTTTAAATAGAGATTTTTCAAGTATGTAGTAGATATTTGTGCACACACAAATGTACACACACACACACACACACATTTAATTTGTCTTCAAAAAACATAACATGGCATCCTACTAAGAAATACTTACTTTTCCTACCTAATTGTGAGATCCTTATTGTTGCTTCTATAGGTTTTCTTACAAATCCTACTTGTTCTGGCCAATTTTTCAGGGTGGTGACCTATCTCAAGCTGGGTCAAAGACCATAATCGTTGCTGCAGGTGGTAAAAATGGGAAAGAGAAGCTGACTTAAGCTAGTCTGATAGAGGCCATTCTTCAGAGTTTTGACCTTGAAAGAGGGGGTCTGACTTTTAGCTCTTCTCTGTAGGTACAGATGTGAGGCTTTCGATAAATGGTTTCCATGATCTTGCCTTTGGAAGAATTCAATCTCCAATAGGGAGAATGAGATCACTTGGCAAAGGAGAAAAGCCCACACAAATGATAGAAAGAGAACACATGTCTTTCACAGTCTCAATTCCAGTTTTCTCTGAGGCCTAGGTAACATTTCTTTCTCATGGTTAGAATGGTTTGGCTCACTGCCACTTGAAACTTTAGGAATCAAGACTAGTTGAAATTACTATGCCTTATTTTCCTCTTTTGGTTTCTACTTGCCAGAAGATTGCATAACTACTCAGCAAATGCCTTTTAAATTAAAGAATGAGCTCTGGACTGCATTTCAACTATTCTTTGAATAACTCTTAAACATTTGGATATCTGATATAGTATGAACTTGCACTATCTCATCCAATCTGAGCTTTACCTGAAAGTTGGGGCTACTGCCTCAGAGGGACCAGATCATGTACTCTCTTTTGGAGTATATGAATAAGTTATATAAAAATAACAGTATGAAGAAATATTCTATGCAAAATGCATAAAGGGCCTCCAAATAAAGGAAGAAATTCAGGAGAGTGACATGAGACTATGTAAATATAACCAGGAAGACAACAGAGAATAATATGTTGTTTAAGAAGAATTATAAAGGTTATTTTTGCCTTTTTCTTATTTCAACTCTATTTAGAGAATAAAAAAAACACAATGAAGAAATAAGGCTACTGCTTGGGAATTGCAAATGTGAGCTCTTTTTATTTTATCTTCTCTTAAACTATATATCATAAAGATATATGAGAGCTCAGAAATGCACCTGGGCAGTAAACTATTAGGTTTCTGAAATGAGTTCAAGCCAGGGTATCAAAGAGCTTATTCAATTAGGACATAGTTACTAGCCCTCAATCAGAGATTATGGATAATCAAGTTTGAAATAAAGACTGTTGACCCATTATTAACAACTGATAAAATAATACATTTCAGAAATATTTCTAGTAATTTCTGTCAAAACATGTCATGAGAATTTTTAAAAGATTAGTTATCGCTACCTGAAATAAATTAGTGAGCACTGGAAGTCAGCATAGGCAACCCAAGAACCCATTCAATTGAGTTTCTAATCAGTTGGTAGAAATTGTTTCTTATATTCTCCACAATAGCCTTTTATCAATACAGATTGGAAAATAAATTTTCACCTTGTATTTTGGGGAGGCAGGAATTTAGAAAGTGAGTCATGTCCTACCATGGGGAAGGGCTTTCAAATGCATTGAGTGAACAAAAATATGCTCACTCTGATAGATTTTCAGTAGAAAGAAATTATCCTATTTTTATTCTACACAAAGTTTTTATTAGAAAAGGCTGCTTATTTTTATCTAATAGGTTTTCTGAATATATTGCCATAATTATCTGATCATCCCATTTATTTTGCTAGATTTCCTATATGAGATCATTCTTGAAATTTTGCATTTGTTATGTTGATAGATTCTTATTTTTTAAGAACTTTTTCTATATTCATAAGTAAAATTAGTCTATTATTTTGTTTTATACCACCTTCAATTTTGTGGTATTGGTGTCACTAGATTCATAATCAAATGCGATATTTGTAGCATCAGAATTACTTTTTCTTATAAGTTATGTAGAACTCATCTGTGAAGTAACCTGTGTACATCTTCAAATACTTTTGATCTGTGTTTAACTTCCGGTCATTTAATTGTAATTTTAAAATCCTCTTTTTATTCTAAATTTTTAACTTTGTTAATAGGGATTCAGGTAATATTCAAAATGATCTCAATCTCAGAAGTTCCTCTGATTTTGAGATGATCACATAATACAAGTCAGGCATTTAGCATCAGCCCAGAGCTTGTCATAGTACTAAAAGGATTTTTCAATTTGTAGGACTGCCAAAGCCCACCACAAGGGAAGTACCAGTTTATAGAGGATGGGGTGGGAGGAATATTGAGGGAAGTAAAGATGAGAAATGGGGAAGGTAGAGTACTGATGATATTTAAGTGTGTGGATACAGCCATTCCTGAAGCAAAAACTACCTCCTGGAGTGTTCACTTATGTGAGCCAATAAATTCTAATTGTTTTATGCCAACTTGAGTTGAATTTCTTGTAAAGTCAAAGGAGTTGGATTAAAATATTCTTCCCTCTCTTTTTAGGAGAAAATAAATACATATTCCAGGCAAATGAAAAAATCAATAATATTTTGATTGAAAATATTGAAAAAATCAATAATATTGGGAGGACTGTGCCTCCACCCAAATCTAATCTTGAATTATAAGTCCCACAATTCCCATGTGTCATGAGAGGAACCCAGTGGGAGGTGACTGAATTAAGGGGCAGGTCTTTCCTGTGCTGTTCTTGTGATAGTGAATGAGTCTCATGAGATCTGATGGTCTTAAAAAGGGGAGTTGCCTTACACAAGCTCTCTCTTTGCCTGCCTTCATCCATGTAATATGTGAATTGCTCCTCCTTGTCTTCCACCATAATTGTGAGACCTCCCATGCCATGTGGAACTATGAGTCCATTAAACCTCTTTTTCTTCCCAGTCTCTGGTATGTCTTTATCAGCAGCATGAAAATGAACTAATACCGTAAATTGGTACCAGTAGAGTGGGGTGCTGCTGAAAAGATACCTCAAAATATGGAAGTGACTTTGGAACTGGGTAACAGGCAGAGGTTGGAACAGTTCGGAGGGCACAGAAGAAGACAGGAAAATGTGGAAAAGTTTGGAATTTCCTAGAGACTTGTTGAATGGCTTTGACAAAAATGATGATAGTGATATGAACAATAACTTCCAGGCTGACGTGTTCTCAGATGGAGATGAGGAACTTGTTGGGAACTGGAGCAAAGGTGACTCTTCTTACGTTTTCGCAAAGAGACTAGCAGCATTTTGCCCATGCCCTAGAGATTTGTGAACTTTGAACTTGAGGGTTCTTTAGGGTATCTGGCAGAAAAAATTTCTAAGCAGCAAAGCATTCAATAGGTGACTTGGGTACTGTTAAAGGCATTCAGTTTTATAAAGGAAGCAGGGCCTAAAAGTTCAGAAAATTTGCAGCCTGACAATGCAATAGAGAAGAAAATCCCATTTTCTAAGGACAAATTCGAGCCGGCTTCAGAAATTTGCATAAGTAATGAAGAGCCAAATGTTAATTCCCAAGACAATGAGGAAAATGTCTCTAAGGGATGTCAGATGTCTTTATAGCAGCCCCTCCCATCACAGACCCAGAGGCCTAGGAGGAAAAAATGGTTTCATAGGCCAGGCCCTGGGTCCCTATGCTGTGTGCCATCTAGGGACTTGGTGCCCTGCATCCAAGCCACTCCAGCCATGACTAAAAGGGGCCCAGGTACAGCTCCAGCTGTGGCTTCAGAGGGTGCAAGCCTCAAGCTTTGGCAGCTTCCATGTGGTGTTAAGCCTGCAGGTGCACAGAAGTGAAGAATTGAGCTTCGGGAACCTCCACCTTCAGGATTTCAGAGGATGTGTGGAAATGCCTGGATGTCCAGACAGAAGTTTGCTGCAGGGGTGGAGCTCTCATAGAGAACATCTGCTAGGGCAGTGTAGAAGGGAAATGTGTAATCAAAGCCCTCACACAGAGTCCCTACTGGCGCACCACCTAGTGGAGTGAGAAGAAGGCCACAATCCTCCAGACCCCAGAATGGTAGATAACACTAACAGTTTGCACTGTGTGCCTGGAAAAGCCACAGATACTCAACACCAGCCCATGAAGGCAGCCAGGAGGGAGGCTGTACCCTTAAGAGCCACAGGGGCAAAGGTGCCAGAGACCATGGGAACCCATCTCTTGGATCAGCATGACCTGATGTCAAAGGAGATCATTTTGAAGCTTTAAGATTTGATTGCCCTGCTAGACTTAAGATTTGCATGGGGCCTGTAGCCCCTTTGTTTTGGCCAATTTCATCCATTTGGAACAGCTGTATTTACCCAGTGCCTGTATCACCATTGTATCTAGGAAGAAACTAACTTGCTTTTGATTTTACAGGCTCCTAGGTGGAAGGGCCTTGCCTTGTCTCTGATGAGATGTTGGACTGTGGACTTTTGAGTTAATGCTGAAATGAGTTAAGACTTTGAGAAACTGTTGGGAAGGCATGATTGGTTTTGAAATGTGAAGACATGAGATTTGGGAGGGGCCAGGGTGGAATTATATGGTTTGACTGTGTCCCCACCCAAATATCATCTTGAATTGTAAATTCCACAATCTCCCTGTGTCATGGGAGGAACCCAGTGGGCAGGTCTTTCCTGTGCTGTTCTCGTGAGAGTGAATGAGTCTCATAAGATCTGATGTTTTTAAAAAGGGTAGTTTCCCTACACAAGCTCTCTCTTTGCCTACTTCCATCCATGTAAGACGTGACTTGCTTCTCCTTGCCTTCTGCCATGATTCTGAGTCCTCCCCAGCCATGTGGAATTGTAAATCCATTAAACCTCTTTTTCTTCCCAGTCTCAGGTATGTCTTTATCAGCAGCATGGAAACAGACTAATACAATCAGTTATAAAGAACCTCTCTTATGTACGTAAGAAAAATATTGTCAAATAATACAACCAGTTAGATCCAAATAATTTCTGATAATATGACTGTGACATTTATAGACATTTTTATTCAAAGATGCTTAAGAGAAATTTTTGTATAAATTAAAATATTGTAGCTAGTAGAGTGATGTTATACCAGAACTATTGTTAAAAAAATAATAGAGGCTTCATTAAGCATACACGCAAACTGAAAGGGTGGATAAAATTCAGTATTAGTGGGTGGACATACAGGAGAGAGAAGGACGCTGAGAGGGTCCCTGAGAATAGGAGGGATTTACAATTAAAGCACTACTGGGGGAATCAGCCTTAGGGCATTGGGGAGAAGAACACAGGGGTGGCCCACATAGGCAAGTATATAGTGTCATATGCCAATGAGAATGGCCCTGTCTAATGGCTTCAATATTAGGTGACATAATCTGCAGTGTCAGAGCATATATGTGGAGACTGAAGTTGAGGGAGAATGGAGGATATCTGAAACGGTGATGATGAAGAGCTATCTACACAGCCAATGTAGAATGTTCCTTGATGTTGCTTTCCCTGTCATAGTGGTCAGTAAGCAATCCTATTGTGTAATGTTCTTCAATAAACTTAACTGCTGTAGGGCAGGTACAGGAAAAGCAGGTTCTTGGGATCATCCAGAGCTGGAGAAGTTCAGAAGTGGAGGGAAAGTATAAAAGCCTAGAGGTAAGGAATTCTAGATTTTTGGCAGAGGGGTAATTCGTTGAATAATGGGTCATGGTATGTCAGTAAATGAGGAAAGTGAAGAAAGAAGGTCGACATTTTTTTTTTCAAATGTAGATGTTTCTGATAGCTGTAAGATATAAAATCACTTACAAAAATTACACATTTTTTAACAGCCTTAATTGCAATCTTATTTAGAGCAACCTGTGTTTTGATTAGGTATTGTTTAGAGAAAGATAATTTAACGAGATGGTTTATTCTTGAGTAAGATTTCTGAAATAATTGAAAGAAAGAGGAAGATAAAACCTTGTGGTGCCTGGTGATATAGCATTTTATGTTTTGCTCAAGTTCAAAAGATAACTTTTTTAAAGTTCTGAATTTGAAAATATGATTTCAAAATACTTACAAAAATTTCTGTCTTTACAATTACATTTAAAATGTTGCTTCTTCCTAACTGTATATTTTTGAATAAAAAATGTTATATTAGCTTCCCCAAGGTTCTCTCTTTCTTAAGCTAATCAGTGGGATTCAAGTGAAATTAGGTGAATAAACAATTAAAACTACTTAACTATATTAATATAAATAAAAATGCCTAACGTGCTATTCACCTTAAAAATATTTCCAGAAAAACCACAAGAGTTTTTATCATATGACCTCTAACTGAATTATTGTGCTCACTCTTATTCAGGTTAACCAGTTGAAAATTTTCTTAGAACCACTTTGTATTAAAATATTTCTGTAATATATAAATAAGGCTAATAAGAGCAATAGTCTAAAGGCATTACTCTAATTAAAAAATTCTATGGCTACTGAGAGTTAAGAAGACATAATTTTATCAATTAACGTTAAATGTTTACGAACTTAGTAATGGGATAGTGAGCTCCATTTGGAATTCCTTCGTGTCTAAATATTTCCCATTATTAAGGTGAATCTCAGTGTGAAGACTAACTTTTTCAGACTTGCTCAGTAATTTACAATATATTATTGCATCAATGACTTGAGCACTGAGGGAAATCAAGTTTAATCAGTATATCCTGTGCTAGGAAAAACAAATGCTAAGCTTTATCTCCCTTTAGCGTAGCATGTGCTTACTAGAAATGCTCAATTAAGAACTTTGAAAATTGTTGGTCATGTTTCTAATTTGATGCAGCCTCTAAAGACCAGTATGCAAGAGTCTTTGAAATTAATATATTGCTGAGAAAATAAAATTCTTCTTCATTTGGGCTAGGAAAATGTGTTGTATTTGTTTTCCTACCATTCTTTACCAGAGGAAGGTTTTCCTTTCCCTTCAATATTACCTAAATATTTTGCAATCAGATAAATAAAATGATAAAATGAGGTATTAGGGCAATAAAAAAAAACACAATATTGCAATTTGTCTAACAATTTTTTTTTGCAGTTTGTTACCTCTCTTACATATTTTCTAACTAAAATTTTTCAATTGCCTCCAAAAGTATGTCCAGTATTATTTTCTCCTTTGTAAGGGATTAAAATAACAATGTAAGAAGAAGGAATTAGGGAGTCTGAGAAATATAATTGGTCTTTCTAACCTCCCTTCTTCTTTCTTCCACCATTTACTCAAAATATTTTAAACTTTCAAAAATTTTCATTGGATTCAAACCATGATATTACAAGATATATCAAGGCCCACTTTATTCATTCAGGTGATTAAAGGAGATGGAGTATAGGGCCAATTGTTTATTATAGCAATTCTGACGTAGTAGTTGTAGTTCTTGTTACTCTTTTTCCATGCTTTTATACTTCTAATTTTTAAAATCCATAACTCTTTCAGCTTTGAATGGCTCAAAATGTACCTGCCACTTTTACTTTTAAGTATATCAAATTCCTAATGATTTGTCAAGATATGTGTATCCATTTAGCAAAAAAAAAATTTCATAGAGGCCACAAAATATAGAGGTACCATTTGTGAATGAGGGATAAGATAAAATGAAGTTCTTGCAGTAGTTCTAGAACATGGCTATTAGATGTTCTAACCACAGCTGAAGCATTAAATATTACATGGTCATTTTTTTTTCTACCCGGGGGCAGCCTCTAGGCTAAATGTTTTTTATTTTGACATTCCCTTTGCAGTTCTATGTTTAGCAAGTAAAAAGTAAAACATAAGACAGTTTGGCAAAAGTCACAAATTAATAAGTAAAATACCATTAAATAAAGACCTGATTTGAATACAGAGTCCTTCACTCTTAGGCATGTAGCCCTTTGGTAAATTTTTCAATATCTGGGAACTTATTTACTCAACACCTGTTAAACACTTACTCTCTGCAAAATTCTCTTATGGGTGATATAGATACTGAAGTGAACCTGCCTTTATGAAGCTCACATTCCAGTTGGGGCAGACAGGCATTAAAAAGGGTGAAAAATACATGAAGTTTAGATAATAAATATAGGATATAAATATAATAAATAAGTATTTAGAAAATATTTAGATAATAAACATAGGAGACAAGAACTAATATAGGAGGACTAATATTTTAGATAGTGTGTGCAAGAAAGGCCCTTCTCTGATGTGACTTTTGCGTAAATGTGACTTGCCGATATCCAGGGGAAAAGCTTTCCAAATAAAGGAAATAGATGTCCAACAACTCTGAGATGAGATCAATACTGGCATATTCAGGGAGCAGCAAGAGGCCCATGTGGCCAGTACACTATGAAGAGTATTAGGAGATAAAAAGATGAAAATATCGAGTCATCAGGGAACTAGATTATGGAGCACTTTGGTGGTTATGAGAAACCATGAAGGCTTTGAGCATTGGCATGACAGGATAACTTACATTTTTTATTTTTTTTTTTAGAATCACGTGACCTACTAGAATGAAAATAGAGTGAAGGTAGGCTAGTCCTGAAGTAAGGAAACTGATTAGAAGGCATTGCAATAATCAAGGATAAAGATGGTGGCTTGGACCAGGGCAGTGGTAGTGGTGACAGGTAATCAGAGATTGGGTCTATTTTGAAGAAACCTCAATCAAATCCTATTGAAGTTAATTAGATTTGCAAGACTATTGTGTTTTTGAGAGAATGAGAAAAATCACACAGCTTCAGTCTCTTCACCTGAAAAATAAATGAGTGTGTCATGTGCTCATTTGCCTTGTGGGTTGTTGTAGAAACATATTATAAAAATTAAATAAATGGTAGTTATTATTTGAGCTATTTGCACTAGTTATATTTAGACTATGCCAAAGACTGAACATGCTGTTTTATAACATAGCTTTTAGGAAGTAATACTTCCTTTCTGAGAGCAGGAGAACCTCTAATTAGCTCTTTATGCTCAAGAAACATTTCTTCTTCTATATTTATATGATTTTGATTAGTAAAGGTTACGATCAGTAGAGATCCAAGTGACTCTTCATAATTGAGCCTTTTATCCATGGAAGGTGTCTCATCCAGTCACTTTCCATTTGGTTGAACATCTTGAGGAAGAGTCCCTTTCACTGGTGAACATAGTGAACTATTCAGTTCTGCCTCAGCATGCTCAGTCTAGAAATCCCAAGGAATAGGAGGTGACATCGCCCATGAAGAGCTGCCTTATTCTTATAAATTTTAAGTGCATTTTGTAGCAAGTTAAAGCAGGGCGTTTTGATGCTTTTTGTCATAATAAGGAATTCCCCACACATCCCCTACATTTATAGGAAAAAAAAGTCTAAATCCTAAATATATGCTAAAATCCATCTACAGAAATCTATCAACAACTTAATGAATAGATAATTTTCTCCACACTGATATGTGAAAAGTTTGATGCATTCCAAATATTTTTGCTTGATATATACAATTTGATAAGGAGAATCTACAGTTGCTATTACAAAGCTAGGCTTTCAGAGATAAAGAAGAGTTAACCGAGGGATGTTGGAGCAATAGAGATGAATTGGGCTTTGCTATCCTGTATCTAATAGACCCAAGATTACTCCTTATGATTGAGAAAAAAAAATAAGCCTTCTTCAGGGACACTAGTCAGCTCAGGGCTAGAAATTTTAAACTTATTCAGTGCCAGGAATATAGAAAATAGTAATTAGAAGTGAAGGCAGAACTGAGTCTAATTAGATATTTGGCAGGGTAAGAACTGAACAGGGTCAGGTGTTCTTCAGAAATGCCTCTGGACCTCTCCAGTTAGATATACTACCCTGCCCCCAACCGGGTGTTCTCATAACTTGATGTGCTTGTCCTTTTTAGAGTAACAAATTGACATTTATTTTGTTATTTGATCAATATTGCGTACTTCCAATCCATTCCAGGTCTGTAAGTTCTCCTAAGGCTGGTTTAGATCCCCATTATGAACTAAGAATAAGCACAATACATGGCATATATAACTCAATCACTTATGGAAGAAAGTGAGGAAGAGATAAAAAAAAAGGTCATCAACATTTAAGCAAATTAAATGAAAACCATTCTGAGATAATAGCTGGGGATTCACATAATCTCTAACATAGACATCTTTGGAAAATGGACTTTTCTTATACCCCTTCACTATTTTAAAAATCTAACTGTTCTCATTCTTTACTCTTTCCCATGTCTATTGACCAAATTGTTCATCTTGTTGTATTTGGGTGCTATAGATCATGTTGTCAATGACCTATGAAAAGCAGATGACCTTATTTTCAACTTTCTATACTTTAGTTTCTTCTCTGAAATATGCCTTTTGTCTGAAACTCTTCCTTTCTTCAAATCCAAGGGAACATCTTGACTTCCTTTCAATTTCATAAATTTACCTGAATTATTTCCAGGTTTCCTGGAAACTCTAATATTCACTCATTCTAATAATTATTTTTGATAGGATATGAAGTAAATGTCAGTTTATTTTTCTGCTTATAAGTTTTGCAACTTAAGTTATATCAATAGTTTAAGAATTATACAACACTTATCTACCAAAATATTACCCAACTTTGTGTGAAGAACATTGGTAAAAGCTTCCTACAGATTATTAATAAATGCCAACTAATAATATTAAGTTGATGAAAGGGAACAAATGCCAAATGACAACTCAACAGTCATCCTAAATTATATTAAAATTTGAATATAAATAGTTGTTCAAATGCAAAATAGATAATTTTTATCCACATATATTTCCTGGTTAGGCTTTTTTGAAATTACAATTATAAATTAGGCAAACTTGGTTTCAAGCATTTCTTATCTGATATATTAGTGCTTTTTATTATTTTTCTTACAGGCACCTATTATAGTAATGTTCTCTATTTTCCATTTAAATTTAAATTGGATTTAAATTTTCCATTTAAATCCAAAATTCAAAGCAAAACAAAATACTTTTAATATAAATTACACTAAGCAGTAGAAAATTATATTACACAGTTTGTTGCGTCACCCACATATAGTAAAAATAATAAAACTAGTAACTCTTTTTCTTTGAAATGCCATCTATCGCTAGGTTGCAGATGAGGTAGAGGTGGACTTATTCCTGATTTCAAAATCTTACCATTATTCTCCTTCTTATTAAACTAACTTTTATGACTGATCTAAGTGGTTAAACACAAAATAAATCACCAACTCATTTGTAGCTCTCATTTCATGGTACCCAGGGAATCCCACACTATTCAATAGGAGACATGTGTAGCAATCTAAATAAGTGTAAAAATGGTAATTCTTCTGGGGTGCAAAGGAAATGAGCGACCTAAAGATAATTTTTGTTTTTCTACCATATTACTTGTAGTTGACAATTCTTTTAATATTTGATATGTAGATAATTACATATTATTGGTACTTTGAAGATTGATTTTTACTATTAACAGAAAAAGTATTTTAATAATAATCTTTGTTTTGTTCATGTAATATTATTTTGAGTAAAGGATTTCCAAGGGCATTTTATTTTTGTAAATGCCCTTTGAAGTTTTGTAAATGCCTTTTGTAAATGCCTCTTGAAATAAAGATCCCCTTTACAGCAAAGACTTTAAAGAGGAAACTGTATTTTGACTGCCATAAAATTTGAAATTCTGCTAATTAACCTAGAAACAGAAAATATAGTTTACTGTTATGGAATCTATTTTTACACACACACAAACACATGCAGTATAATACTACAAGGATTTTTGGAATGACTATGTGCAATTATTTGGACTTTCTGAAATATGAGCTCTACAAGAAACAATACATGTTTATAATCATATCTGTTAATAATTTCTGTTCCTTGACTGCTTTTTTTTTTCCTCCAAATGCACTCTCTTGGTTCTGGGTTTCTAATCATTTGGGGGAATGTCTATAATGTTAGTGGCTCAGCAGGATCATAAATAAATAAAAGACTAAGGCAAGAGTAAATGGCATTGATTATTATTATACATTCCTAATAATCTTATAATATATATTCAGAAACACATGTGTTTGAGGATGTACCTAACTTTATATGTCTGAATAATACTTACTCATAAGCAATATTCCAAGTGTAGCGAAACCATTACACTTTGGAAAGAACTGAAACCAGTATAAAAACAAAATTTCATATAACTTAAGTACAATAATAAAAGTGAAACATATTGAGACAGTTAAACTTTGAAGATTTTTTTTCTGGAAATTAAAAGCTATAACCTATGGATTAAGTTTATGCCTGAAAAAGAGTGTATTTCTTCTATTTGTCTTTGTGTTGCATCCTAAAGGATTGGACAATGTGACCAAATGGCTCCAAATGTACTTCAGATATGTGTAGGACCCATTTAATGATGCCTGAGGCCTGGAGTCAATATAACACTGTGATTTTAGCCACATGATTGTTTCTTCATTGGGTTCATTTACAAAGCCTCATCAGAAGAGTTGAAGAAATGGCAGAAGCCGGGGATAGATGGAATAGGACAAAGATATCTAGACAGGATGTAGGTCTGGCAAGTCTTTGTGAGCTGTCAAGCTGTCTAAATCACTCTGATCAAAATCTGGGTGGACACACAAAGAAGCTTGATCTATAGGCAGAGCACAGCAGATGGATTTTCTCAACTGTAGCAATGCCCCGAGTTATGTGAGGAGTATGATTCTAGGAGATTTGCACAGCCAGTGAGAATCTGTTGCCAGTCTCAGGGAGTGGGAGTGGGAAGCAGAATCTTAGAATCCTTAGAATCTTAGAGTCAGCAAGCTGATTGAATTTCAAGAGAAAGCTCAAATCCTAGGAGGACCAACCACAGTGAAGTCAAGATACTGAAAGAGAGGTTAAATGATACAGTGTAAACCATACTATAGGTTTAAGCAGAAGTCTACAGATCATAGCTCTCACCCCAGGCACATTGGATACCAGATTGTATCAGATTTTTCAGGTATTGGCTGCTAATAATATTTCCCACTGTGGCAAGTGTTTATAGTGGTAAGCATGGAAAATTGGTTTTAGTGACACCAGCAAATCAGCTTATTCCATTAGTATTAGAATTCTAAACAATTATATTTATACTTCCGGATCTGACTTAGATTTTTGTATCAACAAGGTCAGGTATGCAGGATACATTGCTGACGCTGATTTCTTAATATCTATAAATGTCTTCAAATGTTTAGATAACAATAGTTATACATACACACATATATTTAACTACCTACATAGATATAAAACAAACCATCTTCTTTAAAACAAATGAGTTCTCTAAAATAATTACTATTTATATGATTTCTATTTTTCACATTTTTGTTCTATTCGGACTGGATTTTTACTTCTTCAATAAAATGTTATTTATTACTGGTTTCTAATAAGTAAAAATACTGCAACATGACAATTTCTATAAATAATCATTTATAAAATAATATTACCGAAAGAAAAAGACAAATATGGACTTTGAAAAATTGCCCTGTAGCTCTTTTTATTTCAAGGGGACAGACTGTTTCTGTACACAATTTCATTTTCCTTGAACTTTCTTTAGGTTAATCTTTCCAAATCAAGTAACCCTGTTCAGCATTCATTCTGTAAGTTTAGAATATGCTCGTCAAAATCAAAGCTCTTTTGAAAAAATCGAAGCTGCCTTTGTTGGGGAACATTCATAAATTGACATGTTTTCTATGTTGGAGAATTTCTACTTTCTTCCCTTTCATCTGCACACTTCAAGATTTATTATAGATTGTCAGAAGAAATGATTGCCTTCCTAGTTTTATAGAACTCCAAATAAGAAATCTAATTTGTTGTTTCTCTTGGATCCCTGGTTAAAGTTTCTGAATAGTTTGGGGCAGAACTCTTTTTCCTCCATAAGTAAGCCTGTTTTAGTAGTTGAAAAATGTTCTTGGAGTTGATGAATTGAAGTACAATTTTTTTTCTGATTTTAATTGCTCCCCAAGTCTGCTATGTTCACTCTGCAAGAGTGAGTATTAACCCATGGAACCATGGTTAATTGTGAGGTGAGTTAATTCAATGATGTTTGGATATTTCACTTGGATGCATGAACACTCTATATGCCACTCAAATGACCTCATTCCATATGCCTTATAAGTGTCTCTGTGACACTGCAGGATTTTTTGTCTCTGTGCAAAGGAGGCACACAGCTGTTAATTGACAAGGTAAGTAATTGTCTTCTGATTACAGTAGTTAAAGGCTGTTCTCTAATGGATTTTACTTGTCACTTTTAATTCTTTTTAATCTTTGTCTGCATTTCATTAGAATGGCTTTATCATTTGGATTGCCCTCCTGTTGGTTATTCTGATAAGATTTAATGGGTTATCTTCCAACTATGACAATCCCTCAAAAATATAATAGAGTGATATTTAGATTCTTCCGGGATTTTTAAAACACGATTGTTTTTCCAACCCATTTTTTCTCTTTTACACTTCACATTTTTGCAAATCAAGTATTTTGCATTTTCTACATGCCCTGAGCAAGTCTCTGCTTTAATCTTCCATGACTTAATCTATTGACTAAATAGGAGATAGTTGGTGAGGCAGTTAGGAAAGAGTCTGTTATCATTTTCTATTCTGCTTACCTGCTGTGATTTTATTTATTTCTTTCTTTAATTTATAAACAATAGGCTTTAACTGCAGTTTTCTAAGAGATGATTCAGGTACTGACAAAAATATTTGTAAACCTTTTAGAATCTAGGGATAACAGAAAAGTAAACTTGTAAAAATGGTTTATTATGCATTTCGTGATGCAGAAATGTAATGTTAAGTCATCATTTATTCTATAATAGAGCATTTTTAGGTTTTGCATATGTTCCCCTACCTATGAAAATGACAATTTACATACAAATGCATATCTTTAATCATATCTCACTCCTCTATAGCTATAGTGCATTTACCAAACAGCTCTTTATAAGGTGTACTGTAATTACTGAATTATACAGTCAAGGTGTCTGCTTAGTGGAAATAATTTATTGATGTGATAACTATTAAAAATAAAAAATGCAAACATTTGTGGGAAAGAGATAAGATAGAATATCTGGACTTTTTAATGTTTAATAAATTGAGATAAATTGTCCTACCTTGGTTTCAAATACAATTGAGTCATTTAACAATCATACCTGGCAAAGGTTATATGATGCTGAACCATGCAGCAGATGGTGGAATTATAGGATGCAAAATTTTATGGGATGCTTTTTCAAAGTTTGCTAAAGTGAGATCTAGTACATGGTTTTTATAGCAAGTTAATTCTTCCTAGAAGCTTGTATGTAAGTAACTTGACAAAACAGTTATAATAAAAATTTGTCTTTGTATAAAATTGAATCTCTACCTGATGCTAAATGACAAGTTAATGGGTGCAGCACACCAACATGGCACGTGTATACATATGTAACAAACTTGCACGTTATGCACATGTACCCTAAAACTTAAAGTATAATAATAATTAAAAAAATTATAGTGCCAAAAGGCAAAAATAAATAAATAAATAATAACATTTTTTTAAACTCAAAAAAAAAAAAATGAAAGGAAGCACAATTTTCGAAGGACTCAGTGCACTCATTGGTTTTTAAGATGTACCAGTGAAGTGGTAAGTCAAAATTGGTGTATATTTGGAAGCTTAAATGGATTTCATTTTTGGTAATGTAACTAAGAGTTTTAAAGCATAAGTATGAAAATAAGTAAGACAAACAGTGATCATTTTCAATTCTTGATTTGCCCTTGTTTAAATTGTAGCTGCCCAAAATGGTCGTGTGACTCTAACCTCAATTATCATATATTTTCTGATTATAAAAAAAAAGGTCCAAATGTTAAGTGCTAAATGTGCTTATGAGATATTATAATACTTCAAAGTCCCAGAAGTGACCTCATATCATTTGAGTAATTATGTAGAAAAGGAATACATAAATATTAACATTAATAACACATAAATACAACATCAATATACACTAAGTAAATATTACAGTTATTTAAATATGCAAGTGCTTTGCAAATTTAACTAGTTTTGATATCTATTTAAATGATTTTTATTCATAGATTCACCAGAAAATCATATATTTGATTCTATATGTTAGTGTGTGTTGAACTTTACATATTAAACTAAAATTTTGTTAAAATGTGGAACCCATTGGTAGAAGACATTGACTCTCAAGTATTTCATTTATGTTTATCTTCTAAGTGACACATAAAACTAGTAATTCTACTTCCTACTTTCTTTCTTTTCCCAAATCTTTCATTGCTTTCTTCTACTTTCCTACCGTAAGAAGTGTATGTACTATGTACTGGGCAGGGTCCTCTCTTCTTGGTCAAAGCTAAATTACAAGAGGTTATAGAGGAAATGTCCATGTTCAATTAGAAAATCTCTGGAAATAAAGATCTCTCAACAAAATCATAGTAGTGATTATGTGCTTATATATATAAGCTTACACATATATGTATATAAATATATATATTAATTTATTTCATTTCCACCATAACTCTTCAAGAGAGCATATTTGATTTTACAGACAAGAAAATTAATTTGCCCAGGATCACACAGTTTCTGAGAGGAAGAACCACAAATCCAATCCAGTCTGGCTGACTCAAGAATTGTTCCTCTCAGCGTTCTGTTCTGATTCTTTATTAAGTTTATAGTTTCATGATTATTACTGTTAAACCATGAGAAATAAGGCCAATCTGAAAGGTGGAAATATCTAGAAGCAAGAACAGACCCTCGGATAAACACTAAAAGGGAAATGACATGTAAACAAATTCCCATTTATGAAAACCTAGAAAACAAAGGCAAGGTGGATATAGGAGCTGAGAATGAGATCTGGAACCCTTAAAAAGTCTAGAATATGGTAGCAACTTGAAATGTATAACAAGCTATTGCTTATTTGTGACATGCTTTTGCTCACTTTTGAAAATGATTTGTAATTAATTTTCAAAAAGAGCAAAGCAATGTATTGTGAGTCAGATCTATGAGTAAAGGCCCCATGTAATAAGGACTGGATTCAGTTTATTCATCACCCTAGGTCCTTGCACTTGCCTTGCCTTGCTCTCTAGCCAGAATATCCCTGGTACTAACTTCTATCACTCCTGCATCCTAGATAAGAGTCACAGCTGCTGTCTCTGATGTTGCTCTTGTTTGGGAGCAAACCCCCTGTCATGCTCCATGTCCTGTACCTCTGTGCTTCCTTGTTGTCTCAGACCACCTCTGCACAGTATGGACATACTGGGAGTTAACACCTTGTGGAGGCAAACAGTGAACAATGTGAAATAGGAGGCAGTTGATGTTTTCTTCCTTCTTCTTCCCCTAGCTAGATTTTCAAAGGTGTAGTAGCTACATAAAGCCTCTCTAAAGACTGAACAGTCGTCCTGCTACAGAACCATGGCCAGCCCAGCAAGGCTCTCCTTCTTTATATTTGCTATTCCACCTCCCTTGCCACATTCCCCTTTGCTCTCATTTCTCTCCATGTGCTCCTGGGTAATGTTATCATATAAGGTTTTTTATTCCTTTTTTTTCTTTTTTTTTTTTCTAGGGAGTCTAAGGAAAGCTAAAGTATAGCATACTATCTTAAAAGTAGTTTAATTTCTATGAAGATTACATACAGTTGCCTTCAAAAATTTTTCTTAATAACTACTTTTTATTGATTTTGATATGATTAACTCTGTTTCTCAGCTCATTGCTAATTCTTGAACAAGGAATTCTTCAGTGTTAAAATTACCATTCTCTTCATGTAACAAGACATAATACTTCATTATGTTGTATTTGTTACCTAAAAATGTGCTGTGCTCAGATACAGATAGCTATGTTTTGGGAAAAAACTTTTTTCCCATTTCTCTGAATAGGTATATATAGAATCACATGTGTAAGTATATAATGTTTATATATATATATTAACCTTTGGCAGCAAATAATGTTTTAACAATTTCTTAATAGCCTTCTCTGTAAAATGGAAATGAGTGGTCATTTAACTCAACCACTTTAAAATACTTCATAAGAGGTAGAGAAAAAAAATTTTTTTTTGCACCCACACATACCAATACAAATGCACACACATACACAAACACACTCACCAATCACAAAAGCAGAAACAACATCAAACAAAACATCTAAATATATTAAAATTTAAATATTCAAATATAATTAAAATGAAATTAAATTTATTTTTAAGTCAAAGTTATTTTAATTTAATACTTGCCTGAAATGTGCAGGTGGCAAGTACATATTTAAAATGCAGGTGTTGTATTTTCTGCTAACTTTACTTTTGAAAGACTTTCAACATATCGTTTCTTATGGAAAATTATACTCAATAATTCTCAGCTACACAGCATTGACTTAGAATGGATTGTAGGCTATGCTAACTGAAATATAAGGTGAAGAACCCAAAGATCTATGTGTTTGAATTGTTTAAAGAGAAAAAAAAATAGCCTAAGATTTTTTCTCAAATTTTAAAAGTAGTTGTTACATTTAGAGACAGTAAAATAAATAGATCTGGCCATTACAACTGTGAAACACGATAGGAAAATAAGCACAAAGGATATTCTTAGTTTCCAACATCTAATTGCAATTGGGCTTTCTCTTCCCATCATCATTAATTAATAATAGATAACATTTGTGTTGCATGTACTGAACATTTCTCATCACATCCTCAATATTTAAATACAAAGAATAAAAACTTTACTGGGATATCATTTTTGTCTGTTTTGTTTGTTGCTATATCTTTACCTCATAGAAGGTTCCTGGAATGCAGTAGATGTTCATTGAATTTTTGTGGCCTAAGTAAATATGAAAATTTTTTTAAATGCTAGAAAAAAGTATAAGAAGAAATGAAAAGTATCAGGGTAGAATAAGAGAGACTTGGGATGTATTTTCAGGATGTGATTAGTTAGTTCCTCTTTATCTTCTAAATAAATAGTACAATGTTTGGCACAAAGGAAAACAATCAACATGTATTTGATAAAATAAATGTAACCCAAAATATTTTATATAGGTATAGTTTTAGTTTGTTGACTACTTCTAGGTATTCAATAGCCTCATGATTATTATTAGATTATAAAGATGAAAAAATAGGAAATTCAGCCTTACTAATCGTCTACTTTATTGAAAAAACAACTACCTAGCTGGTAATTTGAGGACTTTGGACTGCCTAGCCGCCAGTAATACAAATACACAGTTTTTCAATGGCTTTCTTCCTTTTCCCCTTCAAAAAATACAAAAATACTATTCTGGTCTTTAAAGATTTTTAATTTGTTTTGGTAGGCTGCATACAGGCACATGTATGCAAGTAAAAATATACATACACCCACAGAGAGTATAAAGGAACTGAAAATATTTAAAAAGCTATTAATAAAGACTGATACAGACTATACCAAATGCAAAAATGCTGAGAATTGCACACGTAATTAAAAATAAAGGGGTGATCAGAATCAGGCAATAAGTAACACATTTTGAGGAAAGTTTGGACATAAGTATTGAGTATGTGGACGAGCTGTCCTTACATAATGCTTCGTCTAAATTTATCTTTCCTGTTTTCTTCTTGCAAAATTTACTTCATTTTTTATCAGTAAATTAATGATAGCTTTTGTCATTGAATAATATGAAAGATTGGCTTTAGCAAACCACAGCATATCTAAAAATTCATGAGTTTAGGGATGCTAATTATCTCAGGATAATAATGCCAGTTAGAAAAAAAAAAAAGTAAAGTCTTTCAAATTAAGTGACTTAGATGTAAATTAGATGTAAATCACACATCATTTTAAAGAGAGAAAAACAATTTCCTTTCAAACATGGTGAGACCTAGCCAAGTCAGCAACAGAAACAAATATGTAGTAACAGGTGGCAAAAAGTTTATTATTTTACAATATTTCTCTATTAGATTTGCCTCAATTTCTTGGGTTGAGTATTTTCAGAGGTTTGAATGAATACTGGAATTTAAACAAGCTTTCTTGGTAAAAGTCGAAAGTAGATAACTAGCCTCAGTAAAGCTAAAAGTATGTGCAAAAGGGCATGAAAGCATGATATGGTGGTCTTGGTCATAATCAAAGGCAAATAAACAAGCATTTGATTCCTGAGGATTTTAAATTTTTCAGGGATAGACAATACATCCCACAAAGAGCACAAATAAAACATACTTTTATCTTTCCACTTTCCCTTGTGTGGCTCATTCTCCCTCTCACTGTAATCACATACAAGGATTCAGTGCCTTTCTATGGCACTTCATGCTGAGGGCTTCCCTCCTGGGGTTTCGGTGAATGAGTGATACTCATTCGGTGAATGAGTTTCAGAGGTTTTCTTCTCTCCTTGTCTCCATCAACATGTGCCTATTCAGAGTCTTGTTTTACCTCCTTGAGAAGGCAGTAGCTGTGTAAGTTAAGGGGAATTCTTATGCACAGGAGTTTTTTCTATTCTTTACATTTATTTATATATTCAATCATTTACTTACATCTGTTAATAAATATATGTCGTGTGTCTTAGTTTGTGTAGGCTATTATAACAAGAGACTGTAGATTAAGTGCCATATAAACAAACATTTATTTCCCATTGTTCTAGAGGTGGAGAAATCCAAAATCAAGGGGCCAAGACATGTGGTGTCTGGTGAGGGCCCTTTTCCTGGTTATTAGATGGTGCCTTTTAGCTGTATCCTCACATGGTGGAATAAACAAAGGATTTCTCTGGGGTCTCTCTACGGGCAGTAATCCCATATATGGGCTCTACCTTCATTACTAATCACCTCACAAAGTCCCTACCTTCTAATACCATCGCTTTAGGCTTAACATTTCAACATATGAATTTTGGGGGAACACACATTCAGACGATAGCATCATGAACACTTACGTTATACTTTGGATTTTACTCTAACATTGATTTATTTTCTTTTATGTTTTTTTTTTTTTTTTGAGATGGAGTCTCACTCTCTTGCCCAGGCTGAAGTGCAGCGGTGCAATCTTGGCTCACTGCAAGCTCCGCCTCCTGAGTTCAAGTGATTCTCCCACCTCAGCCTCCCGAGCAACTGGGACTACAGGCATGTGCCACCATGCCCAGCTAATTTTTGCATTTTTAGCAGAGACAGTCTTTCACCATATTGGCCAGGATGGTCTTGAAATCCTGACCTTGTGATCCACCCGCCTCGGCCTCCCAAAGTGCGTTGATTTATTTTCTTGCTCAAACTGTACTAGCTTTGGCTATTGGAAGCTTTTGCAATTGTCTCCTCAGCTCCTTTAACATATTCCCATTATTGTGATTATGATTATTTTTGAACACTTCTTTACTTGCTCACACCAAAAGATGGTACAGTTCATCTTATACATTTCTAAAGAGTCCTGGTTCCTTTTACTGGAGGGTGGTATTAGAAACCAAGATCTGGGTGCTAGATGTATTCATTGTTACTGAGGTATTGTTGCTTCTAGGCCCTTTTTCCTGAAAGAGCAAGGGAATATTTATGTATATACTAAATCATACATATACATATATTCATAAATCTTTATATATGTAACCATTTGTATTTGTATGAAAATAAAAATGAGTTCATATTGCTATTTCCATTGCTATTATATTACTACATGGATTGTTCCAGCTATCTCCCTTCACTTATTTGTATCATCCCACTCTAACTCTGAGAAAACTGGCTCTAACCATCTTCCACTTATTTATCTAACTGTTAAATTCTATTATACATAAATGATGCTTTTAAAACTGCTACCTGTACCTCTGTGGGAAACACCTTATCAATTAGAGTATAGTGCTGTGTATACTACCTTGTGCCTTTTGCCTTGATGAAACTTCCATTTCCAAAGTTACTTAGGTAACTTTTCCCTTTTCCTCTACCCTTTTCAGTGAGGTTGTTTCATAATTCCTAATACAGTGAGATTCTTTTGTCAAATTCAGCATTCCATGCTGGGATCCCCCCAAAACTTCTAAAGGAGCTTTAAAAAATTTGTATACATCAAGGTTCACTCTTTGTGTTTTAAAGTTCTAGGTATATCAACAAATGTAAAGTTTCATGAATTGACCACTATGGTGTCAGACAGAATAGTTCTGTTACCCTAAAAATGTTCTATGTGTATATGTGTGCACACACACATTGCCCTGTTTGTACAGGGCAATTATCTTAAAGACTAACATTGGTAAACTAGACTCTGTCTTCGGCCAAGAAAATGTTCCTTCTTGGGAATAGGAGAGGGAATTCAATCTGCAAACTTCTATGCACTGAAGTCCATGTGTCTGAAGGAACTGCCAAGTTATTTTGCGGGTCTCCCGGGGAGGACCCCCTTCAGCAGGTATAGAAAGGTCCAATTATCCAAGGTTGGTCATTTACTAGTTCAGATATTGAAACATATTTTAGCTCAGGCATTCAAGCAAATGGCCTCAATTTACCTGGAAGTGAGTTAGAACTTTGAGAAACCATTCAAATTGTTGTGGGATAGCTACCTTCACTACTGATTGGCAGCTTACCCTGAGTTCACAGGGTTCAGAAGCCCACCAGGATAGGTGACCTACTGTTAGCTAGTTAAATGTCTTTAGGCAATAATTCCATATACAAATAGACAGACTTTAGTCAAAGACCTTACAAACACTTTTTACTATTGTCAAACATTTGGGAAGACAGAAAATGAAGATAGGGCTAATATTTATTGCAAGCTATTGAATTGCAGCTATCATTCTAGGCCATTTAGGTCACATGTTCATTCTAAAAGTTCTAAAAATCTCGAGTAACAAAGATTTTACTTTGTTGAACCAATGTCATGATGCCTGTATAAATCATTATCGCTCGTCTTCTGAATCAGTACTGTGACTTTGTTTTCAAATGTTTATTTAACCTCTGTGTGTATGTGTATATATATACATTTACTTTCTTTAAAATATGCCATATCAGGAACTCTTTCCAGTTGTCTTTTTGAAGTTTCCTAAATGCTGAGAAAGTCTACCTTTCTTATGCCTACTAAACATTGAATTGTCTGCTCTTTCCTGTTCGAGTCATATGAAATTGCCTCCACTGCTGTCCATAAAACAAATATTGGAGAAGATATGGGTACACTCACTTATTTAAAAAAAAGTCCTGGAATTTTAATACATTAGTCAGTGAGATGCAGTAGTTTTCCTACCCTGATTGGTGGAAACTCTTCTCCTTTGCTACAGTGTATTTCTGATGAAAACCAAAGAGTTGTTTATACATTTTTTTTCAGTTTGTAGACTTTTTCAAAACAAAAATGATGATTAATTTTCAGTTAAATTCTTTATTTTGCTTATGCAAGTATTGATAAACCTATTCACATTAAAAAGTCATTACATATGGAAATAGACCTAAAAAGAATAGTTGCCTTACCGTGTTAGGATTTGATTCAATTAAAACTGATTGAGTAACTTTGAAGGGCAACAGCAGAAAATAATATTTGTTTTAAAGTTGAGTCCCTAGCAATATCTATCACGGTCTTCATTTATTTTCAACAAATACAAAAGTTAAACTGTAAGCATTACCCCCAAGAATATGAGTATGAAAACTCTTATAATGTGCTCTTCTTGTGATACAGTGTTTTTGCTATGGTTTGCATGTTTTTGTTGCCTCTAAAATTCATGTTGAAACTTCATCCCCAATGAAATAGTACTAGGAAGTGTGGCTTTTGGGAGGTGATAGAATAATGAGCCCTCCACCCTCATTAATGAGATTAAATGGCCTTATAAAGGGGTTTGATGGAGAGGCTTGCCCTTTTTTGCCCATTCCACCATGTGAGGACACAGCATTTCTTCCCTCTGGAGGATGCAGTCACAAAATGCCATCTTGGAAGCAGAGAGCAGCCCTTGCCAGACACACAACCTGCCAGTGACTTGACATTAGACTTCCCAGCCTCTAGAACTGTGAGAAATAAACATTTATTTTTTATAAATTACCTAGTCTGTGATAATCAGTTGTAGTACACAAACTAACTAAGACAGTGTTGTATTTTATGTAACTGTGCAAGAGACAATTATAACAAAATGAGAGCGTGCATTGATAAGATACATCTGAACCTTGTCTGGCATTTAGCTTAGTGATTATGTAGTCATGCACAAGTCTAAAACATAACACAGGTCAATGTAAATCATCAGTATGTTTAATAATAAATTTGTGAAGGTATACATATATGCAATGGGAACACAGGAAAAACTGTTACTAGTTTAGCATAAAACTAAATTATCAGATAATTGCAAAAATTAACAAATGAGAATCCCAACTAGTCAAAATTTGGTATAAAACATTTGCATTTACATTTGTTTCCTGTTAAGTTTTTAAACTCTTTAAAAATAAATACAAAAATATTTTTAGTTAAACCTTTGCCACTCCCCTAGAACTTCTCTATAGAACTCATCAACAGTGCATCTCTATAGAATTGAGTTTGAAAATCAGCTCACACCTGTAATCCCAGCCCTTTGGCAGGCCGAGGCAGGCGATCACGAGGTCAGGAGATCGAGACCATCTTGGCTAACATGGTGAAACCCCGCCTCTACTAAAAATATAAAAAAAATTAGCCAGGCGTGGTGGCGGGTGCCTGTAGTCCCAGCTACTTGGGAAGCTGAGGCAGGAGAATGGCGTGAACCCAGGAGGCAGAGCTTGTAGTGAGCGGAGATTGCGCCACTGCACTCCAGCCTGGGTGACAGAGCGAGACTCTGTCTAAAAAAAAAAAAAAAGAAAGAAAGAAAATCAGTACCTCAGCAAATGAGAAATGGATCAATCTATGGTGTGACTAGACAAGTAACTGTTAAAACTGAACACTGGGATGATGCATGGCAGCTCTGACAATACAAGTAGGATCAGAATGTAAGTGTGGAAATTCAGTGTCACTAGGGAAGAATGGGCTGAGAGAAAGTTTAATAGGTAGAGAATAATCATAAAGGAAAGAGTTGCCCAAGGACTAGAGGGGAACCAGGTGGAAGAGTTGATCCTGAGACTGATGTGACTGATGATTCTTATCAAATGCTCCTCTTTGCTGGCCTTGCTTAGAGCCTTCTTTGGCTGTTTTTAGTGGTTGCTTTAGACTCAAAAGTGATCTGTTTATTGTAGTGTGAGAGATCATATATTTGCAGTCATTGCTGTCCACGTTATTACTTGGATAGATGTTTTTCCCAGTTCCTGATTTTACGATAATCCAGTTCAACGTGATACGCATGATATTTCAAAAACAGATGTCATAATATTTTCTTTGTTTTTTAAATCATTAGATTGTCTAGCTCATTGATGTTTTTGAACATAGGCTTTCTATTGCACTCCTCATCAAAGTAATTTTCATTATGTGTTGTTTTTTCTAAGTTTATTTATTTTTATTGCAAGTGGCCAAATGATAGGCCCTTTCTAGGGAACTACGTCTACACAAAATAAAATAAGGTTAAAATTATGCACTGAAACTGGTACTTCGGTGAGCTATAAACCTTCTCTGTAGACATTGTCCTTAGATCATCCTCACACCTGTAATGTTGAATTATTTCCTCCCTAGGTTTCATTCCTAGCATTTCTGATCGTTAATCTCTGCTTATCCAGAAAGTCATTTTCAGTTGCAGGGCTAACTTCCTGAAATCCTCGCAGATTGATTCAGGCTAAATCCTGTATTCAGGTTCATGTTGAATCCTCAACTAAAATTAATGGGATATGTGCAGCTGCATCTCTGGACAGACCACATCTCCTCTCGCTTTCTGCAATCCCCGTCCCTCACTTGCCTTTTAAGTGCTTTGAGAACTGTTGTAACTACTTCAGAATGAACTGTTTCTGTGCTTCTTTCTTGCTGGCTCATTTCACAGGAAGCCCAAATTTACTTGTACATGGCTCACAGATCAATTTCTGCAGTGTGGATGTTTGTAATATACATAAATGTGTTGGATGAAGGCATTGAAATAAAATTTTTGAGTCTGCAAATTAAGCTGGAATTGAAATCAGAAAAAATAATGAAAGGCAATGAAAACTGATTCAAGGAGAAGTTTTGAGTAAGAGTGCCAACAGGCACAAAATCATTTTAAATGAAGGCAAATATTAAATAATTTAAGAGCGAAGAACCAAGCTGGAGACTATCTGTTAAATAGAATAATGAATCAGCAGTTCAATCATTATATGGTTTGAAAGTTATTATGGAAAAATCACAAAAGCTATCAACTCAAATAAAACCTAACAAGAAATTACTAGAAATATAATAATAGTGTGTATTTTGAAAGTGATGAAATACCTATCAAAACATTAAAAAATTATAATACAGGACTCTGATTATGTTACTGTAGAAATATTCTCATTTGCTTAAATTTGTGAGAGGGTTTCTTGAGTTGGAAGCCCACAAAGATGCAAACTCTGATTTATTTTATAATGAATCTTCTTTCTGGAAATTCATTTCATTTTCCTACAAATGCATCACCCACTTTTTTCTGTAAGCTGCTTGTCTTAGTACAATTATCTACTTTGATAAGGTTGTGCTTACTATGTCATATCGCTTAGCTTACTATGTCATTTACCTAGCAGGTAAAATACATATTCAGAAGCTATATAATAACGTAATAATTTTTAGCAAATTCTTACCGTGCACTAGCTTGGATACAGACCTAAGCACTTTACATATAATTTATAAAATTTCTTTAAGGTAGGAACAATTAAAATTTTCTTTTATAGATGGGGAGAGTAAGAAGTTAAGTAAGTTGTGTAAGGCTCTACACAATTAGAAAAAGAGCCTGGATTCAAACCCTGGCAGTTTCTGCTTCAGAATCCATGTTTCTTAATCACCACGTTATCCTTACAAATTCAGTGCAAGGCAAAAAGCATCATAATATTTTTTTTTTTTTTTGAGATAGAGTCTTGCTCTGTTGCCCAGGCTGGAGTGCAGTGGTATGATCTTGACTCACTGCAACCTCTGCCTCCCGGGTTCAAGCAATTCTCCTGCCTCAATTTCCTGAGTATCTGGGATTGCAGGTGCGTGCCACCACACCCAGCTAATTTTTGTATTTTTAGTAGGGACGGGGTTTCACCATGTTGGTCAGGCTGGTCTCAAACTCCTGATCTCGTGATCCTCCCACTTCAGCCTCCCAAAGTGCTGGGATTACAGGTGTGAGCCATTGCGTCCGGCCCATAACAACTTTTATTAATGAAGAAACTGAGATGAGGAGTAGCTAAAAACAAAGAAACAAACAAAGAACAATGCTAAGGTTATAAAGTTCTTAAATAATTTTGGATTCAAATTTCATTCTAACTTTAAACTCCGTGCTGTTCCTAGATGACATTTGCCTCATCTTATCTAAAACTTGTCATTCCATATTTCTTTTTAAATGGGGATGAAGGAGATGAATTAATGACTCTGAACTGTAAACTGCCAAAATAAATAAGTTAATATGCATTTATTTGTTTATAAGCTCAAGTACCTGCCTAAACTTCACTAAATTTTGTATTTTTATACCTGGTCATAAGATGAAAATTTCTTACTGAAATGTAAGTTGTGTTGTTTTAACAAGCAAACTGAAGTGAAATCTTGAATGAAAAGTAAAATTCAACAGTGCAGTACAATTATACACGTTTGAATATTTACATTATATATGTACCTATTTCAATAACATATTCAAATATATGTTATATATATATACACACACACATATGTGTGTATATATATACACACACACATATATATGTGTATATATATATATATACACACACACATATATGTATATATATATACACACACACACACACATACACACACATACACCTTAAAGGTGGCATGGGAATGGAATGTTTAAGAAAAATAAAAAGGCTAATTTTGGCTGTGATGATTTCATCCTTGAGGACACCTCCAGAAGGTGAAATTACAGAGCTAAAACCTGTGGAACTTCCAACTCACTACTATATCATAACTTGAAATCTAGAGCTCTTTCTTTGAAAGAATGATCTAAGGACAGCTATATACAAATATATAATAAAAGGGGAAGAAAAAATAATGTAAAGCAAAAATTATTTTCCCAAAAATGTTAAAATAGAAGTCCACATGTTTCACAGTTTGGGTACGTGGTTTAAAATCCACCTGCTCACTGGGAAGCAGCAGCCACTAAGAAATAGATGCACCTCTAGGGGCTGGGAAAAGGTCCAGTTCAGTGAAAGGAATATGATGTTCTAATGTGACAAACAAGAGGAGTTCGCAGTTTAGGTAGATGGTGGGCTTCATGGATATCAAACCACCGTAATGGAAATGTTGCAATTGATAGGCATGGTGATCAAGAGTTCAAAAGTCATGTCCACAATTTGGGGGTTTTTAGAGCTCTACATAGGGAAATTTCTCAGTAAGGGTTGTGTTGGGGTTATGAGGTAAGCCATCATCTCATCTAGGTGAACTTGTAAGAATAAGGCAAACTTCAGTTTTAGAAGTATTAGGCAACTCATAAAGACAAAGGTCAGGCTTAGAGATGAGATGTAATACAGAAGCAGCTCAGGACAATACTGGGTGACAGTGAGGACTGGACTGAACTAACTGCAGGAGTGACCTCATGTTGATACCCAGACTGATACCATCCTTGATCTTGGAGAGGCTTCAATCTTTTAGGTATTGGGTCATATGGCTCATCTGAAAGAAGAGGTAAATCTCTAAGGCTAGAACCTAGGTAGAGGTTAACAATGTGTATTTTAGAAACCTCAGATTAATTAAATGAGTGTTTCAAACACATGTATTTTATTGACAGTTTTTCCCTTGGGAAAAATGACAGGAAACCATATTTTTTAGACTAATGGAACAGAATAGAGAACCCAGAAGTAAATCCATACATCTACAGTGAACTCATTTTCTACAAAAGTGCCAAGAACAGACATTGGGGAAAAGGCAGTCTCTTCAATAAATGGTGCTGGGAAAACTGGATACCCATATGCAGAAGAATGAAACTAGACCCATATCACTTACCATTTATAAAAATCAAATCAAAATGTATTGACTTAAATCGAAGCCATCCAACTATGAAACTACTACAATAAATCATTGGGGAACCTCTCCAGGACACTGATCTGGGCAAAGATTTCTTGAGTACTACCCCAAAAACACAGGCAGCCAAAGCAAAAATGAACAAATTGGATTACATCAAGTTAAAAGCCTTCTGTGCAGCAAAGAAAACAATCAACAAAGTGAAGAGACAACCTATAGAATGGGAGAAAATATTTGCAAACTATCCCTCTGACAAAAGATTGATTACGATAATATATAAGGTGTTCAAACTACTCAATAGGAAACAATCTAATAATCTGGGTAAAAGACCTAAATAGACATTAAAAATGTCTATTACCATTAAAATGTCTTTTACCATTAAAAATGGGTAAAAGACCTAAATGGACATTTTTTAAAAGAAGACACACAAATGGCAAACACATTCACAATATAAATGTGGTTCATATTTTCACCCATAAAGAGATATGAATACGTTCTATTTTAATCATTTTTCTTCAAACTTAAATTCATTAATGGAATATTCCATTGTATGCCTGTAACAACATATCTCACATACTACATAAATACATATACCCACTATGTACTCAAAAATATTAAATATTTAAAAGAAACCATAATATAAAAATGAAGTTTCAAGGTTATGTGTGTGTGTGTGTCTGTGTGTATGTATATATACACAGGTATGTATATATTTAACCTCTGTTCCATTGGAAAACCAAATGTGATTCATATCAAACCACCCACAAAAAGAAATGATACATTCTATTGTCATCATTTTTCTTTGAACTGAAATTCATTAATGTAATTCAAAAAGCAATGCAATTTCGAAAGAAATCATTTAATGTAGCAGTTTTAGTGCACACAGTCTGATTCAAGAGCATTTCATTTACTCACGGGCACTATGGCAAAACTCCATAATCTGTATTCATTATATAAAACAGTTCCTCCAGCAGCCATGTTTAGCTTTGAGCTATTTTCATGGTGTGCCTATCACCAATTTGGCGAGGTTGGCATTCGAACAGAAGTATCAGAAGTGAATATTTTGTATATTTATCAGATATATTCATTTATGACAATATTGCTATTTTTATAAAACTCTCAAAGTGATATTCTCTATTTGATATACAGTGTAGTTTTAATGATGAACATAAACAGCTACTCATGTTTAAAATATAAAATTGGATCTACTTATGGTAATAAAATATCTTAATTATTTTTCACTTTTAAGACTATAAAGAAGTCTAACTCACATTTATAAAAGGTGTGAAAAATTCAATTTCGCACAACCTAAAAAGCATACAAAATTTTACTAATTTTATTATGTAAAATCAGAAATAATTGATTATAAGTGACTGATGTAAAGGTAATGTAAAAACTACCTTTCTTTTCACACTTAATTTATATATGATATTACAAAGTTATTTATGTATTTATTCATTTATTTGTTTTAGATTCGGGGATACAAGTGCTTGTTTATACATGGATATTACATGCTTAATTGTAGGGATTGGGCTTTTAGTGTACACATTATTTAAGTGTTGGATATTATACCCAATAGGTAATTTTTTAATCCTCATCCCCCTTCCTTTTTCCCTCCTTTTAGAGTCTCCAGAGTCTATTCCTTCCATCTTTATCTACATGTGTGCCCTTTGTTTAGCTCCCACTTATAAGTGAGAACATGCAATATTTGATTTTCTGCTCCTGTGTTAGTTCACTTAGGATAATGGCCTCCAGCTCCATTCATTTATAGCTGCATAGTATTCCATGGTATACATACACCACATTTTTTTTTATCCAATCAACCATTGGGGACACAGGTTGATTCCATGACTTTGCTATTGTAAATGGTGCTGTGATAAACATGTGAATGCAGGTGTCGGTTTTACATGATTTCCTTTCCTTTGGGTAGATATTCAGTAGAAGGATGGCTGGATAGAATAGTAGTTCTATTGTTAGTTCTTTGAGATATTTCCAAACTGTTTTTTCCATAGAGGTTGAATTAATTTGCATTCCCACCAACAGTATGTGAGCATTCCTTTTTCTTCACATCTGTGCCAATGTTTGCTTTTCTGTTTTGTGTTGTTTCGTTTACTTTTTAATAAAAACCATTATGAGTGGTATAAAATGATATCTCAGTATAGTTGTTGCATTTCTCTGATTAGTAATGTTGAGCATTTTTTCATGTGTTTGTTGGTCGCTTGTATTTCTTCTTTTGAGAAATGTCTGTTCATGTCCTTTGCTCAGTTTTGAATGGGGTTGTTTTTTTGCATCTTGAGTTGTTTTGGGTTCCTTGTAGACTGTGCATATTAGTCCTTTGTCAGAGGCATAATTTGTAAACAGGTTCTCCCATTCTGTAGGTTGTCTGTTTATTCTTCTGGTTACTTCATTTGCTGTGCAGAAGCTTTTTAGTTTAATTAAGCTTCATTTGTCTATTTTTGGTTTAGTTGGATTTGCTTTTGGAGTCTTTGTCATAAATTATTTGCTTAGGCCAATGTCTAGACAATATTTTCCTAGGTTTTCTTCTAATATTTTTATAGTTTCAGGTCCTACATTTAGGCATTTAATCCATCTTGAGTTAATTTTTGTATATGGTGGGTGAGAGATAGGTGTCCAGCTTCATTCTTCTGCATATGGCTAGCCAGTTTTCACAGAACCATTTATTGAATAGGATGTCCTTTCCCAGTTGTTTTATTTTTGTTGACATTATCAAAGATCAGTTGGTTATAGATAGTGGCTTTATTTCTGGGTTCTCTATTCTATTCCATTGACCTATGTGTCTATTTTTTTTTTACCAATACTTTGGTGTTTGGTTATAATAAACTTGTAGTATAATTTGAAATCAGGCAATGCAATGTCTCCAGATTTGTTCTTTTAACTTAGGAATGCTTTGGTTTTTCAGGCTTTTTTTTTCCTTGTTCTTTTTTTTTCTGCTATGAACTTGAAAATGGTTTTTTCAAATTCTGAGAAAAATGATGTTGGTAATTTGTCAGAAATTATATTGAATCTAGAGGTTGCTTTGGGTAATGTGGTTATTTTAATGATATTGATTCTTCCAATCAATGAACAATGGGTATTTTTCCATTTATTTGTGTCATTCATAATTTATTTCATCAGTGATTTGTAGTTCTTCTTGTAGAGATATTACATTTCCTTGGTTAAATGTATTTCTAGGTATTTTGTGTGTGTGCATGTGTGTGTGTGTCTACTGTAAAAGGGATCAAGTTCTTGATTTGGTTTTCACCTTGAATGCTATTGGTGTACAGAAGTGCCACTGATTTTTGTATGCTGATTTTGTATCTTGAGACTTTTTGTATCTTGAGGTCTGTGAGTCTTCTAAAGAAGTCTTTAGGGTTTTCTAGGTATACGATTATGTTATTAGTGAATAGAGAACTTTGACTTCCTCTTTACAATTTGGATTCCTTTTATTTCTTTCTCCTGCCTGATTGCTCTGGCTAGGACTTCCGTTATTATGTTAAATAGGAGTGGTGAGAGCAAACATAATTGTCTTGTTCTAATTCTTAGAGGAAATGCTTTCAACTGTTCCTCATTCAGTATAACATTGATTATGGGTTTGAAATATATGGATGTTATTATTTTGAGGTGTTTTATGTACAGCTAGTTTGTTGAGGGTTTTTAATCATGAAGCCATGTTTAATCTTATTAAATGCTTTTTCTGCATCTAATTGAGATAATCATATGGTTTTTGTTCTCAGCATTGTTTATATAGTGGACAATGTTAATTGATTTGCATATGCTGAACCATCCTTGCATCCCTGGAATACAGACCTCTTTATCATGCTGAATTGTCTTTTTGATGTACTGTTGGATTCAGTTTGCTAGTATTTTGTGGAAGATTTTTGCATCTATGTTCATCAGGGTTATTGGCCTGTAGTTGTCTTTTTGTTGTTGTTGTGTCCTTGCCTGATTTCACTATTAGGATTATACTGGATTCATAGAATGAATTAGGAAGGGATCTCTCCTCTTCAATTTCTTGGAAATAGTTTGAGTAAGACTGGCAGCAGCTCTTCATACACCTGGTAAAATTCAGCTGTGAATCTGTCTGGTCCTGGGCTTTTTTTGTTGGGAGATTTTTTTACTACTGATTCAATTTGCTTCTTCATTATTGGTTTGTTCAGGGTTTCTATTAATATTTCCACCTGGTTCAATTTTGGGAGTTTGTATGTTTCCAGAAATTTATCCATTTCCCCTAGGTTTTCTAGTTTGTGTGAATAGAGGTGTTCATAGTAGTCTCTGATGATGTTTCATATTTCTTTGGTATCAGTTGTCATGTCACCTTATTTTTCTGTTGGGACAAGTCTCATGACTCTCTCCTTTTTTTCCCTCTTATTTTCACCTCTATCAATGTTTTCTTTATTTACCTTATTTTTAAATAACCTTTAAATTTTTTCCACCTTCTTGGGATGAGTCCTTTGATTTTCCGCTCTATCCTTCACTCTTCTCTGTTTAATTAGCCTAATGTTTTTATTAATATTTGTAAGGTCTATGAGGGGAATCTGAGGCCACAAATTTGACAATGCCTCTGGAACTGTTATTTGATTCTGCAGGAATCAAATACTCATCTGTGATTGTTCAGTAGTGAGCTGTTTGTCCTGAGTCAACGCAAACATGTTCTTCTACTGTGCAGCATTAAAAACCAAAGACACTGCTGCCAAATTAGTTACTCACAACCCATTTTAGTAAAGGTTTCTCAGGAAGCTGATGATACCAATCTAAAGAATGGAACAATTCCCTTAAACTATACCTTCTGATTTCAATTGTTACTTGGTTTTGCCCTTCTCCTACATTTACTACCTTCTTAGTAACCACAGGTCTCAGAGGTAGTTTCTGTTGTCTCTGTATAATTCTGCCCTTGGGGGGTTGTCTCTGAGTCTAGCTCAGAAAGACTCATATCTGAGCATGTCCAGTCTTAAGGCTTGACCCAGCACTCTCTTTTAATTTCATTTTAACTATTATAGATAACAATAACCAAGGAATTAAACATTTCACTTTTTTATTAGTTTGCATTTCCTTATGCATCCAATGAACGGACTCCTTGGGAGTCAGATTTATCTCTCAATTCCATGGGTAGCTTTTAACTTTAGTAACAGAACTAAAGCACAGTTGCTGTTTCATACCATGGGTGACCACGTGGCCACCCAGGAATTTGAGGTTTTTTATTCCCTACCCTTATATGCATTCTTTCCCCAGCCCATATGTTTCCTTGAGCCTGGGCCAGTCCAGCAAATCCAACTTCACTGACACCAACTGGGTAGGGGAAAACTATCTCAACCCATGTTTTCCTCCACTCTCACACAACTATAACCATCATCAACACAGAAGACTTATGTAACCAAAGGTACGGGGATTTTGTCTCACACAGCAAGCAGCACACACGTGTTGGGTGTTCCCGAATTCAGTTTTGTCAGTATTTACCTGGAAATAGTTTCTGATCTCACAGATCCCCAAGGATACCTCCGACATTCCCAGATACCAGTAGCAAGCCCAGCCAGGCCTCTGAAACTTCTAACCAACCAGCTTCATGTTGGGGTTCCCATGACCCCTTCATTAGGTTCAATTAATTTGATGTAGTGGTTCACAGAACTCAGGGAAACACTTATATTTGCTGTTTCATTACAAAGGATATACAAAAGATACAGATGAAGAGATGCATAGGGTGTGGTCTGCGAGAAGAGTCGTGGAGCTTCCATGCTTCCCCAGGTACAACACCTTCTAGGGACACCCATGTGTTCAGCTCTCTGGAAGATCCATACATTTATTTAAAAGCATTTACAAATAAAATATAAGTTCCAAATGGCAGAAATGGTGTCAGTACTGTTCCCTGTTTTACACCTAGTGTGTAGCATGGAGCCCAGCATCTATGAGTACTCAAGAAAAACTTGTAAGATGTATGAATTCAAACAAAATGTCAAAGATTTGTGATATATCACTTACTGTTGTATGTTTTTGTTTTCTCAGTCAACATGTGCTAAAAGCATAGCCGTTATCCTGAGCTGGTCTGTGAAACTTTACATATTTAAAGGAGTTTTTTATACTTTAAAAGACTGGGCACTAATTCTGTAGTGTTTATACTACAGAATTAGTAATGACTTCTAGTATTAGGTGCTAGATCCTCTGTGTTTTAAACTGGGTGATATAGTAATGAATGCTTTTGGAAATGAATTCTTTTGGAAACTAGCCTGAGATTGATGGCTTGTGTGGAGAGAAATTGGAGAGTTAGATGAGAAAAATGGATCCATATTGATCTATTACACTTCTGAATGAAGAACTGATAATACTATTAAAATCTAATGAAGAGAAATACAATTAGAAAAAGCCATTCTTTAAGAAAGTCCCTTACTTCCACCAAAGGAACTAGAAGGTAGGAAGACAATGTAGAAAAATCCTGTGGCAATGTAGGCCTAAGGTTTAAAACAGACTGGATTGGGAGGATGGCTAGAGAAATCTGTGAATAAAGAGATAGGTAAGTGATATGTTTTAGAATATGAAAACAAGACCAAACTAATATGGAGGAAGAACTGGAGTGGGAGAACAGAGAATATCCCATGTTTTCAAATAGGAGATAGATTATATCTTTGCATAAACTGAGGACAGCATGTTGTTGGAGGGAGTAAGATGATGAATTTGGTTTGGGAGCTGTAATGATTGACAGCTATGTGACTCACAGAAATACTTAACAGGAGTTGTAAATACAGTACTGGAACTCAGATAAAGAACATCTATGGAGATGTAATTACAGTTGTTAAAGGCACAGTTATTAAAGGGAAAATGAAGTGAAGACAATGAATGAATTCTTCAAGAACATATTCCAATTGGAAATTACCCTGGTAGTTTTACATATTGGTTAATAAGTAAACCGCTTTTTATTTATAATATATTCATAAAGTTTTAGATTATAATAGTGGAGTAGTTTATAATTCTTTTGATATTTAGACTTTTTGATGTCATGCATGATGATAGTTAATGTGTGTGGTTTGAGAATATAGTGATGAATTATAAATTTAATGATCCTTTTACATGAATTTATGTAATCACTGCTGCTAAATACATTAGTAATAGTTTCCATATGTTTGAGATATCTATAATGGAGTGGATTGTAAAATATTAATTGATGAGTATTTTCCAGCTTTCCTATTTCAGCCACCAACAGTCCTTTCTTAGCAAATCTATGGAGGTACTCTTAGCTTAGGAATTATCCATAGCTGAGAATAATAACTTCACATCTTTTTAGGATTCTAAGTCTAAAAGACAGAAATTATAAACTCATTAGGGGATACATGCGAACAGGAAAAACCCGCATTTCTCTTCTTGTCAAACAAGATATTTGACCCTTGAACTGGAGAGAATCAGTGTAAGTATGTGCATTCTGTTCCTTTACCCGAGGAATCTGGGTGGCTTGAAAAGAATTATAACTTCCTTGAAAGTGTTTCTAGAACAATGGAGTTGTATCCTATGTCTCAGACATAATCCGTACAAAAAGAACAAGCTTAGAGAGCCAGAGACAATTTCCAAAACTTCTCCACTATTACTAAGCGGCATGGGAGGTATTCTCTGAATTTCCTTTGGGCTCTATGTGGGCTGGGGAATTGAGAGAAATGGCGGGTCCTTCCCAGAAGGTTGCCTGACTACAAAGAAGAGGTAAGCATTAAAAAGTTGTACTGTGGGTGACAAGCCTGAAGCTAAAGAGGGAAATGTCTAAATCTCCTAAGACTGTCACAGCCAGGAAGTCAAAGGGGGCTGAACCACAGAGGGAAGAGAAAGCAATCATGAAACATCTAAACCGATTGGTAATAGAATGCAGTTTTACTGTATGAAAAACAGGAAATGTAGGCAAAAACAACTTAAGATTAGAACAGTTTGATGATTTTCCTCCTTTTACCTATTTGTGGGCATTAGTTATGAAGTTATACAATTAGCTGCTTTTTTTTCCCCTTTTCTTCCACCTGCTAGGGAGTGATGACAGGTGGCTTCTATCTCAGACAGAAAGTACACAGAGGGAAGAACACAGGCTTAGAGGCTGATTCTTCTGGGTAGTCTCTGCTACAGGGAGAGGAAGAAGTTGTGGAGTCAGTGGCTTCTAATGAAAGACAGATCATGACTGGCCATCTACATACATGAGGAGGGAAGGAAAAGTATCTTACTTTTAATATTACAGAGTAGTTTTCAGAACTTAGCTCAAAAGAGCCTCACTTTTAGAAACTTTTTATTATTCTAGAATGACTTCACTCTCTTTAAACAATCTCACAGGTCATCTCTGGAAAAGTGATCTTATTTGGAAATACAGTAGCAATGCAACGGACACTTTTAATGGTCTCTCTGACACGACAAAAGGCAAAGGAAACTGATCCTATTGGATGTGGCAAGATCTAGGTCAATGGTGACCTTTTAGAGAAACATTTCTGTAGAAGGCCTGGCAGGAGACAAATTGCAAGGGAATAAAGAAGAAATAAGTGTGAAAAGTAGAGAAGAAATGACTGAAGACCAAGAAGAGTGCCCACACACAAAAAAAGTGGTAAGCAATAGGGCAAGAGTTAGAAAGGTTAACCTATATAAAATTCAGGCAAAAAAGGAGAAATACATTGCTTGAAAACACCAGAGGAAGAAAAGAAAATTAGTTCCTGAATTTCTGTTACATTTAAGCTGCAGATATATTTAATAAGTTCAGGCTTTCATGCAGAGCTGTGTCATTAGTATTGGAGGGGAAAAAAGTCCAACTAATAGTTACAATCTATTAATAGGCATGAAGTAAATCATGTTTGGGTATAATTAGTAAGAGAACATCAATAAAGGAGAAAATTTTTTTAAATCTAATAGACCTAGAATAAATCACGCATTAGGTGTAATTACCGGAAAATTACTTGGATCATGGCAAGTGATTTGACAACGTGGTTCTGTTTAATTTACCAACTTATTTTAAATGGAAACATAATGCTTGCAATGTATTTTACTGTCTATTTCCTACACCAGCACATTGAGATAATAATGAGAATACCATGAGATAGTAAAGAACTACTTGTTCTCTTGAAGAGTTATGAGAATAGCCAAAATGTTCAAACTTTACATTAAATTTTGTATCATGATGTTAAATTTATTTTAAATTTATTCTGTCATTCCAATGAGAATGGCTTTCTCTGCAAAGGTTTCTGCAAGCTGTCAATTGTCCCAATGCTGGCTGTTGATCTCCTAGGCAGATTTGGGCCATAACACAGTCCTTTGCACCCAGTTACTAGGAATAATTGAAATTCATCAGTTTTCCACATTTTGATTTCATTTTCATGGTAACTTCTCTTTCACAGACTCTCATTCCAACATTTTTGCATTACTGCTGAAGTCTGGAAATTAGTCTTCATCACGTTGTTCTTTCATTCCCTCTTTACTCAAATGCCTGATTAATCTTCTTTAAGCATAGCTTAAATCATTGTACTCTCTTTTTCAAAAATTTGTAGCATATCTGAGCTTTTATTTTGTTAGCCTTTAGTTGAATTTTTGTTTTGCTTTTTTCTGGGAAATGAAATATTTTATTTTGTCACTCTACTCCTACAGTGAATTTATATGTCTTACTAGTGCATAATTCATCTCACCTGATACACTTTTAACTTATTTGTATGTTGAAAGTAAATGCATTATATAACTATTTGGGCCAAACTCTGTTTTAGGTCCCAGTAATATGAAGGTGGATATGCAGTTGAGGGAAAAAAAAGACAAAAATACACAGCATTTGCTTTTGAAGAGGCCACCAGTTTGTTATGGCAGCAGATGAAAAAACCAGTGATTCCAAAATAGAATTTAGAAAAAAACGAGAATACAGACAGGAGAGGATAATGTTTCAGAAAATTTTCAATGGTAGGTGGGGTGCTAGGTAAAGGTGAGTCACCAGGGGGTGTACCAGGTGTGTTGTATAGCACAACAAAACTGCCATACAATATAGTATATTCAGAAAACTAATTACAGTAGTTCAATAATACTAATTCGTGAAAAACCAGATAGGTTATCTAGTGAGCTGATGGGAGGTCCTCACAGAGTTTAAACAGGGAAGTACCATGGTAAAATTTGCAATTTAAAAACATCATTTTGGAAGCAATGTGGTGGATGGGTTTGAGTTGAATGAACCAAAGGCAAGTTGACTAGGTAGAGGGCTATCACAGCAATGTGGAAAAGGAATAATGTGGTTCTGGACAAAGGGAGTATCAGCATGAACAGAGTTAAGGAAACAGATATAAGTGACAGCTCAAAGACTTTAAAAATAAATATACTTTATATTTCATAGTAATTTTAGGTTTACAGAAAAGTTGAACAGAAAGTATAGAGGGTTCTGTATGCTTTCTTAAATGCTGCCCGAGTTTCTCCTATTATTAACATCTTGAATTAATGTGGTACATTTGTTACAATTAATGAACCAAAATAGATACATTATTAACTACAGTCAATAGTTTACATCGGGTTTCACTCTGTGTTATTCAATTTTATGGAATGTAGAGTAACAAAAATGCACAATATAATATGTGAACCATTACAGTATTGTACAGAACAGTTTTCCTGCCCTAAATATCTACTATTTTTTTTATTCATCTCTCCTCTCCTCCCACCACCACCCCAAATCTCAGGCAACCACTGATCTTTTTACTGTTTCTATAGTTTTTCTTTTTCAAGGTTGTCATATAGTGGGAATCATATAATATACAGCTTTTACAGATGGCCTTCTTTCACTTAGTAACATGATTCTAAGTTTCCTCCTTGTCTTTTTATGGCTCGGTAGCTCATTTCTTGTCATTTTTAAATAATATTCTGTTGGCTGGATACACCACAATTTGTCTCCAACCATTGAAGGATATCTTGGTTGCTTCCAAGTTTTGACAATTATGAATAAAGCTGCTATAAACATTTGTGTGAAGGTTTTTGTGTGGACATAAAAGTATTTTTAAACTCACCTGGACAAAGATCAAAGAATGAATGCTGAATCATTTGCTAAGGGTTTTATTTCACTTTGTAAGAAACTGTCAAACTGTCTTCCAAAGTGGCTGTTATGAATTTGCATTCCCTTCAGCAATGACTGAGAGTTCTTGTAGCTCCACAAACTCTCCAGCATTTCGTGTCCGTGTTCTGAATTCTAGCCATTCTAGTAGGTGTGTAGTATTGCCTTGTTGTTTTAATTTGTAGCTCTGTAATGACAGATAACGTTGAGTATCTTTTCATATGCTTATTTGCCACATGAATGTCTTTAGTGAGTTGTCTGTTGAGAGTTTTTCACACTTTTTAGTTGTATTTTTATTGTTGCATTTTAAGAATAGTTTGTATAGCTTAGATAAAAGTCTTATCACATATGTGTTTTGCAAATATTTTCTCTCAGTCTTTAGCTTATCTTTCCTTAATTTTAAGTTTCTTTGTCAGAGTAGAAGTTTTTCATTTTAATAAAAACCAACTTACTAATTTTTTCTTTCATGGATTGTCCTTTTAGTGTTGCATCTAAAAACTGATTGCCAACACAAAAATGTGAATATATTTAATGCTACAAAATTGTATTCTTAAAATAGTTAAAATAGGGCTAGGTGCACTTTTTTAGGGAGATCAAAGTGGGCAGATCACTTGAAGTCAGGAGTTTGAGACCAGTCTGGCCAATATGGTGAGACTCCATCTCTACAAAAAAATAGAGAAATTAGGCAGAGTGGTGGGGCGTGCCTGTAGTCCCAGCTGTTTGGGAGGCTGAAGCAGGAGAATCGCTTGAACCTGGGGGGCCTAGGTTGCAGCGAGCTGAGATCATGCCACTGCGCTCCAGCCTAGGTGACAGAGTGAGACTCTATCTCAAAAAAAAAAAAAAAAAAAAAAAAAGTTAAAATGGCAACTTTTATGTCATATACATTTTACAATGCACAGACTACACAAAAACTCATTGCCAAACTGAAGATCACATAGATTTTCTCCTAAGCTATCTTATAAAACTTTAATAGTCTTAGATATTACGTCTAGGTCTATGATTTATTTTGAGATAATTTTTGTGAAAGGTGTAAAGGTCAGTGGCTAGGTTCATTTTCTTGCATGTAGATGCCCAATTATTCCTCTACCGTTTGTTGAAAAGGCTGTCTTTTCCCCATTGAATATCCTTTGCTCCTTTGTCAAAAATAAGTTGACCCTATTTATTTGAGTCTATTTCTGGGCTCTGTATTTTGTTCAGTTGATCTATTTGTCTGTTCTTTTGCCATTACCACATTGTCTTGATTACTGTACCTTTATAGTAAGTCTTGAAATTGGTTTTTGTCAGTCTTCCAACTTTCTTCTTTTTATGTAATTTTGTGTTTGCTATTTTGGGATTTTTGACTTTTCATACAAGCTCTAGAATCAGTTTGTCGATAAACACAAAGTAATTTGCTGGGATTTTGATTGGAATTGTGTTAAATCTATAGGTCAAGTTGGGAAGAATTGACATCTTAATAATATTGAGGCTGCATAGTGCTTATTTTAAGTAAAGAGTGAAGAGAGAGGAATTAGGGATTACTTCTATACCTCAAATTAGGACAACTAGGTGCGTCTTGACCCTCAGTTGGGTATAGAGGGAGGTACAGATTTTGAAGTGATGACGATAAATTAGATGTTAGATATGTAGAATTTGAATTGCCAAAGGGCAACCAGATAGATATAATCACCATGCAATTGAATAATCAGATATGGAATACAGGGGCCTGGCCTGGATATGAAGATTTAAAAATCTTCAACATACATATAATTTATTGCTTATGGAGAAAACAGATGTGGGAGAGAATATGTGAGAAGATGTTAGGAAATATAAAAATGTTCAGTGTGAATATAGAAAAAGTTGCCCTGGAAGGAACTATAGTGAAAATGTCAGAGGTGAAATAAAATAAAACAATCCACAGCAGATGAGGTTGTTTTGGAAGCCACATGAGAAAATGATTCCAAAAGGAACTTGTCAGTATGCCAAATTAAAATAGCATGAAGATAGTTTGTTCACTGTATCTGTGGGATGGGATCATCGTACAACGGGCCTCAATGACATGCAATTTACCCATATAATAAACCTGCACATGTAATAAACCTGAACCTAAAATAAAAGTCATAAAAGAAGAAAAAGATAGCATAAAGAGTGAAAATGCAAGGGCAAACCAAATTTCATGGACATGAAATAATGGAGACACAAGTATGAATAACTCTTATAAAACAAATGCTTAACTTGAGAGAAGGAGCAATATAATTAAAGGAGGATGATAAAAGGACTACGGAGGGTGTTTTGTAATCATCTCACCCTCATTTTCATCATTACCATCATTGCCGTCAGTCTCATTATTTAGCTGGGACAAATTGTTGTATATTTTTATATTGATGGCAAATAACTAGTTCAAAATTGAAAGGTAAAAAACAGGCCAGGCGCTGTGGCTCACACCTGTAATCCCAGCACTTTGGGAGGCCAAGGCGGGCAGATCATGAGGTCAGGAGATTGAGACCATCCTGGCCAACATAGTGAAACCTCGTCTCTACTAAAAATACAAAAATTAGCTGGACATGGTGGCGTCCTGTAATCCTAGCTACTCAGGAGGCTGAGGCACGAGAATCGCTTGAACCAAGGAGGCGGAGGTTATAGTTAGTCAGCCGAGATCGTGCCACTGCACTCCAGCCAAAAAAAAAAAAAAAAAAGGGAACACATTTTCCCAAAGTAATTAAAAGGAATTTCCTTTCAGGGATAGGTGCAAAAATTAAGCTTAAACTGGACAAGACACTTTTCTCTCAAGCAATTAATAAGTAAACAGAAGTGGTTGAAGAATGAGAACAAGCTTGATGTTTAAACCCTAGCCAAAAAAACGAAAAAAGAATATAAATTATTAGTATCTAATAATCACTTGGATACTAATCATTTGATTATTGGACACTAGTAAAAGTTAATTAAAAGTAAATTAATGAATAAATGTTAATCAAAATATTTCTCCTCTCAACCTGAATAAATGTTCAAGAAAATATTTAACTTACTTCCAATATGTTTTACTTCAAAATTTAGCTTTGGCATATTGGATATAAAGTGTGGAAATTTTCAACTCCTTCTCCCTAAAATCATGCAAAATATGCAAATGAAATTGAGCCATGGTTCAATGAAGCAATTCACCAGGCTCTTTGTCATTACTGAGAATAATGACAATGCAGAGATGTCAGACATTGCAGCACATTTGAATCTCCCAGTATTACTTTGTACAAATCTCACATAGATGGATGAATAAGACATGAAGTTTAGATATGGGTTTGCTCTTTGAATGATATCTGGTGCCACTAGTTTCAATCTTTCTTATTGATGCTCTTTTTGCATTGCTCTTTGTCAGTCAGGATTCACTCATAGAGAATTAATGCAGGTAATTGATTACACAGATGTGAAAAGGCCTGAAAAAACCAGAATAGAGGAAAAAGAAACATTCCAGATTTTAACTGCATAATCATTCTTAAGGCTGAGGGAAGAATAGTAGGCTATGGGGTCACCAGTGCTTAGAATCATGGAGGGTTGAGCCAGTGCTGAAACCAGGAAAGGTAAATTCATGAAGGTGTTGGGAACTTTGAGAGGGTCTGAGCTCTGGTGGTAGGCTAAGATAAATGTTCTGTGTTGTAGCTACTAGAACTGCAAAAAACAAAAACAAAAACTATTAAACATTTAGCTTTACACATTTATAGAGACCATAACCAAGTATTTTTTTTCTGTCTTCCTGCTTTCCTTTTTCCTGTGAGTTCCTCTAATGGAAGAAACTTAACTAGAAGTCAGCTGGCCAAGGAATGTGGAAAACATAGTTAACAGGGCCCTAACTCCCTTAAAATGCATAATAGAGCATAGAGGGATAGAAGAGGGAACCAACGACAAGCACATTTATGATTGGCAAAATGAACTCTCCACCAGGAGCATTCTTTTGACAAGATTCCCGAATGAAAGAGGGTTTTAAATGAAAATAACCATTACCTCTGTCGTCCACTCAACAGTATATTTGAATTCAAGACATTCCAAACATGGGCCAGAAGACCTAATTTTTAATGAGAGCTTTACCCTTAACAGGAAAATAAGGAAAACATCTACAACAAGCGTATACTCAGGAGGATTCACAGAGACTGTATTTTGAACTGGCTCATTGTTTGGTGTCCTGAAGGTTTTCCCACCCCAGGGAGATGCATCCTATTAAGATAACACATAGATGAGATTACACCAGTATTGTGTACAGTAGGAGACAGGGTCATACAGTAGAGAAGAGTAAGACATCTTGAGCCCAGATGTATTTTTAGGCACATACATTTAGGAAAGATATGGATGGAAGTTGAGGATCTAAAAATTTATTTCTATAAAAATACCACAATCCTGTACCTCTTGGAAAGTCTTATGAACTTCTGTATGTATACTTCACCTTGAAAACTGCTTTTATAGATGATTAAGAAATTGTGTATATTTAAATAATAATAAAGCTCTAAAAGGTTGTGCAATGAACTTTAGTATGAAATGGTAATTCTTTGCAGTGTTAGCCTATTGCAAACATATTCAATTTCTGAAGGGAGAATCAAGATTTTGCCTCTTTAAAGTCAAGTCAACATTATTACTGAGCATTAATTAATCATGTATTTAAAGGTCAACAGGTTTTTTTTTTGTTTTTTTTTTCTTTTTTTTGACAAGAGTCTCACTCCAGTTGCCCAGACTGGAGCAGTGGCGTGATCTTGGTTTACTGCAGCTTCGACCTCCCGGGCTCAGGTGATTCTCCCACCTCAGCCTCCTGAGTAGCTGGGACTACAGGCACATGCCACCATGCCCAGTTAATATTTTTTTTTGTATTTTTAGTAAAAACAGTGTTTCGCCATGTTCCCCAAGCTGGTCTTGAACTCCTGGACTCAGGCGATCTGCCCACCTAGGCCTCCCAGAGTCCTGGGATTACAGGCATGAGCCACTGTGCCAAGCCACGGTTTTTGTTTTTTTAAATGAGACAGAAAGTAAAGACTATGATTCTTGAATAAGGTATTTGAGATGTCTATGGTTAAAAATGTTTATGATTTATGACAGGTATGGCTATTAAAACACATATTACTCCTTAAAAACTTAGAAAATACAAGGTTGTTCAATTATAATAGTATTCTGCATTTCCTGCTCCAAATAAAAAGACTTTGAAAGAGTGGGTCTCCATTTCTATATTTGTCCCTTAGAACCTCAGACAGGATGTTTTGAGTCTTCATGAACCCTGTGAGAAAGTAAATAACCTACAGCTATTTCTTGCATAGCTTTGAAATATAATGAAATCAATTGCACCTAAAATCCATTTTAAAGGTTCAAATATTAAGCTTTAGTTATAAAATTATAAAGCCTTTCTCACCAATTAGTCTGGTTTGTAGTGTAGAGACTCCATTTTCATAAAGGTTAGTGATATATACCCATAGTCTTTATTTCTAATTTATTTACCAGCGTATTTCCTTATCTGTCCTTCCTCTAGCAACTACATTTCGGCATAATTATTGGGAGATATTTTTTACAAGAATTTTAAGTTACCTAGATTCCACTAGAGTGCTATATAGTAAGTTGAATAATGGCACCAGAGATGTAAAGCCTATTGTCCAGAACATGTAAATATTACTTTATATGGCAAATATATTGCTGATATGATTAAGAATTTTGAGACTGAAATGTTATCCTGATTATCCGAGTGGCCTTAAATGCAATCACATGTATATTTATAAGAGGGCGGAAGAGGCAGCTTTGACCACACAGAGAAGGCAACAGGAGAAAATGGAACTGAGAGAGGTTTGAAGATACTAACCTTGAAAATTGGATGATGTGCCAGATGATAAACCAAAGAATTCTGGCAGCCATCACAAGCTGGAAGAGGCAAGGGACAAATTCTCCACTAGAGCTTCTAAAAGGAGTGTGGTCCCTCTGATAAGTCGATTTTTGACCAGTGATAGTTTTAGACTTCTGGCCTCCAGAAATATGACAGAATAAATTTTTGTCGTTTTAAGCCACCAAGTTTTGGTATTCTGTTACAGCAGTCATAGGAATCTAATATAGGTACCATGCATCATTTATGGAGAAAACTATAGTAGCAACTGGGTTAAGTTAGGCCAATATAATTCTCATACGTCTCTTCCAAATTCAGTATTACCCAATAAGAAAATGTTCCTTCTAAGTTTCTATTATTCTTTTAAAAACCTGCATTCTGTGTTGCTATGCTTACTTACCATAATTGATTAACTCTCTGGTTGTATTTTTGAAAGACGATATCCAATTACTAATCAAAAAACAGCCATTACTCAGTATGATACCCAGTTGGATGAGTTCAAGTAATTTGCTCAATGGGGAGAAATCTCAAATGTTTAAATTGTGATGGCTTTTTAGCCACAATGTTGATGCTATATTGACTGAATTGTAATTATATTATACTTGTGCTATTTTTGGCAGTGAGAAAATTTTTTATTCAAATTATCATGCTCATTATCTATGTAACTATTGAAAAATAAGTTTTGAAGGCTTGTAATCATGTTGCTTTATTTCATAGCTGGCATATAAATGTAAAATCACACTTTGAAACTTTAAAACTATTCTAGAAAAGTTTTTACAGTTTGAGTTTGGTAACATTTTCTTAAGATTGATTATGAATACTTTGTCTTTTTTTCAACTACTGTTAAAAAATGATGGAAAATGTATCATTTGTTAGCAGACTTTTGAAAGTCCTGTAGGCTTGACATACAATAGCATGAATTATTTTGTGTCTGTAAGAAGGTTTCTACATTTGAGAGCAGCAAAGCACAATCAAGGAATAGCTAATCTTAGACCAGAAAGAAACTGGATGAACCTTCTTTCACATACTGAAAACTGACTTTTTTTGAAGATCAAACTTTTTGAATACCAACTTATGCTAAACTCATAATCTTACAATTGTTTTATGACATAATTATTCATATTCCCATTTTAAAGTTAAAATAACTAAGTCTCAGTGTAGTTAAATATCTCCTCCTTGGAGTACTAAGTCAGAATTAGGTACCAGGTCTGCCTATGTCTTTTCTGTCTCCATGCAGCACTATCTTAAGTAATATAGCCACTTTTTCAATTAGTGAGATATCTCCATAGTTCCTAGGCACTTTAACTTTATTTACACATAAGAAATTAAATTTTGAATACCAACACCTCTTTCAAAATCCATCTTCTTTCAGAAATGACAGGGAAAGTGTCATTCAACAGACAGTAAAACAGTGCCCAGTGTAGATTAAATAAAAACAAAATGTTCTGTTCTGAGTTTTGCAATGTGGTATAATGAGTTTTTCACAAGAAAAAAATGGCCATAATATGAAGTGCCCCCAGCTCTCATACTTTTAATGTTATTAAATTAAGTTACTTTGACCTTACCTTGAAAATTCCATTCCAAAGCACACTAACAAGCTATTTGTTACTTTTTAATTATTTCAGTTGTTATCTGAAATGTGAGCAAGGTTAAAATTTTTCCTGGGAAAGTATTAAAACTTCGAGTTCTCATTAAGAACTGCAAAATTTGTCCCTTCAGTCTTCTGACCAACATTCTCCATTCATTACTTTAGAGTTTCCCTCTGAAAGAGGACTACAGAGATAAGATGAGGTCACTGATAATGGCAATGATGATGGTGATGATGATGACAAATCTGACATTAAAGAAAGTTCAACTGTGGAGAATTCTATTGTGCATTTCCAGTCACCTCTAGGTCAAAGTCAGATTTTTTTCATCATATATACTTTTTTGATCTTATGAGCCATTTGTATCAGTTAATTCATCATCATTAGACTGAGTTTAATGAAAGAGTAAGGGTATAACATTTTGAGTGCTTATTATGTTTTAAGCACTGGGCTAGCCCCTTGACATACCTGATCTCAAATGGCCACTGTCATCTTTAGTATCATTAATGGTGGTTTTCTGCCCTTGCTGCATGTCAGGCTTATCAAGGGACATTAAAAATTATTGATGGCTTAAGCTCTATGACAGAAAAATTACAACAGAACATTTCAAAAGGTCAGTTATAGCCATCAGTATTTTTTAAAAATTAAATTAAAATTTGAAGCCAAGGGAAAGGAAGTATCATCACCTTCAAGATAAAAATGTTATTCCCTCTTATCTCTATTTGGCCAGTTTAGAAAATTCAGGAAGACTTTCTTCACTAAACTACCTTTCCAGCAAAAAATAACCCTATGAAGTATGAGATATTGAAATATTAATTTGCTTTGCTTTTCTCTGTTCTTCCTCATAGTCAAAATAAATCAATAATTATAAAATTATTCACCCAAGGACTCTTGCCTCTGAGTCTGATATGCTTTTGTATGTCTTTTCTGTACTAAATTTACTGTTTCCTTTTATAAGTCAAAAGCATGTGTCTGGTCTGGGGAATTCAAGTGAAGAGAATGCAAAATTAGAATGAGGAACATAAAACATAGCACCTGGCTGTGCCCAGTTACTTAAATCAAGCAAGCTAATAACTCAGGTAGAACCAACTAGCCTTGTTTGCTAATCCTGGCATGGAAAGTTACTAAGACATAAAAATCAATAAAAATACATAATTTAAAAAATACATGTTTTAAATGAGTTTCTATATTGTTTGTTTGTTTATCTAACATGCTCATATGGATAGCAGGTTTATTCCCAAGTGGGTTGAGTTCCTTTGACTTGTGTAGCACCTTTTTTTAATCTAAACATTTTTTTTTATTGGAGCAGACATAGAGTTACTAGAAAAATTCAGCTAATTCTCTTCACAGAAGAAGCACAGAAGAGATCTCACAAATAGAAAATCAGCCATGGTAAAATGATACTGTCACGTGCACCTTTATCACCTTTATCTATCCATTTAAAAATGAAGACTTAAAAATGAAGTTTATACACTTACCTGTAATCCCAGCTACTTGATAGGCCAAGGCAGGAGAATTGCTTGCTTGAACCTAGGAGGCAGAGGTTGCAGTGAGCCGAGATTGCGCCACTGCACTCCAGCCTGGGCAACCGAGCAAGAACTCCGTCTAAAAAACAAAGAAAACCAAACCAAACCAAAACAAAGCAGAAAACACACTTACCAAAGATTTCTAAAAAATTAAAAATCTGGCCGGGCGCGGTGGCTCACGCCTACCCAACACTCTGAGAGGCCGAGGCAGGCGGATCACAAAGTCAGGACATCGAGACCATCCTGGCTAACATGGTGAAACCCCGTCTCTACTAAAAATACAAAAAATTAGCCGGGCGTGGTGGCGGGTGCCTGTAGTCCCAGCTCCTCAGGAGGCTGGGGCAGGAGAATGGCGTGAACCCGGGAGGCGGAGCTTGCAGTGAGCCAAGATCGCGCCACCTCACTCCAGCCTGGGCGACAGAGCGAGACTCCGCCTCAAAAAAAAAAAAAAAAAAAAATTAAAAATCCAAAAATCTACTTTTAGTCGTCAGCACCTTATGTCCAATGAATTAGTTTTTAGTTTTATTGTTTTTAATTTCCATTTTGTTTGTGTGGCAGAAGATACTACTTTTTAATTACACTTCAAATAGTTTGCAAAAGAAAATAATAATAGCAGTAATGATTATTATTTAAAAGTGGGCTTTTCAATAGAGATAGACGTTCAAATATGTTAATGACCAACATGCTGAGACAGATACTTGAGAAGCTACATTGCTTTATCCAACAAAAATATAGCCACTATTTCTGTGACACCTACTGTCCAAGACATTTTGCATATATTAAATGACTTAGTCATCATAAAATGTGCTCCTTACTTCCATTTTGTAAGGATGATAAACGAAATCCAGAGAGGTTAAGGAACTGCCTGAGAGGTAGACCAAGTGATTCCCCACCTGTGTCACACCCCACAGCAGCAGGCTTTTTGCTCCTCGAGGCTTTATGGCACATTGGTAGAGAGCTCATTGGTGTCTGGCTAGATCGACTATTTGATTCTTTGTTTAGGAGTCATGAAATCCTCTTTGACTTTCTATTGTGTTGGAACTATATATAAGACTAATGTATTTCCTACAATTTTACCTGGGAATAAATATATTCTATAAAGACTGTATGTGAGTTGTTAAGATGTCTCTAGTATGGTGAAATACCTAGCATATTTGACAGCTCATTTTTAACATTTTTTTCTATAATACAAAATTATTTTCATTAATAGCCATGGAACAAAATAAATGATAATAATGGCCATAAAAGTAATACAAACAGTTAAAAAATTATTGAACTTTTATGTATAATCTGCCAGAAAAATACCTAAAATAAATGATGTAGTATGAAAAAGAAAGTAACATGTTAATACTTTTAAATTACATTAATGTATTGGACTAAACTAAGTATTAGTTATCATAGTAATGGATTAAAATAGTGACATTTCTGTTTCTTGTTTTAGCTTCTGCAAATTTCTATACTTTTAATTAATAAAGGATCTAAAGATTTACACAGAGGTATAGAATTAAAGTAAATCAAGCCCTTCCTTTATTTTGATAATTGTTGTGTTATTAGTGTTTATTTCTAATTTATCATTTAAATGCAGAACCAGGTGGTACCACAGAGACACAAAATGCACAGAAAAAATCTGGACAAAATATTATGAACTTACTCTAAAGACAATTTTTGTGTAGCTGGGTCTGTGAGTGTTGGATATCAGCAGTGTAGGTAATAGTTATTTGAATTAACTTCCATGTACTATACAGTGTTTATTAGAAGATTAGTAAAAATGTGCTAATTTAAAATTTATGTGCCTATATATTTATACATGTATATGTATATATTAATTATGCTATATGTTAAATTATGTGTAAATTAATATATATTAAACTATTTATTTATATAGTTAAAATACAATAGTAACCACAGCAGTTTTTTAGAACTGTCCTGTCTGATATGACAGCCATTGGCCACATGTAGCTACTTATACCAAACTTAAATTTGTCAATATTTAAAGAAAATCAAGAATATTAAAACTTACTTAAAGAAAATAAAATTTCAGTTCTTCAGTCACATTAGCCATGTTTCACATGCTACATAGCTCATGTGGCTAGTAACTACTGTATAGGACCTCATAGGTACAGAACATTTCCATTACTGCAGAAAGTTTGTTGGGCTGCGTTGATTTAGAATTTATATCGTCCAAAGATTTTCTTGATTAGAAATACTTTATTACTAACATTGTTTAGACCAGTGGGAGAAGATGAAAAATCAAACTGACTTTTAGTAGGTATTATTATTACATAACATTTCTCTACAGACAGTGCAACCCTTATTCCCTTCATTGGGGGCCATCCATTCCCACCACCTTGTCCTGAGGTTGCCACTGCTCCAGTGACCCATTAATGCTTCTATGGCTTTCACATTCTTGTAGACAACTGGTGCCTTGCCACTTAATCAGAACTTATGCAGAGTATTATTGGTGTGGTTTTGATGCCAAGTTGTTCTACTTCCTCAGAGGACATACCCCATCAATCATTCTCCATCTTTTCTCTCTTTACTGTCAATTCACCATGAATCGAAGCAAGCTGTGTCTTACCTTTGTACAAATTTACATTATTGTGCCTTGGTTTATTTTCTCTCTCTAGTCAACTTTGAACCATTTTCATATGCTAGTTTTCTGAAATTGAATTTTATGATTCTGTTTGCCCCCTAGTCATTCCTGGTTCCATTATAATCTGCCTTCTGCCAAATCTGTCCTGGCTATTGCCATCCCAATCTCTACAAGAACTCATCCCTGACCGAACCCTGTGGACTGAGCCCTGACACCATGATCCCATGTTGTCTATAAAACTTGTCACAGTATACTTGAAAGGTGGATTTGTTTGTCTCTTATGGGCAGGACAATGTAAACTCCTAGAATACATAAGTAATTCTGAGCCCCAGGACCAAGTTCAGCTTTTTTTTTTTTTTTAAATGTAGAGATCACTAAGCAAATATTTGTAGAAGGAAGGGAAGAAGAGAGGGAATTTTGATATTATTTTGAATAACCTAGTTGTGAACTCAAGTAGGAGGCAAGAGGACAAGCAATTAAAATAAAGAGCATGCATGTCTGCTATCCTCAAGACTATGGAGTCCTCAAGAAGATATACTATGATGGCAAGCAAATTACGCTGCATTTGTGAAGATGCACCTCCTCCAATGATCAGATGTATTACAGATGCATCAATGATACACTGTAAATGGATACCTTGAAATTGTCCATGGCTCTATTCATTTAATGTAAAAAGTGTAATAAAGGGTTTTCATTATGTTAAGCATTGTGCTAGAAACTGAGGATAGCAAGATGACTAAGACATTTCACCTGCCCTTAAGAGGTAAATTTATTTGTTAGGAACAAGACACAAATATTTAAAATAATTATGATAATGATAGTTAATGTTCATTTAGTACTCCTAATTTTCCAGCACTAAATGCTTCTCATATATTTTACCATATAATTTACTTAACAGTGTATGAGATAAGTATTAATGTTATTACGTTTTATAGGTGAGGAAACTGAGACAGAGAGGATGAGTAAATTGCCAAAGATGATACAGGTAGTAATTCGTTTAGTTGGAATTGTATCCAGGTAGCCTGGAAACTTGGAATATTTGTAAGGATTTATAAGACTCCATGGAATATATTTATATAAGACTTTCATTTTAACCCAAATATACGATGTGGCAAGAGAAGGAGTGTACAGGCAAGCATGGGAAGTCTGAAACACAACCAAATGCAAACTCCTCCCAGGTTCTTAGTCACACATGGATGGACTTTGCCTCCAGAAGGAACCACCGTGAACTGCGCCATAACTCTTGGCTCCAAGTGAGCTCAAGGTAGAAGTTACCGGGAGGATATGTCATGTCCCTCTGGCTTCTGGTCAAGCCGGACTGTCTAACTGGTTATGCTGGGTGCAAAGCATCAGTAAACAAACTTGTACTGCAGTTAGCTAGGGAGTTCTGGACTTTAAACAGCACATCATAAATCCCACTATTCTTATCTTGAAAAAGATTCAAAGCCAGTCATCCAGGCATCTCCAGAAATAAGAAACAATAATTCCCAGTCTAGCTTTGTATTTACTCTATCCTACACATACAGTAAATATGTGTATCCTACACACACCAAGAGCTAATCATGGTGATGGGGATACAAGGGAGAAAAGTTTAGGAAAAAGCATAGTGATGATCCATGAGTGAAAGCATATGCAAAACTGCAGAAACAAAGGCTGTTTTCCTAGTGCTCTGCTGGGACAAGGGGTGGAGTTGAAATGACATTAATTACTCTAAGCCAGTAAATGTGTTCAGCACTTCAGGTATGTAATATTTATCCACAAAACAACCCCATGAAATCAGTTTCCCTTCATTTATAACTGAGAACATTGAGGCTTAGTGAGAAGAAGCAATTTGTCAAAACTTAGATGAAGAGAAAATAGAGAAGCACTATCACTCTGTCTCAAAAATAGGTGATTATGATTTTTACAATGTTGTCTGCAGGTAAATGTGGAAAGAATTGAAGGGTTGTAGGTAAAGGTCAATAGAGACTTGTGGTTTTATTTATGACCAAATGCAGTAAAGGATCTTGTTGGTGACTAATAGAATTTTTTTTTCAGTTCTTGATAACTTTAAAGACCTTGATGAAAATATTGGGAGTAGTCTCAGCTCAGAAAGACTCGTTCTCATTCAAGAGTCTGTCCTCTTTTTGTCTATCAGGAAATGCCAGGACTGGCTGGATAGTGTTATGTTTTTTATTGCTCCCATACCAATGTTTAGCATGTGATTGACTGTTACTCTCCTGAAGAAAAGGACTTTGGAGACAATCTTTTTTTTTTTTTTTTTTTTTCAGTTTTATCAAGCTGTATTTAATTTTGGTGTGTCAAAGTGACAGATGTCAAGGAAACTTCTTGGATTTTTTTCTTAATCTCTTCAGCTTAAGGGGGTGTCTGACAGCCTGATTTTGGTGATGAGCTGGCTGTCACAGCTGTAAGTAGCACCAAGGAGAATAGATAAAAAGATTTTTGAAACTTAAGAGTATATTGGTAGAATTATTGTGAACAGAAGCAGTCCATTTTCTGAAGTGGTTTCATGAATATACTCTATCATGTAGATATAGATATTGATATGAATATATGTATATTATATATCTATGTGTGTATGTGAATATATGTAAAATGATCAAAATAATTTATGCCTGGACTAACTTTCAAACTTCTTATTTTTATTATTTTTCTTAATCTCGTATCTCAAAGAAGCCAATTTCTACCAATTCTTGCTTTCATTAAAAAAAATTCTAACAGTCTTAGCCATAATTGATTACTATTGTCCATTCATAAGCATTCCATTAAAAAAGGAAGAAACCAGGCCATGGGTTTTAATTTAAATTTTCTTAGCTTAACAAAATTTAAAAATTGAGTAAATTGTTCTTCGAATGCTTAAAAAGTAAGTTTTTATTATTTCCAACGTAATGGGTGCTACTTCTTCCTTCAGTATCTTAGCGTGTTTGGTACAGAACAGAATGAGTTAACAACAACAGTAGCCTGTCTGTGCCTCCTTTGTTCAAGTGACTGCAACTAACTGCAAATTTTAGAGGGCCATGTTGAAACTCCAATAATCTAAAATAATTTAAAATGAATAATACATAGTATTTATGATAAAATAAAATGCATTTTATGCCAGATATATATTTTAATGCATGTCAGCTACATGCTCAAGACTGTGGAGCACTCAAGAAGATACACTATGATGGCAAGCACATTACTCTGCCTGTGCCAAGGTTCCCCCTAATGATCAGATATATTACAGATGCATCAGTGATGTATTATAAATCAATATCTTCAGATTGTCTATGGCAATTCAATTGATTTGAGTTTCTGGCAAAAAATGACTTGACTAACATATTGGTATTCTGGTTTCATGAAATGTTAATGGATTTTTTTTTAAGAAAATGAATTTCTTGGAGGGAATTGAGTGACTTGACATTTCAGGTTTTTTAACATATTAGTCTATAATATGACAATTTTCCTGATGAATATCAAAGAGAACAGTGCTGTATACTGGGTTTTCCCAATATATTTTTGGAAGAAAGGTATTTCTCAAATCTCTGTTTAGGAGGAAATTCTTGATGGCTGAGTAAACCATGGCCATGGGATATACTTTGAGAAATACTGAATTACACCGTCTTGAGACTACTGGGAAGTAAAGCTAACAATATTTTGGGTTAAAATCAATCTCCAATCAATACACGAAGAAGTCCCCACACACATTGTGGAGTTTCTGCTTTATTAGTAATCTCTGCTGCCTTATAAATAATATACTTCGGAACTTCTTCATGACAAAAACTTAGAATATCCATCAAGAGAATATCATTAATTATTGAAAAAGAAGTACCAGAATTTTACATCTCATTATTAGAAATTTTCTTCTGCTTTCTGCAGATTTTTAATTATGGTATTTGTGTGTGTGTGTGTGTGTGGTGGCCCTATTATTTTTGGAACATATAAGACTAATTCACATCCTTTTACAGATTCGGAGTACAGAGATTCTTTATTTATCAACCTTTTCTGAAACTAAGCTATTTCTCTTCTTTAAACTATACACTGTGTGATCCACATGAAGATTTGTAGGCCATAAAAGCATCATTAGTATACTGAGATAGCAACATGATAAATAGATCTCACACAGATAGATTTAACTTTTGCAACTCAGATCTCTCCCAGAAAAATGGTACCTGCTCTACCTACCTCACAGGGATGCCAGAAAACAAACATGAAAATAATGCAATATGTGTGAAAATCTTTTGTAAATTGCAAAGCAGCCTACAAAGACAAAGAACTTTAATAATGATAATGATCATGACTCCCAACTGTACCTGATCATTTCTGGAAAATAGAACAGCTTATAAGTTAGCCAAAGACAAAACATCCTCTGGCTCAAATAGAGATTGTGCCAAAGAATATGTTTCCTTTAAAACATAATTCATTTTAGGAAAACACTAGAGGAGAAAAATAAATATTGATATTGATGTTCAAGGTATTTCTAAAAATTCAGAAATCAGCTCTTTAAGAATCTATGAATACAAAAAGAATTGAGATGAGTAATTTTTGTTTGTTTGTTTTGGGTCTGTTTTTCAACTATTTTTCTTCTTATAACATTGGAAGAGCACAAATCCCAAAACAGTATTTTTTTGGACGTTATTGTGTTTTCCAAGGTAGAGTTATCTTAAGTGAAAAATCTCTGAAGCAGTAAAGAAAATATACTGAAAGTGCCTCAATGGTCAGAATGTTTTCTTCTTGAGAAAGTTATATAGTACTTTTAAAAGTACAGGTCAGAGTATGTCTTTGCACTCAATTTTGATTTTTATATAAAATCCTAGATGTTTCTACCACAGCTGGATCTCTAAGGAAGTAGTTAAGAAAATAAAAATGTAAGCGCAGATAACATATAGTTCCTTTTAGTCCCATAGGGAGCCATAGTGTCATGTTACTGAATAATATATTTTGAGATTCACACAATTCACATATAAATCTGTCTTAAATATAATTAATATATTTAATATTTTTCAAAATAAACATGACGGTATTAGGTTTGCCATTAAGTAATGGCAAAACAGCAATTACTTTTGCACCAACCTAATACTTTCTGATGATAAATTCAGACAATAAAAAAGGTAAAAGATTATTTAAAATCCATTTTTATCTGCAATTATATATAATTATTATTTTCATATAAAAACTTCAGGATTTTTTTCTACCATTTTTGATCAGTTTTACCTTAGAAAAATGAAATAATACTGTGCATAATCGTTTATAACTTGTTTGGCACTGAAGTACTTTTGTAGGTATTTTTGTGAACATCATAATTATGCAGCATAGTATTTAGTATGTATATCCAATTCTATTCTAATTAATAGTATAATTTTTAATAAATTCCTTTTGGGCGTTTGAATGTTTTGATTTTTTTTACTGTAAAACCTAATTGGTGGACATTGTTAAACTAACAATATTTGTACTTTGTACTTTAACATCTTTGTACTTTAGACAATTATTTATTTGGGTTAAAGTCCTAGACATGTAGTTGTTAAGCAATATTAAAATTGAACACATATAAAATTGTATACTTATTGCTAGATCTTCATTAATAAATTGTAGCAATTTCTCCCCAATGAAAGCTAGATTTAACCATTTCACAATGTATATATATTTTAAAACATAATATTGTACACAATAAGTTATATAGAATTTTATGTGCCAATTTAAAATAAATACATAAATTTGAAAAGTATATGAGAATGGCCTTTAGCCCATCCTTTTATCATTATGAAAGTATTAACAAGAATGTTTTTTTCTTTCCCAGTCAGATGCAGAAAATGTGAAACCTCATTAGCTCAGTCTGCATTTATTTTATTAATAATAAGGTTGAACATCTTTTTATGTTTATCAGCCATTCTTTTGCTATGTGTGAAATATGTTAATTTCTATTTGTTCTCTTTTTCATGTTAATTTGCTCATATTTTTCTAATGGATATTAACACATAACTAGTTTAACGTATTTTCTCATCTCTTTTTTTTCTACTTCTCTGTGTAACTAAATCACTATCTTTGCATTTGATTAAAAATCAAATACTCTTTTTATTCTGTAAATGACAAGAATCCCTAAGGGAGTGAGAACCAGCTCTGTAAAAGAGACCCTGATACACGTAAAATGAGACCCTAGTTGTATCATGTCTGTGGCTAAGTGCCTCATGCCAAGGTGAAAGCATTCACGTTCATGTTTGGTTGAGTGTTATGAGAGTGTGGTCTTAGCCCTCCTTGCAGCAGAATTCATTGTGCTGACTGCTCCACAATAGATTCCTGTTCCCTCTGTATCCTTGTTATTTCCAGGGACAGGCCTAGAACCTGCATTTAATAATTAGGTATTTCTTACACCTGCTAAAGTTTGATAACCCCTAAGTTGAATAATTCTTGGGTATTAATCCCTAGATAAATTCAGCACATCATTTGAAGACTATTTTTTACCTTCAGTGCCCCCTCCTCTATGAATGGATCATTATGGAAAGAGATCCACCTTATATATTCAATACATTAAAACATTTAAGTAATTCAATAAAGTGATATTATTGTTTTGTTAGATGAGAATAATGTATCATCATATTTCCCTTGTCAGTATGGCTTCCATTAAGTCCAAAATTAAAATTAATGCTCAGTTTAAGAAATCTCATTGATTTACATTTCCTTAAACCACAAAGTACAACAAAACATTTGGGAAGCCAGGAATAAATGAAAATAAATGTTCACTTCCCAAGCAACCTAACATAACAGGATATTAAAATGGGCTCCTCTCTTTCTAGCTGGACTAAGGCTTTCAAGATTGAGAACAATACAGTAGTTGTCAGAGTCTTAGATGAGTAATAGCTAACATTTTCAGTGCTCACTATGTGCCAGGCGCTCTGCTAAGACCTCTAAATTTATTAACCCCTCAAATGATTTGATGAGGTAGAATACTATTATTTACTATTATTTCCATTCACAAATTAGAATATTAGGCATAGAGAGTTTCAGTAACTTCCTTATGGTTATTAAGCAGTCTGCTAGGAAAGTTGGGATTTAAACACAGGCCACTGGGCTCCAGAGCACGTGCTCTTGGCTACCAATCCATGCTGGATACTTTATATCCTGGGAGATTATAAAATTAGTGTCAGTGGCATTAGCCCATGAAGACAAAAATATATATTTGGGTGAGTAAGAAAATTCTTAAGGCTAATAATGAGGAATTCATTATTCAGAGAAGAATTATATTCCCTTTAATTTCTCATGGTAAAATTGTGTGTAGACTTCTCCTTCACCTTAAATAAAGAAGAAGTTTAAAGTGAACCTCTTGGAAACTGTAATATATATTTCCAACTGTTGGAGGGTTATACAGAGATTAGTGTCCATTTTCACCAAGAGAAATTGAAACACAGAAGACTACTGGAGTGGTTTTCCTGGCCATAGAGTGAAGAAGGAGGATCTGCATCCCAATTGAAAGGTGGCTGCGGGTCCCTTTATCCTGGAGGCTGTATGAGAGAGTTATGTTTGGAAGCTGACTGTGGCCCATTTGCCATCCTAAAAGGGACTTGCTCCTGGAGAATGACTGAAACAGAAGTTACCCAGGAAAGGAGTAGAAAGCCAACTTGGAAGAAAGCAGCTTTCTGAAGGAGACATTGACCATAGTAAGGGAATAGTTATATGGAAGATGACCTAGAGGATGTGTTCCTTAGAAACCCCAGATGAACCCCAAGAAAGAACTAGAGAGGAGGCATCTGTCACATCTGCCTATGATGCAACTGACAACCACTCCAGCTCCATGAAATTTTGCTCATCTTCGTGAATCTTCTATTTCTCCTTGTTCGGACCCCTGAAGGTTAGAAATAGCATCATGAAGAATAAAAGGGGTGAAATGAATACGAGAGAAGACACATCTCCAAATACAGCATTACGAGACTGGGACTGGCCCATGCTGAGGAGAGGGGAAGCCTTTAAAGAACACATTGAACATTTTTAGTAAGAATGAATTTGATTCCTTTCATTTTAACTAGAAAACAAAACGACTATTTACTTTTTCAGAATGACAGGAATAACTAAGAAACATGAGGTGATTTTTATACCAAGGTAGAGAAGATCATCCCTACAAAGCATCTAGGGAGTGTCTTATTACTAAAGAAACAGTCATCTAAGCAGTCTTATCCCAATCTTCCGGTATTTTAGGAACTGAACGACCAAAGTTTATGAAATTCTTTTATTAGCTTTTGTGTAAAACTGGGATGTAGCTTATACTTTTGAAAAAGTGTTACATCAACTACTTTTAAACTCACTCATTTCTATTTTCTGTATAGAAGCAGGGGAGCTTCTATACAGAAGAAGTTGCCCCTTCTTCAGAATCTTGTCTGCCCTCCTTATAAAGGGAAGTTCATGTATCTGAGATCTTTGATTTGTGGGAACATAAAAATCAAATTGACTTTATGTAGCATTTTTATAGAGAATAAGGTTTTTTGAAAGCCCAATATCAAAGTCCGCTTTGTTCTAATTTAAAAGATAATCAAAATATCTTCAACACTGTGGGAAGTCTCCCAGTAAACATAGATTTATATTTAGCACAATTTATTTGAAAACCAGAAAGTCTGTCAAAGTGATATAAACATTAACTTATTTTGATTTTAGAAGACAGATATTAGTGAGAAGTAATAAAATATTGCCAGCCTTCATAGGCAACTCATCATCACTGTTAAAACTAAATAAGAAGAAAAGACCCAGTTAATGCCTTACATGGACCAATGTTGGTTGAAAGGTAGATAGACCCCATAACTGGCTAGCCACATTTGAAGGCTATAATCATAGAAGATGGTTGAAGGAAATGCACACCACCAAAAGTTGCAACGTAGACTCATTTGATGAAGGGGAAAATATGGGACATTTTAAGGAAAATGTCAGAGGAAATTGCTTGATAGTAAGAACTACTTATGTGTGATTCTTAAGAAAATTGTCTCCTTAGGAAATTGTGTTCTCAAAATGTCTTAAATAAAAATAGACATCACTAAATATTCCATATTATGGTCAGACATTAGAAAAATTGTTTTTACCTGTCATAACTCCTCATTCTCCTGAGGAAGACTTAGGATTTGTCTGAGTTTGAGGGTTCTGGAGACGTACTCAACCTGTTTCCCATTCAAGCCTGATAACATGAATCTTAGGCTAAGACCCCATTAAAACCTAATTGGATAATTTTGTACATGAATAAATGCAAATTCAAATGCAAATAGCATATATAAACTGCATAAAGGTAAGGTGATATTACCTATATGATTATTACGTGCATATAACTATCTCCACTTATTCACTGAGAGTTTATTGAAATAAACTCAATACTGTTCATGGGAAGGATAAGGAAGTCCTAGCTTTCAATGTGCTGAAAGGCCTATAGGGAAAATAAAATAACAGGAATGAGAACACACGCACACACACACACAGTTTGATGCAATGAGTAATTAAGTGCTACATTATGGAACACAAGACTATAGGTGTTCAGAAAAAAATAAATCAATGAGAACTGGAATACTGCAGAGGAATTTTCTGAAAAAAAAAAAAAAAAAAAAAAAAAACACACTATCTTGAAGTGTGCCTTGAAAAGTGAGTAAGTTGTAGAAAACCAGATTGGAAGTGAGGAAATTTCAAGAAAGAGAAATAAAAGCCCACAGTTCCAATGGAGAAAATGACAAGGAAATTGGACTAGGGAAGCAGCATAGCACAGTGGCTACAAACAGAGTCAGGAGCCAGATTTACCTGAGAGTCCCAGCTCCACTACCTACTGCTGTGACCTTAGGTATTGTGTCATCATTCTGTACACACTTCCATTGTCAGTAAAATGGAGATAAACTATCATATCAATTTTTTATGTGAGCAGTTTTGAGAATTAATGAGTGGATATATGTATAAACTTATGCTAGGACTCAGTACCTAGAAAGCATCCAACAATATTGTTATTATTGTTGTGCAACGGTAAAAGATGTAATTGTCATGGCTAGAATGAAGCCAAATTATGTAACAATAGCAAATGCCACTTGTTATAGACTAACTGAGCAATAGACCCTAGGCTCAATACTTTTTGTACATTTTCTTCCTTATTCCCAACCACAGTGCCGAGAGGGAAACATCATTTCTCTCACTTTAGAGAGGAAGGGGCTGAGACTTCAAGAAGCAATTTTCTTAAGAATTCCACTGCTGGTAAAATACAGCCAAAGATTTGCAGTCAGATCTTTTGGCCTATGCACCAGTGTTTTTATCTGCCGCATTATAATGCCTTAACCTAAATCTAAGAGGGCCCCGAGATTTAGGCAGGGGGCATGTATCTCAGACCGAAATTTACTGGATGGGTTTGAAGCAGAAAAGAGTTCATGTTCTGGAAAACCAGCCAGGTGGCAGCTGGAGGCTGTTGGAATACTCTAGGAAGGGAGGTAAATGGGCTTCTTGTCTATTGGCAGTGCTGAGACCTGCAAAGGCAGAACCAGGATGCTAGATTTGTTCACCACAAATTTTTCACACTATTTTTCACACTAATTTTCAAATAAAATTTACACTATTTTAATCTGGGCCCTGAAGATGAGACTTCAGTTAAGTATGACTCTTGTTTGTAGAACCACCTGACTAAGGATATGGTTGCTTCTGGAAGGCCAACACTGAGAAAGCCTACAAGAGGGACCTAGGTTCCTTTCACATAAGGCCAGGGCTAAGAGAGTCTGGTGTTAGCCCATATACTTTTCACAATGCTGGCTGAGTGCATCTACCATTGCCTTCATGAGACTGGTAATTAGCTTTCCTGTTACCTTGTATTGCATTTCACTTGCCCCATGGGAGCTCATGTTCATGTTCTCTGAGCTGCGTTCCATACAAAAGTGACTTAAGAAATAACGAAGTTGTCCTGGAAGATAATGATTGCTCCTAATACAGTTGAGAATTCTATGCTTTGTAGCCTTAGACCCTTTACAAGCAAATAGTAGAAATAAACGTCATGGCTAATGCACTTTGGTAATATAAAAGGTTTCTACAAGGAAAATACTGCTAACAGTAAACTGTTTATATATAGAAAAGATAAATCATAATGGAGTGGTAATTTCAGTTTATTTTGTATCTCATTGTGTCTCTCCTTGGGGAACTCCAAGTGCTCTAAAGACACTATCTCATTACTATTTTGAGTACCTCTGAAAAATATGCAGAAAGCATTTTCTCAAATTTTTGTTTAAGGATCTAAGTCACGGAATTTATGCAGCTTTTCAGTGGATGAAAGTGGATTATTCCTTTTCACAGAGAGGATTGTTTCAGTGAATGGCTGATTGGTAAGATTAGTCACTCAATTTAAGAAAAACAAAAAAAGAACACTGTCCCCAACAAAAACAAATAAGCAAACAAAAAATACCCTGTTAATCTATTTCAATACATGTTTCGGCAACATTTTGTAGACTTGTTTGAACTTAATAAATACAGCCAGTAACAGAATGTGTTTTTCTGACTTTATCTGCTAAGTAACCAACCACATTGTTAGGTGGAAGTTGTTGATAAGTAAGATGAAATTTTTAAGAAAAAAATTAGGAGACTTGAGGTTTCCAGATAAATGTGTAAAACAGTGGGAATGGAGCTGCTTTTTTCTGTTTTCTCCTATCTCAGTGAGGCCAACCCTAATCAATGACATATCAGCATCCCTACCAGAGCATAATCTCTGCATCCAGAAACAATGAATGAAGAATGGTAGATCACTTCCTTATAGTTTCTAAGGAAATTGTAATGGAGCCTACTAACTCTTTTAGGCATGTGACTCCCTAAAGCACCTACCTCTTCATGCATAGCTGGAGGGATTGATGTTGCTGCTTCTCTGCCCACCTTTCCCACAGCGATCCTGCTTCCCCAATTTCCTGCCTTGACTCAGTTGAATAGATTCAGGAATTACTTAAGTTGCAGCATAGTTCTGAAAGATTCTAGTACTTGTCTTCTTGGTTGATCCGTTTGGGTAAATTCTTTGTAGAACAACTTAACTCATCTTTATTCCCAGATTTAATAACCCATATTTTATTGCTGTTAATTTTATGTACAACCAAACATCCTGTTTTTTTCTTAACCGTCTTTCAAAGAGAAAATGTTTTTGAGCTACTATGTACTATGAATGCTGATCTCTGGCTAATAATTAGGAAAGGTGATGTGCCTGTTATTTTTAGTCAGTTTTATTGCATTGACCTTATTTCTTTCAATAAATATTTCAGTGGTGGAAAAAGAGATATTTGAACTGTAAATTCTACATTAGTGTTTTATTAAATCGTTCTACATAGGCACTAGTTTTCAGCTACAAAGTGATTAGAAAATATTGGTTGTATTTGGTAGTTAATGAACTGTTTCAAAGCGAATCAAGACCAAGCTCAAGCATCCATCACCATTTCTTTTCCATGACTGACTTACAATAGAAATTTACAGATGTTAGTCACCAAGATACTTTTCCTGATTTGTAAAACCTGAGAAAGTTGGGCATTCTCTTATGGCTGCTTTAATTTGCATATTTCCATACAGTGTAAAGCCTAATAGAAGCCAAGAAATTGCTTAATTATTTGCTGATCTTGAATACAGCCCAAATGTTGCTTGAAATGTCTGCGCAATTGTCTTCTCTGCATGATCACCCACTTAGTCTGCTCCATGACTCCTCCTTCACATCTACTGATAGTCAGATTTTCTCCTGTTTGTATTAAGGTTTAATGTGATTTATCACATTTTTTTACTTTAAAACATTATAATTGAGTAATATTTGTTTTAGCTTATGTAGCTATTTCCTATCATTTTACAAAGGTCTTTGTTAGGTTCTAAATTTTTTTAACTACACAAGCCATTAGATGTGTAGATACACTTACATCTTTCTTGTTCTTTCCATAAAACGTGTCCTATCTGATGCACAAGGATGATATTAAGGTGAAAGCTTTTTATTATCTAATTTTCATTTTACTTTCACAGTCAGACTGGATTTTCAATATATTTTTGTTATAAAAAAGTATTACATATCTCTTGTCTACTTTTGGCATCATTCCACCTATTCCTATATAACAGGAAATGCGAATAGGCCTCTCACTAGCTTAGATGAATGTTCTATAAGAGAAAAGACAAGATCAGTTATTTTTATATTTCTAAACACATTTGAGACTGATTAAAAGAATATAAAGCTATCTTTTGGCTTAATATTCTTTATTGATAGATCAGATAAAGTAGAAAACTGAGAAATAGCAAAAATTGATGTTTTTGAATTTTTTAACCTTTAAAAATATTTCAGAATTCATAAACTTTGAATTAATTTGTAGCTTGCTAACATCATGTCCTGAAAAATAACAATATAGCTGTAGATATAATGTTGATTATTAGAATTTATAAGATTTTTAGTATAACTTCAAATATTTTAAATATTCTTCTTTGCTTCCTATTGAAGAGAAAACAAGCTCAGGCATTAGTATCTCCTTTAGTTGAGGATCTCTTGCCTGTTTGTGTTGTGTGCAGCCTAATTAATTCCATTGAAAAGAATACTTACCATATTCATTGTATTCAGGTAAGAATGCTATTTCTTTGTGTGTGTATTTTTTGGGGGGTCTCAATTTCTTTACCGTGATAAAATATGAATAATATAACATTTGTTACTTTAATAATTGTTGAATGTACAATTCAATGGCATTAAGTTCATTCACATTTTTGTGCATTCATCACTACTCTCTATCTCACGAAATTTTTCATCTTTCTAAACTGAAACTCTGGATTCATAATACAATAATTCCCCTGCCACCTTTCCCCCAGCTTTTAATAAGCACTATTCTACTTTATCTGTATAACTTGATGATTCTAGGTGCTTCACATCAGTGGAATTCTACGTGCTTCACATCAGTGGAATTCTACAAATCATACGATCATTTTGTATCAGGCTTATTTCACTTAGCATAATGTTTTTAAGGGTCATTTTTGTTGTAGGATGTATCAGAATTTTTTCTTTTTAAGGCTGAATTATATTTGTGTGTGTGTATGTGTGTGTGTGTGTGTGTGTGTGCACGTGTGTGATGATTTGGCTGTGTCCCCACCGATATCTCATCTTGAATTCCCACAAGTTGTAGGAGGCACTGGGTGGGAGGTAATTGAATAATTGGGGGAGGTCTTTCCTGTGCTCTTCTCATGATAGTGGGTAAGTCTCATGAGACACGATGACTTTGTAAGGCAGAGTTTCCCTGCAAAAGCTCTCTTTTTTTTGCCTGGTACCATCCATGTAAGAAATGACTTGCCCTTCCTTGCCTTCTACCATGATTGTGAGGATTCCCCAGGCACATGGAACTATAAGTCCAATTAAACCTCTTTCTTTTGTAGATTACCCAGTCTCAGGTATGTCTTTATCAGCAGCATGAAAACAGACTAATACAATAAATTGGTACCAGTAGAGTGGGGTGTTGTTGAAAAGATACACAAAACTGTGGAAGATACTATGGAACTGGGTAACACACAGGGGCTGGAACAGTTTGGAGGGCTCAGATGATGTTAGGGTGAAAGCTTTTTATTATCTAATTTTCATTTTACTTTCACAGTCAGACTTGATTTTCAATATATTTTTGTTATAAAAAAGTATTACATATCTCTGAAATTTGGAACTTCCTAGAGACTTGTGGAATGGCTTTGGCAAAAATTCTAATAGTTATATGAACAATAAGGTCCAGGCTGAGGTGGTCTCAGATGGAGATGAGGAATTTGTTGAGAACTGGAGTTAAAGGTGACTCTTGTTATGTTTTAGCAAAGAGACTGACAGCATTTTGTCCCTGCCCCAGAGATCTGTGGAACTTTGAAATTTAGAGAGATGATTTAGGGTATCTGGTGGAAGAAATTTTTAAGCAGCAAAGCGTTTAAGAGGTGACTTGGGTGCTGTTAAAGGCATTCAGTTTTAAAAGTTTTAAAAGGGTAACAGAGCATAACAGTTTGGAAAATTTGCAGCCTGACAATGTGATAGAAAAGAAAATCCCATTTTCTGGGGAGAAATTTAAGCTGGCTGCAGAAATGAGCATAAATAATGAGGAGCCTAATGTTAATCACCAAGGCAATGGGGAAAATGTCTCCAGGGCATGTCAGAGGTCTTCAGACAGGGCAGCACCCCTCATCACACACTCAGAGGCCTAGTAGAAAAGCATAGTTTTATGGGTCAGACCATGAGTCCCCATGCTGTATGCATTCTAGGGACTTGGTGCCCTGTGTCCAGGCTACTCTAGCCATGACTAAAAGGGGCCAAGGTACAGCTCAGGCCATGGCTTCAGAGGGTGCAAGCCCCAGCCTTGGCAGCTTCTATGTGGTGTTGAGCCTTCAGGTGCACAGAAGTCAAAAATTGAGGTTTGGGAACCTCTGCCTAGATTTCAGAGGATGTATGGAAACACCTGGACATCCAGGCAGAAGTTTGCTGTAGGGGCAGGGCTTTCATGGAGAATCTCTGCTAGGGCAGTGCAGAAGGGAAATGTGGGATCAGAGCCCCCACACAGAGTCTTTACTGGGGCACTGCCTAGTGGAGCTGTGAGAAGAGGGCCATTGTCCTCCAGACCTCAGAATGGTAGATTCACCAACAGCTTGCACCGTGTGACCTCTTGCCTCAGCATGACCTGGATGTGAGATACGGAGTCAAAGGAGATCATTTTGCAGCTTTATGATGTGACTATTGTATCTAGGAAGTAACTTACTTGCTTTTTATTTACAGGCTCATAAGCAGAAGGGACTTGCCATGTCTCAGATGAGACTTTGTACTGTAGACTTTTGAGTTAATGCTGAAATGAGTTAAGACTTTGGGGGATTTTGGAGTTAATGGTGAAATGAGTTAAGACTTTGGGGGACTGTTGGGAAGGCATGATTGGTTTTAAAATGTGAGGACATGAGATTTGGGAGGGACTAGAGATGGAATGATATTGTTTGGCTCTGCCCCCACCCAAATCTCATCTCCAGTTCCCACATGTTGTAGGAGGTACTGATGGGAGGTAATTGAATCATAGGGGGAGGTCTTTCCCGTGCTGTTCTTGTGATAGTGAATAAGTCTCATGAGATCCAATGGCTTTATAAGGCAGAGTTTCTCTGCACAAGCTCTCTTTTTTTGCCTGCTGCCATTCATGTGAGACATGACTTACTCTTCTTTATCTTCCACCATGATTGTGAGGCTTCCCCAGCCATATGCAACTATAAGTTTAATTAAACATCTTTCTTTTGTAAATTACCCAGTCTCTGGTATGTCTTAATTAGCAGCGTGAAAGTGGACTAATACTGTGTGTGTGTGTGTGTGTCTGTATGTGTGCACGTGCACGCATGTGTGTGTATACAGGCATACCTCAGAGATATTGCAGGTTTTGCTCCAGACCACTACAATAAAGCAAATTTTGCAATACAGTGAGACAAGGAAATTTTTTTTTGTTCTCTCATGCATATAAAAGTTATGTTTACACTATGCTGTAGTCTATTCAATGTGCAATAGCATCATATCTGAAAACAATGTAAATACCTTTTGAATACTTTATTGCTTAAAATTGCTAACAATTATATCAGCATTCAGTAAGTCATAATCTTTTTGCTGGTTGCAGCTCTTGCCTTGATATTGATAGCTGCTCATTCATCAGGGTGGTGGGTGTTAAAGGTTGTGGTGGCTGTGGAAATTTCTTAAAATAAAACAATGATGATCTTTGTCACATCAGCTGACTCCTCCTTTCACAAAAGATTTCTCTGTAACTTGCAATGCTGTTTGATAGCATTTCATCCACAGCAGAACACCTTTAAAAATGGAATCAACCCTTTCAAAACCTGCCACTGCCTTATTAACTACGTTGAGGTAATGTTCCAAATCCTCTGCTGTCATTTCATCAATGTTCACAGCATCTTCACCAGGAATAGATTACATCTTAAAAAAAAAATTTTTCTTTGCTCATCCATAAAAAAACACTCCTCATCCATTCAAGTTTTGTCATGTGATTGCAGCAATTCAGTCATCTCTTCAGGCTCCACTTCTAGTTCTAATTCTCTTGCTATGTCCACCACATCTGCAGTTACTTCCTCTACTGAAATCTTCAACTTCTCAAAGTCATCTATGATGGTTAGAATCAACTTATTCTAAACTCCTATTAATGTAGATATTTTGATCTTCTCTTATGAATCACACACGTTCTTGATAGCATCTAGAATGGTGAATCTTTTCTGGAAGGTATTCAATTTACCTTGCTCAAATCCATCAGAGGAATGACTATCTGTAGCAACTATAGCCTTACAAAATGTATTACTTCAATAATAAGACTTGAAAGTGCAAATTACTTTTTGATCCATGAGCTGCAGAATGAATGTTTGTGTTAGTGGGCATCAAATGGCATTAATCTTGTAGAGATCCACCAGAGAACCAGGATGACCAAATATGCTGTCAATGAGCAGAAATATTATGAAATAAATCTTTTTTCTGAGTAGAAAAAAAATCCTGGACTTAAAATATATAAAACCATGCTGTAAAAAGTTGTGCTGCATTCCAGGATTTGTTCTTCCATATATAGAGCACAAGCAATGCAGATTTACCATAATTCTTAGTGGCTCTAGGATTTTCAGAATGGTAAATATGCATTGGCTTCAACTTAAGGTCACCAGATGCTTTAGCCTCTAACAAGAGAGGCGGCCTGTCATTGAAAGCTTTAGAGCCAGATTTTGACTTTTACTCTCTAACTATGAAAGTCCTAGTATTTTTTATCTTTATCCAATAAAAGGCAATAGAAGGTTCCTTATGCTACATTGAAAATGTGTTGTTTAATGTAGTCTATCAATGATCTTAACTAGATCTCCTGGATTACTTGCTGTGCTTCTACATTATCACTTGCTGCTTCACCTTGCAATTTTATGTTATGTAGATGGCTTCTAATGAACCAACCTCTGCTTGCTGCTGACTTTTCTTCTGCAGTTTCCTTAACTCCCTCAGCCTTCATAGAATTGAAGCGAGTTATGGCCTTGCTCTAGATTGGGCTTTTGTTTAAGGGAATGTTGTGGCTGGTTGATCTTCAATGTAAAACTTTCTTGTTATCAGCAATATGCTTTTTTGCTTTTTTGTCATTCATGTGTTCATTGTAGGAGAACTTTTAATTTTCCTCAATAATTTTTTTTTACACTAACAGCTTGGCTAAGTGTTTGATAAAGAGATCTGGCATTCAATCTATGTCAGCTTTCAATATGCCTTCTTCAATAAGCTTAATCATTTCTAGCTTTTGATTAAAAATGAGAGAAATGCAACTCTTCATTTGAACCCTTAGAGGACATTGTAGGATTATTAATTGGCCTAATTTCAATATTGTTATATCCCCAGGAATAGGAGGGCCAAAGGAGAGGAGGGGAGATGGGGAACAGCCTGTCAGTGGAGCAGTGAGAACACACAGCACTTATGGATTAAGTTTGCCATCTTAGATGAGTATGGTTCATGTCATCCCAAAACAATTACAATAGTAACATCAAAGATCACTGATTAAAGATCACCATAACAAATATAATAATAATTAAAACATTTAAATATTGCAAGAGTTACCAAACTGTGACATAGAGAGAAGTGAGCGCATCCTTTTGGAGTAATTGGGCTAATACCCTTGGTCAACACAGGATTGCCACAGATCTTCCATTCGTTAAAAAAGACACCTTCTGTGAAATATAATAAAGTGAAGCACAATAAAATGTGGCATGCTTGTTCGTATATGTGTGTGTATTCCATTTTTTATTGATTTATTCATCAATGGACATTTGGGTAATGCTCACCTTTTGGTTATTGTATATAATGCTGTTATGAACATTAGTGCTCAAGCATCTGTTCAAGTCCTTACTTTCAGTTCTTTTGGGAATATGCCTAGACGTGGTATTGCTGGATTACATGGTAATTCTATGTTTAATTTTTTTGAGGAATCACCATATTGTCTTTTGCAATAGCCTTACCACTTTATATTCCTACCAGCAATGCCCAAGAGTTCCAATTTTTCCACATCTTGCCAACACTCATCTTCTGTTTTTCTCCTTTTAAGTAAAGAATTTTAAGTGCCAAAACAATATATGGGAGATTTGTAAGTATATATTTTTTTTCTAGAAATTTTGACCACAGCAATATCTAGGAGGGGACTTCCAAAAGCTCCTGAAATAATAGAATTGAAAGATAAAAACTAATAATAATAATAATAACTGTATTTCTCAACATAAACTTCATCAAGTTCAAGATACTTTTGTAAACAATGATACCAGACATTTATTCCATCCCTAAAGAATTGAGGGTCCTGAGAATGTAACCATGTCAATGCTATCTTTTTTACATTATTAATGGAAGAAAAACAAGTGCCCTTTAAAGATTTTTTTAACATTAAGAAACAAAGCAGTAGCCAGAGGAGCCAAATCAGGACTGTTAAGTGTATGCCTAATGATTTCCCATTAAAACTCTTGCAAAATTGCCCTTATTGGATGAAAGGACTGAGACGGAGCATTGTCCTAAAAAAAGAAGGATTCTCTGGTGAAGGTTTCTTCAGGGTTTCTTGTTTGTTTTTTTGTTGTTGTTGTTTGTTTTCTTTTTGTTTTGTTGTTGTTGTTTGTTTTTGTTAAAGATTTGGCTAAATTTCTCCAAGCACTCTTACAATAGGAAGATGTTATTGTTCTTTGACCATCCAGAAAGTCAACAAACAAAATGCCTTGAACATTCCAAATACCATTGCCATGACCTTTGCTCTTGGCAGATGTGGTTTTGCTTCAACTGACTTCCTCCTCTTGGTATCCATTGCTTTGACTGTGCTTTGTCTTCAGGATTGTACCAGTAAAGCTATGTTTCATCTCTTGTTATAATTCTTGGAGTAAATTCTCAGGATCTTGATCCCACTTGTTTAAAATTTCCGTTAAAAGCTCTACTGTTGCCTGTGGCTTGCCTGGGCACAATGGTTCTGGCACCCATTCAGTGGAAAGTTAGTTCAACTTTAATTTTTCAGTCAGAATTGGGTTGAAATGTTTATGATGTTGGCTATTTTTTCTGCTATTAATTATTAGTTCTCTTCAGTTAGAATACTGATGTTACCAGGAATTCTAGGTTGAGATGTATTATTTAACTGAGGACATCAACAGAACTGGAGCATTGGACCAGCAATCTCAGTTCTTGTGATAGTGAACAAAGAATTGCAAACTAACACCAAAAAGCAAGTTCAAAGCAGAGTTTACTGAAGCACTGTAATACACTCCCAGAGGGAGAGCAGACCTATTTCTGTGAAGTGAAATCAGCCCCTTTTTACAAAACTCAGAGGACTTTCATGGAGGTTTTGTGGGGAGGAGTTGAGGTTTGGGCTATGTGTGAGTGACAACATGAAGCCATTTGATTGGCAGTTTACGGATACATAGCTAAAATTAAACTGTACATGTTTTTACCCATAATTTGTTAAGAAAAGCCAACTTGGAGGGTGGGGGGGGGGTTGGTAAAGCCACATGTAAATTTTATTATAATGATGGTATAATGAGCTTGGGGTGAACTTGAGGACACAGTTCTGTGTTAGGGGATTTCCACCTGTGCCCTAGTTTTTCCTTCTCCAGGATATGTTGGCCACAGATTTTATTACAAACTCCATCCTTTAGGATGGATGGAGTTAGGGAAGTTCTGGGGCTGAATTTAGGTGAGCTATGGGCTGTCTTAGTGATAACCTTTTTGTTCTCTTTTCTTATCCGCTACCAGCTTCTAATACCTATCTAACTACCTAACACTAACAAAATTATATTTTTAAAGAAATAGATGTGGATGATCTGCCACTGTGGGATTCCTCTTCAACATCAGCTTATCCTTTTTAAAATGAGTTATCTATTTGTAAAGTGCTTATTTCTTTAGAGCATTTTCCCCAAAAACTTTTCTAAGACATAAATGATTTCACATTCTTCCACTAATCTTCACCATAAATACGATGTTTGTTCTTGCTTTAATTTTAGCAGAATTCAATTTGTTCTGATAGGAACTCTCTTCAAATTGATGTCTCATTCTTTTTAGTGTCTCAAACTAGATTCTGTTCAGAAATGCTATAACAAGTAAGTATGAGTTTATTTAGGTACAAAAATGTTTAAAATGTATGCATAGTTTTTTCATAATATGCATTTTCCATGAACTTTTTGAAAACCCCTTGTATCACATTCTCTTCCCATTATTCTAACATGGGCTGGTGGCAATAGCCTTAAATTAATGCTGGTATAAAAGTTAAACCAAGTAGCTATATTCTCTCCAATAATATTAGCTACATCTTATTACACCCGTCTCCTTTTCTAAAAAGTGTCTAGTCATAATTACTCCTACTGAATGAAAAAAAGTAGATATTTATTTGTGTAAATTCTTATAATGCAGTATTTATGAAACCTCCACAATTCTCCAAAAGCAGAGAATATACATTTGAATTCATTTAAAGAAACAAAACAATTTCAATTTGATTCAGATAGATCACATAAACTTAATCCCCTCTTTATATTTTTCTTTATTTTCAATGGATCCTATAACATATATATGTCATTTCTATTTTGAGAAAAAAAGTCATACAAATAGTCGTAAGCTTTAAGATCTGGACTAATATGCATTATTTTATTTTAAAGTAATGAGTAGGTGAAAGTCAGTGTTATCTAGCATGGAATTTGATCTTATTCTGCTCTTTCAAAAAAGAAATTACAACTGTAAGTAACATTTTTTAAGAAGACTATTAGCCAGGCATAGAAAGACAAATATTGAGTGATCTTAGCTATATAGAGAATTAGAAAAAGTGGAACTAATAGGAATGCAGACTAGAAAATGGTTATCAGAGGCGGGGAAGGGTGATGGACAGGGAAAAGGGAGATGTTGATCAAAAGGTATAAGGTTTCAGTTAGACAGGAGAAATAAGATTTAGTGATCTATTATGCAACATGGTGACTAGAAGAAATAATAAGGTAGATTTCAAAATTGCTAACATAATAGATTTTAAATGTTTTCACTAAAAATTAAGTATATGAGTTAATGAATTTGTTAATTAGCTTGATTTAATCATCCAACATTATAAACATATATCAAAATGTCACATTGTATCCTATGAATATATACAATTATTATTTGCCAATTAAAAATAAAATTTAGGCTGGGTGCAGTGGCTCATGCCTGTAATACCCGCATGTTAGGAGGCCAGAAGTTGGAGCTCAGGAGTTATAGTCCAGCTTGGGCCAAATGGAGAAACCCCATCTCTATAGAAAATATAAAAATTAGCTGGGTGTGATGGTGCATTCCTGTAGTCTCAGCTACTTGAGAGGTTGAGATGGGAGGATTGCTTAAGGTTGGGAAGTGGAGGTTGCAGTGAGCTGTGTTTTTGTCATTGCACTCCAGCCTGGGTGACAGAGTGAGACTCTGTCTCAAATAAAATTTAACTTAATTTTAAAAAACTAAAATAAATGATAAAAACTACAAAAAATAAGACTGACATCTAAAATGACAATATAATTTTAACAAATCAAATTACACATAATTATATATTTAATAGTTTAAAAAATATTGCCAATTAACTGACAAGTGAAAGGCAGAGAAGGAGCCATTATTCATAGATAACAGATGGGCACATTTAAAGATTCAGGAGTAGAACCATAGCTATTTCTTGATAAGACAATAATATAAACAGTAAGGGGCTTTTCCACAAATGAAGGCACTATCTTAAAATGGAGATATTTTAGACATGAGGTTTTGATTGCTTTAATGACCTAATGCCTTCATACATTTAAAATTTACTTAATATCTACTATGTGTCCAGTACTGTGCTAGGCAAGAGCAGACTCAAACAATTCTTTGGTTTTCTAATTCAGGTATTATTCAATTCTTTACAACCATCATATTTTATTTAAGAAATGGCTTGTACTACCTAAACTAATTGTAACCTTAAATGAAGTAACAACTTATAATCAATTTAATACATTCATTGATTAATTCCACAAACATATACTTATTTACCACTCTGGACCAGATCTTATGCTCCATGTTAGTGAGCAGGGATGATGCTTTTCTCTCACTAAATAGTTCGGAGACATTTCATTATAATTGATTCTGGATCAGTGCACTAATCCAGAGGATAAATCCTCTTTTTTCATTTTTTGGTTAGTTATGTAAAGCTTAGGATAAGGAATTTAAAAAAAAAAAGCTGTTTCTTAACCTTTAAAGACACAAGAGTTGGAGAGATTTTCTATTTATTTTCTCAATTCTGTGCTGCATTAGCTAATCTCAAAAACTTTCTGGCATGATACCAAAATGAACTGAGATCTTCAGCATGCTTTGAATCAGTCTCCAAATAAAGAGATCATTGAGCTTCCAAATGATCTTGAAACTCATTATCCTCCAACAGGGAAGCATTAAGCCATTATCCCCTAGAAACATTATTACTATGAAACATCTGCAAACATCAGTACGTGGTCAGAGATTGATGGGATCCACTTTTTTGTAGATTTAAATATATTCAAAAGATGAAGAAAATCAATGAACATTTATAAGTAATGAGAGAAAAAAGATCTTATAGCTTAAGCCCATTTTGTAGGATGTAGTAATGTACCCATAAAACTACAGAATTACTTATAAGCCTATTAGGATGTGACATTAATCTAAATGTGGGGATAATGAGCATAGCTATAGAAATTGACAAACAGGAATTTGTAAGAGTGAGTGCATTGAAATTATGAGCCATCTAAATGAAATAAATTGGAAATCAACAATGGATATAATTGACAAGCTGGGAGTGGCTTCCCTGTTAGAGGTCTCATAGACTTATGGAAATAAAATAAAGTCATTCAAATATTAATAGTCAATTTTTCTTCCTAAAATCTTTCAGATAAATAGAAAACTCTCAAAATGATCAACCTTGAAATATTTCAGAAGTTCTTTCAGCTTTCCTAAAACTAAGGAAATCAAAATATTCAGAATAACTAAATAAGAACTGTATTCTGTGGCTCAGTTGCATTAGGATAAAAAGAACTTTATGTAAATTAAATTAAGATATTAAAAATAAATAAGATAATTGGCCAGGTGTGTTGATTCATGCCTGTAATCCGAGTACTTTGGGAGGCTGAGACGGGGTAGATTGCTTGAGCTCAGAAGTTCAAGACCAGCCTGGGCAACATGGCAAAACCCTGTCTCTACAAAAATAACAGAATTAGCTGGGCATGGTTGTTTGCACCTGTTAATCCCAACTACTCGGGAGGTCAAAATGGGAATGATCACTTAAGCCTGGGAAGTGGGGGTTGCATGAGCCAAGACTGCACCACTGCACCACAGTCTGTTGCAGTGAGACCTTGTCTCAAAAAACAAACAAAAAACCCCAGAGTGAGACCCTGTATCAAAAAATAGGATAATCTAGTATATATATGTATTTAATGTTTAATATATTAACATTAATATACATTTAATGTAATAATAGACATTAATATACATTTAATGTTTAAAAAGTACAGGACCACAAAGTGATTCTGTGAGCAGTCCTTAAAAATATCTGTCATATTACAGCTACGTTGTGAGTATGTTTCAAAATGTTGAACAATTATCACCTGAATCTCTAACCCACATATTGGAGAGCAATGACCAGGTCCCTATTGGCTTTGTTGGCAATTAAAAGGATGGTAAAGATTTCTTTTCTCATCTTAAAATTGTGTTTGCTTTCCTATTAGCAAGTATTAACATAATATAAAAAGTGATCTAATATTACAGATCAAAGTGTCAAAATTGTTTTCATGTTGAATTAAATCATTGTTTTAGATTATTGAATGTAGAAACTAGCAATTATTACATTATTTCACATACACAGAACAAGAAAAAATGTATAGAGCAGTTGTCCTCAAGCCCTGGGCTGCTATCAGTCTGTTGCCTGTTAGGAACCAGGCTATACAGCAGGAGGTGAGCCATGAGCGAGAAATCTTCATCTTTATTTACAGCTACTCTGCATGGCTCACATTAACCACCTGAGCTCCGCCACCTGTCAGATCAGCAGCAGAATTAGATTCTTATAGGAGAACGAACCCTATTGTGAACTGTGCATGCGAGGAACCTAGGTTGTGCGTTCCTTATGAGAATCTAATGTCTGATGATCTGTCACTGTCTCCCATCACCCCCAGATGGGACCATCTAGTTTCAGGAAAACAAACTCAGGGCTCCCACCGATTCTACAATATGCTGAGTTGTATAATTATTTCATTATATATTACAATGAAATATCTAATAGAAATAAAGTGCACAACAAATATAATGCATTTGATTCATCCCGAAAGCATCCCTTGCCCCATCTGTGGAAAAATTGTTGTTCATGAAACCAATCCCTGGTGCCAAAAAGGTTAGGGACCACCTACATACAGGCTGTGCTTAGGAGTCATTTTGATATAGATCAATATGCCAGCTCTGCTATTTTTTATACCTGTAATCTGAGACAAATCTATTAAACTTTCTAAATTTAAATGTTCTCATCTGCACAAGGTATATAATATCTATATCTTAGGATTGTTATATATGGTTACTTCTTATAAAATACTTAGTAGACCAACTCACACATAGTACTCTTCCGAAAGTATTAGCTATTATTAGTGATTATTATTTAATCATATTAGTTACTAGTGAAAGTGCAGTGTGTATGGTATAACTGTGGCTTCCAAATACTTGTAGCATACAGATAGCAAATAAGAGTATTTGAGCAGGAAAGGAAAGAGAAATAGGCAAGGCATTCATTCTCTTAGAAAATTCCATGTCATTCTATTTGCATTTTACATTTAACTGTCTCTGCTTGAAACACAGAAAAATGTCACTTATACTATTTGAAGTTATTCTAAAATAATGTTATGTATTTAAAAATATTAATATAAGTAGTTGAACAAAATAAAGCTAATTTGAAAATTAAATCAATATTATCTCTAAAGACATAAAAATCCCCGATTTACCCAGGAAAACTTCTGCTATTGAAATGTAGTCACTTAAGAGGTTTGTGAATAGAATTTTTAAAAATCACAGTCCACAAACCATCATGTCAGAGAGACAATACCTAGAAAATCTAATAAATTATGTTGTATTGACTACATCTGCTGAATAGTCCCTTATGTGAATTCATTCAATCTTTTCCATTCTTTGATGAATATCCTTGTTCTAAGAAAAGTCTCAATTTTTATTTCTTTTCTTTCTATTATTGGCTGAAAGAAGCTAGCCATAAACAATCAGGTCCACAGCTGCCTATGAGAATTATTAGGCTCTTTCAGAGTTATTGGGAAACTCCCTGAGTTGCTGCCCTGCAGACTTAGGCTGATTTTTTGCTTTTGGCTCCTTATCTTGTCACTCAATAGAAGAAGGCATCAGAAGGTTACCACCAAGCTGAAATTGAAATCGTCTCCACTGACCCCATGGCATGAACCTTTCATTTTGTTCTCTGGGATGGGTCATATCTTATTTGTCCATTGTAAATTTTTAGTGTCTATTCACTGAATTCCCATTCAGTATTTTAAATCAATTTCTCAGGGGCTTCCTAGGAAAACAAGCACAAAAGAACAGAATTTGAGATGCCACTCATGAACTTATTTGTCCTGTCTTTGCAAGTAGGATCCAATCCAAATAAAGGTACAAAGCCGTGGTCAAGAATTTCAGTTTTTTAAACCTTATATAAAGAAACTCACAAATCTGTCATTCCCTTTAGTTAATTATAGTTACCCTATGTCTGCCAGCCTTATAGTGTATATAAAATTGGTTATAAATTAATATTACTAATAAAGTGATTATTTTACTTCTTTGAAAGTAATTAATTGATACATAGTGAATTAATATGCACAAGCAGTTTTATTTCATCAACTATTCTATTGCAAAAATACCAAGTCACTTTTCAAATCTTGATGTTAGAATAGTCGTTATCTAAAACTTGAGATAAGAGTTTCATTACTTAACATATAGTGAAAAAGAATTCTTAATTCTATTTTCATTGTAAGTACTTAATCTCTGAGATTTCACCCTTCCAAAATTTCCCACATTCCTGACCCAGTGAAGCAAATGGTGATCCCCATTTTGGCATACCAGATTGGCAGGAGCAAGAGGCTTTTGCAGGGATTCCTAAAATTACATGAAGTTGTTACTGATATTTTCCCAGTAGGTACTTCTTTCACATATTCACTGTTGACAGTTGAACTCAACTACTGGTCTCCTTTAGGACGAGACTTGATTCCACTCTTATTGGTCCATATCTGTGCCATGATAATTGTTAATTTTGAATACAGTAGTCTACCCCCATTATCCATGGTTTCAGTTCCTTGTAGTCAACCTTGATCCAAAAATATTAAGCAGAAAATATCAGAAATAAACAATTCATGTTTTAAATTCCACACCATTTTCAGGAGTGTGATGAAATCTTGCATTGTCCCACTCCATCCCATTCAGTCATGAATCATTCTGTTACCTGGCCTATTCAGCTGTATTTACTATTTGCCCAGGAGTCAGTTAGGAGCCATCTAGGTTACTAGATTGAAAAAGCCTGGTAGATACAGAGTTCGGTACCATCTGAGATTTTAGGTATTCACTAGGAGTCTTGGAATATATGCCCCTAGGATAAGGGGAAGCTACCGTAATATGTATTGTTGCCTTACTAGAAAACCTGATGCTATGTTGAGACCCAGGAAGCTACAAATGTATATGCACACACATTATTTCTCTTTCAGATTCTAGTGAGTGCACTTAGAGAGAAAGGCATTGTCTTGTTAGAAAAAGAATGGGGCTGGGAATTTGTCATCCTGGCCTCCAGACGCATTTTTGCATTAATTAAATTTCTGCCCTTAGGTAGATCATTTAACCCTCTCTGCATTCCATTTTATCTGGAAAGTGTGAAAGTTTTAAGTGTATATAAAAGATTTAAGATTTATAGAGAGGATATATGTCCCTCTAATATGCTTTTCATTTAAAAATTATATTTCCATTTTGGGTCGTTGCTAAGTAGAAGAGATGCAGTTGAGAAATGAAATGCTTACCCACCAGTGGACAAAATGAGAAATGTTGAAAAAAGTCCAAATGAAAAGTGAGAGGCGCTAGAGGGGAAGGAAGGACAGAGAGCTTGGCTGAGACTTTCTAAAAAGGCAGTCCTTCCCAGAGAGCATGGTAGGCTCTTTGGATGGTATACAAATAGTGTGAGGCCTTTAGTTATCATTTGACGAGTTTCTACTTCAGTAATTAGTGCACAGTTTAAGCACTTAAATAACTGAACTCTTAAGGTGTAATTAGTCTAAAGAGCAAAGGAAATATTATTAAAAATAAGGTTGACTTTGTACATCAGAACTATTAATAGTACAGCTCCTATTGCATATGATGTAGTAGGTGCTTTAGAAAGGAAAGAAAGTTTAGATGTAAGAAATCTGGAAATCAAACAGTTAGATTATAAAATATAATGATTTTGCTGTATTTTTCAAAGTAATTTAATTTAAAGGCAGCATAATCAATTAAATATATCCAACCATCACTAAATATGAAATTTTGAATACTACAATTGACACTTTTCTAGCAATTTAGGGAAACAAAATGTGGTATTTAATGACCATTGAACATTTATCATTATTAGTAAAGTCTGAACAGGAATTGTATTGCTTTTATTTTGTTAGAAACTTCTTGATGCCATTTATTGTTTATTCACTTAACAATAATCTGATCTAGCATTAACGTCATCATCCTCCCATCCCCATATGATTTTGAGACATATTGTACAATCTAGAAATAACACTGGTAAACATTGAAAACACCTGTAATCACTTCATGACTTAATCATCAACGTAGAATTGAACTCATAGAAAATAATTTGTTTCACTGAGAAGAGAGACCATGGATGTTGTCCATGATTATTGCCATTAAATTTCATCATTCATTATGTGTTTCTGGCTACAGAATGATAAACGAATTTACTATGAAATGTAAAACTGCTACATATTCAGGAATATAAAACAAAATGTGGTTGAGAATAAGCATCTAAGTAAACTTCTTCAGATCTCCTGAAAAAAAAAATAATTTTCCTGAAAGTGAGTGACACAGCCCCATAAGCCAAATTTAAAGGACATTTTGTTAGGCTCTTTAACATGGCAATGGTATGATGTTGGGGGAAGAGGGGATACATGAAAATTCACACTCATAGGCTATGATCTACCTCCTAGGCAGGAACTACTGTCTGAGGGTCAGATGATAAGATGCCTAAGTGTGTTTGTTTATTGGTTTCCCTGTTTTAGTCTTGTATGGGTGTGGAATATTATTGAATGTTGGGCTTTTTTGGCATCAGTTTTTATAATCTTTTGTTCTTGTTTTCTCTGTCTCTCTATTTTTTATGTGTTAACATATGAATAGAACTAGCAGAACTATCAGTGTTAAACTACTCTGGTGTTCCTGTGATTAACCCAACTGGGACATTATGCAGTACTATTTATATGGATTTGGCTTACCATATTTTGCTTAGAATTTTTCCATCTATTTTAAGTGAGATAAGAGAGCTAAGTTTTAAAAATATTTCATAGCAAATAGTCAAGTAATGTTTCAATGTTTCAGACTACGGCATAGTTTTTTCTTTTTTTTGTATTTGTATACATTTATGGGGTACAGGTATGATTTAGTTTCCCTGAAACTACCTATTTGCTTTGCAAAAATTTTCTTCTTACTGTGGAGAGATATTTTAGGAACTAATAGGTCTTTTTAAGAAAACAGTTGTCTGAAGTTTAGAAAATTTTTCAGCTTCAGATTTTTTCTATTAAATTCAATTAAAATTAAACCATTTTTATTAAAGTGTATGAATGTATCCCATTTTTCAATTCATTATGGATTCTATCTGAACATATGCAGAAAGAGGTGTCTAAATAATGTTTACACATTATTATGATCTTTATGTTTCAGTTTTAGGTGATTCAAAATTTTATTTAGTCATTTCTAGTGCATAAATTTATATCATAATCATACATAGTTTTATCAGCAAAGAAAGCTGTAATTCTTTTTAAAATAAAATATATAGTTACCTGTTTTCTTGCCTTTAACATCAATATTGAGTCAATTTGCCTCAATATTTTCTTTTTCTACAATTAAGTCTAAATTATTATCACTGCAAATTGACATCTTTGTGCATAACCTGTGCATATGCTGGGCTGATGTTCCAACGACAAGCACCCTTAGGGTCTGAAGGTTAGGGTCTGCTTGAGATCCATGACCATCTGTTCTGATTGGCCTTTGCCCCTGCCACCTTTGTCTTTAAACATTTGGGCTATCATCCACAGGTGTATGAAAAAAATGTTAACTAAACTTAAATGTCATAAATCTTTGTAAATAAAGATTATAAACTATTTTAATATTATTATAAACAAAGACTCAAAAGCAAATACTATATTTTATTTTTCACCATCAGCATGAAAATAATGTGTGAACTAAGAGTTCATTTATTATTTGCTTGTTTGTAACCTGAGGAAAACTCTGACCAGATGACCTGGCTCATAGTTCTAGCAGAATGAGGCAATGAGGAGGGGTAAAAAAAGAATCATGAGGAAAAATGACTTGAGTTCCAGATTTGAAACCAACAGAGGTCACCAAAAGGAAAGAGGGAGAAGTTATCAATTACCATAGCAAGATGTTGATTCTGAGTTGGCTCTCAGATCTTCCTGTCTCCCTGCTCCTTTCTTGTGGCAGTGAGGAACTGGTGAATCTGCTTCTTTTTCTGATGCTGGTAGTTTATTTTAACACTACTACTAATGATGATGATAATAATAATAATAATTTTTGCTCTATTTTCTTTTTCTGAATAGAGGTTTACTTTTGTACCCTACCCAAGAGCAAAAAAGAATTTCCGAAGCCTGGTTATCAGTCTCTAGGGACGTAATAAGGTTTTTCACTACTAGCAATAATAGCAAAGAAAAGTTTAACATTTCTAGGTATCATAAGTCAAGAGGTCACGATGAAAACTGGAATCAGACCTAGGACCAGTTCCATGGAAGAGTAGAATCACTTTCTCACATCAGATTTTACTTTTTAGTTCTTTGCTTGCTTCTACTTGTATCTCTCCTCTGAGACTATTCTATTTTAGGTCTTCAGTTATATCAATGCAAGAATTAAGTATATACACCTTTCAGCTTTTGACTGAAATTATTTCATTTCTCTAGGCACTTGAGACAGTAGCCTATTCCGTTTATCTGTGAAAGGTTCTTCATAGATGCTGAGACAACTTCTCTCATTTTCTTCCATTTTGACCATTTACTCAGATGCTTCTTTGCTTATATGCTGTAGCCTTCCCCATTACCTTTTAAAAATTATTCTGTTCAGAATATATAAGGAACACAAACAAATCCGTAGGAAAAAATCTAATAATCCAATCAAAAAATGGGCAGAAGTTTTAAATGGATATTTCTCAAAAGAAGACATACAAATGGCAAACAGGCATATGAAAATGTGCTCAATATCATTGATCATAATAAAAATACAAGTTAAAACTACAGTGAGATATCATCTCACCAGTTGAAATGGCTTATATCCAAAACACAGGCAATAACAAATGCTAGTAAAGATGTATAGAAAAGGAAACACTTACACATCACTGGTGAGAATGTCAATTAGTACAACCACTATAGAGGACAGTTTGGAGTTTCCTCAAAAACTAAAATTAGAGCTACCACATGATCCAGCAATCCCTCTGCTGGGTATCAGTATATCAGAGAGATATCTGTATTTCCATGTTTGTTGCAGCACTGTTTACAATAGCCAACATTTGGAAGCAACCTGTCTCCATAAACAGATGAATGGATAAAGAAAATGTGGTACTTACACACAATGGAGTACTATTCAGTCATAAAAAACATGAGATCCTGTCATTTGCAACAACATGGACGGAACTGGAGATCATTATGTTAAGTGAAATAAGCTACCCACAGAAAGACAAACATCACATGTTCTCACTTATTTGTAGGATCGAAAAATCAAAGCAGTTGACCTCATGGGCATAATGAGTAAAAGGATGGTTACCAGAGGCTAGGAAGAGTAATGGGGGGCTGGGAGGGAAGTCGGGATGGTTAATGTGTACCAAACAAATACTAAGAGAGAATGAATAAGACCTACTATTTGATAGCACATCAGAGTAAATATAGTCAATAATAAATATACATTTAAAAATAACTACAATAGTATAACAGGATTTTTTGTAACACAAAGGATAAATGCTTGAGAGGATGGATACCCATTTCCCATGATGTGATTATTACATATTACATGCCTATATGAAAAATATGATATGCTCCATAAATGTATATACCAACTATATACACAAAAAATTAAAAATTAAAAAATATTCTATTTAAAAAATCCATATATCTTATTATTGTATGTTTCTTCTAGAGTCACCTGCTCTACCCTTATGCTTTCAAAAACTACCTATTTGTTGATAAATTGTTTCAGATTTCTCTCTTGGAGTTTATAACTGTTAATAGCTACTCAGTTTTTGGTTTGATATCGCTGACTGGCTGCTGCATATTACTTCACACTGGATAAATCCAACAGACCTATTTGATCATCCAGCAAGAAAAAAGGAGTTAGCTCAGATTTTTCCCTTTGCTGAATGTTCCACTTTCGAACAGCCTCTAATTTTGTAAATGATATGATTTCTCATCCATAATATCTCATCTTTCACCTAAAAACCCATGCTGTTCTCTTCGCTCAATATCTTACCATCTCTCTCACCTGGATAATTGCAATGGACTCCTACCTGGTCTCTCAGCTTCAAGCCTTATATCCTCAGATCTGTCCTGTACTCTGCTGTCAGTAAGGCTTCTAAAATACAAAACTGATAATTTTGTTCTCTTTCACTGTTTTGGTCCATTTTCTCCTGAATCAGGTATGTATCATGGCAAATGGGGGCCCTTCATTATCTGGCTCTGTGCCTTCCTTTCACTCTGTCCCACCTTGCAGTTTGAAATTCAAGCACCCTGAATTCTTACCAGTTTTCGGAAGATAACAAATTCTGTTGTGGTGTTGTGTCTTTACATCATTGCCCATTCTATTATCTTTCTCTAGAATGCCTTCCTCTCAATAGGAACATTTGCTTTTTTTCTTCCCAGCACTTTGTTTAAATATTGCTTTTTCTAAAAAATTCCTTGACCACCCCTTTCTTCCTTCCTTCTCTTTCTTCTTTCTTTCTTTTCTTTCTTTCCTTCCTTCCTTCCTTCTTTCTTTCTTTCCTTTCTTCCTTTCTTCCTTCCTTTCTTCCTTTCTTTCTCTCTCTCTCTTTCTTTCTTTCTTTCTTTTTTTCTTTTCTTTTCTTTTCTTTTCTTTTCTTTTCTTTTCTTTTCTGTTTCACGGAGTTTCACTCTTGTTGCCCAGGCTGGAGTGCAATGGCACAATCTCGGCTCACCACAACCTCCACCTCCTGGGTTCAAGCTATTCTCCTGCCTCAGCCTTCCAAGTAGCTGGGATTACAGCCATGAGCCATCACACCTGGCAAATTTTTTGTATTTTTAATAGAGACGGGGTTTCTCCATGTTGGTCTGGCTGATCTCAAACTCCCGACCTCAGGTGATCTGCCCACCTTGGCCTCCCAAAGTGCTGGGATTACAGGCCTGAGCCACTGCGCCTGGCTGACCACCTCTTTCTCAGAAGGAATTTACTCAGCTTTATTTCAGTGTTACTTCCATTGTAACATTTGTGTACATCAATATTGCAGTCCTAATAATTCACTTTACAACTACAACATGGGAATAACATAGAACTCTGAAAATTGCTGGGAGTATAAAATGAGATAAGTATGTGAAAATGCCGGGAACATAGCAGGTGCTCAGAAAAGCATGAACTTTTTTTTTTCTATCTATATATTTGCAGAAACTGACTATCTATGGAGCAATTTTTGTTATTTTTATTAGTTTCCCTAATTAAATGGTTGATTTTGCACCATTTCTCTAATATAAAAATTTAAAAATATATGTTATTTTGAAGTGTCTGTATGTTTGGAAGATAATGACAGAATTGTGAATGCTGGTACCTGGATATACAAAGACCAACACCTATGAAGGTGTTTCTTACATTTCTTTTCCAAAGATGGCAATTACTGAATATTTAATTGCTGCATTAAGAAAGATTCGGAACTTGATAACCAGTGAGGGAGGAGGGAGGAGGGAGAAGGAGTTGTGGGGTCTACCCTTTTCACTTATCTCTTCCTTTCCAACACACCTGCCACTTGAAATCACCCTCATTTACCCGAGACTGCCACAGATGCAGGAGAAATAGTAAGAAAATCTTTTTTGGTACAGGCTGTCTATTGGTGATACTGTTTATAAAATATAAAGACAGCAGTAAAATAAGATTTGCTTAAAACAAATGCCTAGGGTAGCTTCCTCTGAATATGGGATACATTTAGGTTGGACATAGTTAGGTTCAATATTTCTTTTATTCTGTAAAGTCACTTTAAACCAAAATCATGTTATCTGAAATACAAATTAATTAACACATCCTATTTAACAAAAGAAAATGTCAAGGTCTCCTAAGCTAATTAGTGATTCATCTTTCTCAACTATCACTTTTCATCCACAATTAAGAGAAAGCTTTTGATTGTTGTAGCTATCATTTTTCTTTTTGTAAGTTGTAAAACATGTACTAGGACACATCTTTGGTGAACATACTGTCATCTACCAATATAATGGCACATTAATTTTTTTCATCAAAATGATAAAGTCTTTTGATGAACATATTCTTTGATTTTATAAAAGTGATCAGGTTTCCAGTCCAGTGACTGCAATTTTAAAGGGATTCATTAAAGACAGTGGACTAATTATCTTGAGCAGTCATCTTTCTCTGAGTTTTGAAAAGCCAGTCCAAAAGTGAATTTTAATATAGAGTTATTACAGAGAAAGATCTTTAAGTACAAAAGCAGTATTTGAAAGGCAGTGTGTAGTGAAATAAGCATAGCCCTATAATCATGTTAGGATCACAAAAGTTTATCCTAAATCCACCATTAAATTGACATTGTCTCTTCAACATGAACGCGTTACAAGGTGATGCACAATAGATGATGTGTAGATGAACATCAAGGGTTTTTAGACTGAACTATGATGTACTTCAGTCAGCTCTCCAGGTATGCCTCACTTTAAAAACAAACTCATAAATTAACTCCATGGGAGGCACACACATCCAAATCTTTTCTAGTGTCTGGTTCAAATGTTTTTCCATCTTTTTTTTTGGTTTGTGCACTTATTTAGAGAAGGTAAAGACAGGTCAGGTGTGTGACTGTGACCTGTACTAGAATTCTCTGCCAGGAAAGCAGTTTTGATTTGAAAAATTGCTTTCAAAAAAGTCTGAAAATAAGTAATTGAAACTAAAGTGGAAAATATACTGAAAGTTAATACCGTAAGTTGAGCGAATAATTTCTTGCTCAAATATACTTGGTTTAATGACTCACAGCATAAAATACAATTATTGTAAATTAATAGCCTATTCTAATGTTTTGGAATATGTATGTTAATTTCAAGAAGCCTCATAAGCGCTGTTTTTCTCATGGCAATGAAACCAACTTAACCCTAACCTTAAATTGGGGCTTAACAAAAGGATGCATCTCAACAATCTCATAACATGATTCTGTTTTGAATCACTTTCTTGGCTCTGGCCTCAAACTCTCTTCAGCTCCAGACTCTGGTTCAAACATCTACTAAATGTTCTAAAGTTCTTCAATGAAAAAGATTTGTCACTGACTTTCTTATCTTCTTAATGCAAATCATCAGACTGCATTCTCTTTAAATTAATGGCACTGCCCTCCATATAATCTTCCCAGCTAAAATTCTTAGAGTGCTCTTTAGTCCTCTTCCTCCCTTAGCCCTCCACACCCATTCCCTGACCACATCCTGTTAGCTTCATCTCTGAAATACTTCTCAGATCATTTTCTCTTTTCTGGTCTCAGGACCATTGTGTCAATTCCTGCTCTCACTTTTTCTGACCTTGATTATTGCTCTTGTTTTCTAACTGGTGTATTTGCTTCACCCTTACCTAATTTATTTTTATTTTAACTACCACTAACTTAATGGAATAGAATACAAATCTTCTTCATCTTGCTTAAATACCTAGTTTTTCTCGATGAATTATAATTTATACTCATTAAAGTATGTAAGTTAGTGTATGGCTCCAAACTATTTTCCTAAGGGCATCTCCTGCATTCTTACTTCTCTTTCCAGCTCAACTTTTCATCCTCCATGTCTTTGCACAACCTTTCTTTCTATTAAAAATTCCATTTTGTGACTTTACTTATACCTTTCTTTACCTATCACATTAATAGTCATTTTAAGACAGTTAAAATGTTCCATCTGTGTGACACATTTATTAAGATCCCCCAAAAAATTGAACCTCTCTCTATTGTGAACCTCATCAATAGTTTGAGAAAATATTTCTCATATCATATAATACAGAGATTGTCCCCAAACTTGGTAATTCCCAGAATAACTTGAGGAATTTTAAACAACTGAATTTCACATGCCTAGATTCCACTATAAATTTCTGAGTTATTATTCTGAAGATGAGGCCCTAAAAGCTCCCCAATACCTTTAGAGGAATGAATTTACTAAGCCATCTCTCTATTCTCAATCTCCTGGATGATTCTTTGCACAAAAAAGTATCTTAATGAGTAGTTGCAAAATAAAAGATGAACTAATTAGTTATTTAGTTTTTCATTCAAATCTACAAGCTCATTCTGCCCTACTCTCCAACCTAAATCTGGGGTAGGTTGGGCTAGTGTCTACTGAAACTTGACGAGGGTATTTGGAGATCCTTTGGCTTATAGACCTCTGTAGTGTCAAAGAGACCCTGTTAAAGTGAATTGAGCAAGGGCTTTAGAAATAGAACTGGATTCATGCTTGGCTTTACTTTTTTTAGTACTATGATCTTGGACACATTACCTAATCAGGCTGAGCCCCAGTTACTTCACGTGTAGAATGGTGATTAGATTAAATGCTACAGAGAAAAGAGTAGGGAGAATTAAGTTAAAGGAGATGGTGAAGGTAAAGCATGGAACAGAGTGGGCATGTATCATATGGAGGTTCCTATTACAACAAATCTTTAGTCATTTTCACTAACTTCATGAGTTAACATCTGATAATAGTTCATCAATGAACACTTTCTTCCAATATTTAACACATTAAATCTGTAACTATAGGCACAGAATTTTGCTCACCAACTTGAAATAAGATACACAGCTCTCACACAATTATCATTCAAGAGGAAAACATCAAGGGTAAAATAACTCTGCATCTATGGTCTACAGTCCTGCTTTAGTCTAGGGAAGGTTAAAGAATGAAGACCAATTTAGGGAATATAAAATATTTTGGAAAGTCTTTGGACATCTATCCTTTGTACAAGGCCACTGGAACACTTTCTGAGCCCCCAAAAGAAAGAAGAGTCCACTCACACTAATATGTGGTGTAAAGATACCTCTAGCTGAGGGATGATATAAGAACATTTGTGTATGATGGAATGATGTTGCAGCTTTTATATCTACTCATCACTCTCTCTTAATCTTGATACATTTGAACAATAGTAATTCCAAGGTAAGCCATATCATTTAGAATATTCCATTGTTAAACATACTTCAGAGGAAGTTATTAATTGATAATTAATTATTCTATTTTAATTTGGCTATGAAAACCTATCATTTTGGCAACTGTACTTTGAGACCATGCTTCACATGATATTTTTGTTTACACTCTACATCTGTGCCTGTGTGCAATAAATCAGGCTTAATAGTGTCTTTCCTGTCACATTGCTTCATATCACACCAATAAAATTTGACATGCTCAGGGATGTGGCGATGAATAACCGTATGTGATGACACCTTGGGAAATGCTTAAAAATGATGCTCTGTGATGGTTTCAAAACCTTATGTATACTTTCAAGTTGTCTAAGTAACCTTAACTAAATACATTGTTCCAGCCATGAAAAGATCAATGTAGTTCTTTAGCACCAATGTCACTAAAAGAAATTAACATTTAAGCTGATTAGTAATCACTAAATAACACAGGATCATAAAATAGAGTACACCTAATATTTCAAAAAAGCTCTACCATATTTCATGTGAATGAGCAGACCAAAGCTGTAAGACACTGATAAGGAAAAACAAAGACATTTATCATAGGTTTAAAATAATAACCATTTGGGACTTTTGTGGTTGTTGTTAGCTTCTTTATTATTATGTCTCCTAAAATAGTCATTATTTCTATAACTACTAATCTGGCTTCTGAACTAAATCCCCTCTTCGTGCTAAGAATGATATGATTATCATCTAGTCTTTGTCAACATTCTGCGTCATTATTCCCATTTACTAGTTAACTAAACAGAGGCTGAAGAGGTGGAATTCACAAGCTGAAATTCACATAGCTAATAAGTAGCAGAATTAAAACTAGAATTCAGATATTTTGTGCTGTGTCCAAACACTGCAATTTCCAGATCCTACCAGTCTCTTGTGCCCCTTGGAGCTGAACATTTTCCCAGGACACCATATCTTTGTGGGACTCCAACCACCTTTCCTGGAGAGATTGCCTTGTGGTTAGGATTCTCTTCACCGAGAGCAGAAGGGCTAGAGACCTCTATCTGAGAACTGAGAGCTGACTCCTACAACTGTGCAGAGAAACCTCCGCAGCCTGTGAAAGCACATTGGGCAAGCCTACTCTGATTAGTAGCACATTATAATTTCTGAAGTAAAGCAGTCTCTAAAACCCAGCAGGATGCATCTAGAGGAAGTCCTCTTTACACTCTTCTTGAACCTATATATACTAGATTTGGTGCTAAGCTTTGAAAATGAAACCAACAGAACATTACCTAGGTGACATGATCTCAATAGTCTACAGTTTTATATTAAAAACCACTTCCCCATTGGAATAAACTAATCCACATGAAATAATGGCTTATGTAATATAAACTATTCCTGATTTTACTACTATTTAACTTGGAAGTGGTGAAAGTGGAATATATACTGTAGACTATTGAGATCATGTCACCCAGGTAATGTTCTGTTGGCTTCATTTTATATGTATCTTTTACAGAGACAGGGTTTCATTATGTTGCCCAGACTGGTCTCAAAGTCCTGGGCTCAAGCGATCCTCCCACCTTAGCCTTCCAAAGTGCTGGAATTACAAGGCATGAACCACCACACTTGGCCTTAATAGGAAAGTTTTTGTAAAGAATTTCTTGCTTTTTATGGAGAGTTGGTAAAATATCCTAATATCTGGTTAAAGTTGACATTATATATTCCAGTTTGGATAAATATTATCAAAACATTCACTCATATGTTTGTTATTTGTAATACTTTTTCTGATCTAGAAAATGCAATATAATAGTGATTTTTAGGGGTAGTTTCTGTAGCAATATGAGATAGTAAATTTTATCCACATTTATTATATATAATTTATCATAAACAGCATGTTGATAATGATCTACACAGATAATGAATGAATAATGTGATGAATAAGAGGAACATATTTAGGATTTGTCGTATGTCATCTTTGAACAGCTAATAATATTCTTCTTTCTCTAGTTTAAGATTAGTATCTGTATATTTCAGTTTGTAGCATGTGGACAACATCCCTTTTCAGGGGCAGGGGGGAAGTCTTATTGAATGCGAATATAATTTGCTACAGCTGGTCACCATTTTGTAACAAGTATAGATACACATCTCCCTAGCCCACTTTCTTTTACTTTTTTTAAAAACATTCAATTCCCCAATGAGTTTTGAAGATTTATCATGATTTCATCTCATAAATAACAAAACTTTAAATATTGGGATTGAAAATGACTATGAAGATACCATCTAACCCTGTAATTTTTCCAAATGCATTTTATCTGTCTAACCAAAGTCAAATTCCTAAATAGCTTTTGACCCAAAAATAGAATCTAGAAAAATATAGTTCATTTGTTTATTCAATGCAATGTAAGGTAGATCTGAAATAAAATTCCCAATTGTTTGGAAAAATAGTCCTAATACTTTTCATTTACTAATACCTTTAATTTTGTTCCTAAAGTGAAACCACAGCTACCAGCAAAAGCATTTGTTGGGTTGAACTTTTGTAGTTAAAGCCACAGATGGGAGCTCAGTATTTTTTAACTTACAAGCTTTGTTTGTTGAATGTCACTTTTTGAATTGTGAAACCTTGTTTCTGTTATTCCTTTCTTCTTTTGATTTTTTGGTGGGGTGAGAAGTAAAGGGCTTAATTTATCAATTTTTTGCCTTCAGAACAGATAAATTATTAAAGAATCAGCCAAATGCAATGGCTTATTACGTGTTTTATGAAAAATAGGAAAGAGAGTTAACTCTAATGTTTCCATTTCATTTAGTGTTATCTTTTTTCCTTTGCTTATCTGTTTGATTTCTATCACTTCTGGGTTATCAATAATAAGTCTAGTCAAAAGCAGTTATAACAAACAGCATTGGTCACTTTTAGCAAAAAATATATTTTTAATAATTTATGAATTTTCAATGACTAAAGTTGAAGTGGATAGTAGAGCAGTGTGTTGAACCTATACCTGCTTCATAAACATTTTCTGCATAGATCTTCAGTTGAAAAGAGACAATAATTCTAAATGCAGGTATCGTCCTTTAAATCAATTAGATCTATTTTCCTCTTCTCTTCCTTTCTTCTTATTTCCTTCCCCTTTTCATTTTTCTTCCTTTCTTTCTTCTTCCTCTCCTCCCTCCATTCCTTCCCGATAGATAGGTTGGCAAATATAAGCTGATATTTTTACTCAAGGGAATGACCATTTTTACATTTTGTTAGTTTGAAAGGATTTTTTTTTCTGCACCTAAATTACTATCTCTCAAATAATGCTTCTTAAAGCATTCTTCAAGGGCTTTAAAATGTACCACCGAAAATACTCATTTTGTTATAAAATGAGCTTTGATAACACTACATATTCTACTATAGAATAACCTTATTAGCATGTAAATGACTTCTAGAATACTATAGTAAGAAAACCTGATCAAAAATACGCCTTTCTTGACGATTACCATCTTGTGAAGTGTGACAAGATGTCCTGTGTTTTCAGGACAGTAATTTGATAAACACTAAACTCAGCCAATTGTAGTTATACATCAGGACCCATCTGTTCTCACAAGTGTCCTGTTTCTTTTTATTTTGAAAGAAACTATCATGGAAAACTGGGGGGAAAGTTAGTAAATAAACTTAGGTGGATTGGTATTTTGTAAAGCAATCAAAATGCTAGACAATTCTGTGTCTGTTGCCATAGAATGAATGGTCAGCTCACAGGGAGAAGAACTCAGGAGTTCACATGAAGCTCTTATTTTGGTGGTTGGCATAGGGACACAATAGGTACACAATCTGTGGTTTTTGTTATTCTTGATGATGATGTTACTTACTGGTAACACTCTCCACCATGTCTTTAAACAATACTGAAAATATGTTCCCATGTGTTTACTCAATACCAAACTTAGCTTTATCTTTGCCATTTTGATTAAGAACTTTCTAAAATTTCTTCTCTTTCATGTTGTAATCATATAATTTTGATGTATTAGATACACAGCATAACATTATGTTGCTGTCTGAAGCATTAAAATAATATCTGTAAACTTTTATATATCAGTACCATTGTCTAGGCTAAATAATGAGATTAAGAATAATAATAGCACAAATGTATTTGGTGTTTTTTATTTGTCTTGCTCTATACCATATATTTTACATATGTTGTGTTATTTAATCCTCAGAACAGCCATATGAGGCATATGTCATTTCAAGGTAAAAATTTCTGTGTTACTTCAAAATATGAAGAAAATGTGACTCATTAAGAGTTAATAACTTACCCATTATCACAAGGCTGTTGGGTAGAACTTTCGGGATTCAAATCTTGGTCTATCATATTCAGAGCTGGTGTTCTAAACTGGTTATTCTGCTTCATGCTATGACTAGATGGCTAAAAAAAGAAATCAATTTGACTTTTGTAGTGCTTTTCTGCCATTCTTACAGTCTGAAATTTTAAGCGTAATTGGGGTATTACATTTACCACTCAGCTATCTCTGAATTTCAAGTGTTCTGCTGATGAGACATGGACTATACAGATGGTGATATGTCTGGGGTTTATACAAAAGATAGAGGATACACAAAGAATGACTTCAGAAGGTGATATATGCAAGCAGGTTAAATTGAATTGATGAATAAAATGATAAAATTGTATTTCACAAAAAAGAAAAACATAAGAAAATTGCAAAGCAGAATGGGAGAAACCAAGAACAAATGAGAAAGCTTTTTTGGCACATTTGTCAAAAACTGTATATATGAATAAATTTTTGGAAGGCAGAATCCCTTAAGATAGGAGTTTTATCATGTAACCTAAGGGAAGACATATGTGCGAACCCATGTCATGCTAAAATTAATAAACACACTGTACATAAAATTAAATGTCTTTATATACACAGTCTGTAAAGAACTCTTGCACTTCAAACGGAAGATTTGGTTTAAAGAGTGTGATTATGAAGTACTATATCTAGTTTAGACTCCAGGAACCAGAATTAAAAGGAACTCAACTTGGTTCAACTTTTCTTGGGAACCAGGAAGTAAAACAAGTCAAACACACAATTATGCTGTTAGATACTTTCAGAAAAGAAATGAGAGAGTTTCTAAACAGAATCACTGCATCTCAGTGTTGACCTATTGTATATCATACCATGTGTTTGTTATCAGAATGTGTTTTGGGAAAGTTTTACAAAACATTTTAATTTATACCTTGAAAATGACATTTTATTTGTATATAAGTTTTATATTACTGGTAGCTATTTTCTGTTAAAGAAATAATTTCAGAATGTCACTGCATTTTTCACAATTGTAAAAAAGACTTTCTAGATTGGTGTCCTGTCCCCTGGTGTCCACAAATGCAATGTCTTCAAGTTAGACTGCTTAGTGTGCAATTATTTTATTGAATATTCATTTTTGTGCATTGGGATTCCAACATAAAGTGAATTCCTGTGCTTCAAGAAAATATGGAACTTAATCACCAAGTTGTACATTTAACCTTTGAACAATGTGGGAGTTAGGGGCACCAAACCAACCCCTGCACAGTCGAAAATCCAGGTATAATTTTAAAACGTAACTACTAATAACCTGCTGTTGACAGGAAGTTTTACCAATAACAATATATTAACACATATTTGGTATGTTATGTGTATCACATACTGTATTCCTACAATAAAGTTAGCTAGGAAAAAATGTTAGTAAGAAAATCATAAGGAAATACTCTAGTATATTTATCAACACCTTAAGTTTGTGTTGTCTGTTTGCAAGACGAATTGTCTGTCTGTAATAGTAGGCAACCACAGCTGCAGACTTTAATCCATGGTACATATCAAGCAATTCAACTTTTTCTTGTAATATCATGACTTTTCTCTGATTTTTGAGAGTACTTTCAGCATCACTATTGGTGCTTTATGTAAGTCCCATAGCGTTAAGGTTTATGGTATTGCACTAAACATGACGAAAAGTATGTGAAAAGTGGAAAGATCACTTTTTACTTCCATAAACAATTTATTGGAGGGATGAACTTCCCAAGTGGAGATGATTAACAGATTCTTGTAATATTTGAGCTCACCACAATAGCAGTAGGAGAGGGCTATGAAATTATTACAGCAGTATATATGTACCACAGTTATGTTTTATCCAGTTATGATTTAATACTGCATCTTTACATTTGGTTATATTTCTCTGGACTGTGAATGGTACCAGGTAGGGTCGGTATTTGTGTGAATGAGTTTTCATAAATTTTAACTTTTTATAATAGATTTGTGTATATTTTAAATGATAAAATAGACTAATTTTTTGCATTATTTTATACAGTTATGACATACCTTTTTCCTTTTTATATATATTCTTAGACTATGTGGTTTGTCTGCTAGTTTTTTTGAATTGCCACAAATTTCCAAAAAACTTTCCAGTATATTTCTAGAAAATAATTCATGTATGGGAGGCCAAGGTGGGTGGATCACCTGAGGTCAGGAGTTCGAGACCAGCCTGGCCAACATGGTGAAACTCTGTCTCTGCTAAAAATTAAAAAAAAAAAATTAGCCGGGCATGGTGGCAGGTGTCTGTAATCTCAGCTACTTGGGAGGCTGAGGCAGGAGAATTGCTGGAACCCAGGAGGTGGAGGTTGCAGTGAGCCACGATAGTGCCATTGCATTCCACCCCGGGCCGAAAACAGCAAGACAATGTCTTATAAATAAATAAATAAATAATAATCCCTGTATAAGTGAACTCTCGCAGTTCAAACTAGTATTGTTCAAGAGTCAACTGTATTTTGAACAAAGCAACCAATTCTTGAAAAATGAAGTTGGAATATAAGCAGGGTGTACTTTCTATAATGCTTTTAAAGGATTGTGAACAATTGGGAAAAGAGTTTCTAGAATTAATGACTTTCATAAGGGGAATAAAAGAAAAATACTGCAGTAAAAATGTCTTAGAGTTTGAACTCTGCGTATTCCAGCTCAGGTGAAACTGCAAATTATGGTAGCTATTATTAAACTAAGCTAAAATCTCAAACAGAAAAATGAGAGGTCCAAATGGTGATTGTTAAGTTATATAACTTGTCATAAAGTTCCTTATTATATAAGTAACCTCATCTTTTATTATATCTTAAATGCAAACTAAAGAAACTACAAATAAGACCTTCTGTAGCAATAGCAGTAAAGCAAAATAATCATTAAAGCATAGATATGAAGATTTAACAATATCATACAGTATCTATTTAAACAGAAATAGTACATTGTACTTGACTTTGAGTACCAATAATGTATATTTAAGCTTGTTTCTATTCAGTGAAATGATTAGGGACACTAACTGTCTTGTTAGCAAAGAAAGCCTTATCCACAGAGAAAAGAAAATAACTATCCCAGTACTCTTTCTCAGAACGGGCGTTTTTCTTCTATATTTCTCTTTGTAGCCTTTATAGTATTTATAAACCGATTATCATAAGCTTTTTCAGTAGTAACTCCTGTTAAGAAAACACAAATCAATGGTACTAAAATAACTTCAAGCTACATGAAGTCTTTTTAGTGTGTTTGTGCATATGTGTGTGTACTGTGTCTGTGTGTGTATCTCTATATCTATATATGTAGGTATATATACAAACTGTTCCACTGCATTATTTTAGCATATCTGTGAGCCAAACTGAAGGAGGGAAAAAGTAAAAGGATTCAGCTGTAGTTGTACTAAGATACTTAATTTTTATTTATTTTAGGTGTTTAAGAGCAAATTTTCTATTCCTTGCTGTGTGCCTCAAAAGTCCTAATGGGCAATGAAAACCTTTCTAGCTAATGCTATTAGGACTTGTGGTCAGTTGGTTAGTAAAAAGTAACCCCTTAAAGCTGGAAATTGTGAGATGATACACACAGAGCTAACCATTTTAACTTAGACTATCCCTGAATCCCTTGTAGTAGAGCTGAATACTTTTGTTTTTTTGTGTGTTTTTTTTGTTTTTTGTTTTTTTTTTTTGCACGGGCCTGCTCATGCTCAAAGTGGAGTTGCACATTGTCTTTTCTTGCATAAAACATATCCTTATTCATCAACAATAACTACTAATTTGGGTTCTTCAAAGTACAGTGAGAACTTACTTGATACTTGTAAAGCTATGTTGTTACAGGTGGGTCTTTGTTCTTGGAGCTCCCAAGATGGGGACGGGCCACTCCCAAGATGGCAGCAAGCCTTTTGTTCTCTGACCTGCGGTTCTTGGCCTCACAGATTCCAAGGAATGGAACCTTGGGCCATGTGGTGAGTGTTATATCTCTATTAGAAGCCGTGGGTCAAAGAAGAGAACCATGGAACCCAGTGACTAGTGTTCAGCTCAATTAGGACGAACCCGGGAACTTAGCCTTGCAGGAACAATGGCAAGCCTTTCGCTGGATTGGGAGCAGCAATGAGAGCCTTGCTGGATCAGAAGCACAGCGGACATCCTGCCCCATCCGAAGGGGTGAAAGTCAATGGCGGGTCTGCGATGGTGGGGAACAGCAGTGGTGGACAGTGAACGAAACCTCAGCTCGAGCCGGAACAAACACGGACCTGAAGAGTGTACACTTGCAAGATTTAATAGAGTGAAAACAGAGCTCCCATAGGGGACCCAAGGGGGTTGCCCCCCAAAGGGGGTTGCCACTCCCGACTCGAATGCCTGAGATTTATATCCCAATCCTTGTCCCTCCACCTGTGCTCTCAGGCAATATATGATTTGACTATTTCTTTACCTCCTGCTTTTAGCCTAATTTGTATTTTAGTGAGCCCTCTTTACTACCTGATTGGTCGGGTGTGAGCTGAGTTACAAGCCCTGTGTTTAAAGGTAGATGTGGTCACCTTCCCCAGCTAGGCTTAGGAATTCTTAGTCTGCCTAGGAAATCCAGGTAGTCCTGTCTCTCAATATGAATGTGAAATCTTTCTAGATTTATACTATTTCCTTAATAGTCTAAGGTCATTGTTCTCATGCATAATTCAATAATATCTATTCCTGAGCCTTTCCAAAGCATTGAACCTAGTTTTCATAGAAGTAGCTCTTTCATTTCAAAAATATTTTATCAGTAAAAAAATATTCAATTAACTTATATAATTAGAAGTAACAAGTATAACTGCCACAAACAGGTTGGGGAAGAAATATATTTTCTTATAAGCATACAGGTTTGGATGGTGGGAAGTCAAGTGCTCAAGTGCCCACCAAGGATGGTATACCCTTCACCTCATCCAAGCTCTAGATACTATGGTTTACAGAGAAATAAGAAGCTATTGGTAAGCCTGCAAGTCAGTTATTTAGTGATAAGTTAAGAGAGCTTTTACTGAAAAATTTCGAAGGCCTTGGATAAAATAAGAAACCAACTTTTAATACACTTCAAATATACTTCAACATTCTGTTTGGACACTTAGAACCCAGACTGTGCAGATCTATGGAATAGTTATTTAGAAGGCATGCATTTACCGATTTTAAAATGAAGTCACTAAACACTTTATTTTCTTTGATAAATTTTGTATGAAAACACATTTCAAGTTGAAATTGGGTATGACCAGAAATCCAAAATTTTACTCTTCATTTCAAAATAGGGAAAAATGGATATTTTATCTCATTTAGGCCACAGTGATACTTTCAGTTTTATGTCATGGCCCAAATTGATTTACCTAACCAATGAAAGTGTCAATCCATTGCCTTTGTAGATGCAGAAACTATGGCCTTGTTCTTTGTGATAGTAAACACAAATGGCAAACTACTTCTAGACCTCCCTGAGCATGGGTAAATCTTTGTTAATAAACCTATGAAATGTGAAAAAGTAAAGGTTTCTTTCCTTTAGTTTATATCTGGAGTGAGCTGGGAATATTGAAGTTGAGGGAGTTGTAGGGAGAAGTATTGGACAATCTACCTCCTTCAGTAGAATGACTTGTGAGTCTCCACTAGAATCAAGCTTTCTAACACAATCTCTTACTGAGGCTGAATTTTTTCTTGTTTTCTTGTTGCTTTTTATGTGCCTGTTTATTTGGTTTTCCCTGAGGTCCTTGCCGTGGTGGTAGGTTTGTAAAGAAAAAGTCACATAATCTGCATTATATTGTTTGAAGCAAACGAGAACACCCAGCTCTGCTTCAACACTTTCTCCCCTGCAGGTGCCACCACCAGCAGCACACTGCCAGTGGGCTTTCCCAAGTTATCTCTGTTCTGCCTTCACACTTCGCAGATGGGTTTCCTCTGCTTCAACAATACTTTGCTCATTCAAAAACCCAACCATTTTTTTACTCATCTTTCACCTCTCAGCCCCAAAACAAACATCTCTTGGCCTTGCATTATTTACCCAGAAAAATCTGGCATGATCAAATCCTGGGCTTATTCTTGGTAGGATTAACACTGTGGAACAAAATGCACCAGGAAAAGAAGTGTTTATATGAATTGACCAATAGGGCTGATCTGCCTCTAGCCTTAACTGAACTGTGGTTTCTGGTCAATTTATAACATGTGGTTATGGTGTGAATTTCTATTTAAAAATGCAACAACAGCAGTAATAAATTATTTGGGGTTCAAAGTATTCATTAGGGCATTTACGTCTATTACCTTATTTGTTCCTTATAGTAACTCAATGAAGTAGGCACAAATAATGCTCCTTCTTCTTCTTATTATTATTATTATTTTGAGACAGAGTCTTCCTCTGTCAACCAGGCTGGAGTGCAGTGGCGCTATCTTAGCTCACTGCAAACTCTGCCTCCCGGGTTCAAGCATTTCTTCTGCCTTAGCCTCCGGAGTAGCTGGGACTACAAGCTCATGCCACCACACCTGGCTAATTTTTGTAGTTTTAGTAGAAAATGAGTTTCACCATGTTGGCCAGGCTGGTCTCGAACTCCTGACCTCAAGTGATCCGCCTGCCTTGGCCTCCCAAAGTGCTGGGATTACAGGTGTGAGCCCCATATGTGGGCAGCTCCATATTATTATAGATTAAGAGACTAGGGCTTTGGGGGATTAATTTGTTCAAATTCCAATAGCTAGTGTCGGCAAATGTGATCTGAGCCTGGATCATCTTATTTTGAAGTCTGAGATCTTAATCCTGAAAAACGTTGCTGTCTCTAATTAATAATTGAGTTATTTTAGACTTGGGGGCACTCTGAGATGCCAAACAATAGGATTTTGAAATCACAGAAGGATCTATTTGAAAGATAGTCCCTGACACTTACAGAAATTGACTTGTTGTATAATTGACCTAAAGTAAGGGGTGACTGGCAAAAGATGTCATGGTCTCATCAAACCCTGTAGCTGAAAGGGCACTTTGAGTTCATGGCACTATATAATAAAATCAGACAAAGGAAGGAAGCATGATAAGTTGTGAACTAGTAACTATGACACTCAGAGACCAATTGAAGAAACAGAGAACATTCTAGAATATCTGGATGAGGATTTAGAATATGTCATTTGATTTGTAGAATACGACTTTTTGACAACATTCAAGAGAATAGTTCCAGCAAAAGATGGAAGAGGGCACCAGTTTGCAGTAGTAAAAGAGTAAATGGGAAGTGAGAAAATGACAGCAGTTAGTATAATCTACCTTTCAAAATGTTTAGCAAGATATCCCAGTTAAGCAATTCAGTTAAGCACAAATCATGTTGAGAGTGACTGTGGCTATGTCAGTCAAGTTAATCTATACACAGGAGGTCACTTACCATACTCCTTGTTGATTCTTCCCTCCTATGAAATTCTTTTCTTTTGCTTTGTCAAGTGTTTTACTAATTGTACAGCCACTTTTTCTTCTTCCTGAATACAGTAAACTAAAAATTTCTTTCTGACATGTTTTATAGCAATGTAACAAATTTAATGTTCTTAATATACCCGTGTAGAACTTGAAAAATGAAATATAGGTATTTATAAATAACCAGTTTATTATGGTTAAGCAAAACTCAGGGAATTGTATCTCACTTATAATTTGAAATTTAAATCATTTGAATCTTCCTTTTCTCCATCTCATTTTGAAGTAATAAAACATGATCTTATCTTTGAAATTGGTCTTTGACTAGAATAAAAATTTAAGTAAACATTTTGATGCACTAGTAGTGTATATTTCATTCTCACCTGCCCTCAAAAGGAATAAACTTTAATAAGTAGAGCTAATTATATCACAGTACTTGGTGAAAATGCATTCAACAGAAGGTAAGGAGTATGTCTAGCGGTACCATAGAAAACCAGTGCTTTGAGCGACGATAATTCAAGGCAATGATTACAATTTGAGGCTGCTGCATGAGCCCTCCTGGGGTATGAATTAATCCTTTGAACCTTTCTGTTTCACATTATTTAACAAAGGACCTAAAATTAATGGTAATACCTCTTTGACTCAAAAAGTTAATCCCTGACTATGTGAAACAGTGTCTGGCTCTCCTTATAAAGTTAGATTCAACATTATGAGCTTTTATTTTATAATCCAGCCTACACCATTCCACAGTAAGTTCCTCTCTTCTCTGTATTTATTAATTGTTATAGAGGTATCTTTTTTTTATATTTACCTGAATTTTAATATTTGACTAATTTAAATAAGTTAAATTATTTTAGATTTTAGAATATCACATAAGTATGAAAAAATTATGTTAAATCTATACATCAAATATTTAATAAAGCTGATCCTATGTGTACCCTATTACTTAGCAATCCCACTTTAGAAAACAAATTAAAGAATATTTATTGCAGCTTTGTTCAATTTAGTTTCAAACTAGAATTAACCTGAATGTGCTTCAAGAATGAAATGGATAAATAAATAGTGCTATATTTCTAAAGTAGAACACTGTATCAGAGTGAAATGAACAAAATATTGTCACAGGCAGTAATATGAATGGCTCTGAAAACCATAAATGTGAGCAAAAGAAACCAGACACATATGCTGATGAGTCCGTCTGTTATCTGTCTATCTATCCATCCATCTATCATCCATCCATTTATCCATCCATCCATCCATCCATCCATCCATCATCTAGCTATATATCTAATCAACACAAGCAAAACTGGCCTATAGTGGGATGAAAAGTTAGAGTAGTGATTCTTATGATGAAAAGGGACTGTGACACAGCATGATGGATATTATAGAACTCTAACAATATTCTATTTCTCTTTTTTTAATGTTCAAATGATATTTTTATTTATATTTTTAATTTTTACAGGTACTTGGTATATATATTTATACGGTATGTGAGATATTTTGTTACAGGCATTCAATGTGTAGTAATTACATCAGGGTAAGTGAGGATCCATCGCCTCAAGCATTTATCATTTCTTTGTGTTACAGACATTCCGATTATACTGTTTTAGTTCTTTTAAAATGTATAAGAGATCAGTGTTGACTGTACACAACTTTTTATGCTATCAAGTACTAGGTCTTATTTATTCCGTCTAACTATATACTTTTCTGCCCATTAACAATCTCCACTTCCTCTCATCCCACCACTCACTACCCTTCCCAGCCTCTGGTAACCATCCTACTCTCCATCTCCCTGAGTTTAATTGTTTTAATTTTTGGATCCCACAAATGAGTGAGAGCATGCAAAATTTGTTTTTGTGTGCCTTATTTATTTCACTTAATATATTCTACAGTTCCATCTATGTTGTTGCAAATGACAGGATCTCATCCCTTTCCTTTTTTATGGCTGAATAGTACTCCATTGTGCATATGTACTACATTTTCTTTATCCCTCTGTTGATGGACACACAAGTTAATTCCAAATTTTGCCTACTGTGAAGAGTGCTACAATAAACATGGGAGTGTAAATATCTCTTCAATATACTCATTTACTTTCTTCTGGGTATATACTTAAAAGTTAGATTGCTGGATCTTATGGTAGTTCTATTTTTGCTTTTTGGAGGAACCTCCATAGTACTCTCCATAGTAGCTGTACTAATTTACATACCCACCAACAGGTTATGAGGGTTCCCTTTACCATATCCTTGCCAACATTTGTTATTGCCTGTCTTTTGTATAAAAACCACATAACTAGGGTGACATTATAACTCATTTTAGTTTTGATTTGCATTTCTATGATGTTCAAGGATGTAGAGTGCCTTTTTATATACCTGTATGCCATGTTTATGTCTACTTTTGAAAAATGTCTATTCAGACATTTTGCCAATTTTTAAATTGAAACATTATTTTTCTATTGAGCTCCTTTTATATTCTAGTTATTAAGTTCTTGTCAGATGGATAGTTTTCAAATATTTTCCCTCATTTTGTGCATTGTTTCTTCACTTTGTTGATTGTTTCCTTGGCCATACAGAAGCTTTTTAAGTTGATGTGATCTTATTTATCCATGTTTGCTTTGGTTGCCTGTGCTTGTGGGGTATTACTCAATAAATCTTTGCCCAGACTAATGACCTGGAGAGTTTTCTTTTCATATTTTTATTGTTGGAGGTCTTAATTTAAGTCTTTAATTCATTTTGTTTTGATTTTTGCATATGATGAGCAACAGGGGCCTAGTTTTATTTTTCTGCATATGGATATCCAATTTTCTCAGCACCATTTATGGAAGACTGTCCTTTCCCTAATGTATGTTCTTGGCAACTTTGTCGAAAATGAGTTCATTGTAGATGTACGGGTATTTTTTTCTGGGTGCTCCATTCTATTTCATTGGTCTATGTGTCTGTTTTTATGTCAGTACCATGCTCTTTTGGTTGCTATATCTCAGTAAGATAATTTGAAGCTAGGTAATGTGATTCTTCCAGTTTTGTTCTTTTTGCTCAGGATAGCTTTGGCTATTCTAGCTCTGTGATTCCATGTACATATTAGGATTAGTGTTTCTATTTCTGTGAAGAAGTTCATTGGTATTTTGGTAGGGATGCATTCAATGTGTAGATTGCTTTTGGTAGTATGCACATTTTAACAATATTAACTCTTCCAATCCATGAGCATAAAATATCTTTTCACTTTCTGTGTCCTTTTCAATATCTTTCATCAATATTTTATAATTTTTATTGTAGCAATCTTTCACTTATTTGGTTAAATGTATTCCTAGGTGTTTTATTTTGTTTATAGCTTTTGTAAATTGGGTTACTTTCTTTATTTCTTTTTCATATTGTTCACATTTAAATGCTACCAATTTTTCTATAATGACTTTGTATCCAGCATCTTTAATAAATTTGTTGATCAGTTCTAATAGTTTCTGGTAGAGTATTTAGATTTTTCCCAAATATAAGATCATATTATCTGAAAACAAGGATAATTTGACTTCCCATCAAGTTTGGAGGCTCTCAATTTCTTTCTCATGTCTAATTGCTCTAATTAGGACTTCCAGTATGATGTCGAATAACAGTGCTGAAAGTGAGCCTTCTTGTTGTGCTCTAGATCTTAGAGGAAAGGCTTTCAGTTTTTCCCCATTCATGATACCAGCTGTGGGTCGGTCATATACAACTTTCATTGTGTGGAGGTATGTTCATTCCATACCCAGTTTTTTGAGGGATTTGTTTTTAATCATGAAGGGAGGTTGAATTTTATGTAATGTCTTGTCAGTATCAATTGAAATGATCATATGATTGTTTTTCATTCTGTTGATATGATGTAGCACATTGACTGACTTGCATATGTTAAACCATCTTTGCGTCATTGGGATAAATCTCACTTGGTCATGATGAATGATCTTTTTAATGTGTTGTTGAATTTGTTTTTAAAAAATACTTTATTGAGAATTTTTGCATCAGTGTTTGTCAGAAATATTGGCCTGTGGTTTTCTTTCTTTGCCTTTTTTTCTTTCTTTCTTTCTTTTTTCATGTTTGCTTGCCTGGTTTTGGTATTAGGGTAATACTGGCCTCACCGAATGAGTTTGGAAGTATTTCATTTTTCTCTATTTTTTGGAATAGTTTGAGTAGGATTGGTATTAGTTCTTTAAAAGTTTGGCGTAATTCAGCTGTGAAGTTATATGATCCCAAGTTTTTCCATGGTGGGAGACTTTTTATTATAACCTTGATCTCATTATTTGTTATTCATCTTCTCAGGTTTTGAATATCTTCATGGTTCAATCTTGGTAGGTTGCATGTATGTAGAATTTGGCCATTTCTTCTAGGTTTTCAAATTAACTGGCATATAGTTGCTCATAGTAGTCTGTAATGATTCTTTGAATTTCTGTGGCATTAGTTGTAATATCTCCTTTTTCCTCTCTGATTTTATTTATGTGAGTCTTCTTTTTTTGTTAGTCTGGCTAAGCTTTTGTTTATTTTGCTTATCTTTTCAAAAAGAAATTTCATTTCATTGATATTTTGTATTTTTTGTTCGAATTTATTTCTGCTCTGATTTATATTTTATCTACTAATTTTGGGAATAGTTTGCTTTTGCTTTTTTAGTTATTTAAGATGCATCATTAGGTTGTTTATTTGAAGTTTATCTTCTTTTTTGACATAAGCACTTATAGCTAAAACATAAACTTTCCTCTTAGTACTACTTTAGCTGTATCTCATAGGTATTGGTGTGTTGTGTTTTCATTTTCATTTAAGACATTTAAAAAATTTTTCTTCTTAATTTCTTCATTGGCTCACTGGTCTTTTAGAAGCATATTGTTCAATTACCATGCATTTGTATAGTTTCTGAAGTTCCTCTTGTTACTAATTTGTAGTTTTATTCCCTTGTGGTTAGATACTTGATGTGATTTCAATTTTTTCGAATGTTTTAATGCTCGTTTTGTGGCCAAACATGTTATATCCTTAAGAATTTTACATGTGCTGAGGACAATGTGTATTCTGCAGCCATTGAATGACATGTTATGTAGACATCTATTAGGTCCATTTGGTCAATACCGCAGAATAAGTCTTAGGTTTCTTTGTTGATTAGCTGTCTAGGTGATCTGTTCAGTGATGAAAATGGGGTGTTGAATTCTCCAGCTATTATTGTGTTGAGGTCTCTCTCTTTGGCTCTAATAATATTTGCTTTATATTGGCCAGGCGCGGTGCTCACACCTGTAATCTCAGCACTTTTGGAGGCCGAGATGGGCAGATCACGAGGTCAGGAGATCAAGACCATCCTGGCTAGCACGGTGAAACCCCGTCTCTACTAAAAATACAAAAAACTAGCCGGGTGTGGTGGCGGGCGCCTGTAGTCCCAGCTACTCCAGAGGCTGAGGCAGGAGAGTGGCGTGAACCCGGGAGGCAGAGCTTACAGTGAGCCAACATAGCGCCATTGCACTCCAGCCTGGGTGACAGAGCGAGACTGTCTCAAAACAAAAAAGAACAAAAAACAAATATTTGCTTTATATTTATAATTACTGTATCCTCTTGATGAATTGACCCCTTTATCAATATTTGATGACATTTTTGTCTCCTTTTTTGTTTGTTGTCTTGAAATTTATTTTATTTGCTATAAGTATAGCTGCTCCTGCTTTGTGGCTTCTATTTGCATGAAATATCTTTTTCTATTCTTTCATTTTTAGTCTTTGTGTGTCTTTATAGGTGAAGTATATTTCTTGTAGGCAGCAGGTTGTTGGGATTGCATTTCATCCATTTACATCCTCTATGTCTTTTGATTGGGTAGTTTCATCCATTTACATTTGAGGTTATTATCGATAAGCAAGGACTTACTCCTGCCATTTTTTTTTTTTTTTCTGGTGGTTTTGTGGTTTCTTTTCCTTCCTTTCTTCCTTCCTTCTTTAAAAGTTATTTTTTATGGTGTTATATTTTAATTTCTTGATTTTTATTTTTTGTGTATCTGTTGTAGTTTTTAAAATTTGAGAGGACTATGAAGCTTGCAAATTACTTCTTATAACCCATCATTTTAAACTGATGGCAACACTGACTGCAAAAACAAACAATAAAATATGCAAAGTGAAAACTAATAAAAACTCTACACTTTAACTTCATCTTTCCACTTTTTGACTTTTGTTTCTTTTTGTGTCTTATTATACTGTTTATATCTTAAAAAGTTGTCATAGTTATTATTTTTGATCATTTCATCTTTAAGTCTTTCTACTCAAGATATGAGAAGTTTAGATACCACAATTACAGTGTTATAATATTCGTATTTTTCTGTGTGCTTACTATTCCCAGTGAGGTTTTTACATTTAAAAGATTTCTTATTGCTTATTAACATCTGTTTCTTTCATATTGAATAGCTCTCTTTAGCATTTCCTGCAGAACAGGTCTCCTGTTTATAAAATCCTTCACCTTTTGTTTGTCTGGGAAAGTCTTTATCTCTCCTTCATGTTTGAAGGATATTTTTCTGGAACAATTGATTCTAAGAGAAAATATTTTTTCCTTCAGCATTTAAAATATGTCATGCCACTCTCGTAACCTGTAAGGTTTCTATTGATAAGTCTGCTGTCAGATACTTTGGAGCTTCTTTGTATGTATTTGTTTCTTTTCTTTTGTCACTTTTAGGATTCTTTCTTTATCCTTGGCCTTTGGGAGCTTGATTACTAAATGTTTTGAGGTAGTTTTATTTGGGTTAAATCTGCATGGTGTTTAATAACCTTCTTGTACTTGGATATTGATATCTTTCTCTAGGTTTGAGAAGTTCTCTGTTATTATCTCTTTGAATAAACTTTCTACTCCAATCTCTCTACTTCCACTGTAAGGCCAATAACTTAGATTTGCCCTTTTGAGGCTACTTCCTACATTCATAGGCATGTTGAATTCTTTTATATTCTTTTTTTGTCTCCTCTGACTGTGTATTTTCAGACTGTCTTTAAGCTCACTATTTCTCTCTTCTGTTAAAAAAAAAATCTGCTATTAAGAGACTGATGCATTCTTCAGTATAGCAATTAAATTTTTCAGCTCCAGAATTTGGTTGATTTTTTTAAAGTATTTAAATCTTTCTGTTAAATTTATCTCATATAATTAATTCCTAATCTGTGGTTTCTTGAATTTTGTTTAACTTTCTTAAAACAGTGATTTTAACTTCTCTGTCTGAAAGGTCACATATTTCTGACACTCCAGGATTAGTCACTGGTGCCTTACTTGGTTTGTTTTGTGAGGTCATGATTTTCTGCATGATCTTGATGCTTGTGGGTGTTCATCAATGTGTGGGCATTGACGATTTATGTATTTGTTGTCATCATCACAGTCTGGGCTTATTTGTACACATCTTTCTTTAGAAGACTTTCCAAATATTCAAAGGAAATTGTGTGTTGTGATCTAAGTTTGCTCTCTGCAGCCACATCTGCCTTAGAGGGTGCCCCAAGCCCAGTAACACCGTGACTCTTATTGACCTGTAGAGATACTTCCCTGGTCATCTTGGCTACTATCGTGGATAATTACCCAGATTATCATTCAGAGTCTCTTGTTCTCTTCCCTTACCTTCCCCTAAACTAACTGAGTCTCTTTCTCCATGCTATCCTGCCTGGAGTTTGGGGAGGAGTGAAACAGGAGTCCCTGTGTCCACCACACTGGGACCATGCTGGGCCAGACTTGACGTCAGCACAGTACTGAGTCTCACCCAAAGCCTGTGTTGACTACTGCTTAGCTACCATTGAGATTTATTCAAGGTCCAAGGGCTCTTTAGACAGCAGATGGTAAAGCCAGCCAGGGTTGTGTCTTTCTCTACAGGGCAACAGGTTCCTTTCTGGCCCAGGGTTGGTCTAGAAATGCTGTCTGATAGCTAGGGCGTGAAGTCAGGAACATTAGGAATTTACTTGGTGCTTTAGTTTACTGCGGCTGAGTTGATACCGAAGTTGCAAGACTAAGTCCTTTTTACTCTTCTGTTTTCTTTCATCAAGGAGAGTAAGTCTTGCCCCATGTTCACGCCCACCCCAGTCCAATGGTGGGTACTGCCTGAATCCTGATAATGCATATTCAAGACCCAAGAAAGAACTGGGTCCTTTCTTTTAAGGCAATGGGCTCCCTCCTGGCTCAAGGTGTGTCTAGAAATGTTGTCCAAGAGCTAAGGCCTACAATGGGAGCTTCAGGACTCTGCTTGGTGCTTTATTTTGCTGTGGCTAAGATGTTATCCAAGTTGTATGACAAAGACTTCTTTACTCTCCTCCTTCCTCTGCTCAAGTGGAAGAAAATAGTCTCTCCTGGAAATGTTAGCTGCACTGCCTGGGGTTGGGGAAAGGGTGATGCAAGCACTCTCCTGGCTGCCCTGGCTGGTGTTTCACTAGGTCATGTGCCCTGTGAACACAGGACAGCACCAAGACTTGCCCAGGAATTGCATTCCTTGTGATCTAGAATGCCTTTTGTGTTTATTTAGGACACCAGAGTGCTTTAGCCTGTGGTAATGAGACTTACTGGAACTCAGGTTCTGACAACTGAGATGTGGAGTCACCCTCTGGCTAGTGCTGGCCTGAATGCTCCCTCTGTGGGTATTGGTCTGAAATGGGGGCCGTAAACTCTGCCTGGTACCCTACTCTACTGTGGCTGAGCTGGTATCCAAGTTGAAAGGTAATGTCCTCCTTATTCTCCCCTATCCTTTCCTCAAGTGGAAGGAAAGAGTCTCTTCCTAAACTGTGAGCTGCACTATCTAGGGTTGGGGAAGGGGTAACATAAGCACTCCCTTGGCTGCCCCAGCTGGTGTCTCACTGGGTTGTGTGCACCCCAAGTCCACTGACTGCAAGCCCAGCATGGCACCAGGACTTGCGTAGGAATTGCATTCCTTGTGGCTTAGACTTTCTTTCAAATTTATGTAGGACCCCAGCGCACTTTAGCCCATGTTGATGGGGCTAGCTATAACTTATGTTCTGACTTCTGGGATGGACAATTCCTCTCTGGCTAGGGCTGGTCTAAATGCTCCCACCATGAGTGCAGGCCAAATTATGCCTTGTGTTGCTTTGTGCTGTAATAGAGCAGCACTGAGTTCCAGTGCAATGTCCCACGATCCCTGCAGTCTCCCTTCCCCAAGCACACAGATTATTTCTTCGTGCCATGCAGACACTTCTGCGGAATGGGGGAGGGGTGGTCTCCACAATTCAGGACTTTCTTCAGTGGCTCTTTCCTTGATATCATGTTAAAACCAGGTACTGTGATTGCTCACCTGGTTTTCAATTCTTATGAAGGTATTTTTTGTGAGGATAGTTGCTCAATTTGCTATTCCTGTAGGGGTTAAAAATCACTAAAGGATTCTATTTAGCTATCTTGTTTTGCCTACTCCCCTAAAGTTCTATTTATTGATCAGGTTGCTGGCTATAAGGATGTGTTTACTTCATGAAAACTCATTGATCCTATGATTTGTTCCCTTATTGTGTGTAACTTATGTTTTAACAAAATATGCACTTTAAAAAATTTATGTGCTAAGAGCAACATACTGAGAGACCTTTTATATACCAGTTTATTCTCTATTATGAACCAGACCAATAAAATGCTTTAATATTTCAACCTGTAATCTTTCTGAATTGACTATTAATTGAAATGGAAACTGCAACAAATTAACATTGAGCAGATGACATTTAATTCAAACAGTATCAAATAGGAAATTACCCTTTCTTTAAGGTGCTATTACAAAGAGATGTGCTACCTAATCATAGATACTAAATCACTAACTTTTATTCATTCTGTTTTCAAGAAGCATAGTATTATGGATAGAATTTATGCATCTAAAATTGAGATACCATATAAAAGACACTTACAGATATGTTAAAGCACTTATTCCAAAGACTAAGGTAATTTGAATTTGACATTTTCAGCAATCAAAATTCTGCTAATATAGCATATTTTCCTGTTCATAAAATGATATGTGACAGTAGAAAAATTTAGTTCAATATATATCAAAACATGGAAAGGGAAGACTGACACAGTTGTAGCTACTGTCCTTGATAAACCCATGATAATAAAAACCCCATTAATATTTCCCTCTTTCTGTTGACCAACACTCTTGAGGGAATGTGTTTTGTAATTAATTATCAGAAGCACAATTTTGAAATTACATAAAAGAAGAACAATTAAGTTCACTTTTTCTTGATGACTTTGTACAAAATAAACTTGCCCATTACTCCAGAGAACCCAAAAAGAGAGCCGAGTTTCTTCTCCCCATTACTGTAACGGTAGTATAGAGTTGTGCAATGGTTATGGAAAATTATTATTCTCTGGAAATTATTAGAATCAAATGGAATGTTTTTATTGCTGATTCATGTACTCTGATTTGAGCACCAATCATCTGCTTCTGCACAGGATTGTACTTTGGTTACATCTAGAGTTACTTTGCCCATTTCTTAGGGGAAGATATTTTTTCAAAAACATATACGAGTGCATTGCATGTCTACTCTGCACCAGAAAATTTGTTAAATTCTAGCAAGATACTGGAATGAATGCATTATCTGTGTTTTCAATAAATTTATACTAAAGATAAGGCATAAATGCAAGGAAGAAATTAAGAAATTGATACAGGTTATACGTAAAGAATAAAATACAATGGGGGCTCATGTCTGGTAAAAATTAGTTTTGGCAAAAGTGACCAGAGAAGGCTAATAAGTTGAGCCTTTCATTTGGCTAAAATATAAACATGTGGCAATAGGAGAATAGCATTCCTGGAAGAAGAGTTAGAACAAGGTGCAGAGGAGAAAAAAAATGGGTATTAATAGTAATAATGAGTCATAAACCTTGACAGGAACATAAGCTATGTATAGGAGCACCCTGAGGAACAGACCAAAAAGTGTACCGAAGCCAGATCCTGGAGAAATTAAACATCTGTATGTTGTTCATTAGATAAGTGACCTAAATGGTATTCATTTTATGGTAATTACATATAAATTAAACTAGAGAGTTTAAAAAAAAGATCCTAAAAACCCCAAAGGAGTAATCCAATTTGGTCTGTTCATCTATGCAGGGGGAAAGTAAGGATAAATACTGGTATTAAAAAGTCTGCAAAAATCATTTTCTTTTAAAAATTATTTGTTCTTTCTCTCAGGGAGAAATGCTGTAGATTTCTTTCCAATGTGCCTAAACATTTTTCCCCTTAGCTTCAAATACTGCATTCCTAAGTACATCCACAAGTTCAGGTAAAGCAAATCTTAGATGTGTATAAAAAGTTGAATGATTTTAATTTTCAAATAATACCTTCTTTTATGGCACAACGGCTGTGACAAGATTAGCCAGAATCACAGCACTCATTTTATGAAGAAAAATATGAAGTCAGTGACAGTCATTTTACTTATGCATCTGTCTGCATATTCACGTCTAAATCCTTCTGGCATTTGAATATACAGCTTCCAAATTCAGGATCTTGTTGGGAGGCATGAGTCATTCAGAATCCAGCAGAAATGACAAGCGCTGGAAAATCTTTTTGTGGGTCCTTAATTTCAGTCTTTTATAGAGTTAGCCTTTTTATAAGCTGATGTCACTGTGGAACCAAGCAAACACCAGTAAACAGGCAAACAGCTTCTTGGCTCTCTAACATGCAAAGGCTGGTCTGGTCTAAGATTAGACATATGGAGGCAGGCTCCAAATTAAATCAGAAAAGAATGATGGAATCATTTAGTTTGTGACGTAAGGAGCCCTTAGAGATGGCCTACTTGAGCATTGACACTGTGCAGACATGTTGTGGAGTACTATGGACAAACTTATGGAGTGGTAGGACTGCAATCTTACACACAAGTATTTTAATCAAAACAATATCCTCTGATCTGATCTAATTTAAATATATTTCTAGATTTTCATCTGATGAATAATTCTGAAATCTGCAAACCAAGTCCAGCAGCTTATGGAATCCAGGTTTTAGATTAATCTTATAGATTATGCAACAGTTAGAAAAAGAATAAATGGCATGTGTAGGATCACAGCTTATTTCCCCTCAGCCTTCTCTTAGAAAAGAAAAAATGGTTAACAATGTAGTCTATAGTATTTATGATAGTGTAAGTTAACTTTAAATGTCAGTTCTTTCTCTTGCTAAGTTCTTTATCAATTTGGTATTCATGTAATTTCATGCTTTCTATTTATTAATAATAATTTAGTGCATATGTTTCTCTTTTATTTAAGGAATACTCATAATTCTCTCCCTTTACTACAGAAATGGATTTGATCATTGATTTCTGTTGTTTCTATGACTCCATGTTATCTTTATGCAAGTTATTCTATCCACCCTTTATCATTTTTAGAGAGTGACTCAAGTTACTCTAGAGAACCATATTTGGAACAACCCACAAGTTATATATGAACTTAGATACCAATTTAATATCCATATTATAATTAACATATTTGCCAAAACTAATTGAAATGTACATTTTGACAAAAACATGTATATTCCTATGGGCAACTAGACAGAATATTTGACTGTTCCAGAAAATCTGGGAGAAAATGTTAATATATTTATGTGGATTCAACAGTGACTTGGCTTAGACAGATCTTAAGTCAACAGTGACTTAGCTAACGACTTAGGCTGACAAGTATTGATCAATGATAAGTATCCATTATTGAATTATGTACTCTAAGGGATACAAAATAAGTAGCAGAAAGAGTCTTCTCAGTTTTACAAAATAATGAGCAAAATAAAGCGTATTTAAAGAAAGCAATTAGAGAATGATACACAAATGTAATTATGGCTTACCATATATGTGAACAGATCAATTTCAGAAAGTGAAAGAGAGTTTGGGACAAAGAGTCCATTAAACATATGGCTGAAGCTATAAACTTGATTTGGACTTTGAAGGAAAAGTGTAGTTTGGATATAGTACCTAACACGGAAGTCTTACACATAGAAGATACAAAATATTTCTTGAAGTAAACATTCTTCCAGAGAAGCAGGAAAAGCATGGAGTGACCATGAAGTTTCACTGTTCCTATAAAACAGTGGGAACAGAGAGAACATCCATGTGCCATAGTAACTCTGAACCTTTTCTGTGTACCTTAGACTTACCCATTTATAAAACAGTTAGTCCAATAAATAGTAAAAGTGACAGAAAGTTCATCTTCAAGTCTCAAAATAAGCTACTAAAAGGACGTATTGAAAAGACAGGATCTGGTCGGGCATGGTGGCTCATGCCTGTAATCCCTGCACTTTGAGAGGCCGAGGCAGGTGGATCACCTGAGGTTGGGAGTTAGAGACCAGCCTGGCCAACATGGTGAAAACCTGTCTTACTAAAAATACACAAATTAGCCAGATGTGGTGGTTTATGCCTGTAATCCCAGCTACTTGGGAAGCTGAAGCACGAAAATCGCTTGAATCCTGGAGACGGAGGTTGTAGTGAGCCGAAATCACACCACTGCACTCCAGCCTGAGACTACTGACTGCATTCCAGCAACAGACTGAGACCCTGTCTCAAAAGAAAAAAAAAAAGAAAAAGACACAATTTTAAAAAGTTAGTCCTTATATAAGACTTAGTGCATCCAAAACTGTGGAAGTCATGTAGAATAATACGGTCTTATATTAAAATCTATTATGGCTGCACACAGATATTGACAAGAAAATCTGACCATTTGAAGTTGATACTTATATAGTGAAAAGTTAACTCTTGGAAAGAAAAATATGAAAAATTAACAGTCAGAAAGAATATGCACATATTATCAATTTTATTGGTGATAAAATAATTTTGTAAATAGAAATTATAAGAACACCATTTATGCACAAATAAAAAAAGTATTTATAAAACAAATTATCCCTACCACAAATGAGACTATCTTAGAAATATTATACACAGGATAGCTAAAGGACTAATTCCTATTCTATCTTAAAAAAATAAATAAATTGGATGCATTTTTAAAAGCAAGTTTGCTCTGACCTACCTAAAAGTTAGTCTTTGGGTGAATAAGAAGATATAATACCTTTTTTATTTTGTATAGAAAAAGTCTTTGCTTGTTTGATGTAGTAAGATTTATATGATAGTATTTTATAAGAACTAGCCCCATATTAGCAGAAAAAAAAGTGAAAACAGAAAGAAATAAAGCAATTTCTGTCATGTGGCCAAATGCCTGTAGCCAAAACTAAACACTTAAGTATGAATACTTTCAGATTTTATTATTCCCTGTATTTGCGTTGCTTTTAAGTGTTATTTTTTTCCCCCAATCTTCTTTTTTATATAAAAGGGCAAACAACTTTGTTCGTGTCTGAGGAATAGTTCCTGGTAAACCCTCTTTCAGCCACCTGGTTTTGAAATAAATGACTTTCACTCCTTCTGCAATAGTAATCGGTTCTTGATTTAAAAAAGATGTTTAGAAAAAGAAAACAAAATACTTGTTCACCTACATGAGCCTGGAGTAATATGATATAACAGTTGTGTTGTACTTATAAATGCATTTTTGGGGAACTGAGAAAATCATTTTTCTTCTGCTCACTTTGAAAATAATAAGAGCCCTTTGCAATGTAATCTCCCTGAGGAAACAACACAGGGAACTCCACAGGCAAACCACTTTTCTAGCCCCTGCCTTTCTAATCTAAATCTTTCCATCAATATCTGATACATTCTGTCAACCTTGTTGACTGTCTTGGAATGTAATTCCAAAGTTACTCTCAGCATTTTATTTGCAAGAGCACAAATATCAGAGTCCTTTGATTTTTTTAGAGATTGGCTTAATCTTTAACACTAGACTTGGAATGTTGCTATGTGGGGTTCTACATTTGAAAGCAAAACACTTGGCAGGGAATTAACTTTAGCCCTTAGTGGTTGGAATTGACCCTCTCAGTTTCCAAATCTTTTTCTTTTGTTTCTAACATAGAAACTCATTTAAATGAAAGAGAATATATTTTCTTTTGTACCAATTATGATGGATCATATTCTTCCTCACCAGTCGATTGCAAATGGGAAAGTACATCAGTAAAATCATGATATTTTTAGTTACTTATCTTGAATGAGTAGAAACTAAGGGAGCTCCAAACAAACAAACCATGCAGAAAACCAAAATAAAGTAAAAACAGTCTAAACAAGTGGTTTTCACACATTCAAACTATAATTGTAAATCAGATGTCTTTTGGCACAAATTATTAGATTGAAGATATTTGGGCGATATTAATGTGAGACATAAAATTTACTGTAATCTCTTTTTGTGTCTTGGGCTTTGTCTGCAGTGGCAAAAGTTTGGAAAAGCAAGTGAGTATTCATTTTTTCTGCTGAGTAAATCATTGTGGAAACTAGTGAGCCTGAATATTCCGATTGCTTTCCCTCGAATTCTTGTCTTACTTTCATGTTTTGTTGTCAAAAATATTGTATTAACTGACTTCTTTTTCTCCTCAAACATAACTTTGACATGTAAGGATCCTGTTCCAAAGTAACAAAAATTAATGACACTGTGTTAGAATTCAAAAGAAACTTGTCAATTAACCAAACCCCTCTTTTAGAGGTAGGAAAATTGGGAATGAAGGAAGTCATCACTTCTAGCTGGTAGTAAGGCCAGATATAGACCAGAAGTCTCCTTGATCTCCTACCTGAAAACAGGACTTATACCACATTTGCTTGTGTGGGTTGGGAAAGTCATTTGATTGTGTTTCATTTTACTGTATTTCTCAGATACTGCTTTTCTTTCTTTTTACAAATTGACAAATTGAAGGTTTGTGGCAATGCTGCATCAAACAAGTCTTCATGTGCCATTCTCCCAAGAGCCTGTGCTCACTTCTTGTCTCTGTGTTACACTTTGGTAATTCTCACAATATTTCAAACCCTTTCATTATTATTCTGTTTGTTATGGTGATCCATGATCAGTGATCTTTGATGTTTGTATTGTAATTGTTTGGAGGCACCAAGAACCATGTTCATATAGAACTGTGAACTTAACGAATAAATGTTGTAAGTGTTCTGACTGCTTCACTGAGCAGCAGTTTCCCCATCTCTCTCCTTCTCCTTGGCCCTCCCTATTCCCTGAGACACAATAGTATTGAAATTAGGTCAATTTTTAATCCTGCAATGACCTCTAAGTGTTTAAGTAATAGGAAAGTCATAGTTCTCTTACTTTAAAGCAAAAGCTAGAAATTATTACGCTTAGTGAAGAAGGCGTGTCGAAAGCTGAGATATGCTGAAAGTGTGGCCACTTGAATCAAACAGTTAGCAAAGTTCTGAATGCAAAGGAAAAGTTGTTAAAGAAAATTAACAGTGCTACTCCAGTGAACACATGAATGATGAAAAAGCAAAACAGCCTTATTGCTAATATGGAGAAAGTTTGAGTGGACTAAAGAGAAGATCAAACCAGTCACAACATTCCCTTGAACAAAAGCCTAATCCAGAGCAAGGCCTTAACTCTCTTTAATTCTGTGAAGGCTGGGGGAGGTGAGGAAGCTGTAGAAGAAAAGATTGAAGCTAGGAGAGGGTAGTTCATGAGGTTTAAGGAAAGAAGCCATCTCTATGACATTAAAGTTACAAGGTGATGATGCAGAAACTGCAGCAAGTGATCCAGAATATCTAGCTAAGATCACTGATGAAGGTGGCTATACCAGGCAACCGGTTTTCAATGGCAGATAAAAGAGGCTTCTATTGGAAGAAGATACCATATACAACTTTCATAGCTAAAGAGAAGAATTCCTAACAGGGGATAATGTAGCTGGTGACTTTAAGTTGAAGCCAGCATCCATTTACCATTCAGAAAACCCTAGACTCTTGATAATTATGCTAAATCTATTCTGTCTGTGCTCTATAAATGAAACAACAAAGCATGGAAGACAGCACAACATTTTACATCAAGGCTCACTGAATACTTTAAGCCCACTGTTGAGCCCTATTACTCAGAAAAAAAAAAGATTAATTTTAAAGAGTTTCTGCCCATTGACAATGCACCTATTCACCCAAGAGCTCTGATGAAGATGTATAAGGAGACTGTTGACCTAAAGGAAGAAGCCAAGGCACAAAATATAATTTTAGGTAGTTGACTTGAACCAAGATGAGGCAGCTGCTCGGAAGCCACGACCCAAGTAACCTTGTGGTATGAGCCCCATTTGGCCTTTGTTACAAGCAGGTTTTTAGAGGCAAAAAAGACAAGGAGCGGACTGATAGAAAGTTATTTTTTAGGAATCCTCATCGGTTTACAGAAATGACAATGATTAGTGATTATCTGTACATTGTGAACTAGAATGTATGGACCACAGTGTCCAGCATGTGGCATTCTTAGGTTAATTTACAGCTATTTATGGTGACAGTCTAGAGTGCATACAGCAAGCAGCTTCAAGCGGGGAAGCAGATTGTGACTGCTGCCTCATTCTCATTTCTCTCTGGGACTGATAATTAAGAAGTGGTTGGAATTCCTCAGATAAATTTTTTTCTTTCTTAGAATTAATGTTTTTATGCCTGCTAACACAACATCCACTCTGTAGCCTATGAATCAAGGAGTAATTTCAACTATCAAGCCCTACTATTTAATGAAATACATTTCATAAATTTATAATGCCATAGATAGTGATTTCTTTGATGGATCTGGGAAAGGTAAATTGAACACCTTCTCCAAAGAATTAATTATTCTAGATGCCATTAAGAACATTCATGTTTCATCGAAAGAAGTTGAAATATCAATATTAACAGAAGTTTAAATAAGTTGTTTCCAGCCCTCATAAGCAACTTTGAGGGGTTCAAGACTTCAGGGGAGGAAATCATTGCAGCTATAGTTTTAATAGCAAGAAAACAGCCAGGCGCGGTGTCTCATGCCTGTAATCCCAGCACTTTGGAAGGAGGTGGGAGGATCACCTGAGGTCAGGAGTTCCAGATCATCCTGGCCAATATGATGAAACCCTGTCTCTACTAAAAATACAAAAATTAGCCGGGCATAGTGGCGCACACCTGTAGTCCCAGCTACTCAGTAGGCTGAGGCAGGAGAATCACTTGAACCTGGGAAGCAGAGGCTGCAGTGAGCCAAGATCGTGCCATTTCACTCCAGCCTGGGCAACAAGAGCAAAACTCCATCTAAAAAAAAAAAAAAGCAAGAAAACTAGAATTAAAATAGGGGCCTGAAGATATGACTGAATTATTGTGATTTCTTAATAAAATTTTAGCAGATGAGGAGTTCTTATGGATGAGCAAAGAAAGTGGTTTTTTGAGATGCCTGAGATGACTCTACTTCTGGTGAAGATGGTATGAAGATTGTTCAAATGACAACAAATAATTTAGAATATTACATAAACTTAGTTGATAAAGCAGCTGCAGGTTTTGAGAGGATTCACTCCAAATTTGAAAGAAGTTCTACTGTGGGCAAACTGCTATCAAACAGCACTGCATGCTCCAGAAGAACTTTTCATGAAAGGAAGAGTAAATCAAAATGGTCATCTGTATTATTATCTAATTTTAAGAAATTGCCACAGATACCCCAGCCTTTGGCAACCACCACGCTGATCAGTCAGCAGAAATCAACATCAAGGCAAGAAGACCCTCCCTCAGCAAAAAGATTTTTACTCGCTGAAGGCTCAGATGATTGTTAGCATTTTTTAGCAATAAAGTATTTTTAAATTATGCCAGGGACCTTGCTTTATGGAAGTAATGCTGTTGCACACATAATAGACTACAGGATACCATAAATATAACTTTTATATGCACAGGAAACCAACAAAGACATGTGACTTGCTTCATTGCAATGTTTGCTTTATTTTCAGTGTGATCTGCAACAGAACCTATGATATCTCCGAGTTATGCCTGTGTTGCATTTTCTTCATACGAATGAATTTTTAAAGTTATACATTTGATTTAGGAAATAAAAATGTTTGCTAAACACAGAATCTAAAAAAAATACGCAAACTAAGTAGAAACAAGTCTTCAAGAACAACATAAATTAAAAACTAGCTATGTAAAGTATTCATATAAAAGACAAAATTATCACATATATTTAAGAAAAGTAAATTTTGAAATTATAAAATAAATATTTGTCAATATGTTTAATTTCCAGTATTCATTATGAATCTATGAAATATGCAAACAAGTGATTAATTTCAATATGATTGTTGATTAGCTCAGCAGCCACTGACAAGTGGCCATAGGGTACAAGAAATTATCTGTAATAACACAAAATTGCCATCTGAATGCTTTTAAGGCCTCATAAACCCTGATAGAGTGTAAGAAATAGCCCACAAATTATTGAGTTTGCTATCAACTAAATTCTGAATAACTCATCAACTTTTAAGGTTATGACTAGAGGGTATCGATTCACTGTCTTACCCACTGAAGCAGTTGTTATAACTTTAGCAATATTTTAATCTCTCTGTAATGAATCATGAAATCTATATTTTAAAAAAGTATTTGAATGACATTCAGTGGTATTTGCATCATGAAATTAAACATTCATTACCACTACCATAAAGTAAAAATAAAATATACCACCAGGACAAACAGCCTGTATGAAAAAGGAGAAAATTAATTGCCTGAGGACATTATGTAGAAAGCAGAAATGTCAAAGTGTGATAGGTGGCAGAGAGAGAAATCTATACTGGATGTTTTAGCAGTTCATCCTGTAAGAATAGCTTACATGTTAAATTATACTTTGCTTACAGAAAGGTATAATTTACAAAAACTATGAATATAATTTTCATTTTTTGAATGAAATAAATAATTATAAACTCTAAGAAAATATTGATCCTGTTATGTATGAGATAATATCTGTCTAGAACTTTTCTAAAAATGGGAGCTTAAGGATTCTTATTAGGAGGATGAAAAATAAATTAGACTCATCATTAACTGTTAACAGTTTGTTGAGATATAAATACACTACACATATTTAAAGTGTACAGTTTAACCAGTTGTGACATATGTATGCATCCATGCATCACTAAAATCAAGATAGTTTAATGTATGTATCACCCTTGAGAGTTATCTAATGCCTTTTTAAAATTCCTTCCTTCTCTCTTTTCACCCCCTTTACCCCTGTACTGCTTCTTTCCCTTCCACCCCTCCCTGAGTTCAAAGTACCACTGAAAACAAGCTAATTACCCATCCACAGGGGAATGGATAAAAAATGGTGGTATATCCATACAATAGAATGCCATCCAACAATGGAAATGAAGAACTGATATGCACAAAATGGATTAAACTAAAAAAAAAAGCTAAGTGAAGTCAGACAAATATAGTGCATGTTCTATGATTCCGTTTATATAAAATCTTATGAAATGCAAAGTAACCTATAACGACTTATTGTTTTTGAAACTACCAGATGTATGTTACCATTACCATTTATACTGAAACTATTCCAGAAAATTGGGAAGGAAGGACTCCTGCCCAATTCATTCTATGAGGCCATCATCATTCTGACACCATACCTAGCAGGGACAGAACAAAAAAAGAAAACTTCAAGCCAGTGTCCATGATGAACATCAATGCAAACATCCTCAACAAAATACCTGCAAACCAAATCCAGCAGCACATCAAAAAGCCTATCCACCATGATCAAATAGGATTTATCCCAGGATGCAAGGTTAGTTCAACATTCATAAATCAATAAACATGATTAATCACATAAACGGAACTACAAACTAACCACATGATTATCTCAATAGATGCAGAAATAGCCTTCAAAAAAATTCAACATCCTTTCATGTTAAAAACTCAATAAACTAGGTATTGAAGGAACATGCCTTAAAATAATAAGAGCCATACATGACAAACCCACAGCCAATATCATACTGAATGGGCAAAAGCTGGGAACATTCACCTTGAAAACTGGCACAAGACAGGGGTGCCCTCTTTCACCACTCCTATTCAGCATAGTATTGGAAGTCCTGGACAGGGAAATCAGGCAAGAGAAAGAAATAAAGGGCATCTAAACAGGAAGAGAGGAAGTCAAACCATCTTTGTTTGCAAATGACATGATCCTATATCTAGAAAACCCTATCATCTCAGCCCAAAAGCTTCTTAAGCTGATAAGAAACTTCAGCAAATCTTAGGATGCAAAATCAATGTGCAAAAATTTCTAGCATTTCTATACACCTACAGTAGGCAAGCAGAGAGCCAAATCATGAAAGAACTCCCATTCACAATTGCTTAAAAAAAATAAGAAATACCTAGAAATATAGTTTACAAGAGAAGTGAAGGACCTCTTGAAAGAGAACTATAAACCACTGCTCAAAGAAATCAGAGAGGACACAGGCAAATGGAAAAATACTCCATGCTCATGAATAAGAAGAATCAACATCATGAAAATGGTCATACTGCCCGAAGTAATTAATAGAATTAAACTACCATGGACATTCTTCACAGAATTAGAAAAAGCTATCTTAGAAATCATATGGAACCAAAAAAAGAGCCTGAATAGCCAATACAATCCTAAGTGTAAAGAACAAAGCTGGAGGCACTACACTACCTGACTTCAAACTATACTTCAAGACTACAATAACCAAAAGAGCATGATACCGGTACTAAAACAGACCCATAGGCCAATGAAATAGAATAGAAATTTTGGAAATAATGCCACACACTTACAACCATCTGATCTTTGACAACACGTAGACCAATGGAACAGAATAGAGAATTCGGAAATAAGACTACACACCTACAACCATCAGATCTTTGACAAACCTGACAGAGACAAGCAATAGGGAAAGAACTCCTATTTAATAAATGATGCTGGGAGAGCTGGCTAGCCATATGCAGAAAATTGTATCTGGACCCCCTCCTTACACCTTATACAAAAATTAACTCGAGATGGATTAAAGACTTAAATGTAAAACCCAAAACTATAAAAACCCTAGGAGAAAATCTAGGCAATACCATCTGACATAGGCAGAGGCAAAGATTTCATGAGAGAGATGCCAAAAGCAATTGCAACAAAAGCAAAAATTGACAAATGGGATCTAATTAAACTAAAGAGCTTCTGTATAGCAAAAGAAACTATCATCAGAGTGAACAGACAACTTACAGAATGGGGGAACATTTTTGCAATCTATGCATCCAAAAAAGGGTAATATCCAGCATCTACAAGGAACTTAAACAAAATAACAGGAAAAAAAACCTATTAAAAAATGGGCAAAGGACATGAACAGACAGTTCTCAAAATAAGACATACATACGATCAACAAACATATGAAAAAAAGCTCAACATCGCTGATCATTATAAAAATGCAGATCAAATCCACAATGAGAGAGCATCTCACGCCAATCAGAATGGCTATTAGTAAACAGTCAAAAAACAACAGATGCTGGCAAGTTTGCAGAGAAATAGGAATGCTTTTACACTGTTGGTGGGAGTGTAAATTAGTTCAGCCATTATGGGAGACAGTGTGGTGATTCCTCAAAGACCTAGTGGCAGAAATACTATTTGACCCAGCAGTCTTAATACCTAGGTGATGGGATGATTTGTGCAGCAAACCACTATGTCACACATTTACCTATGTAACAATCCTGCACATCCTGCAGAGGTATCCCTGAACTTAAAATAAAAGCTGAAGAAAAAAAAATATCTTTATGTCTTTCAACTACTAACACCTAAAACAAAACAAAACAGAACAGAACAAAAAAGCCTCAGTGCCTGACTGTAGCAGTTTTTCCAGGGAAAATATGGGTTGCCACAAAAATCTGACAGGAACAAAATAAAAAGCAGATGCAAAATATGTGAAAATAAAAGTCACACTACCAGCTCTCCCTTTGTTTGTGGTTTCCTTTTGCAAATTGTCTTCCACTAAGTAACGTAGTCTGCATAAAAATCCTTTCATTTTTCTTCCTCTTTTCTTCCATTGGCTATTTGATTATACTATTTTGTGTACACTATAAGAGTTTTCATATTATCTACTTTTTTGTAACTGCTACATGAAAATAAAAAGAGAAGCGCTTTTGAAATTTTAATTATGAGAAAAATTTTAATTATGAGAAAACCAGGAATCTTAGATCTTGATTCAATCTATGTCACTCGGTTACTCATTAGAATTTATATTTTTCTCTTAACAGCACGCTTAGATTCTTGATTTTTCCTTTTCTTGTTACAATAGTATATGCACAGGTTAGTGGATTTAGATTTAGTTTCGTTATATAGAGTTAAAGATATCTTTAGTTAAAGATAGTTGACATTTTTGTACACTTTAGTTTTGAATACTGAAGAAATATCTCATTTCTATGTGAATAAATTATTCTTCAATTGATTAGCAAATTGGATGCTTAGACATTACTAAAAGTTATTTAAATAATGACACCTTATTAGTATGTTTCCACACACAGATCTGGCCATTAAAGATTGCTGAGTAGAACACTGACCTTAGAATGTCCAAGTTTTCATGAAAATATTCACTAAATGAACAATAGGATTAACAAACAAACGGATTATTAAACCTTTGCAAATAGATTATTAAATCTTTGCAAATACATGTTTTTATTGCAATACTAGCTTGATGAACTAATGATATGATTTAAGGCATATAGGTTAAAATGGGGATAGTTTATGGAAATGCTACTCACACACACATATAGAGTCATATGTAATTTTTAAAGCTTTTAATTGTTAAACAGACAAAATAATTGGTGTGAATCTAGACATTCTTTTAGTTAGAAATGTTATAAATTGATACCTTTCATTTTACTATTTGTAGTAAATGCATAAAACCCAAGGTAATTTCTAATCACCTTGCATGTTCATGCTCATGCTGAGTATTTATGTTTACAATAATATTAATAGCATTTGTAAGACTACATGTTTTCTTCCAATGAAAGCATTGTAGAATCAATTAGATCACATTGCAATTAGTGAAAAACACTATAAGCTAGTGTGTTTTATACTAAATAAAAAATAATGTGACCTTGAGGTTACCTGTCATTACTCAAGGAATATTTTCACTGTAAATGCAATAAAAGTTAATACATGTAATTACAGACTGATTAAACATTATTTATTGTTAATCTTTGAGTAGATTTATCTGTTATAAATTGATAAAATTTTAAATAACTGCATTTTTATAAAGTAGTAAGAATACAACAGAAAATATATAAAGCTTTCTATCAATAACAAAAACAAGTACAAAAAAAAAAAAACACAAAACCTAGTCCATCTGTACTCCAGCCAAAGGCAGAAATCCAAAAGACATAGTAGCAAAAGGTCATGTCAGGAAGCTAGCTCACCATCTGTAGCAGAAAGCAGAGCCTGTTTTCAGTAAGGAAAATGTATGTTTAATGCAAAGAATATTATTTCTAACAAGTAACTTATCTGGAATATGGAGCCTTAGGGAGTTTAGAAATAAAAAAGTCAGCAATAAAGGGCACTGGTGTCCCCAGAAGGCCATGATTAAGTGTCTGGCTGAGGCTTCTGCTTGCACAGGATTTTTTCTTCCCCCTCTTAGTTTGCAACACAAAGACTGGCCCCATTGGAAGAAAAACTTGTTATCCACATAGTATATCACTCAGTTGGGTACAGATAACTACATCTCTTCCCTGTGGGAAGAAATCCCTTTTATTAGGCTTTGTGGGCCCATTCTTTACTTACATTGTTTGGGTGCCAGTTATGGGAGGCCAGGCTTTCCCTTTCCCTCTGGAGTCAGCATTCTTCAGGGCAATCCTCAAAACTCCTGCAAGACTCCATTCCCAAACCAGACTCTTCTACTCTAACCTGCCAATTTTTTTAAAACTATCACAGTACAGCACATTCAAATCTAATGTCATGTTTTTATATTGCTGTTAAAATCTGAAAAAGACAAAATAACCCAAAACAAAACTTAGAAAATATAAACAAATTAACAGCACAATAGAAATATAAGGCTTTTACTATACTAAGTATTTATTTGAATTGTTTCTATAATCAATATATTGGCCTGATGGGTTAGTTACATTTACACATTTGTTTAACAGATGACAAAACAGATCAAATTGCTGAGTGTCCCACACCCATGAGAAACCGAAGCTCTGATTTAAACTCAGGCTGACTCCAGAACGATACTCCTAACCACAAGGATGTACTGCCTTTTCATTTTTAATAACTAGTTTCAAAGCTCAGATCTTCCTAGATATTATTCTTACTGGCATCTTCCTATTTTGGTCACTTCCTCAGAATTTATGACATTTTATATACATATACACACATACATATACATATAAACATCCATATGTGTGTGTGTATATATATATTATATATGTACACATTACATAATATATGTATATTAAATAATATATGTATAATATATAGGTATATGTGTATATTATAAAATATGTGTGTATATGTTATAGATACACATATATAGATATAAATACATCTATAATATACATATATATATTTAAAAATGTATTTGTTCACCTTTGTGTGGTGCTCAGAACTGTGCCTTGTGCTTTTCATGTTTGAACTTATTTAATCATTAGAACCATTCTGTGAGAGTGATATTGTTATTCCTCATTTTATAGAGGTTAAGTGATGCACTGAAGATCATTGAGTTTGCATGTGGTTGAGCTTGGATTAAAAGACTTTTGTCCCAATCTCTGTACAACCCAAATGCTCTTTACTCTTAATTAGATGTAACGTGCTTCCTTCTTTTCTCAAGTTTTATCTCTATTAGTTAACTATATATTCTTTTAGTATAGGCACAATACCTTCCAAGTCATATACAATTCCTGTAGCCCCTAACACAGTAAGAGTTTAATACATAGTTGGTGAATTTATTTCCAACCTTAGGATTCCTGTCCTGGTTTGTAAAATCTCCAATGAAATCATAAATCTCCTCTTAAATTTACTACAAATACTTAGACTCCTGAAAAATGTCTCATGACAACGAGCTTCTTACCAAGGAGCACTGATGATTTTGATCAGATCCCGAGAATGTCAAGGTCAAGATTGATACAACAAAATATTGATTCCCATAGATGTAAATATTGTTGACCTTCCTATACTTTCAAGTTTCTACCAATACATTTCAAATCATGAACAATCTTAGAAGAAATATGTCCCCCACTCCCACACAAATAGCCTTTGGCTAAAAAATTATCTAGGACTGAGGAAATCATTTATGGTTTCTTTCTTCTGTCCCCCCAAACATATTATTTTTAAATTCTACTTTACAGCACCACAACCCTGATTCTTTCCTCCATTCATTTTCTTTTCTACCCTTTGGTCACCAGGGAAATCTGGATTCTTTTGCCCACCTGAGGCTTCTATTTTCTCTTTCTATCTCCATGTTTTCATCATATTTCTCATATGATGAAACTTCCCCTTTTTTCTGTCACTTGGCATTCCTCCCTACATGGGCATTCCAGTGTGAAACCATGGTTATATTCAGGCATGCAACTAATGAAGAGGCAGACTCTTATCTGAGCTTTTGCTGACACTCAGGGAAAACTTCATCGTATTTATTTAGATTTTTTAAGATATAGTTGTTTCTTATCAATGGAAGTTATTTTTTTCATTTTATATTACAGAAGAGACATTTTCTACTAAAAAGAGTATAAATGTTCCCTGCCTTCGCTGCAGTTTCACAGAATAGGGATTTGCTGATAAATGTAACCACTAATGAGGACACAGATTCCAACCCAGAGTAGTAACAGACCATGTAAGCTGACAAATTCCAGAACTAGGATTTTTTATAGCATAATGGACAGAAGCAAAAGATTCTATAGAAATCAATTTTTAAAATCACTTACTTGTGCTTTGACCAATTCAAAGTGAACTCAGGACATACAAAATGGAATAACAGACACTGGAGACTCCAAAAGTGTCTCCACTGGGAGGAGAGTGAGGGATGAAATATTACCTATTAGATATATTGTACACTACTTGTGTGATTGGTCCACCAAAAGCCTGGACTTCACCACTACACAATAAATCCAAGTAACACAACTGTGTACCCCTAAATCTATACAAACAATTTTTTAAAAAAGCGTACAATGTAAGTTCAGACTTTGTGTAAAGGCTCTGAAACAAGAAGCAGAAAGTCCAAGAAAGAAGTGCTGGGAAAATAATCAAAAGGAGCACATAGTGGAATAATATGAAAAGGATCATAACTACTACCTAAGCTACTGGTCAGAAATAGTGACCAGCTGTAATAGAAGAGAAAATGGGAGATAGTAATAATATACTCTCTAAAGTTTGTATGACTTCCTCTTTATTAATACATGGAGTAAAATTTGTATCATTCTCATTACCAAATGTAGGTTTATTATTTCTCAGGAATACTTTGGTCACCTTCTTAAGCCCCAGAATTAAAAAGCTCATCAAGTGTCATTCATTTCTTATATATCTAAGAGTCAAATTCAAGCCTATTAATTTAGACCCATTATAAAATTGTAACTTAATGAGGCTTATTCTGCTTAGGTATGTACCTGTGTTCCAGAGCAGCATGACTATTTCCTTTCTCTAAATACACACAGTACTTTAAATCCCTAACATACGATTTTGTACCCTTTATGTTGTCCTTTGTATCTTATGAATTAATCCTATCGTTGCAGGTGGTCTGTGAATTTCTTGAAAACAGGGATTGTGTATTATTATCATGCATAGTAAAATGGCACAGTAACTCATCCAAGCATTCATAACATAACTAAATCCCTACCCTAAACCAAGCTCTTTCAAGAGCACCATAGAAATGTGAAGACAATTTTAAAAATAATTTTAGGTGTGAATTCTTTTATCTTTTGATTTGATGTTTTCCTTTCATGTTAGACATCCCTCCTATATCAGAGAAGGAGGTAGCTTCCTCCTTTCTAAAACCAGTTTTTAGAACTAGCTAAGTTCAGTGCTGAATTTATTATAGCTACAAATAGTGATTTATGGACTAGCAAAACTCTAAATGCATTTTTTAAAGCTTAGGGGGATAAAGGAAAGAGGAGGTATCTTTTGGGGATGATTCTGTCTTCTTCTCTAGGAGATGGCTTGAAACAGAAAACTTTTATCTATGGCATCCCAAGAATATGAATGTTATTTCTAAATATGTTGTTAAATAGACTTTGATTTTGATTACATGGTTTGAAGAAAGAAAAAAATTCTACATCTACATTTTAAAGATTCCAGAGATCCATGTATATGTCTTGAGTTTTAGAGACACAAAAATTCTATTCCTTAGACCAAACTCATTTTCCAGATGAGGAAATAGACCCTCCTGAATTAATTGCTCTGCCACTGGTCTCAAAGACAGGAGTCAGGACTTGAATTCTCATTCCAGATCTGCTATTTATCATCCTGCATAAACGTTTGACAAGCCAAAGAACTTTTCCTGGATTAATTTTCTTAAAAGATTGTTGAGATTGCTTCCAGTTACCTACCTGTATGATTATTGTAACTTTCTATTTTACTTTTTTACAATGGGCCCACAACTTCTCTTCTATTGTAGCTACAATACATCTCTTTTTAGACTAGTTCTCTACACAGCACACACACACACATACACACACGTACATACTCACACAAATGCACATACAGAACAGATTGGAGCCCAACTCAGTATGGCTTGCTGAGTTGACACCAGTGGTAACAATAAGCATGGATTCTCCAACAGCTGAAGCAGCTGTGACAATCTTGGACAAATGTAGGCTGTTTGCCACAGCATGGGTGGGCTACACCATCAGCGCTGCCATTATGATACACATAAACATTGGCCCCAGTTTCCAGCTAATTAGGCTTTCTGACTCCAGCTCACAAGCATTTTTGGTTAGTTCTCATAAAAGCAGGTATATGTGCATAAACTGATGTACAGACCTTCTTTTTGAGGTTTTCTGACATCACTTATCCAAGTTTTGCAGTTATATGTGAAGATTATTTAATAAACAAGCATAAGTAGTTTATAGCAGCTCTTTTGGCCCTTGTGAATATCTTTCTCTCAAAGTAATAAACTAGCATTTTTAAATTTTTTTCTCACTTTGACACATTTTCTCAGCTTAAAGTTAGTATTTTAGATTTAAGACACAGGGCTTCTGTAAAGCATAATTTTTTTCACAATTTCTAGTATTCTCTAAGTTTGAAATTAAATTACCCACTAGAATTTCAACAGACAGAAGCCTGGAGCAGCCAGTTTGAAATAATGGTGTGCCTTTGTGAGCACAATCACTTTTTAAACATCTCTGGTACAGAACAAGTAAACCAAGCAGCAGACTTATTATTAGACATGATAGCAGACATTCAGGAGAATAGAGAGATGTCCTTGGTGTTTTGTAATTCATCTGACTTGCTTTTTCTTAAAAGCAAAACCATTGGCTTTATACTATTTTAATATGTCATCTTAAGAGTTTGCAGGCCTGTGTTTAGCACATGTAGAACACAAACACAGCAGAAATTAATACCAGAGCAATTTAAGAAGTTCAGAGAAGGAAAACTTACTTGAAATTCACTGAATCTATTTGAAGGGAACATATTTGCAATCAATTGCCAAGGAAAGGTGAAGCAGTGGCTAGATCAGCATTGTTTAATGGTCATTTCTCTCATAGACGGCTCTCACAAATTTTAAATTAAAAGAAAAATGGTTTGTAACTGAGCAGGTATCACTAGCAACTTTCCAGAAAACTTAGTTGTCCAACATTTTTCATTGACTTTTCTTATATTAGAAAATGAAATGTCAGATGCTATTAATTGCATTTTTACAATAAGTAGCTACATCAAGAGTAATGGCTAAACGAAAGTATTTCCTGTCTAATGCACAATATTCATTTAAATGTATTCAATTTAGATGAATGAAATATGTCTATATTCATTACAGTTATACCTACCTGTGGGCTGAATTGATGAGGTGGTAATTACTACCTTTATAAATGGAACAGCATTGTCAGTCTGGAGGAGGAAAACCCATTTTCTTATCATGTTTCACACACCCATACAATAGACACATTCCAAAATCTTTCTTCCAATCATAAAAATTTTACCCTTGAATTTCCAGTGGACCTAATGATTGTAAACATGATCACTCAGTAGGTCCTGCTTTTCTGGAGGGTTGCAAAGGGTTGGTCTCATGGGATATGATGGAGGGGAACTGAGAGTCTCAAAATCTCTTCATGCAAAGTAACTCTCATGTTTGTTATTCTGCATGCCTGCAGTGCAGCTGTAGGCATCATGTGGCATGGATTCGATTATTCTTATACCATACATTGTTTTCTGAGTTCAATGAAGGTAGGACTATTAAAATGTGACTTTGTTGAATACTTTTATTTTTAGAACACTGTTCTAAAAATATAGTCTGCTAATTAGAAAAAGCAAGTACACATAGTTCCTATACACTCTGCCCAATCCTAAATAGTTTCTTTTATTATTATTTTGCATTGTGTGGTGAGTTAGTGTATTAGACTGTTCTTATGCTGCTAACAAAGACATACCCAAGACTGGATAATTTATAAAGGAAAGAGGCTTAATTGACTTACAGGTCCACATGGCTGGGGAGACCTCACAATCATGACGAAAGGCGAATGAGGAGCAAGGTCATGTCTTACATGGCAGCAGGCAAGAGGGCATGTGCAGGAGAACTCCCATTTATAAAACCATCTGATCTCATAATTTATATTCACTATCACGAGAACAGCACAGGAAAAACCCACCCTCCATGATTCAATCACCTCCCACCAGGTCCCTCCAATGACACATGGGGATTATTATAATTCAAGGTGAGATTTGGGTGGGGACACAGAGCCAAACTATATCATTCTGCCCCTGGTTCCTCCCAAATCTCATGTCCTCCCATTTCAAAACCAATTATGCCTTCCACTGCCCCTCAAAGTCTTAACTCATTCCAGCATTAACCCAAAAGTTCAGATCCAAAGTCTCATCTGAGAAAAGGCAAGTCCCTTTCACCTATGATCCGGTAAAATCAAAAGCAACTTCCTAGATACAAAAAAAAAAAAGCAACTTCCTAGATACAAAGAGGGTACAGGCAATGGTTAAATACATTCATTCCAAATGGGAGAAATTGGAGAAAACAAAGGGGGTTTAGGCCCCATGCAAGTCCAAAATCCAGTGGGGTAGTCAAATCTTAAAGCTCCAAAATGATCTCCTTTGACCTCATGTCTCACATCCAGGTCACAGTGATGCCAAAGGTGGGTTCCCATTATCTTGGGCAGCTCCTCCCCTGTGACTTTGCAGGGTACAGCCCCTGTCCTGGCTGTTTTCATGGGCAGACATTGAGTGTCTGCAGCTTTTCCAGGCACACAGTGCAAGCTGTTGGTGGATCTACTATTCTGGGGTCTGGAGGATGGTGACCCTCTTCTCACAGCTCCACTAGGCAGTTTCCCAGTGGGGATTCTGTGTGAGGCGCTCAAATCCCACATTTCCCTTCTTCATTGCCCTAGCAGAGGTTCTCCACAAGGGCCCCACCCCTGCAGCAAACTTATACCTGGACATACAGGCATTTCCATACATCCTCTGAAATCTAGGCGGAGGTTCCCAAATCTCAATTCTTGACTTCTGTGCATCTGCAGGCTTAATACCGCGTGGAAGCTGCCAAGGCTTGGGGCTTACACCCTCTAAAGCCATGACCTGAGCTGTACTTTGGCCACTTTTAGCCATGGCTGGAGCAGCTGGGACACAAGACACCAAGTCCCAAGACTGCACACTGGAAGAGAGGTTTGGGCCCGGCCCATAAAACCATTTTTCCCTCCTAGGTCTTTGGGCCTGTGATGAGAGGGGCTGCCATGAAGGTATCTGACATGCCCTGGAGAGGTTTTTCCCATTGGCTTGGTGATTAACATTTTGCATCTCATTACTTATGCAAATTTCTGCAGCCAGCTTGAATTTCTCCCCAGAAAATGGGGTTTTCTTTTCTATTCCATCATCAGGCTGCAAATTTTCTGAACTTTTATGCTTTGCTTCCCTTGTAAACATAAGTTCCAATTCCAAACTATGTATTTGTGAATACATAAAACTGAATGCTGGCCAGGCGCGGTGGCTCATGCCTGTAATCCCAACGCTTTGGGAGGCCAAGGAGAGTGGATCACCTGAGGTCAGGAGTTTGAGACCAGCCTGGCCAATGTGGTGAAACCCTGTCTCTACTAAAAATACAAAAATTAGTCAGGCATGGTGGCTGGTGCCTGTGATCCTAGCTACTCAGGAGGCTGAGGCAGGAGAATCTCTTGAACCCGGGAGGTGGAAGTTGCAGTGAGCTGAGATCACTCCATTGCACTCCAGCCTGGGTCACAAGAACAAAACTCCATCTCAAAAAACAAAACAAAAAACAAACAAACCCACAAAAATGAATACTTTTAACAGCACCCAAGTCAGCTTTTGAATGGGTTGCTGCTTAGAAATTTCTTCTGCCAGATGCCCTAAATCATCTCTCTCAAGTTCAAAGTTTCACAAATCCCTATGGCAGGGGCAAAATGCTGCCAGTCTCTTTGCTAAAACATAACAAGAGTCACCGTTGCTCTAGTTCCCAACTAGTTCCTCATCTCCATCTGAGACCCTCAGCCTGGGCTTTATTGTCCATGTTGCTATCAGCATTTTGGTCAAAGCCATTCAACAAGTCTCTAGAAAGTTCCAAACTTTCCCACATTTTCCTGTTTTCTTCTGAGCCCTCCAAATTATTTGAACTTCTGCCTGTTACCCAGTTCCAAAGTGGCCTCCACATTTTTGGGTATCTTTACAGCAGCACCCCACTCTACTAGTACCAATTTACTGTATTAGTCTGCTATCATGCTGCTAATAAAGACATACCTAAGACTGGGTAATTTACAAAGGAAAGAGGTTTAATTGACTCACAGTTCCACATGGCTGGGGAGGCCTCACAATCATGACGGAAGGTTAATGAGGAGCAAGGTCACATCTTACATGCCTGCAGGCAAGAGGGTATGTTCAGGGGAACTCCCTTTTATAAAACCATCAGATCTCATGAGACTTATTCACTATCATGAGAACAGCACAGGAAAAACCCATCCCCCATGATTTGATTACTTCCCACTGAGTCCCTCCCATGATACATGGGGATTATTACAATTCAAGGTGAGATTTGGGTGGGGACATAGAGCCAAACCATATCAGTTAGTATATTGTAGTTGATGAACCCATATTTGTACATTATTATTAGCAAAATCTACAGTTTACATTAAGACTCAGTCTTTGTGTTTTATAGTTATATGAGTTTTTATACCACCATATATATTTCAGGAATTCCAATTCTCTTCCCTTTAGCACATTAAATAACTGGATAAAAATAAATCAATCAATCAGTCAAATGTATTCATTCTTTCAGTCACTACATTTATTAACTCATGTATTCTTTAATAGACATTTGGTAAACATAAACTCTAGGTCAAGAATTCACTGTAATTTAATTGCTTCAAGCATTTTCCTGACTCAGGCTTAATATGGATATTTTTTAATCACTCTCTTTTCTTCCTCACTCAAGGATATTGTCTGATTTTACTGGTGAGCGCTGAAATGTTCTGTATTAGAGAGACTGATAGTCTTTGCATTTTGGTGGGCTAATACTGCATTGTGTCAGCAAAAGTTCATTGGTTTATGTGTGTTTTATTTACTATTTTATTGTTTTTTTTTTTTTTTTTTTTTTTTTTTGAGACGGAGACTCTCTCTGTCGCCCAGGTTGGAGTGCAGTGGTGTGATCTCGGCTCACTGCAAGCTCCACCTCCCGGGTTCATGCCATTCTCCTGCCTCAGCCACCGGAGTAGCTGGGACTACAGGCGCCAGCCACCACGCATGGCTAATTTTTTTGTATTTTTAGTAGAGACGGTGTTTCACCATGTTAGCCAGGATGGTCTCAATCTCCTGACCTCGTGATCCGCCTGCCTTGGCCTCCCAGAGTGCTGAGATTACAGGCGTGAGCCACCGCGCCTAGCCCTGTTTTATTGGTCGTTAAGCAACTCTGCAAAACAATCTACAGGCTTTATAAGCTTGTGCAATGTAGCATCTGTATCTGATCATTAAGAAATCTGGAAATTATATCTTCCCCCTTTTTCCTTCCATTAGACAGATAAGCATGATTAAGCAATAAAGCAATAGCTGCTATTATGATTATCTTTGGATTCACCTGGACTTCCTTATTTCCTTTCTAACATGTTTTTCTGGTGGAAGAACTGTATGTTAATTCATGCTGAGGAAGATGAAATTGGTGGTGGCCAACGTTGATAACTGTGGTCCTAACGGAAATGCATGTGTTCCTACAAAATAATCCCTGTTCAGGCTGGGCGCGGTGGCTCACGCCTGTAATCCCAGCACTTTGAGAGGCTGAGGCGGGCGGATCACAAGATCAGGAGATCAAGACCATCCTAGCTAACAAGGTGAAACCCCACTTCTACTGAAAATACAAAAAATTAGCCGGGCATGCTGGCAGGCCTGTGTAGTACCAGCTATTCAGGAGGCTGAGGCAGGAGAATCGCTTGAACCTGGGAGGCAGAGCTTGCAGTGAGCTGAGATCGTGCCACTGCACTCCAGCCTGGGCGACAGAGTGAGACTCTTTCTCAAAAAAATAAAATAATAATAATAATAATAATCCCTGTTCAATTGCAGTCAATTAAGAAACATCTCCAAAATAGGCAATTATTTAAGCAAACTTTAAATATTTAATTGTTTCTTCGTGTACAGAAATGTAGTCAACAGTCTGGCATCCTGGCTGTAAGTCAGAAATTTGTCATTCTTTCCAAATTAGAAACAATGCTGAGTTATCCCCAGGGAACGCCACTGAGAGACAATTTCACATGTTTAATGTGCTTGTATTTATCTTTTAATGTGGGCATCTTTGATGAATCATTAATAAGAGGAGAAAAAATCCCTTCCAAAACTAGTTAGTGGCTGACATCACACCTTACCTGGGCATTGATGGAAAAGTCAAATTTTGTTTATGTCTCATTCCAAGTCTGGCTAATGGATCCTTGGTTCACACTGAACTATAAGAAAAACAATCGATTATGGTAAAATGGGAAGAGCAATGGAAAACAAGAATCTGCAGTTCTGATTATGGATTTGTGTGCAATTGCCACTCTCCATTACTTTAGGAAAACTCTTCAATAAGCAACATAGATCTCAGAATCTACATAAAAAAGATTGTTCTAAAAGTCTAAAACTACCATGTGTTTGGAATCAATCTTACCTACCTACTCTAACGTTATTCCAACAGTCTAATTCTCCATGATATGACTTGTGTTGCCAGGGTAGGCCATACTGTCTATGTGTGTAAGAGAAAAGCATTCTCTGCCTTTTTATTATTATTATTAACTTTACTTTTCAATAAATAGTTACTGAGTTTTTCTAAGTAACAAGTACCATGTTAGATGTTGTGGAATGCAAAGACTATCCTTTTTACAAAAGAAGTCAATTGGCCCAGCACGGTGGCTCATACCTGTAATCTCAACACTTTGGGAGGCTGAGGCAGGTGGATCACCTGAGGTCAGGAGTTCTAGAACAGCCTGGTCAACATGGTGAAACCCCATCTCTACTAAAAATACAAAAATTAGTTGAGCGTGGTGGCATGCACCTGTAGTCCCAGCTACTCAGGAGGCTGAGGCAGGAGAATCGCTTGAACCGGGAAGCAGAGGTTGCAATGAGCTGAGATCGTGCCACTGCACCCCAGCCTGGGTGACAGTGAGACTTCATATCAAAAAAAAAAAAAAAAAGAAGTCAATCATAACTTTGGAGAAATCAACCTTAGTAATATTAATGTTAATTAAGTACATATGCTCTCTTGACTATGTTTGGAATTCTTAAATAGGTAAAAGTAAAAAAAACAGATTAAAAACTCCTGAAAACCCTAATTATGCAAAGAAAATTCAATTTGCTAGCTTTATTTTTATTTTTATTTTATGTTCTTGGGTACATGTGCAGGATGTGCAGGTTTGTTACATAGGTAAACATGTGCCATGGTGGTTTGCTGCACCTATTAACCCATCACCTAGGTATTAAGCCCAGCATACATCAGCTGTTTGTCCTAATGCACTCCTTCCCCCCACCCCACCCCTGGAGAAGCCCCAGTATGTGTTGTTCTCCTCCCTGTGTCCATGTGTTCTCATCATTCAGCTCCCACTTATAAGTAAGAACATGTGACATTTGTTTTTCTGTTCCTGAATTAGTTTGCTGAGGATAATGGCTTCCACTCCATCCATGTCCCTGCAAAGGACATGATCTCATTCATTCTTATGGCTGCATAGTATTCCATGGTGTATATGTACCACATTTTCTTTATCCAGTCTATCACTGATGGGCATTTGAGTTGATTCCATGTCTTTGTGATTGTGAATAGTGCTGCAATGAACATAGTATGCATGTATTTCTGTAATAGAATGACTTATATTCCTTTGGGTATATACCCAGTAATGGGATTGCTGGATCAAATGGTATTTCTAGTTCTAGATCTTTGATGAATTACTACACTGTTTTCCACAATGGTTGCTAATTTACATTCCCACCAACAGTGTAAAAGCATTCCTATTTCTTTGCAACCTTGCCAGCAACTGTTGTTTCTTGACTTTTTAAGCATCTCCATTCTGACTGGTGAGAGATGGTATTTCATTGTGGTTTTGACTTGCATTTCTCTAATGATCAGTGATGTTGAGCTTTCATTCATATGTTTATTGGCCACATGAATGTCTTCTTTTGAGAAGTGTCTGTTCATGCCCTTTGCCCACTTTTTAATAGGGTTGTTTGTTTTTTTCTTGTAAATTTGTTTAAGTTATTTGTAGATTCTGGATATTAGACTTTTGTCAAATGGATAGATTGCAAAAATTTTCTCCCACTCTTTAGGCTGCCTGTTTGCTCTGATGATAGTGGTTTTTTTTGTTGTTGTTGTTGTTTGTTTGTTTGCTGTGCAGAAGCTCTCTGATTAGATCCCATTTGTCAATTTTTGCTTTTGTTGCAATTGTTTTTGGAAATTTCATCATGAAATCTTTGCCTGTGCCTGTGTCTTGAATGCTATTGCCTAGATTTTCTTCTAGGGTTTTTGTTGTTTTAGGTTTTATATTTAAGGCTTTAATCCATATTGAGTTAATTTTTGTATAAGGTGAAAGGAAGGGGTCCAGTTTCAATTTTCTGCATATGACTGGCCAGTTCTCCCAATCCTTTCCCGATTACTTGTTTTTGTCAGGTTCATTGAAGATCAGATGGTTGTAGATTTGTGGTCTTATTTCTGAGTTCTGTATTCTGTTCCATGGGTCTATGTGCCTGTTTTTATACCAGTACCATACTGTTTTGGTTACTGTAGCCTTGTAGTATACTTTGAAGTCCAGTAGCATGATGACTCCAGCTTTGTTCTTTTAGCTTAGGATTGTCATTGCTACAGAAGCTCCTTTTTGAATCTATATGAATTTTACAATAGTTTCTTCTAATTCTGTGAAGAACGTCCATGGTAGTTTAATGGGAACAGCACTGAATTTGTAAATTACTTGGAGCAGTATGGCCATTTTCATGATATTGATTTTTCCTATCCATGAGCATGGAATGTTTTTCCATTTGTTTGTGTCCTCTCTGATTTACTTGACCAGTGGTTTGTAGTCCTCCTTGAAGAGGTCCTTCACTTCCCTTGTTAGCTGTATTCGTAGGTATTTTATTCTCTTTGTAAATTTGCTAGCTTTTGTATGAGATAGTGGGCTAAAGATGATAAAAATTCCTCTCATCTGCCCAAATTTCCATCAGGAATTTGCTTTGTAGACTCAGGGGAAAATCGTATTTTGTTAAAAATAGTTTTATAGTGTCACATGCATTCAGTGATACACACACACACACACTGCAGAACATCCAAACATTGAGTACCTATATAGGGGAAGAAAAATAATTTTCTTCTTCTCAAGCGTTTTGCTGTGACTTCCTGTAACCAAAGACAAATTAACAAGATAAGAAACAGAAGTTTGATAACATGTATACCTCTTGTGCACATGGGAGATAACCTGGAGAAATAAATAAACTTCTAGACTAAATTTTAAAGAATTGTCTTAGACTTCAGGCTTAAATGTCATCATTCTCCAAAACAAAGAAGTATGCAGTGAAAGGTAAGGTAAGTACGCAGTGAAAGGTAAGGTTAAGACCCGTGAAAAGTGCTACTACAAAACAGGAAAATGTTTGTTATGCAGATTTAAGTCTATGCCTTTTCCATTGATTAAGAGTCTCTAGTAATTTAGAGCTAGCCTTCTCTTAGGTTGTCTTATGTGTCTTAGGAGACACCTTTACAAGTAAAGATTTCCTTTGTAGGTGTAAATTTATCTTAGAAAAGGGTAGGTAACTTTTCAAAGCTTCTCCTGTGTCTATAATTTCTTAACATAACTAGTTAAAATTATCTTTATGCTAAGGAGGCGTACTGGAGTGGCATAGTTAGGTTTCCTACAGTCATATTTTGGGGTGGCATATTCTGAGCCCCATCACCTGTATTTGCCATGTGGTATACTTAGTACTTCCCTAAAAATTATCCAATTTTTTTCTTCACAACAATCTTGTAAGCTACTTATTATTATCCGCCTTAATCTGTTCTGAGATAACTGAAACCTTTAGAGTTTGAACTTCTGTAAGATAGAGGCTGACATTCAAGCTAGTCAGGTCTCAAAGACAAAGATTTTTTTTTTCCTATTATAAAAACAGAATAAATTAGTGAATGAAACCTCGAAAGCAAGTTTTCTGTTATCCAAGCTGTTACAGAGATGCAGGAAGATGATGGGTGCCAAAAGAGTGTTCTGACTCAGCAGCAGCCACTTGATTGGAAGAGGGGAAAATTCACTCTCTTTGAAGTAGGATTTCATTTGGGGCTAATATAATAGAACGAGTTAGAGAATATTAGAATTCTTAAAGCAATCTCTTACACATAACAGTGAAAGGTCAAATGTGGACTTTCATGCAAAGAATATGAATTCAATTCTCACAGCTTTGTGCTGGTATTACCCATAAGGAGCTATGAAGAACAGCAATTGATTTCTCCCCTTTCTTTTTCATAATCAGAGCACATATTCACAACCAATGCAACAAGACTACTACCTTGCATTTTCCTAGTACCCATCTCTCAGCTTCAAGAGCATTATACATTTTTAAAATTATAATTAGTTCTCTCACTCTTCCTGGGAGTTAACTGCTCCATATCATCCCGAACCCACAAATGAGTTAGCAGAGACAGCTTGGACTTATGTGGCATCTGGATAAGTGCCAAGTAATTGGAACAGCCTTGAGTATGGTGAATCACGCCTCTGAAGTCAGGCAGATCTGAGCTTTAATCCAGTGAATGAATTTCTAAACATGTTTGTGCCTTATTTTCCATATCTTTAAATGAGATAATAATAGAACATACTTCATAGGGTTATTGTGAAGATTAAGTGAGTGAACAAGTGTGAAGTGCTTGGCACATTTCTAGTTTACAATGTAGTTCATGAGGAGTTAATGTGTAATAATAATTACAATAATAATAATTTGATAGCAAACATTCATATTTCTAAGTGCATTACTCTAGTCAGAATACCAGCCACTTTAAAAAACATACCTGTTTTACACATTAATGTAAAATTTTTGGTGTGAAAAAGTACATATTCTCTCCTTGCACCCAAAACATTAATTATAAAAAGTAATTAATTACTACAGAATTCATGCTGAATGACAACAAAAAATGCCCATTGGCATTACCGAATTTTTTAAAAATGACTCTTGTTAAGATAACTGTCATATTCAATATTCAATTTGTAATTTATTTTCAACCTTTAATGAATCATTGAGAGTGATTAACAAGAAGCTTTCTTTTATGTCATACATTTTTTTTCTGTCAGATAAGCTTTCAAAACCTCTTCCTCTAGGCAAACTGTAAGAAGGGAAATTTAAATAACTGGCAAATGAATGAATTAATTATATATCAAATCTTGTATCTATAATTCTTTCTTTATTTTAAAACTTTACTGATACTGAGAATAGGTCATCATTTTTTACTCCTTTCATACATAACACTTCATCTCTAAATATATTTAAAGATTGTGTAATTATTTCAGAGAGTAAATCATCTTATTTACCTTCAGGCCTATTTTTTCAGTAAAAGTATCCTGTCATTCAACAAAAAGCCAAGAAATCATGAGTGCTAATAATGTGTATATAATGCTATGTGAGAGAGACATTAACTTCTAATTATTCTTAAGTAGTCTGATCTAGGTAACCCTTAATAGCAATTTGTGATTATCACTCTATCACAACTTATAGTTTTTACCTCTTTACTTGTAATTCTTTCCCATTAAACTGTAAATTAATGAGTGTAAGACCCAGTAAGAAATTGACATTTAGAAGTTGCTAAATAAGAGATTCTTGAATGTATGAATACTTAATAAACAATCGAATGAATGGATGGTTATATGTGTGGATAGATCATTGGATGGATGAGGTGGCATGGAGACAGTGAAAAGCATGCCCCCCTTTACCATTACCTAGCCATTAGATTTTATACAAAACATGAAATTACTAAATATCAGTTGCCTCTTTTGAAAAATAATAGAGATTTCTACCCTTATAATTCAGTCTATGTTTGTATGTTTTGTGGTAGAATTTATACTCCACCTGTTCACTCTTTCTCTCTTAATAAAGAGGCCAGAATATGCCCTGGAGATTGTCATTAGCACCTTAGAGTAAGAAGGATAAGAATATCTGCATAATTTCCTGGCAAGAATAATGAAGCAAGAAATGTGATATGTAGTTTAGTCTAACGACCTTGTAAAATACAAGTGTTCAGAAAAAGATGGTATTAAACTTAAATTTTGGTGAAGCTGTCTTAAAATTGTAAAATTTTGAATTAAAAATCATCAATATGATACTTAAAGAACGTTTTAGAAATATAGAATGTTTAGATGAAGGTAAACATTCAGTCTTGACCATTCAACTACTGTCATAAAATCTCCTACATAATCTGAAAGAATATAAAAATACATTTTTAGCCTCAAATCTATCCTGAATTTTCAGTTGTTCCCCTACCCCAGTTCATGAGGCTAAGGTATTTTTGAGCACTAAGGCAGTGTTGACCAATGTCTAAGAACATGGTCAGTTTTCTAAGGCTGTTGTCATAAAGAAGAAAGAAGAACTATGATTAGGTCGGGCACGGTGGCTCACGCCTGTAATCCCAGCACTTTGGGAAGCGGAGGCGGGCGCATCACGAGGTCGGGAGATCAAGACCATCCTGGCTAACACGGTGAAACCTCGCCTCTACTAAAAATACAAAAAATTAGCTGGACGTGGGGGCGGGCTCCTGTAGTGCCAGCTACGTGGGAGGCTGAGGCAGGAGAATGGCGTGAAAACAGGAGGTGGAGCTTGCAGTGAGCCAAGATCGCGTCACTGCACTCCAGCCTGGGAAACAGAGAGAGACTCCGTCTCAAAATAAATAAATAAATAAGAACTATGATTAAAACAAAATAATCCCTAGTTTCAATCCAGTCCCTGTGATTATATTAAGAAAGGACATGAAAAATAAATAAATAAATAACGGCCGGGCGCAGTGGCTCACGCCTATAATCCCAGTGCTTTGGGAGGCCGCGGCAGGTGGATCACCTGAGGTGAGGAGTTTGAGACCAGCCTAGCTAACATGGTGAAACCCCGTCTCTACTAAAAATACAAAAAAAAAGTAGCTGGGCGCGGTGGCACGCGCCCGTAATCCCAGCTGCTGGAGAGGCTGAGACAGGAGAATCGCTTGAACTCCGGGTAGGGGAGGTCGCGGTGAGCCGAGATCTCGCCATTGCACTCCAGCCTGCGCGACAGATTGAAACTCCATCTCAAAAAAAGAAAAATAACTTAGTGAGAAAGAGTTGAGAAATAATGGTTTCCCTTGATTCTAAGTCTACTAAATCAAGGGATTTAGCACCATCTCAATGCTGTACTCTTGTCTTACTTCTCAATAGTGATTGTAGCAGCTGGCAATTATCCTAGTTCTTTCAACAACTGGGTTTTGACCTTGAAATCAGAGTCTCCATTCTCATTACTGGCTACAGCCTGTCCACTAATTTTTTATATCCGCCATTATTCTAGAATGTAACCAAATTCTTACTTTAACTCTCTTAAATAGGCAATCCATATACTTGGTCTAGTTGTGCTGTTAGTTAATGGTATCATGCCCTTCTTTCTTTTTGCCATGTGTTTTACCCTCTTATATTTGGACTTAAACCCTTATGTTACACACATATCTAAATTAATTGTCCCATTACTTCACACCATTCTGAAAATATGCCTAAATTATTTCTGCTTACTTTCTTTTCTGGTCAGCTATTTGCCTATGATGTACACTTATGACCCGATTTCTTTCTATTGAGGGTAGTAGTTTTGGAGAAACAAAGATAAAATCCATTCTTTAGTTTGTTCATTCATTCTTTATACATATTTACTTGGTATTCTCAAAGTGCCAGTCACTCTTTTATTTGGTATTGGGATAATAGAGCAGAAGTTGTAGAATGGTATGAGGCGTAAATATATAAACCATGATTATCCATTAATTTACATAATGCATATTAAGTAGCACATATTCTGGGCTAGACAACATGTTGTTTAGTATTGTGTAACAAAAATGAATAAAATAGCTTCTTCCCTCAAAAAATTGTTGGAATAAATAGACATGAAAACAGATAATTTAATGCTATGTGACATATCTGGTAATAGAATTAAAGAGGAAAATATAGAAGCAGAGTTTGATAAAATATGATACAGGCAAGGTAAGAAGTTTTTCTGGTATATTGAGAAGGTTGGCTTTAAAGGAATATAGCAAATCAAAGCTGTTTACTAACAAAGGAGCCAGGCATAGGTTGTTTGAATTCAAATTCCTTCTCCACTCGTTAACTTGCAGACCATGAGTGTGTAATCTCTCTAAGTGCTGGTTGATGCATCTATAATGCGAGGAAAATAGAACCTAAGTCATAGGGTTGTTGTGAGGAATGATGAGATAATTCATATACCTTGTGCATAGTTTATACTCAGTAAACATTTGCCACTATTATTCTGTAATCAAAGAGATTCTATAATCAAAAGAGGATTTTAAGCAGGAGAATTATGTAGCCAAAACTGTTTTAAGTGGAGCATACTACAAATTTTCAGGAGAATATTTTGAAGAACATGGACATAAACCCATTGGTAATGTGTATCAGGAACTGATGCTTGTGGAGGAGGCTTTGGCAAAGTTGAACATCATGGATACATCAGGCTTTATCTATAGTGTGAATGGGGACACCCATGGGAGAGCATATGAAATGGATAAATCATTTGGCTGAAGATGGAATTGCATAGAACACTAAAATTTAAGGGATAATATCAGAAAAACAAAGGGCTATGAAGGATATAAAGAAGAATGGCCAGTGATGTGCTTGGTAATAGACACAATCACAACCTAGAAATGGGTGGCAAGAAGAAGGTTGAGTAAAAACCAAGCTCCAGGCCAGGGCTACTTTAGAACTCATGATATGTCAGTTGATAAGTTAGGGATGATGCTAAACTAAAAGTTATTTTCACGGTGTCATGAATTCCCAGAAAATAATGTGCTCCGTCATATTTCTTTAAGTTAAATACCACCTTGATTAATACGAGATCTGGTTATGCTATTAGAGAGAAGTCTAACCAACATTTTTGTATTTTTTCTTAAAGGATTTTGCAGAAAAGAAGTCCACAGCAAAGGCCCTGGAAGATGTAAAGGCAAACTTCTACTGTGAATTATGTGACAAGCAGTATCACAAACACCAGGAGTTTGACAATCATATTAATTCTTATGACCATGCTCATAAGCAGGTAAGCCAAAGTGGGAAAAGTCCTTCATATTCCTGTATTTATACCTTCAGAACAGAACTGTATGAATTTGACCTTATTTACTGCCATATAAGACTGTGAGGTGAGAACATTTTATGTCTTTTTTTCCCCCCTGGAAAGGTTATGTTTTGTGTTCAAATGTTATCCAAAGTCATTTTTTCCTAGAAATACTATAAAGCTGGAGGTAAACTTATAGATAATCTAAGAGTAGACTGACATATTTATTTTAGAATTATATTCAGTTAACCCTTAAACAACACAGTGGTTAGGAATGTCAGTCAAAAATCTGCATATAACTTTTGCAGTTAAAAATCTGCATATAATTTTTGATTCCCTCAGAAATTTACTAGTAGCCTACTGTTGACCAGGAAGAAGTTTACTGTAACATAAACAATCCATTAATGCATGTTTTATATATATGTATTATATACTGTATTATTACAATAAAGTAAGCCAGAGAAAAGAAAATGTTATTAAGAAAATAAGGAAGAGAAAATATTGTTACTATTCATTAAGTGGAAGTGGATCATCATAAAGGTCTTCACTTCATTGTCTTCATGAGGAGTAGGCTGGGGAGGAAGAGAAAGAGGAGGAGTTGGTCTTGCTGTCTCAGGGGTGGCAGAAGTCAAAGAAAATCCACATGTAAGTGGACCAATTCAGTTCAAACCTATGTTGTTCAAGGGTCAACTGTATGTAGGGAAACCAGGACCCAGGAAAAATAATGTCTTATTCAAAGTTACTTAACTAGTTAGTGAAAGATTTAGAATCCTGGACTAGTACTAGGACAGAATCTATTGCAGAATCTATTATAGTCTACATCTTTCAAGGATTCTAAGTTATAGGAAATATTAGGTCTTTGGGAAAGCAATTCTCAATAAAAGATTACATTTTCCTAAGCATACTCTCTTAAGAAAGTCAAAATTGTTATTTAATAAATGAAACATTGAAAACAGGCAAACAAAAAATCCAAAAGGGAAAAGTCTGGGGTAATCACAGGTGAAAACATTTCAGTTTATTTACTTGAAAGATCATATGGGCATCTATATTATTAGTGTGGATATACTCCATATGGCTGCTTATATTACCTACTCTCCAAATGTGAAAGAAGAGGCTATTGTTCTCATCTGGTTAGATGTTATCCTTGCTAATTGAGGTATGGCGATACTGGCAATTTAGGAATGTTAAATACCACCAACTGAGAAAAAAAATTTCATGTGGCCAAAGATTATTGCTAACAGCTGTAACAAGGTACACATTCCTGATACCAAATGGACCTGGCATGTTGGAATGTGTGGGTGAGTCTCGTATACTCTATCTCAAATATTTATTCAGATTAAACAAAAATAAATATTTCATCAGACATCACTAGCATTGTATTGAGTGTATGCTAAATATATATGTGTATATATATATGTGTGTGTGTATATATAGTATATGTGTGTATATATGTACATACATATGTATATACATATATATGTATATACATATATATGTATATACATATACATATGTATATACATATATATGTATATACATATATATGTATATACATATATATGTGTGTATATATATACTTGGGATATATCCTTGGGAAATGCAAGCCTGACAAAGACACAGCTTTTATCCTTAAAAGTAAGATATATGTATATAGTTGGCTTCATTTCTCTGACAAGGGCAAGATAATGAGGTAAATTGTTTTAGGATTGTAATTCCCAAATCCTAGTGTGCATAACAGTGACCTCAGAATATGTTAATTGTTCAGATTCCCAGAATCTTCCTCAGATATTCTAGTTCAATAATTCTGAGATAGAGTCTAGCAATCTATATTTTAAAATGAATTGAAAATGAAAAATTTCAAATGTATATAAATGTGAACTAATGGCTATCACCCAACTTCAATGATAATCAATCTTGCTTGATTTATACCACCACCGCTCACCACACCTCCACCACTGTTATATTATTTTGAAGCAAGTGCCAGATGGTATATCATTTTATCTAAAAGTATTTCAAGATATATGGTGATGCTTTAAAATTGATGCTTTGATTATTATCTAACCTAAAAATCAACAGTAAATTTTTAAATACCAGTTAGTGCTCTTGTTACCTTAGTGGTCGCATAAATGATTTGTGAATTTGAATTCATTGAAATTAGGATCCCTAAATATCCACACTTTTGGTTGGCATGTCTTGAAGTTTATTTTGGTATATTTTAATCTATAAGTTTTTCCATCTCTTTTAAAATTGTACATTTTGCAGTTCCTTTCCCACATTTGGGATTATGCAAAATTCTACTCACTGTTATCTTTCAACATTTTCCTTGGTTTCCTTTTGACTGGTTTTTATGGATAGAGATTTGGCCAAATTCAGACATATTTTTTTCATGGCAAGAATATATTAGAGGGTATTTTGTGTCCTTCCATAAGGAGGCATATAATGTCTGGTTGTCTCTCTTTTTATAATCTTAAGTTTGATGAGTGAGTTGAGGTACTATCAGATTATTGATCCATTTATCATTAAGTTTCCACTGGCTTTTTTCTCACTAATGATTTCGTAGACATCAATGATCATTTGCTCAAATATCTTTATTTGTATTTGTAAAATGATGATTCAAATTCTTTTACCCCTGCTACATATATTAGATAGACTATGTCTGTAAAGAGAAACTTCTTATAAGCACCACCCCCTGTGGGATTTTATGCAGGTGGCCTTCAGGCTGAATATTAAGAAAAATTTATTCAGGGATTCAGAGAAATAAAGACCAGGAAAGGTCTCATGCAACAGTGGGATTTGATTTGTGCCTTACACATGTATAAATAGATGTTAAAATAGAGGATCAAGGTGAGATGGCATTCTTGTCAGTGGAAATAGAAGCTAAGGTGAGAAAATTGAAGAGCATGAGGCATCTTTTGAGAACTGTAGGAAGTATTGAACTACCTGGGGTGAATCTTCCAGACCAGGTCTGCATGCCACAGCATCCCGTGTACTCTGGAATCCTGCCTAATCAATTTGTTTTTTATCATTTTCTTCAATCTTATTTCTATTAGCTATCTAACATATTGATAAACAACCTTCCTCAATCTTTCTATTCTATTCTATTCTGTCTATGTACACACTTCCGTCTTTCATTTATTTGCTTGTTTCATTTGTTTGTTTATTGACTTTCTGTCATTCTAACTTTCCTGGGAATTCTCCTTCATTAAACAATGATTCGGTTTCTACTGTGTGCTACTGTGTTCATTGTGAAAAAGCGACACATTTGGCCTCCACCTTCAGGGAGCTGGTAATCTAATTGAAGAGAAGACAAGTCAGTAGATCTTGTGATACATTAATTTAAGTGTTGTAAAAATTTTATACGTAGGACACTTAAAAGAGAGCACACAAAACTGATTCCAGAAAGAAGAGAAGATAAATGAGCTGAATTTCTTAAAGACTGAATAGAAGCTAACTGTGTACTCAAGAATAATAGGTCCTATATGGTAGAAAACCTATTATCAAGGCATGGGGGCAGTTAAAAAGCATAATATATGAAGGAGCAAATGATTCACTGTGGCTGCTTAAGGCCATCATCACTCTCTTGGGGATCACTTTAGAAATCTTTGAAACTGCATCCTATTTACCTCCTCTTTTTGCAGTGCATCTTGTCCTCATTTTTCATTTTGCATTCTCATTTCCACCATCATAATTAATCTCACTTCTAAATTATTGCTCAGGTCTTCAAACTGGACTACCCACCTCCAGTATTTTTCCTGCTCCACACCATCCACTTATGACCAGATAAGTCTCTTCAAACTACCCAATTTATATGATCACTTTTTTCCTAGGAAATCTTTAGTGCTTGATGACTGATTTTTGAAAGGGTCTGAACTACTTATCATGCTATTCAAATCCACAATCTGGCTCTTGACTCCATTTCCAGATTTATCTTCTGCAAATCCAGAATTTCCTTACAGTTTCTTCAAACATGTCTTATGCTTTCCCACATGCTCATCTTGGATCATTATCTTCCCTCTCCCTGAAGTGCCCTCTTGTCTTGTGTCTCTTTTTCAACACATACTTCTGCATATTTAATGCAGAGATTGACAACTTATATGGGATATTAAAATAGCTGAGATTTCATGGTAAACTAATTTAACACAGAATTTAAAAAATACCTTTTGCTTGAAATCTATTAATATTATTGAGAATTTTTGTATACACTTCCCACTTTAAAAAACATTGGAATAATTAAATTTGCTATAAACTTTGTTAGACTGCTTTCTTGGATAATATTGAAATACTTCCATTTAAAGATTTATTTTAGCCCAAAATATTTTGAAAATTACCTCAGTTTTGGATGAAGCTGAGTTGCACTGAAGTAAATCATGCAAAAGTATATATTTTTTCAAATTTCAAAGCTAAATTTGTCCATTTGGTTCTTTCTTCTTTAAGAGCTCTTCTTGATTGTGATGATGATTATAATGGTGGTGGTGGAAATTTGGCTATTTTTTGGCCTGAGTAATGTGAAGAGTTGCCATAATTTTATTTTCCATGTATTCAGATGAACTAGCCAGCTTCTTCTGTTGACCTTCCAAAAATATTCCCTTTTTGGTACACTTAGAAGTAAATCCAAATGCTCATGAAATCCATTTTATTACTCATCAATAGAACATCTTAGATCTGATAACGAAATAATCTTTGAATACTCTTCTCTGCTTTTCCTTCATTCATGTATAATTACTCAGGATCCCACTGCTTAATAAGTAATTTCTGAAGCATTTGTTAATATCTTCTGTCAGCATCATGTGTTTATTTTATCACAAAGATTATATTTTTCATGGTTATATTGTAATTCTAGATGAGTAAGTCAACACACAACTTCAAGAAATAAAGTAAAAGAGTATGTGATACATATATTTAAATGAATTCCATTGGAGCTTTAAAAATATTTTTCTATAATTTGAATAAAAATTAAGATTTATTATTTATTTATTTATTTATTTTTGCCCATGGCACTCCAGTATGGGCAACACAGTGAGACCTGTCTCCAAAAAAAAATTAAGACATTTTCTTACATATTATTTGTAGAGAAAGGCAGCTCATCAATAACAAACCTGATTTTTTAAATTTCTTCAGTGAGGAAAAATAATGAATTTCTAGCTTTGACAAGCCACTCTATATATAGCTCACGTTTTTGGAAACAACTCAATATCTTAGCTATTGCCTTGAACTTCTTAAAATTCTATGTAAATGTTGAGTATTATTCCTCATGCAGTTTGAATGTGTATACAAATTATAATCATTTAGATAAAGACAGAACTGTAACTATTAATATAGGTAACATGTCAATAACAGCTAATTCCTTGTGAGACTACCTAGAAGTCATAATCCCTTTCTCAAGATTGTTAGCTGCAAAGGTATTACTGGAATGAATAATACACATCCTCACATGCAGCAGAAGTCTCTCCTGCCCCAGGGACATTCTGATTCATCTCAATTTTGAAAAAACAAATGAGCCAGATCCCTGTACAATTAACCCATAAAAAATATTTTTAATAATAAAAAACAAATCCACTTTGAAACCCTCCACATGTGACGCTTAATCCTTCTAATCTCCATTTGCTTCACAATAGGATTTATTTTTACGCAGAAGGAGCTGTTCACTTGTCAAGCCCTGGATTTGAACTCCAACGGATTCTTTGTTTAAAATACTGTTTTGGATTCACCCCATCTCTACTTGCTCTGGATAACATATCAAAACAGAACTACCATTGTCATCTTGACCTTAAGAGGAAAAGACCCCAAAATTGCTAAAAGAATTTAACCTAATTACCTTTTTTTGTTTCTGCAATTTGATTTATATTTTCCCCAAGTACTGCCCAAATGATATATAGTATGTTTAAGTTATTAATCCTCTAAAAGTGGTAACAAAATGTCAAAGTGTAGATGATTGGTAGGGTCAGCAACATTGAAGAAATAAAGACTGGAGTGCCTGGAATGAATACCTTCAGTACGATAAAATAATACTATCTCCTGTTCCGTTTTGCATTCTATAAACCAAGATTCTGGCAAAGAGTGTGTGTGTGTGTGTGTGTGTGTGTGTGTGTGAGTGTGTGTGTGTGTGTGTGTATCCTGGAATCACCCAGCAGTAGTTGCAACCTTTATTAGCAGAGAAGTATAAGACAAAAGAACCAAAGGTGATCTTAGCTTCCTGCTCATATTTAACTCTCCCAAATTACTGTCTGTATCTTAGCCAAGAGGCTTTTTGCTCTCAAGGTTCTCCTTACTGAAAAATATATTAAAAATTCTGCATTCTGGCTCCTTCTGACTTCCAAATATATCAAGTAGTTTCCTTCTACCTTATGACACTGGCTATAGCGGACTGTTCCCTCTGTCTGGAAAATTCTTCTATCTGACCTTCAATGTTCTCGTTCTCTTCATTTGTGTCTCAGCTTAGATGTCATCTCTTCAGTAGGACATTTCTCTTTTACCTTAAGTAGTCAGTTACCAGTTTTCCAGTTCTAATGTCCTATTGCCACTATCAGTGGGGGTGTACCTTGTAATGGCCAGAGCCAGCTGTTCAATATTCGAGAAATTTGTGAGCTGGTTGTTTAACCATTGGTAGGTTGAAATCAGCCATAATAGGATATCTACAAACACTACAAGTCAGGGCTTTCTATGTTTTGTTTGGTTTTTCGAAAGAGTTGATAGACCAGCAGAAAACTGTTTATTACTCTTTAAAAAGAAAAAAAATTACTTTTTAAATTTTGTCCTCATACTCCACTCTCAGCTATTAACCTCATGAAGGGAAGGGCATGGTTCTACTAGCCACTGTGTCTCTAGAACTTAGAGCAATTTGTGGCACATAGTAACATTCAGTAGATTTTTTTTTAAGTGAATAAGTAGCTGAATAACTTAGTTTTTAGAGTAGACCATTTCACTCTGTCCTATGTCAGTATATTGACCTATCATTGACTAATCATTTCTTAAGTGAACAGAGTAAATACTGTGGTAAACATATGGGGTGCCTAATCTCAAGTTATTTATGATTATTGAACAAAAGGTATCATGAAATAACGCTTTTATAATTTAAGAAAATATTTGATCCCATATTATTGTTGACAAGGTGTGCTACCCTAATATGTTCAGACTTGACTTTGTGGAAAATTGCTAATCTTCAAGGACTTTTAAGCAAGCAAATGATATGACTAGATTTGTGATTTAGAAAAATAATCCTAAAAGCAGTTTATGTTGGTACACAAGAAGGAGAGCTTGGGTCTGTGATGAGATAGGCATTCAAGAGTTCAAGAGAGACAATAGGAGTCTTTATAACAATGACAATGAAGGGAAGAGAAAGGGATAGATTCTAAAAATTGTCAATGGATTACAAAATGTGAACACATGTTTTGCATAACTAGTAATCAACTAATACAAATTTGAGGAGATTTTAAAAGGTAAATTTGTCAAGCATGAAAAAAAGAATCATACCACCCGGTGTTGACAAGGTGTGAGAAAACATTGCTTATGAGGGTATAAATTGTCTTAATTCTTCAGCTTTCCACTTTTGATTATTATGAAAAGGCTTAAATTTAAATTTTTCTTACTAACAGTTCCATTTGGTAAGTATCCTAGGAAAATAATTAGATGAATTTCAAATATTTATGTATAAGGATATCTAAACTAGAAAAATACTGGAAACAATCTAAACATACAATGAAAAGAGAGAGGCTAAATTATGGTGGACTTAAACTGGAGTAATATGCTAGAATTAAACTTATGTTCTGGGTCTACTAAAAATAGATGATGTAAAATGTAATTCTTAAAAGTTATTATTGGATAATTTATGTTAAAAATCAAGAAATACAGAAGTGTAGAAAAATATTTAAAATTATTTAATAATAATTTGGTTCACATCTTTTCAGATAAGTCTCTAAATGTTTACTATCCAATCACAAACTATGATGTAACAACATAAAATGTGGTTATGCTATACATAATATTCTGTCTTCATATGTTTTCACTTAATGTTATATCTCATAAGTCCATAGAGATCTATATTTTATTGTGTTGTTAAATAAATACTCAGAATTTACATTATTGTGACTTGTAAATATTTTTCCAGCTGAGCTTCATAACGTACTATGATGACTTTATGAGTATGTCTTCTTCCTGGAGTTAGAAATTGCTTAACTCTTATATTTCATCAATTTTGCATCACTGCCTATTACTCATTCTTTCCTGAATTATATACCATATATGAGAACAAAGTTTCATTAAAAACATCACATAAGTCAGATAATCAATTAGTCCTTTCTCCCTCTTCCCCTTACGCATATATAGTAAAGGCCTCCGTCTTTCTGCTCCAATCCTGACAATTTGTCCATCAGGTCAGCTGCATAGCTATTGTTCTAGGACTTATTTTCACCATCATTTTGTAAATGCTTTTGCTTCTATCCTGGATTATACTTCTTGTTTCCTTGATCCCATGGCTTTCCATGTTTTCTTTATTTCCTTATTTTGGTGGAACCTATGCTCTAGGGCTTCCTAACAAAGGATACATATGAGATAAAATTTGGGGATCCTTGTCTATCAGTAAAAGTAAGTGTGTTTATTCTACCCTCGCAGTTGATTTATTTTCAGAGTGAGTTGTAACTTTCAGTTTTATTGTTGAGAAGCTATATGCCATCTTGTATCCTAATTGTTTCTTTCAGGAAACTTTTAAACTTTTCATCATTTCTTCCCACAACAAAAATTGGTCTAGTGCCTTCTGTATGCCCAGCACCATTCCAAATGCTGGAGATTCAGTACGGAGTGAACCAGACAATCATCTCCATCCTCATGGAGCTAACATTATAGAGAGTGTATAAAAAAGAAAGTGAACATATAAAATAAGAAAAATATATAGGATATCAGATGATCTGTATGCTATGGAGAAAAATAAAGGAGTGAAGTGTACAGAGAATACGGTGGGATAAATAGCATTTTAATTAGGGGTTGTAGTAAAGACCTTAATTAAACAGCAATTATGAACAAGGGCTTAAAGGACATGAAGGAGCCATCTCTCTGAGAGAGAGAGTGTTCCACACAGAGGGAATGCCAAATGTAAAGTTTGGGAAATAGGGCCATTTTATATTCCAAATACTCCTAACACATTAACGTTCTAGAACAACTTGCCTTTAGATGGCTTTCCAGTTATTGTGCAGGGCATTCCATGAGATCTCTCACTAGGGAAAAAAATATGTCATTTGTTTTAGAAAAGTGGTATTTTAATATTATTTCTTTGATAATACCTTCCTCTACAATCTATTTCTCTGTTTTCTTTCAAAATCTGAATACACAATTAAAAGACAAAGACTGTCATAGTGTGTCCGGAATTGGTGGGTTCTTGGTCTCACTGACTTCAAGAGTGAAGCCGCAGACCCTCGCGGTGAGTGTTTCAGCTCTTAAGGTGGCGCGTCTGGAGTTTGTCCCTTCTGATGTTCGGATGTGTTTGGAGTTTCTTCCTTCTGGTGGGTTCGTGGTCTTGCTGGCTCAGGAGTGAAGCTGCAGACCTTCACGGTGAGTGTTACAACTGATAAAGGCAGTGTGGACCCAAAGAGTGAGCAGCAGCAGGATTTATTGCAAAGAGCGAAAGAACAAAGCTTCCACAGTGTGGAAGGAGACCCCAGCGGGTTGCCACTGCTGGCTCCAGCAGCCTGCTTTTATTCTCTTATCTGGCCCCACCTACATCCTGCTGATTGGTAGAGCCAAGTGGTCTGTTTTGACAGGGTGCTGATTGGTGCGTTTACAATCCCTGAGCTAGACACATAGGTTCTCCAAGTCCCCACCAGAGTAGCTAGATAGAGTGTCCTTTGGTGCATTCACAAACCCTGAGCTAGACACAGGGTGCTGATTGGTGTGTTTACAAACCTTGAGCTAGATACAGAGTGCTGATTGGTGTATTTACAATCCCTGAGCTAGACATAAAGGTTCTCCATGTCCCCACCAGACTCAGGAGCCCAGCTGACTTCACTCAGTGGATCCCGCACCGGGGCTGCAGGTGGAGTTGCCTGCCAGTCCCGCGCTGTGCGCCCTCACTCCTCAGCCCTTGGGTGGTCCATGGGACTGGGCGCCCTGGAGCAGGGGGCAGCGCTCGTTGGGGAGGCTTGGGCGCACAGGAGCCCATGGAGCTGGGGGAGGCTCAGGCATGGTGGGCTGCAGGTCCCAAGCCCTGCCCCGCGGGAAGGCAGCTAAGGCCCGGTGAGAAATTGAGCACGGCAGCTGCTGGCCCAGGTGCTAAGCCCTTCACTGCCCGTGTCGGCAGGGCAGCCAGCGGCTCCGAGTGCGGGGCCGCAGAGCCCAAGACCACCAGGAACTCGCGCTGGCCCGGTTCCCACCTGCCCCTCTCCCTCCACACCTCCCCGCAAGCTGAGGGAGCTGGCTCCAGCCTTGGCCAGCCCAGAAAGGGGCTCCCACAGTGCAGCGGCGGGCTGAAGGGCTCCTCAAGTGCCGCCAAAGTGGGAGCCCAGGCAGAGGAGGCGCCGAGAGCGAGCGAGGGCTGTGAGGACTGCCAGCACCCTGTCACCCCTCAATAGTTCGCTAAAAAGACTCAACTCTGAGATGTCTGCAAGAAACCCACTTCAAATATAAAGACTGATTAAAAGAAAAGTAATAGAGAAACATAAACCATGAATACTAGCTGGAAGAGCAGCATTAATTTCAGGCAAAGCTGAGTTGAGAAGAAGCAAAATTTTCAGAGGTAAAGAGGAACATTACATGATGATAAAGGAATTATGTCTCCAAGAAGACATAACAATCTTTCATGTGTATGTATTCAACTAACAACAGAACATCAAAATATGTGATGCAAAATCTGATAGAAACGCAAAGAGAAACAGATGAATCCACTATTTTACTTGGAGATACCAATACCTGTTTGTCAGCAACTGACAAATCTAGCAGGCATAAAATCAGTAAGAACATAATTGAACTGTTCAGTTCCATCAGTCAATTGGATCTAACTGATATCTATAGAATACTTCATCCAACAGCATAAGAGTACACATTCGTCACCAACTCACATAAAACATTCACCAAGAAAGACTAAATTATGATTAAAAAATACACATTAAAAATTTTTAAATAAAAAAATCGTACATAATATGCTCTCAAATCACAATGTAATTAAACTAGACACCTGTAATAAATATTTGGAAACTCACAAAACCCTTGGAGATTAAAAACACATGAAATAAATAAATATCAAAAAAGTAAAAATATTTCAAGCCAAATGAAAATGAAAATATATCTTAGTAAAATTTGTGGAACGTGGCAGAGTGCTTAGAAAAAATTATAGTGTTGAATGTTATATTGAAAAAAGAAGAAATATCAAAACTTGATAATCTAAGCTCTTACCAAAAAAACTGCAAAAAGAACAGCAAATTAAATTAAAAGTAAACAGAAGAGATAAAAATTAGAGCAGAAATCAATAACACTAAAAATAAGAACCAAAGGAGAAAATCAATGAAACTAAAAGCTGGCTCTCTTAAAAAGATACAGTTAATATATCTTTAATCAGGTTAACTAAGGAGAGAGATAGACTACATGGCGGGGGTGGGGAGAGAGAAAGAGTGAGCGAGTGAGCGAGTTAGGATAATAAAGAAATAGTGACTCTGTGCCCCCAAATTTGATAACTTTGATGAAATGTCAATTTCTTAAAAGACACAATCTGTCCAAACTCATACAAGAAGAAACAGATAATCTGAATATTAAAGGAGAAAACTAAAGGTGGTGAGGTAACACGATCCAGTTTCAGAAAGTGCTATAAAACTAAGTATGTAAATAAGTAAATAAGACAGTATGGTATTGTCAAGAGAATAGATAAATAGATTAACAGAGCAGAGTAGAAATCCCAGAAATAGACGTGCACTAATATAGTCAACTCCGGCTCTTTGACAAAGAAGTAAAGGTAATTCAATGGAGAAGATATTCTGTTGAATAAATGGTGCTGAAACACCTGGACATCCACATACATCTGATTTTCTAAAAGAAGCTACAGGCCTTTTCCTAACTGTACATTATTCAAGCATTATGGTATGTGTGTAGTGGTATCTCACTGTGATTTATTCTGATTCCTCCAAAAACTAATAATATGAAACATATTTTCATTTGCTTATTTAATATTTACATATCTTTTTTGGTGAAGTTTCTATTCACAAATTGTGCTAATTTTTCTAACTTGGTTGCTTGCCTTTATTGTTTAAGAATTTTTAAAGTTCTTCATATATTTTGAATGCAAATCCTTTATGAGATACAAGATGTATAAATACTTTCTCCCAAAATTGTGAAATATTTTTATATTTCTCTGAATATTTTATAATTTTAGTTTTCTAATATAGGTCTGTGATCTAATTTTGAGTATTAATTTTTGTGCATAGTGTGAGGCAAGGGCCCAAGTTCAATTTTTTTCTTATAGATATCCAGTTGTTCCAACATAATTTGAGGAAAATGCTATTTGTGTCTCATGGATTTACTTTGGAAGCACTGTTTGAAGATTATTATTCATAAATGTATAAGTTTATTTCTACATTCTCTATTTCATTACTTTGACTTATATGTTTATGCGTATGTCAATACCACGCTATCTTATTTGCTGTAACTTTATAGCAAGTTTTGAAATTAGATAGTATGAGTTCTCCAAATTTGCTCTTGTTTTTAACAATTGTCTTAGCGATTCTAAGTCATTTGAGTTTTGATATAACTTTTGGATTCTGTTTGCAATTTCTAAAGCCAACCTATTTGGATTTTGATAGGAATTGCACTAAATTTAGATTAATTTGATGGAATTTTAATCCTTAACCATATCGAGTCTCCCAATTTATACATATATGTCTCTGTTTACTTAAATTGCCTTTAATTTATTGCAGAAATCTTGTGTAGTTTTTATTTTACACATTTGTTAAATATGACACGTATTTTAGTGATTTTTATGCTATTTGAAAGGGAATTTTAAGTTGACTTTCTGATTGTTTGTTGCCACTACATGAATAGCCAATAGATTTTTTATATTAATATTACTATTTTATATTGATCCTGTAATTTTGTTCAACTTGGTTGTTAGTTCTAGCATCTTTTTTGTTAGACTTTTAGGATTTTATGTATATAAGAACATGTCATCTACAAATAAAGCCAGTCTTACTTCTTTCTTTTTGAGCTATATGCCTGCACTTATGTTGTTTCTTGCACAGAATTCCAATGTGGTGTTGAATAAAATTTGCAGAAATGGCCACTTTTGTGTTCTGAATCTTAGGTAGAGATAATTCTTTTGACATTGAGTATGATATTAGTTATAGGTTTTTAATATATACCCTTTATGAGAATGAAAGCGTTTTTTTTACTCCTAGTTTATTGAGAGGGTGTTATATTTATTTTGAAATTATAATCGGGATTCTGTTTTGCCAGATGCTTTTTTTTGCGTCTACTGAGATGAATGTGTGGTGCTTGCTCTTTATTCTGTTCATGAGGTATAAGATATTAATTGATTTTTTGGATATTAATTCAACCTTGCATTTCTGGAGTAAATCTCACTCATGGTGTATAATATCTTTTTTATAATTTATAGGATTTAAAATTGACGATGATTTGTTAAGGATTTTTGTGTTTCTGTTCTTGAGAGAAATATAGTTCACTTTCTTGAGATGTGTGTGTGGCTCTGGTGTCGAATACTAGAATTAGAAATGAGTCGGAAATGTTTCTTGCTCTTCCAATTCCTGAGTTTCTGTGGAGTTATTATTCATTCTTTAAATGTTTAATAGAATTTCCCAGTGAAGCCACTTTTAGGTACTCTTTTCTTTACTTAATGAAAATTTGTGGAGATCTTTCTATTTCTTCTTGGCTCGATTTTGGCAATTTCTGTCTTTGTAGGTATTGTCCAGTTCATGTATGTCGTCAAAAAGTTGTTGGCATAAAATTATATACAATATTTTATCATAATACTTTTAATATACCCTATCTAACATTCCCTACATTATTTGCTTTGGTGACACGCGTCTTCTCTGTTTTTCTCAGTAAGTCTAGCTAAAGGTTTATGAACATTAGTAATCTTTACAAACAAAATCTTTGTTTTCATTTATTTTCTACTTTTTAAAAATCCACTTGCCATTGATTTCTTATTTCTCTTTTGATATGTATCATATGCTTTCTCCTTATTTTGTGTGTAATTTATTTATTTTTATTTATTTATTTTTGAGATGGAGTCTTGCTCTGTCGCCCAGGCTGGAGTGCAGTGGCGCGATCTCCGCTCACTGCAAGCTCCGCCTCCCGGGTTCACGCCATTTTCCTGCCTCAGCCTCCCGAGTAGCTGGGACTACAGGGCCCCACCACCACGCCCAGCTAATTTTTTTTTTTTGTATTTTTAGTAGAGACGGGGTTTTGCCGTGTTAGCCAGGATGGTCTCCATCTCCTGACCTCGTGATCCACCCGCCTCAGCCTCCCAAAGTGCTGGGATTACAGGCGTGAGCCCCCGCACCTGGCCAATTTATTCTTTTTTAAAGGTTTATTTGCTTTTAACCAATCCTGAACCCTTAGAGTAACTGTTAATATAATAATGGGTTTCTTAAAGTAATTCTATGGGGAACCAGTAAAATTGTGCCAGAGCACACAGACATGTGGTTGTCTGACTTACTCAGAAAGTAACTCTGAACAGAAAAATAAATATATAGTATATTTTTTATGAAATCTTCTTTTGATAAATATTTTACAATCATGAATTTGATATTTTCTTGAGAAGTATTGATTATAGCCATTTTGTTTGCATTTTAAAGGTGTACTTACATGGTTTGGCCATATTATGAAATAAATGAAGGCCAAATAAGCCTACCTCAATGTGGGGGTGGGCTTCAGTTTGAGGAGTAGGCTGGAGGAACACTGAAAAACAGAGCTAAGTTTTTTTCTTTTCTTTTTTTTTTTTTTTTTTTGCGATGGAGTTTCACTCTTGTTGCCCAGGCCGGAGTGCAATGGTGTGATCTTGGCTCACTGTACCCTCTGCCTCCTGGGTTCAAGTGATTCTCCTGCCTCAGCCTCCTGAGTAGCTGGGATTACAGGCACATGCCACCATGCCCAGCTAATTTTGTATTTTTAGTAGAGACAGGGTTTCTCCATGTTGGTCAGGCTGGCTTCAGGTGATCCGCCTGCCTCAGCCTCCCAAAGTGCTGGGATTACACGTGTGGCCACTGCTCCCTGTCAGTTTGCCAGTTTTTTCTTAAGAAGTAGTTTTGTGTCTACTCCAGTGCGTAGAGTAAAAGCCTCAGCATTTTCCACAATGGAGTGTGAGTCTGTTAATTTTAGACATAATGTCATAACTGTTTGCAAAAGGGAGCTAATTCTTCAACTTAGCCAAAAAGCCATGTTAGTAAGTAATCATTAGGAGTTTCAACTCAATATAATTTTTGACTTATAGTCCAAGATAAGCCTAGCTAATAAAATGAGCTTGTTTTTAAATAGAGGTATTAAATATATGGCAGTTAATTGTTGAGGTGTATGTATGTTAACGATCTGTTTCCTTTGAATTATACGTCTGTGATATTCCCTTTTCTTTTTTTTTTTTATTGTGGTCAACCCCCTTTTCTTTCATTATAGCTAGCCAAATGTGAGGAAGTGTATTAAATTGACTACTACTCCATACCCAGAGTCTTTACCCACTCTTAATATCAAACTAGATTCTAACTTTAGGTGTAATCTACTTAACCTCTTTGAGTAGTAAATGATACCTACTATATAAGATTTCTATGAAATTAAATACCACCTGTGATGGTTAATATTAAGTGTCAGTATGACTGGCTAGAGGGATGCCAAGATGGCTAGTGAAGCATTGTTTTTGGGTATGTTCGTGAGGGCATTTCCAGAGAAAATTGGTGTGTCATACAGGACCAATAGAAACAAGCAGATGAAAGTGAGGGGTTTCTGTCTCTTTCTCTTTCTGTTTCCTCCTTTCTTCCCATTCCCATTTCTCTCTCCCCATTCCATAAGGAAACACCTTTCTCCTCCTTTCCTTGGACATCAGACTCCAGGTTCTTTGGCTCTTGCATTATACGACTTGAATTAGCAGCCTCCTAGGGTCTCTCGGGTGCTCAGCCTCAGACTGGGAGATGCACTGTTGTCTTTCCTGATTCTAAAACTTTCAGACTTGGACTGATCCATGCCACTGGCTTCCCTGGTTCTCCACATTACAGATGGCCTCTCATGAAATTTCCCTGACTCTATGAGTTCATTTCCCTAATAAACCCTCTCTCTTATATCTTATTGGTTCTGTCTCTCTGGAGAATTTGGACTATTACACCATCATAAACTCTGTCAATGCAGTGCTTAATCCAATAAATACTTCTATAGTAAAAATATATTTTTTATTTTTATTTTTTAATCTGCATGTAATTGTATCCTTATCTTTTTATTCTCTATGATAGCATCAGTTTTCCAGTTTATCCAATATCATAAAATGACAAAACAAAAAGTAAAAATATAATCAAAACTTTCCTCACTCAGCTAGAAATTTCTGTTTATTTTTTCCAGAGAAATATAGAAATATCTGAATCTTAAAGAACCTTATAAAACCTTTAGGTATTAGCAGTTGCAGGAGTATATTGCACTTTCACATATTAGATTATTGTCAAGTCTTCTCCATAAAGTCAAGAGCTAAATGGAAGTAAACGAGAAGAGACCTTCCCATGAAGTAATGGTGGTACACATGGACTAAATCCATATAAAAAATCTGAGTTACCCGCCACTTAAAATAATTCCATATGTTTCAAACATAATTAAGGAAACTGGAATACATTTGAGATTCAATTTTGAATAACTAATATGTGTTAAATTTCAGCAGTATAAAAGCTGCCCTTTGCAAACACATCCTGGATCCAGATATATATTTGAAAAAAGGAACTTCATTGGTTATAATAATAGCAGTGATGATCACCTATTCTTTAGGATAGCTTTTTAAAAAACTGTTTGAGGATGAAATATATTTGCCTTCTGTAGGCAAAACCTGATGACCATATTAATTTGGGCCCAAATTGTTTTTTTTCTGAGGAATGTAACAATTGACTAAACTGAAATGAAATTCTCTTGTTTGAATGCTTCCCACAATGTCTTTGTACCCAGAACAAATATTTAGAAATAGGCAGTAAATAAATGTGTATCAAAAGAATAAAGTCTATTAACATTAAAATAAGAAGATAAAAAGAAAATTTTAAACAAATTTTGTATCAAAACCACCCATCAAAACCACATTCTTTACGTATTTTCTGTGGGGGGAACCATATATCTATTTTCAAAGTTGACTCCCAAATTTTTGTAGCTTCTCAAATACACATCAAGTTATAATGCTTAGTAGGTGTAATAATATTTGTCAATGACCTCAGCAGGTAAATTTTTATCATTACTTGGCCTCCATATTTGATTACATTCAATCAACATTTATTTAGCTCCTACCATTTGCAAAGATCTGCCTAATGTGATTTGAGGGAAAAATTGAAGTAAGACATGTCTCTAGTCTTCAGGAAGCTTCCATATGCACAGTGACCAGATATCCAGATTTCATTTGGAAACCAGTAGACTCTTGAGCATGTGTAATGATTCCTAGAGCGGTGAGGTGAGAAGAGGAGAGCATGTAAGACAAGTATACATGTAAATCTAATAAATTGAGCCAACTGTTATGAAAATTACAAAATTCCCCATGGTGATTAAAATAAGAGAAAATAAGATCAATATGAAAATCATTAATGGACAGCAAAGTTCCATTCATACATATATAGAGTAAAGAATTAATTCTCAAGGTAATTAAAATTAGAACTTTCCAATTTATCTGATGCACATGTGACATTCACCTGGTCATTTAGTGTAATTACAAATTCACATTAGTCATATTAAATTCATGGTAAAATACAAAGATTTCAGAATCCCAAACCATAGTGAGATTTAAAATTATATTTATGTTTGAAAGGGTAAATTGAGATTAGCATACATAATTTAAGTTTTATGAAATCATTTTCTTAGATTTCATAGATGGTGCTTTTATATAAGGAAATGAACATGGCTCATCTCACTGTATTCTTTTTGCAATTCCATAAAAATATTCTGACCAGTAATTTTAGAATCTGGAAGTCTTGTTTTTAGGGTTAGACTATTGTTTTCTAATTAATATAATTTTAAAATCTAAATTTATTTTTCAGATTTTACATGTGAAACTTTAGGAAAGATTAATACATTGCTAATGACATGAACGTAGTATGGAAAAGTAGGCAGAATAGCAACCCAAAGTCTAAAGCTATGACTCCACCATTAATAAACACTTAGAATTTAGTAATGTCACATTGTGATTCTTAGTTTTAATATTCATGTGAAAATTACAATAATAACACATATCTCACCCAGAAGAAAAAAAAATTGTGAAGAAACTTAGAAGTTCTAAAAATATAAGGTATAATGTAAACATGAATAACAATAACATTTTATAGCTTGATTTTTTTTAGGCCTTGTAATTTTCAAAATATGTGTATATAGTTAGCTGATTAGAAGAAAATATGGTTGACTCATTACTGTGGAAATAGCCTGATACAGTGAAAAGGCCATGTTTTCAGTTAGAAGACTTAGATTTGAGCCCTAGTCCAATCACTTTTTAGTTTTCTGGTTTCTGTCACATCATTCATCCATACTAAATCCCTTCAGTTTCCTTAGGTGTGATCTATCTGAGGCTCATAGATCTGTCCCATCCACTTGAAAATGTTGATGTGATGATGATGATTTCAGATGAGGCATGTTAAAGTACTTCATAAGTTCCTAAACAAATATAACTTTATTTTTCTCATCTTGATTTTCTAAACAAATTCATTTGTGTAGTATGTTAGCTCTAGGCAGAAGGTGCAGGAATAAGTACAGTTCAGAGAAGCTGTAGTGGGGTTGTCAATGGCTTCCAAGCCTGAGTCAGAACTGTGAATCTTAGGTTCACAGCTGAGTGTGCTCCAGAGAAACTGGACCATAGGAACTGCCTGTCATGAAGTTTTGTAACTATTCCAACTATTCGGTGCAAGATGATTGCTGCCAGCACTTCTGTGTATGCTATGGGAAAATTACACACCAAAGATCTGTCATATACAATTGCTTTATTCAAGATACTCACAATCCAGACAGAGAGATAATAAACACAAAAGTACTCTAATAAGAATAAAGAGTTTAAAACCATTTACCAAGTTTCACAAAGAAGAAACTGTTAATCGACAAATGACCAGTTAAGAAAATAATTGCCCCTCTCACAAATACTAGAGATCTGAGCATATCTGTTTGCAGATGGGAAGAATCAAGTAGGGGAAAAAAGATTCAAAATGCACAAATGAATGCAGGTGAGGAGAGGGAGGATAATAGAGCAAGAGGTTTTCAGTAGGCTAAGTGGAATTAGATCAAAGCACAAGTAAAGCAGACATGGAAAGGAGGAGGGGCAGAACTCTGAGAACAAGGGCATTAATGAGGGAATGTTTATAGAAATGTATGTTTTGAAATGGAGAGGGGAAGATGAGAAAACTGATGTCTGATGTTGATTTTATGAATCATCTGATGAACATCATCCCTAAATTTATGAAACTACATCTGATGAACATCATCCCTAAATTCATGAAACTACTAGTTTTCTAAACTAAGGGTTGTGATCTCTGAGTGGGTCATGACTCATTATAGGGTCATTGAATCATTTTAGTGGGTTGCAACTAGTAACGTTCAAAAATAAAATAGGCTGAAACAGACAATATTACATCCCACTGCATTTTGTAAGAGCAAGTTTGTTTTGTGAAATTTTGTTGCAGTTAAATTTATATGTATGTGTATCCTGGGTCATGAAATAAAAAGGATATTTTCTGTGGGGTGCAGTTAAAAAATCCCAAAAACCACTCAACTGGAGAATCTCTATAAACTGAACAGAAATATTGCCAAGGGGCAAATAAAGCTTGTACGTATCATGCTGGTTTAGATTTGTGTTGAGTAGTTAATACAATCTCTGCCTTTTTCCAGTGGTTCTCTGAAGGCCAGAAGCACACATTAAGGAACTAGTGATGTTGATCAAAGATTAGAAATTGGACCCAGTGGAGTTAGGGCTGTTAGGGAAATGAAGATGCCCTGGTTGTTGTTGAGGCTAGATCAAGGTGGCAGACCTGACTTTCCAGACTATTGCAGGGGGATCCTCAATTATTAAAGCTTCAGTTGTTGGAAAATATCTTTTCCATTGAGCTTCAAGTCTACCTTCTTGTAATATCTACTTTTAGTATCTATGATTTTGTCTTCTGGTGCCACACACCATAAATCTAATCACTTCTCTACGACGCGGAGTTTTATGTTTTTAAAAATAGCTATTGTCATTTGGGTTCACTTGGGTCTAAATGTAATGCTAGTTCAGGGAGCCTTAGAGGCCTGGAAGCTGATAAGGGTGGGTACAAAAATTTAGTTGAAGCTGTAGACATGATAAGGGACTGATTTGTGCAGGACAGAGTCTATCAAATCTGAGGATGCCCAAATTGAATGGGACACATGTGTGGGTCAGCAGAGGGCAGACACTTGTGCATAACTGTGAATCAGGAAATGAGATGGCAATCACAAGATCATTTCTGAACTCTTCTCCCTCTCTTTGAACTGGCAATATGCCTTGAGAGAGGGCCTGATACCCCAGAGTTCAAGACGCTCTTAAATCTTTATTCCTGCTTTTTCTTCAGCTTTTTCTCATGGGTTTTCAGCCCTTCATATGTCCTCAGAACAGCACAGCCCTTCAACTTTTCTAAATCCAGCTGTTTAGAATACCTTAAATGTATATCCCTGGCCAGTTTACTGTGCTTCTGAACATGTAAGGAACTTATCAATTGAATATATAATTAAGCTACTTAAAAATATTTGGATAAATCAACTGTTTTTGAATGACTGATTCTGTGTTTGGTCACATCGATAGACCCATTTATCTATGAGGGTTCCTACACGTAGATTAGTTTATTTATATCTACAAATACATTCAGTGGGGAATAGAAGTTTTGCCTATAATTTTACTCAAATTTAACAATATGGACTTTCTGTCTATATTATGTCATTTTTCTTTATATATATATATGTAAAATTTAATAGATTGACATTTTTATTACATTAGTTTTGAAACTTTCATTGAAAAATCCAGTGTTTCCTTCAAATAACTGTATTATATATGGTCTCTTATAATTCAACTGAGTGTTTAATATTGGGAAAATACATTCTTATGTCATTAATGGTATCTAACTTCTCAATTAAAATAAATTCTCTATTCTTGTGAGTTATGTATTGCACATTAAATTATGATAAAATAATAATTAATTAATTGTAAATATTTTGAATAAAATGTCTTGATTTCTAGTTACTACTAGTATTTTTTTAAAGAGAAGCATGATTTATTTTTCAGACAATAACTTACAAATCATCATATTCAAATTGTCATTTTATAAGTAGGAAACTGAGTTCTACAGATGTTTAATAATTTTCGAAGTCATTTTGCTAGTCAGTAGTAACAGAACCTAGCCTGTATTTCTAGCTTGAATACGTACTTTAGCTTCCTCAAACTGTTGTGAGTTAGGTCTGAAATTGCAATAGAAAGGCTATGTCTATCAAATTCCCTTTTGGTTATGTGAGCTTTGTGTGGGTTTGTTCATGTAAATCCCATGCTGAGGTGAAAGATTTTTCCTTCTCTCTTTCTCTTTTTTTTCTGTAAAATGAGCGTTTTGTACTGCTAACATAATTCTTATATATTTTAAGTGAAAAATCATTACATAGTTATCAATGTATCTCACCTCTCCCTAAATAACCTCTACTATTTATGATTCAGAACTGAATTCCGTCCTTACTTGACCTCTTGCTTGAGTTATAATTGACATAGTTCCTATATTTTCTGCATATATTCTTCATTTTATATTTAGTGCATCTCAATTGATTTTTCTTCTTTACCTTGCATTTTTTTCCACTTTTATAGTCATCTTCCTTGGCTCTCTACACTGAGTATAAATACTAGACCATAGTCTCAACCCGTGGGAGCAGAGCATAATTTCTTGCTGAGTACTTAAAATTTTCCTATTTCATTCTATTTTATAATTGCTTTACCCACTGGTTTTCAGAAGATAGGCCTTCATTATTCCAAAGTATGCTTGGTTTATTGTTTAAAAGACACAATGGGCTCACTCCACTTTAGTCCATTTCTAGCCATGCTTTATTCTTTGTTTAACTTTTAATTGCTATTCCAAACTCTACAGTGTCTGTAGCAGATGCTGGCACTGCCCTGTCTATATTACTCAAGCCTTTCAAGTGTCCTCTAACTTTCTCCCAACTGTCAGTACCTACATCTCTGTCTCTGCGTCTGAGGCATTCGTTTTTGTTTTTACTGTTGTTTTACTTCCTAAAACCACTGAAGGCCATTCTGCTCTTACGTAGAAGAGATATGAGGCTGGACTTAACACAACTTTACTTCCCCAAATCCCTAACAAATAACCCTACTGAATATAAACATTCCATTCCATTTATAAACAGGAGAATTCTGAAGCATAGGTTTTATCCCAAGTTCCAGTACTTTTCCACGAGATGAAGCTTCAATTATTCACTCCAGGTAGCTGATTTCATAACAACCTTTGTTGGCGCTTTTTTCCTTGTCTGAACCACTACTCCTACTCCCTGCCAGTGTTTCCTGGCCCCCTGAAATACGCTATTTACCCTCAAATCTTTGTTTCAGAGTCTGTCTCACTAATTTCCTTGAAGCTATAGTTCTCTGATTTATGAAGTAGTGACAACACTTGAGTTTTGGCAGAATTAAATAAATGTGCAGAACCTGATTCATAATAGGTACTCTAATACTATTGTACCTAGTTAAAATAAATGCTGTCCGTAACCTCTGAGTACTTTCTCCCAAATATAATTTTGCTCCCTCTGTATCTCAATAGAATAAGCTATTTTTTACTGCATGGACAGAGCCATTCCAGTGGTCACCAATGTGATAAATCTGAGGGTTGCTTATGAAGAGTTCACACATTTTTCTGTCTTTTATGCCTGCAACTCCATCACTAGTCACACATTTTCATGCAGTGAGAATAGTCTTTTTTTTCTGCAGTCCTATTTTAATCACTACAAACACTACAGGGTAATGTTCAATGAATGGTTATTGGAAGAGTCTATCTTTTTCTTTTTCTTTTTTTCTCTAAAGGAACAATATGCTATGATCTTTCACACTTTCCACCAACTTCTCTTCTCCAGGCTTTTCCTACTTACCCTGTAAAACTTAATTTACAGGTCTTCTACAAAGCTTGACCTCATCCTCCAAAGCTTTTAGTTACCTTTACTCTAAGTTGCCATAGATTTCATATTTATTTCAATCAAAGTGCATAATCTACTGAGCTGTTAATTTATTTATCTCATTAGCAAGACCCTTAATTGATGAGACTGGGTTACTTATTATTGCAACTCAACACCGAGAACAATGTTTAGGCATACTGACACTCAACTGTTAGATGAATGGATTAAGTTTATAAATATTGTTGGAGAGAAGTAAGCTATTGTTAGGCCTTAAAGTGGATTTAATTGAATCTAAATTTTAATTGAATAAATTGGTGCATCTCAATTGATTTTGCTTTTTTACCTTGCTTTTTCCCCTATATATTAAAATTACTTTTAATTACAAAAATTGTAATTACTTTTGCACCAACCTAATATATAGTTATGGAATATGTATTATTCCACTGCCTCAAATAGACACAGCTGACTATTTCTCATTTACCACCCCTACTTTTATGTTATCATGTAATTAACCATATTCTCCTGTTTCCAATGTGTGGACAACATTTAACTTGCTAATGGTTGATCTGTGAATATTTTTTACTTTAGACACAAAGGAGCCTTTAGGTCATATTATACACTGAAAAAAATAAAGATAGCTTAAAATAATACAGTATTAGGATTTGACTCAATTTCTGCTTAAGTAAAAGCAAAGAAACTAGATATCAAAATGCGTACTCTTTCCAAAGCATATATTATATAAAATTACACTTATTTCATTTTGTTATATTTGTCATAATTTATCACCTAATTTATAATGTATTGATCTTCTAAATGTCAGAATACAAAGTATATTAGTTTAATAAAAGGTTGAATAATGTGTTTTACTTACCAATTAAATCACTATATAGTATAGCAGTGCTGCAGGAGAAAAACTTAAATTATCAAATGCCACTGAACACAAGCCAGTGATTGCTTTTGTCTTACGGCAACAAATTCTAGTCTTAAATGTCAGCTTACATAATTCTTTATTTTAAACACACACATTTATGAAGACCCTTGGGCTTTATTAAGAAATGCTATACCTGCCACACTAGGAAAAGTGTTTTCTTATTAATGACAAGGAAAGTGAATAAATTAGTAGTTTTAGTATTGTAAAACATTATGTTTAGAATGACTTTACTTGAGGTACTAGTCTCTAAAAAATATCTTAACAAAGCAATGATCCCTTTACATTTAATGGTTAGATCAAATAAGTTTGTCATTAAATGTTGGATTTCAGAGAAATTACATTTACCACTTTTTAAAGTGAATGCCAGTCAACATGTAAATGAGCAATTCAACCCCCTTTAAATTGGAAAAAAAATCCTTGGGATAGTTAATTAATAGTTGTTAGTGATGGTCAGATTATTGTAAAATGATTCTTTGTATTTCATTATAAAAGAAATTATAGAAACACATAATCAGACATTCATAGTCTGATTGATGAATGATAATCCTGCCTGGCAGAGAATATTGTTCCATTTTGTTTGTGTACTGATGTTTTAATTCTCCTCAAAGAGTAGAAACAAAAACGTTAATAGCTGAAATCTGTGTATGTATTAGATGGGGAGTGGTACTAGAAGAAATGTTGTTATAATACTGTTTTGCATTACAGTGAACCACAAGATTGGGGTTAATTAAGGTATCAGAGTTATCCCAAGCACTGAGGTTTTCACTCAGACATAAAAACAGGCCCACCCTGCTCCTTGGCCTTTCAGGTTCTTGCATATATAGCTCTCTCTGACAAAGCCCCATAAGATTCAGATGCCAGCATCATATCTTTCAGACTAAAAGGAGCTAGAATATCTGATATGCCTGTGAGATCCACTATGTCAATCTCTCTCTCAGGTCTTGATCTCTACTTTTATGCTGGTTTGAGAACTGTGACCTAGTCAGTTGTTCATTTGATAAATATTTCTTTCAACATATACTCAGTATGCACTTAACAGTATTGCAGATATTTTGGTCCCTGTAAGTCCCAGATGAGAAAAGCTAACTTAAATTGATAACTAATGGAATTAACCTAAATGCCCATCATGGGTAGACTGGATAATGAAAGTGTGGTACAAATACACCATGGAATGCTATGCAGCTATAAAAAAGAATGAGATTATCTCCTTTGCAGGGACGGACATGGATGGAGCTGGAGGCCATTATTCTTAGCAAACTAACACAGGAACAGAAAACCAAATACCGTGTTCTCACTTATAAGCGAGAGCTAAATAATGAGAACACATAGACACATAGAGGGAAACAACACCCACTGTGGCCTTTCAGTGGATGGAGGGTGGGAAGAGGGAGAGGATAAGGAAAAATAACTAATGGATACTCAGCTTAATACCTGGATGTATTAGTCATGGTTCTCTTAGAGGGACAGAACTAATAGGAGATATATATATATATATATATATATATATATATACAATTCTTCTCAGCATCCATTAAAAAGAAAACAAGAATCTTCTCCCATATAATGCTGTGACAGACAACTCTTCTAATATATATGAAAATTTTGAATTTTGGAAGAACTAATGAGAACTAATAGGAGATATATATATTAGTTCTGTCCCTAAGAGAACCCTGACTAATACATCCAGTGAGTTTATTAAGTATTAACTTATAGGAGCACAAGGTCCCACAACAGGCTGTCTGCAAGCTGAGGAGAAAGGAGAGCCAGTCTGAGTCCCAAAACTGAAGAATTTGGAGTCCGATGTTTGAGGGCAGGAAGCATCCAGCACAAGAGAAAGATGTAGGCTGGGAGGCTAGGCATGTCTCATCTTTTCACATTTTTCTGCCTGCTTTATATTCGATGGAAGCTGATTAGATTTTGCCCACCAGATTAAGGGTGGATCTGCTTTCCCCAGCCCACTGACTCAAATGTTAATCTCTTTTGGGCAACACCCACACAGACACATCCAGGATTAATACTTCGTATCCCTCCATCCAGTCAAGTTGACACTCAGTATTAACCATCACACTGGGTGATGAAATAATCTGTACAACAAACCCTCATGAAAGGAATTCACCTATATAACAACCCTGCACATGTACCCCTGAACTTAAAATTTAAAAAACAAAAGTATGCTGCAGCTTTGAATCAGGCACTCAGGGATGCCATATGATTGGCTAACATATGTCTAAGGCTTTCTAGGCAGCCTCTGAAATGTTATACTACGTTTTTAGCAGCCCAGGAGGCTGAGGCAGGAGAATTGCTTGAACCCGGAATGCTGTGGTTGCAGTGAACCAAGATCACACTACTGCACTCCAGCGTGGGTGACAGAGCCAGGCTCCATCTCAGAACAAAAACAAAAACAAAAACCCCTATTTTGTTCTCAAGTGAAAGCAACAGACAAAAAGTGGAAACCAAAAGACAAACTATTTTTATACAAATGAAATAATTTGAAAGATATGTTATCTTTCTTTACAAACCTTTCTGTGTTTAAATAAATTGTTTGGAAGATGTTGAGAAGAAAGCTTTATAAGAGGAAGAAAATCCTTAAATGACACTCGGTAGACCAGACTCTGCTGTGGAAAAGCTCTGAGCCCACAGAGACATTATGAACATCACAGGACTTCGGATCCTCATCAGGAAAGTGAGGTGATTGCACTAGACTTCTAAATCTCCATCTAATTCCAACTATTATTTTTCATAACCGGCACTTAGATTTTGTTTCCATAAATATATGTATAATTGTGAACTCAGGCCAAATTAGACTGTGTTTTCCTAATCCTTGAAAAACTGGTTGATTTTGCAAAAACAAAAAGTAACAGGCTTGTCATTGTGCACATACACATATATATCCATAAAATGTTTCTGGACTTTTCAACAGTTCTATTGATGTGATTTTGATATTTAGGTATGACCTGAATGTTGAGAAAAGATAAAGATTATAAAATTCATATTATTCATGTTTGTAAAGGGTATTTCTGCTCTACTTCCTTGTATTTCTTAGATGATATGGAAAGTTTCCATTATCTTTGATCTTTATGGCACTTATGTAGCAATAATAAAGATCATAGGTAAAATCTGTCTCATATATATGCATATATATATACATAGTTACATACATATTTGCTATTAAGAATATGACAATAGTCTTCCAAAAATCAAAATTTTCATATATATTGGAAGAGTTGGCTATCACAGTGTTACATAGGAGTAGATTCTTGTTTTCTTTTTAGTGAATGCTGACAAGAATGCCTGAGAATCCGATCTGCTGGCATTGGAAGATTTTACAAAATACAATCTGATAGTATTTTCCCTACTTAACATTAATCTTCTTATATAAGCACCTGGTCTTCTATAAAATTATTTGTTAGTTAAAAGAAGTCCTATCATTACTCTTGATACTGCAAAAAAATGGCCTTTATGAGTAAACATAAATATGTAACTAAAACATAAAAGAAATCAGGCAGTTACAAATAAGAAAATTAGTCATTTGGGGCAAGCTAAAGAGTTAAGAAAACACGGGGATATAATTTACTGACACTTTAGAGAAAATAGAAAGAAATAATGGGGCTTCTCTCTAGGTGTACATATTATAAAATTATAGTATGTTGGCATATTTGTAGGGTTGCTATTTTTATCAAACCAGAACGCACCATTCTCAGCTGTATTTGAGTTGAGGAGAAGAACCAAATAGTTTTTAATATTGAATGTTCAAAATATTGCAGGGGATATACTTATACTCAAAAATAATCATTATTCATCTGAAATTCATATGTGACTGGGCCTCCTTTATCTGGCAACCCTACCTAGTAGAAAAGAATGTTGTATAAATTTTTTAAATACTGATTAACCTAGTAATATGATTATTTGTCATTTAAGGAAACATAAACAAAGGTCTATTTCTGAGATATTTTCCAGCAAAGTTTGCAAAGCAATCTTATCCATTGTATTAAGATAAAGAAGGGGGAAAGTCATATTTTGTCTTGTTTTATTAACTTCAATTTCTTATCACTTTTGAACATAAACTATGTATTTACTTAGGAGTCAAAAGTTCATGTGGTAAATAAACACTATAAATGTAAACCAAGGATCAATGCTTCAAAAGCAAATTTATTCAGTATAAAATGTCAGAGCAGCTTTTAAATTTCCAAATACATAAGATGTAAATTAGAAAGTGTTTGTATTTTAACTAGCTTTAACACATCCATTATATAATAACATGAGAGGAAAAAAGATTACAGTTTCTATTTTACTACCCCTTTAAAATTCCTTCGTTTTCATTTTTGTATAATGTGGTTTAAAGGAGAAAAATCAGAACTGACAACATTATTTAATGAAACTGTTTTAATTATGTAGATAATATAAATGCAACACCAAGTCTGCACGTTTATAATGCTGTTTTCAACATTGTAAAATTGTGGTATTCAACAGTTGGGAAATCTGGAGTAATGTTTGTTATCTCTCAAAATTTGCTATGCAGCTTATGACAAAGAATTCCACGTGAACCACTTCTGAATTATGATGATTATATATGGATGAAATGTTTCAAAACTTACTACATGTGAAGCACTTTGCCTCATGCTTTGCAAACATTGTATACTTTAATATTACACTATGAGTTTTAAAATATTAGTATATTTGAAAAATCACATAAACACTTCCTTTTCAGATATGTTTTGCTAGATAACCCTCTAAAGATAATGCTGAATAAAGTAAAAATCCATTGCTGAAATTGCACAAAAATAAAAGGTATGCAAAATCTAAAATAAGAAAAAAAGCTATATCTCTGAGTGAAAAGTGAGGATCGAAGATGGTTATCACTTAAAGAATTTTGTATTATCCTAGAAGACTTCACCTTTTTAAAAATAGCTTCGTAGCACCTGGAGACAAAAGATAAATACTGGGGAATGCCCAAGCTATAGAGTCTAAGAAGATAAACCCCAGACAGAAGGTTTATATCCTCAACTTCAAAGGAGATGGTGCAAAACTAAGGCGTGACAAAGTATAGATCAAAACATTACAAAGAACCTTGTCCATCAGCCATGGTGCTAAAGGAAGGTGAAAAAACAATCAATCTGAGAATTAAGTTCTCAGCAGAGTTTTAGTATAATTCACAATCTTTATGATATGAACAATCTCAAATTTACTTATTTTAAAATTGTGTCAGGCAACTTACACTGGCAAGAGGCAAATGTTTCCTAGAGGAATGACAAATTAAACTATGGCATCACATAATACTCAAGTTAAAGTTCTAAGAAAAATAAAAATCTCATGGACAAAATTCACAAAGTGCAACAGGAATAAGGTGTGATTAATAAGAGAGATTAATACAAACATCAAAATCATACTCACAAAGATGTTAACATACTGAAAATATTACACCCAAAATTACAAACATAACTATGACTAGGAGATTTTAATAAATGAGAAGCTTGAAACTACAAGCAAGTAAATAGAATCTCAGAAATATTTAGAAAATAACAAATAAACTTCTAGGATTGAAAAATATAAATTAAAATTAGAGAGAAACGTCAATGAATAATTAGCTGTGGCCTAAAAAATAGACTTGAAGAAATTTCACAGAATTTCTCACAGAGACTTTTGTTGGAAAACTGTGAAAAAGGAATAATAGACATACAAATAGCTAAGGGAAAATAATAAAATGTAAAAATTATAGCTGTTTAAATAGCAGAAGAGTTTCAAGTGGCCAGTATTTGAACACAATGAAATTGAAACAGAAACCAATAAGTTTTAAGTAGGAAATCTTACATACTTGGAAATTGTAAAAATTACATCTAAAATTTCATGAATCAAAGAAAATATCAAAAATAATGATGGAAATTAAGATATTTTATTTTTCCAAGATGGTGGATTAGAGGCTTTTAGCATTCTTCAGCTGCTTCGAAATAGCAACAGTGCATAAATATTAACTCTGTGAGGTTTGATTCAAGAAAGACAATGGGAATCCACCAGAATAATGAAGGACACCCTAAATCCTGGGAAGGAGAACATGAGCAAAAAGCCCCTGTGACAGCATCCAGCTGATAAAAGTGAGTGAAACCCTAGCACACGAGAAAGGCAGACAGCCTCCTTCTGTGACTCAACTTTCCACTGAGGATCTAAGCAACCCAGGGAGAAGGAGAGCCCTTTGTTTCACTCAAGCCGTGGAGCTAACTTGGGGAGAGGCTTAGAGGTGCTGTGAGGGATAAACACTGGGAAAAGCTGCAGACATTTTCCCAGACCTGAGACTGAGAGCAGGATGTCATTATAACCTGGGTGCACACAAAGTCAGCCATTCTATGGTGACTCGGCAATGTGGCCGCATGGGCATTTCAGTCTTGGGGCGGAGATAGAAGTACCTGCTGTGGACCAGGGTAGAGACCTCCACAACCAGAACGATAGAAAGTGTCTCAGCAGCAGGTGCTGGAATTGTGCTCCCCACTGTGGGACAAGAGGAGATATATGACACCTACAGTTTCTCCTGGACAATAAGACTTGCAGCCAGGGGCAGTTTGTCAACCTGGAACTGTCATTATTCAGTGCCCCAGCCGCTACCCTGAGATCATGGTACAGCAGGCCTCTTTCTGCTCCATCACAAGGCAGAAGTCTAGGCATTTGGAACACCTACTTGCCTGGACCAGCAGCTTAAGCCTCCCCACACTTCATGGACATAGACTGTGGTGCAGCAGGGCCCTCTCAGATTTCCAGGCATTTGAAGCAGCTACTCATCTGGATTAGCAGCCTGACCTGCCCCACCTTTCCTGTGCAGAGATCCTGGTGTAGGGAGCTCCTCTGTGTTTTTTGCCCAGTGAGAACTCCAGGCATTCGAGCACCTGCTCACTTGGTTCAGCAGCCTGAGCCATTTCATTCTTCCTGGGAATAGATCATGATGCAGTAGGGTCCTCCCTGCTGCCCACCCAGGCAGATCTCCAGACATTCTGAGCAACCACTCACCTGGATAAGCAGCCTGAACTGTCCCACCCTTTCTGGGCATAGATTCTGGTGCAATAGGACCCTCTCTACTCCATACTTAGGCATATCTCCAGATATTAAAAGCATATACTTGACCAGATTGGCAACCTGAGCTGCCCCACCCTTCCTGTGCAGAGATCTGTATGCATGGGTGCCATCTATGCCTCATGTCCAGGCAAATCTCCAGGAATTCAGACCACCTGCTTGCCTGGTTCAGCAGTTTGAGTTGCCCCACCACTCCTGTGAGGAGATCTTGGTGCAGGGGGCTCTTCTCCACTACATGCCCACACAGATCTCCAGACATCTGGAACACCCACTCTCCTGGATTAGGAGTTTAGGCTTCCCTCCTACCTGTGCAGAGAACTCAGGGCTGAGGAGATTTCCTAGTTCCACACACCTAGGCACACCTCTGGGCACTTGGTGGCTGCCCAGTGGATTCTCCTTTGACACTGGTGTTTGTGCCTGACATCAGGAGAACAGTAAGTGGACCTGCCCGGTCTAGCCTTGTTCATCAGGGCCCCCACCCCTCCAGGGATGAGTAGGGTGTTCAGGCCACTGTGCACTCCACAAGTCAGGCCATTGCCTGAGGCAACAGAGAGCTTCTGCCATTAAACAAGGATCAGGTGTATACCGAGCTGTGTTAGTCACAGCTAGCTCTTAACTATAAGCACCATCTACTGGCTGGTAGGTCCAACCACAGAGCCCAATATTCAACTGCTGACAGAAGCACATAAGGCTATAGAAGTAAAACCAAAACACCCTACCCAACATTCTCTACAATCACATAACCAGGGATGGGTAAAGGGAAAGGGAAATAAAAAAATAATAATAATATTACAGTGAAATAAAGAAAAAGAAAAAAAAATCTACCCACAGAAATATAATTAACAAAAATTAGAAGTGCTAGTCTCCAGATGACAAGGAACCAGTGCAAAAATTAAGGCACCATGAAATATCTGAATGTAGCAACACCAAAGGATCACAGTAGCTCTTCAGCCACATCCCTAACCAAAATGAAAACTCAGAAATGACACAAGGAATTCAAAGCATGGATTACAAGGAAGCTCAACAAGATCCGAGACAGGTTGAAAAGCAACACAAAGGAATTTCGAATGCAATTCAGGAAAGGAAAGAAGAGATAAGCATATTAAAGAGAAATTAATCAGATCTTCTGGAATTGAAAAGCTCACTTAAAGGAATTTCAAAATAGAATGGAAAGCTTTATCAATAGACTTAACCAAGCCGAAGTAAGAATTTCAGAGCTTGCACACTGGTCTTTTGGAGTAAGCCAGTTAAACAAAAATAAAGAAAAACGAGTTTTAACAACAATGAACAAAGTCTTCAAGAAATATGGGATGATGTAAAGCAACCAAATCTATGAATTCCTGGCATTCCTGAAAGAGACAGAGAAAAGATGAACAACCTAGAAAACATATGTAAGAGAATACTTCAAGAGAATTTTTCCTAATCTTGCTACACAGTACACAGCAAAATACAAGAAATCCAGAGAACATCTGTGAGATACTATACAAAATGAACAACACCAAGGCATAGTCACCAGTCTGTCCACAGTGAATGCTAAAGAAAAAATCTTAAAGGTAGTTAGAGAAAAAGGTCAAATTATGTACAAAGGGAACACTATCAGGCTAACAGTGGGAGTTCTCAGCAGAAACCTTATAAACCAGGAGAGTTTGGAGGCCTATTTTCAGCATTCTTAAAAAAAAAAGAAAAAGAAAGAAAAAAGAAAGAAAGAAGGAATGAATGAAATTCCAGCCAAGAATTTCATATCCTCCCAAACTAAGCTTCTTAAGCAAAGGAGAAATAAAATCTTTTTCAGAAAAGCAAGAAGTAAGGCAATTTATAATCACTAGATTATTCTTACAAGTAATACATAACGGAGTTCTAAATAGAGAAACAAAAGTGCAATACCTGCTACCACAAAAATACACTTAAGTACCTAGCCCACAGCCCCTATAAAGCAAACACACAATTGAAACTACAAAGCAACCAACTAAAGCAACCAAACTAAAAACCAACTAAAAACTCATGACAGGATCAACCTCACGTATCAATGTTAATCTTGAATGTAGGCTAAATGCCCCACTTGAAAGTCGTAGAGTGGTAAGTTGAATTAAAAAAAAAAAGCACACAGAAGATCCATGTATCTGCTGTCTTCAAGACACCCACCTCACAGTAGCAGCACCCATACTGTCAAAGTAAAGGATTGGAAAAAGAAGTATCATAAAAACAGAACACACAAAAAAAGGCAGGGTAGCTATTCTTATATGAAACAAATCAGATTTTAAACCAATAACAGTAAAAAAGAAAAAAAGGACAAAGAAGGACATTACATAATAATAGAGTGTTTGATACAACAAGAAGATTTAACTATCCTAAATATATACAAACCTAACATTGGAACACCCAGATTCATAAAACAAGTACTTCTAGACCTATGAAAAGATGTAGACAGCCACACAATAACAGTGGGGGACTTGGACACTCCACTGACAGCATTAGGCAGGGAACTAACAAAGAAATTCTCAGTTTAAATTTAACAATTGGCCAGTTGGACCTAATGTATATGTACAGAACACTCTACACATCAACCACAGAATATACATTATTCTCACCTGCACATAGATCATACACCAAGGTCGACCACATGTTCAGCCATATAGCAGTTTCAACAAATTGTTCAAAAAATCAAAATCATACCAAACATACTCTTGAACCAAAGGGGAATAAAAACAGAAATTAATAACAGGAAGATCTCTCAAAACTACAAAATTACATGGAAATTAAACACCTTGCTACTGAATGACTTTTGGGTAAGTAACAAAACTAAGGCAGAAATAAAAAAAATTATTTGAAATAAATGAAAACACAGATACAATATACTAAAATCTCTGGGATGCAGCAAAAGCAGTATTAAGAGGAAAGTTTACAGTGCTAAATGCCTACCACAAAAAAGTTAGAAATACTTCAAATTAACAATCAAACATCTCACCTAGAGGAAATAAAAAACAAGAATAAACTAACTCCTAAGGTAGCTGAAGAAAAAAAAATAACTAAAATCACACCAGAAATGAATGAAATTGAGACCCCAAAATCTACCCAAATAATTTATGAAACCAAAAGTTGGGTCTCTGAAGATTAAGTAGGATTGATAGACTGCTAGCTAGACTAACAAAGGTAGGCCAGGTGTGGTGGTTCACACCAGTAATCCCAGCACTTTGGGAGGCCGAGTCTGGTGAATCACAAGGTTAGGAGTTCAAGACCAGCCTGGCCAAGATGGTGAAACCCTATCTCTACTGAAAATACAAAAAAATTAGCCAGGTGTGGTGGCGGGCACCTGTAATCCCAGCTACTCAGAAGGCTGAGGGAGAGAACTGCTTGAACCCAGGAGGCAGAGGTTTCAGTGAGCCGAGATCGCGCCACTGCACTCCAGCCTGGGCGACAGAGCAAGATTTTGTTTCATTAAAAAAAAAAAAAAATAGGTAAAAAAGAGAAGATCCAAATAAGCAAAATCAGAAATGACAAAGGTGATGTTGCAACTGATTTCACAGATACCAAAGACCCTCAGATATGGTTATGAACACCCCCATACACACAAATTAGGAAATCTAGAGAAAATGAATAAATTCCTGGAATCACACAATCTCCCTAGATTGAATCAGGAAGAAATTGAAACCCTTAACAGACCGATATCATGTTCTGAAATGGAATCAGAAATAAAAAGAAAAAATCTACCAACTAAAAAAAGCCCTGGACCAGATGGATTCACAGCAGAATTCTACCAGACATACAAATAAGAGCTGGTACTAATTTTCCTGAAACTATTCCAGAAAATCAAGGAGGAGGGACTCCTCCCTAATTCATTATACAAAACCAGCATCCCCCAATACCAAAACTTGGCAAAGACACAGCAAGAAAACAAAACTACACACCAATATCCCTGATGAACACAGACACAAAAATTTCTCAACAAAGTACTAGCAAAGTGAATCCAGCAGCACATCAAAATGTTAATTCAGCATGATCAAATAGGCTTCATTCCTAAGATTCACAGCTGGTTCAACGTGTGCAAATCAATAAATGTGATTCACCACATAAACAGAATGAAAAACAAAAAAAAAAGATCATCTCAATAGACGTGAGAAAAAGCTTTTGATAAAATCTAACATCTCTTCATGTTAAAAACATTCAAGGAACTAGGCATTGAAAGAGTGTACCTCAAAATAATAAGAGCCATCTATGACAAACCCATAGCCAACATCATAGTGAATGGGCAAAAACTAGAGGCATTCCCCCTTGAGAACTGGAACAAGGCAAGAATGCCCACTCTCACCACTCTTATTCAACATAGTATTGGAAGTCCTTGCCAGAATAATCAGGCAAGATAAAGAAATAAAAGGCATCCAAAGAGGTAAAGAAGAAGTCAAACCATCTCTTTTTGCTGATAATATGATTCCATAGCTACAAAACTCTAAAGACTCTACAAAAAGGTTCTTGGAACACATAAATGACATCAGCAAAGTTTCAGGATACAAAATGAATGTACATAAATTAATAGCACTTCTATACACCAATAATATTCACGGTGAGACCCAAATCAAAAACACAATTTCATTTACAATAGCCACAAAACAAAAACACAAATTAAAAAACAACTAGGAATACATCTAACCAAGGAAGTGAAAGACACAAGACATCTACAAAATATTGCTGAAAGAAATCATAGGTAATACAAACAAATAGAAAATCATTCCATGCTCATGGATTGGAAGTACCAATATCATTAAAAATCCATACTGCCCAAAGCAATGTACAGTTTCAATGCTATTTCCATCAAGCTACCAATGTTATTTTTCACAGAGCTAGAAAAAAACTATTCTAAAATTCATATGGAACCATAAAAAGCCCAAATAGCTCTTCAAACCATACCATAAGGCTACAGTAACCAAAACGGTATGGTATTGGTACAAAAATAGAAAGACCAACGGAACACAATGGAGAACCTAGAAAGGAAGCTGCACATCTATAACCATCTGATCTTTGACAAAGTCAACAAAAACAAGCAATGGGGAAAAGACTCTCTAGTCAATAAATGGTGGTGGGATACGTGGCCAGCCATATGTAGAGGAATGAAACTGGACCCCTACCTTTTACCATACAAAAATTAAGTCAAGATGTATTAAAGATTTAAATGTAAGACCTCAAACTATAAAAATCCTAGAAGAGAACCTAAGAAATTGCATTCTGGATGCCAGCCTTCAGAAATAATCTATGACTAAGTCCTAAAATCAATTGCAACAAAAACAACATTTGACAAATGGGATCTGTTTAACTCAAGAGCTTCTGCACAGCAAAAGAATCTATCAATAGAGTACACAGACAACATACAGAATGAGAGAAAGTACTCACAAACTGTGCATCCAACAAAGGTCTAATATCGAGAATCTATAAGAAACTGAAATAACTGAAACAGCATAAACAAATAACCCCCTTAAAAAGTGTGCAAAAGATATGAACAGACAATTCCCAAAAGAAGATTTATAAGCAGCCAGCAAACATATGAAAAATGTTCCTCACAAATTATCGCAGAAGTGAAAATCAAAACCACAATGAGATACCATCTTACATCAGTCAGAATGGCTATTATTAAAAGTAAAAAACAAACAAACAAACAAAAAACAGTAGATGCTTGAGAGGCTGTGGAAAAAAGGGAATGCATATACAGTGTTGGAAAGAACATAAATTAGTTCAACTACAGTGGAAAGAAGTTTGGAGATTTCCCTAGAACTTAAAACAGGACTACTGTTTGATCCAGCAATCCCATTAGTGGGTGGATGTCCCAAAGAAAAGAAATCATTCTACCAAATAGACACATGCATCCATTTGTTCATCACAGCACTATTCATGATAGAGAAGACATGGAATCAATCTAGATGTCCATCAATGGTGGATTGGGTAAAGATAATGTAGTACATATACACCATAGAATACTATGCAGCCATAAAAAAGAATGAAATCTTGTTCTTTGCAGCAACATGAATGCAGCTGGAGACCATTATCCTAAACGAATTAGCACAGAAGCAGAAAATCAGATGCCTTGTGTTCTCACTTACAATTGGGAGCTAAATACTAGTTACACATGGACATAAAGATGGCAACCATAGACACTGGAAACACTGGGGAAGGAGGGGGATAAGGTTTCAAAAACTACTGGATACTATGCTCAGTAACTGGTGACGGGATCTAGCAATCCCAAACCTCAGGTGTCAGATATATCCAGGTAACAAACCTGCACATGTACCCACTATATCTAAGATGAAAGTTGAAATTATTAAAAAGTTAAATAAGGACAGAAAAAATATCTATAATTAAATAAATATGAAAATGCTGCTTTTCAAAACTTCTGGAATATAGCTAAGGTAATACTTATAGGTATTCTAGTTTTAAGAGCTTGCTTTAGAACAGAAATAATGCTAAAAGTTAAAGCTAAGTATCCAACTTAAAATTTGAGTATTTTTATAAACAAGAGAGTAATTTAAGCCTAAAAAAGTAAAATGTAAAAACTAATAAAAATTGAAACAGAGAGGATCAATAGAGTCAAAAGAAGGCAATTTGTATAAACTAAAAACATGCCTTGTTAAATTAATAAAAGAGGCATCAGCCAAAAGTACATTAATATGAAAGACAATATAGGTATAAGTAGAGATGCTATTGATGTTATGCAGCTAATAAAAGAGTATTAGGAAAAACTTTATTCATGTAAACATATATATGAAATGAATACATTCTCATAAAAATTGATTTCACCAAAACTAATTCCAGAAGAAATAGTAAACCTTAATGGTTCAATCAGAATCAAAATAACTGAAATTTCTTTTAAAATCCTCTCATTGTGTAAACACCAGGTCCAGGTGGTTTCAAGGTAAGATTTTCAGGTAATTCTAATATTACACAAAATTCTCCAGACCATTTAAAAAAGAAAGACAACAAAAACAGAAGATTATAAAAAATAAAAAATGTATATTACAGGCCCACCTAGTCATTAACAAATACAAAAATAGTAAGTACATTATTTGCATCTAAATCCATCAATTTAAAAAATAAAAATATATAGGTATAATCTAAGCTGGATTTCTCCAAAGAATGTAAACCCCATTTATACTAGAAAATGGATGAATGTAGTGCACCTCATTATTCCTACTTTAGATGGAGGGAAAAAATTAACATTCAATATCCATTCAGAATGAAAACCTTAGGAAACTAAAAAAGAAGGTAACTCCCCTAGCATAGTAAATGATTTTTACTAAAATACAATGAATATGTTATTAATGGCACATGTTGAAACCTTCTTTTAAAATTGTGAACAAGAAACAAGTCAGTGGAAAGTTTCTGTTATCACAATTTCTATTTAACATTGCATTGACGGTTCTAACTAATGCAGTGAGATAGGATTAAAATGTTTAATAATCAGAAAGGAAGAAACAACGCTGTCACTATATCTACAAAACATAAATAAATTTACTGATTATTAGAATTAATAATTTAGTCATGTTACTGGATAAATATTAATATTCAGAAGAAAACTGCATTTCTAGATAACAGTAAAAATCACTTGCAGAATATAATTGTATTAAAAGAAAATTACAATAACATCAAAAATATGAAATACCTAATAATTAAACTACTGTAAGATGAGTAAATCCTTTAGGAAGAAGACTATATACAATTTTATGGAAGGATATCAAGGAATACCTAAATTAAAAAAAAAATACCCACAACACATTCTTAGAAAATTTCTGTAATATAAATGCGTGGATAGTCCCTTAACTTAAAATACTCCTTCAAATAAAAATCCCACCGGGATTTCCTGTGGAATGTGGAAAATTTACTCCATATGAAGGATGAAAACAGCCAGGACACTATTTTTTTTATTTTTATTTTTATTTATTTATTTTTTTGAGTCAGAATCTCACTCTGTGGCCCAGGCTAGAGTGTGATGGCACAATCTCGGCTCATTGCAGCCTCCGCCTCCCAGGTTCAAGCAATTCTCCTGCCTCAGCCTCCCCAGTAGCTGGGATTACAGGTGCCCGCCACCACACCCAACTAATTTTTGTATTTTTAGTAGAGACGGGGTTTCACCATGTGGGCCAAGCTGGTCTCGAACTCCTGACCTCAGGCAGTCCACCCACCTTGGCCTCCCAAAATGCTGGGATTACAGGCATGAGCCACCACGCTCAGCCAGGACTGTTAAAGAAGAAAAATAAAGAGGGGAATTTTCGTTTGAAGTATTATAATGTATTAATCTGTTCTCACACTGTTATGAAGAAATAACTGAGACTGGCTACTTTGTAAAGAAGACAGATTTAATTGACTCACAGTTCCACATTGCTGGGAGGCCTCAGGAAGCTTACAATCATGGAGGAAGGAAGAGGAGAAGCAGGCACCTTCTTCACAGGGATGGCAGAACAGAGTGAGTGCAAGCAGGGGAAATGCTAGACACTTACAAAACCCTCAGATTTCATAAGACCCACTCGCTATCATGAGAACAGCATGGGAGAAACTGCCCCCATGATCCAGTCACCTCCCCCGGTCCTGCCCTTGACACATGGGGATTATGGGGATTACAATTTGAGGTGAGATTTGGTTGGGCACACACAGCAAAACCATATTATAGTGATTAAAACAGAATAGTGGTGAGGAAGAGATAGACAAGTAAAAAAATGGGACAAAATAGCAAGCCTTGAAACTATTCCATTCATGGATGCAAATTGGATTTACAGCCCAGTGGGCATTGCTGGTTAGTGTGGAAAAAGAGAGCCCATTTCATTAATAATACTGGAAAACATGGTCATCTATTTGAACAATAAAATAAAATTGGACTCCTACATCATACTCTACACAAATAAATATCATGTAGATTAAAGACTTATCTCTAAGGGTATAGGAAAATATCTTTATAATTGTAGTGGAGAAAATAATTTTTTAATAAACTCATAAAAAGCAGATAGCCTAAAGTAAAAGATAATTTAAATGATACAAAAAAACTAAAAACTTTACAGAGAGGGAAATATAAGTAATAATCTGTAAAAAAGTGTTTCTAGTATTTACAACTGTCAGAGAATTAGTATTCAGACTATAAATCAGTAAAAAAAGATTCATAAAAATGAGTAAAAGATAAAAATAGGCATTTTGCAGAGGGGGTAATATAAATTGCTCATAATTTTTTTAATGCTTAAGCTTAATAGTGATTAACAAACTTCAAATTAAAACCACAACCCAATTCCAAAACATAACGACCTGATTGCAAAAAGTATTAAAAGCACATTAGTATTTGTTCAATACTAGTGTGCTGGGATGATTTTAATGATAAAAAACACTTTATTTTTCCGAAAATAATTTAGCATGGGTCTGCTTTGTGACCAAGCAAATTCATAATCATGTATATAGACTATAGTAACACTTTCACATTTGTACCAAGAGGCATTTACAATATTCTATTCTTATCAAAACTATTTATAATAGTAAAAAATTAGAAACAACTCAAATAAGCCATTAAAAGGGTCTGGCTACTGACACAGTGGCTCAAGTCTGTAATCCCAGCACTTTGGAAGACTGAGGCAAAAGGATTGCTTGAGCCCAGGAATTGAAGACCAGCCTGGGAAAAACAGCAAGGTGCTAAATATATATATGCAAGCTGGGCATGCTGGTATGTGCCTGTGGTCCTGGCTACATGGGAGGCTGAGGTAGAAGGATTGCTTCAGCCCAGAAGACTGAGGCTGCAGTGAGCTGTGTTTGGGCCGCTGTATGCCAGCCTAGGCAACAGAGCAAGACTTTGTCAAAAAAAAAAAAAAAAAAAAAAGTGGACTAGCTATACATTCAAATATTATAAAGCACTTAAAATAAACATTCTATCACTACCACATCCAAATAGATGAAGCTTAAAAACATGATACTCAGCAAACAAGCCAACTCAAGGATGCATAGGATATTATTTCATTTGCATAAATATCCAAAACATATGAAACAACACATCTAGGCTTGCTCGTAGGTGGAAAAATTATAATGAAAGTTAAGTGAGTGATTTCCATACTCTTCAGAATTGTAATTTCCTCTGGAGGAGGAGGATGGTGCAGCTAGCTACAACAACAGAGGCCTTTATGGCACTAGTAGCTGGTGACATTCACTTTCATAACATCTGGTGGCGATTATTCAGGTGTGTTTACAATTATTTTCTAAACTACATATGTTTAATACTTTTCATTTATGATAGATATAAGAATTAAAACTTTTTTAAAAAAGAGAACGTGTATATGAAACTTAAAATGCCATTGTGAGCCAGGTGATTGAGTTAGACAAGTTGCTGCTGCTCCTAGTGTGTTACTACCCTGTAAAATGGCTCATTAAGGAACAAATTTTGGGATTTTTTTTCTCATCATCTGTGCTGAGTTTAATTAAAAGCACACTTATTATACTGAACTATAGGATGGAGTATCTCCTGTAGCTGGAGAAATGTCCCTCAGTTTTGTAGTGACTAAATACTGGAGTCAATTTCTGAAGGAAATTAGAGATTATCCTTCCATGAATTTTTAAAAATATGCTTGGAATATAGCGTATTATATGTAAAGTTCTGCATGGTTGTTCCTTCATAAAATACTATATTTTATAATGCACTAGAAAGAATATTGTGATAGAAATCACAAAATTTCAGTTCTTGTTTTGCTTTTATTTCTTATAAGCTTAATCTCTGAGTCCTAATTTAATGCATTATCTATCCAATGCCCAGATCATGTTGTATTATGTAAATGTTCACATGAAATTATGCTAATAGTAATGTCCTTTACATATAAAAGGAGTCACTGCTCTTTGTATTTAATCACTCTTTTAAATGAATAATTGGCATATATTTATAATTGTATATAAATTTTTAACTTTTATTTTAGGTTAAGGGACGCATGTGCAGGTTTGTTATAGAGGTAAATTGCAGTTGTAGGGCTTTGGTGTGCAGATTATTTCATTACTCAGGTAATGAGCATAGTACCTAATAGGTAGTTGTTTTATTCTCATCTTCCTCCAACTCTCCACCATCAAGTTGGCTCTGGTTTCTGTTATTCCCTTCTTGTGTTCCTATGTATTCTATGTTTAGCTTCCACTTGTATGTGAGAACATGTGACATTTGGTTTTCTGTTCTGTAATCACTCATTTTTTTTCCAGTGAGAAGTTTTACATGTTTTCAGGTGCATTATACAGATGTTGATATCTCATAAGGTCACCCCATCCAAATTTGCCAACCTTGTATAATATGTCATCACAATATGATTGGCCCTTCATATTCATGGGTTCCACATCTGTGGATTCAAAAAACTGAAGACTGAACATACTTGGAAAAAAATACAATAAAAATAATACAACAGTAAAAATAATATAAATAAAATATAGTATAACAACTATTTATATAAACTTTACATTTTATTAGGTATTATAAATATCTGGAGATGATTGAAAATATACTAGAGGATGTGTATAGGCTATCTGAAAATTCTACACCAATTTACGTAAGGAACTTGAGCATCTGCAGATTTTGGTAACCATAGGGATCCTGGAACTAATCCTCTGAAGATACCAGGAGCAACTGTATATATTTTTCACCCCCTTAATTGCTCAGAATCCTGCTCTGCTAGTCTAATGAATAATGAAAATTTAACTGTGTCAGTGTGGCTATGTGTAATAATAGCATGGTAGCTTAATTTTGGTTACATAGTTGAATTATAACAAAATAATTTAGGAAAAGCCATATAAGTTGAATAAATGGTTATTCCATAAGCTGCAATGCTCTGTAACTGTAGAATCAAAAACAGGTGAAGATGGTAGCAATAGATATACAATTGGCCCTTGAACAAATGGGGGTTAGGGAAACCAACTCCTCTCCCAGTCAGACATCCGTGTATAACTTTTAACTCCCCAAAAACTTAGCCATTAAAAGTCTACTGTTGACCGCAAGCCTTACCAATAACATAAACAGTTAACACATATTTTGTAAATGTATTATGTACTGTATTCTTACAATAAAGTAAGCTAGAGAGATAATATTGTATTAAAATCATAGGAAAGAAAATATATATTGACTATTGATTAAGTCAAATTGGATCATTATAAAGGTTTTCATCTTCCTCGTCTTCACATTGAGTAGGCTGAGAAGGAAACAGGAGGAAATAGTGAAGGAGGTGGAAGAGGAGGCAGGAGAGGCAAACATACTCACTGTAATTTTACAAAAATACATCATAATTTCTGTCTGATTTTTTTTTTTTTTGCTTTTTCATTTCTAAAAAAATGTTTTTACAGTTACCAATCCTTTCTCCACAATTTGCCCATATCATAGAAGGGTTCATGTCATAAGATAAGTCAAAAGTAGTCTTGAATAATCAGAACCCTTCTACCAGATTGTCTAATGTCAGTTTTGTTTTCTGGCACTGCTTATTTGATGTCTTCTTCCTCATCATCTAGCTGTGGTACAGAAGCCTTAATTTCCATCATTATCTTTTGTTAATTCTTTTAGTGTGGTGTCTATTAGTTCTACTTTTTCTAAGATCCATATCTTGTAACCTTGCACCCCAACTGTTTTATTGTTGTGGTTGATTTTGTTTTGTTTTTGGTTTTTGCCACATCCACAGTCTCTTTCATGATTTCCTTGATTGACTCTGTTGTAAATCCTGTGATGTCACGCACAATACCTGGGTACAGTTTTCTCCAGCAATAATTTATTGTTTCAGACTTGATGACTTTCACAGCTTTTTCTATAACAATGATGGCATCTTCAATGGTATAATCCTTCCAGACTTTCATGATGTATTCTCTATCAGGATTCTCTTCTATTGCATTGACAATCCTTTCTATAGAATGCCATGTGTAATGAGCCTTAAGCGTCCTAATGACCCCCTGATTTAGCAAGTAGACTAAGTCATTGCCTTCAATGTTGAGCTCATGAAGTTCTGAGTGCTAGGGGCATTGTCCAATATCAAAAGAATGTTAGAAAGGCAGTCCTGTATTGGATCCCAGCACTTTTGGGAGGTCGAGGCAGGCAGATCACCTGAAGTCAGGAATTCAAGACCAGCCTGGTCAACATGGTGAAACCCTGTCTCTAATAAAAATACAAAAATTAGCCAGGCATGGTGGCAGATGCCTGTAATCCCAGCTACTCTGGAGCCTGAGGCAGGAGAATTGCTTGAATGCAACCCAGGAGGTGGAGATTGTAGTGACCTGAGATCACACCACTGCCCTCCAACCTGGGCGATAAAGCGAAACTCTGTCAATAAAATAAAAAGAGAGAGAGAGAGAGGGAGAGAGGGAGAGAGGGAGAGAAAAAAGGAAAGGAAGGAAAGGAAGAAAAGCAAGAAAGGCAGCCCCTTACTGAGGCTTGTGTCTTCATGGACAAAGCATCAGTGAAATCAATCCAGAATTCTCATTGTCCAGGCTTTCTTGTGGTACAACAAAGACTGGCAGCTGGTGCTTATTTTTTTCCTTTCATAGTTCTGGGGTTAGCAGCTTTATAGATAAGGGCAGTCCTAATAATAAACCCAAGTGCATTTACAGTAAACAGTAAAGTTTGCCTATTCCTTCTTGTCTCAAATACTAATGCTCACTTCTCTTCCTTACTAATAAATGTCCTTTGTGGCACTTTTTTTTTTTTGAATAAGGTACTTTTTTCCTTATTAAAAACCTATTTAGGTAGATATACTTTCCCCTCAATGATTTTCTTAATGGGGTCTGGGAATTTTGCTGCTGCTTGGTCTGCAGAAGTTGTTTCCCCTGCTGTTTTGACATTTTGTAAAGCCTAAACCTATTTCTATAATCATCAAGCCATCCTTTGCTTTATATCCTTCACCATCTTTTTGATTTAAGTTTTCACATAATGACTTCATTTTTTCTCAAATCACATTAGAATTTATAGGCATGCTTTTCTTATACCAATCCTGAAGCCACATAAAAGCTATATTTTCAGTAAAGGTGGTAAAACAAGTATTTCACAAAAAGAGTAAGATTTTGTGTCTGTTGGTATAACTGCAATGACAACTTCATGAATTTCTTCTTCTGTCTTTACCATGGTTCTTATGCTGGATTCATTTATCTTGTAAAAGTGGGCAGCTACAACTGTATCGTATCAAGCAATTCAACTTTTTCTTGCAATGTCATGAGTTTTCTCTGCTTCTTGGGAACACTTCCAGCATCACTAGTGGCACTTCATATGGGTTCAATGTTGTTATTCAAGGTTTATGGCATTTGCACTAAGCACAATAAAAATATGAGAAAACCATGATAGTTTACCTTTTACTGCTATGTGCAATTTACGGTAGACAGGAACTGCTCAATTGAAATGATTACTGTTACAAGGGCATTTTAAGCAGATAAAACACTTCAGCTCAAGGCAATAGCAACAGGAGGTGACTATAAAATTATTACAGCAATAAAGTAAGTACTATAGTTAATTTTATGCAGTTATGATTTACTTTTGCATCTGTACCTTCGTTTGCATTTCTCTGAACTGCAATAGAGCCATGAATAATCCATTTGTATGTATAAGTTTTGATAAATTTTAACTTTTTATAATAGATTTGTGATATTTTTAGTGGTAAATGATAAAGCAGACTAGTATATACATATATTTTATGCAACATGACATGCCTTTTTCTTAATTTTTGATATTTTTTGACCTATATTTTATATAGGTCAAATTGTCCAACGTCTCCCCCAATTTTTCTTATATAGTTATTGAAAAAATGCTGTATATAAGTTACCTGTGTATTCCAAATCTGTGTTGTTCAAGGGTCAATTGTACATATACAGTCATGCATCTTTTTAAAGATATGCATATGTTCTCAGAAATGTGTTATTAGGCAATTTCATCATTGTGGGAACACCAAAAACTGCACTTAAAAAACCTAGATGGTATAGCCTACCACACACCTAATCTATATGGTATAGTCTATTATACCTAGGCTAAAAACCTGTACCACATGTCATTGCACTGAATATTGCAGGCAATTGTAACACAATGGTAAGTATTTGTGTATCTAAACATATCTAAATGTTGATTATCTAAACATAGAGAAGGTATAGTAAAATACAGTATTATGGGACCATTGTTGTACATGCAGTGTGCATTAACTGAAACATTCTTATGCAGTGCCTGACTTTATTTTCCATGAGGTGTGTTATTATATAGCTTAGTCATTTGAATTCCCTTTTCATCAGAATCCCTCTCACTTTCTGGGTTTATTATAATGCTTGCATTTGTTTTTATGTTGATTAATTAGAAATATTTTTGGAAAGTTCAACTCTAGAACTTACATACTCTACCTTAATGAACTCTAATTTTAAAGAGGGAGCTTTAGAAAATCTTTTAAGGAAATGAAAATGCCTTGTGAACTTCCAAAACACTCATATTTCCCCCTTTCTCAACTTTGTTGATTGGCCCGTAACCCTTAAAGGAGAAAAAAATCTATCAAGTAGAGCTGGATCAAGTGTAATTTTGGTTTGTTTTATTTTTTAATAGTTTTTTCTCTCAGGGAAGTTTCATGTCTTTCTTCAGTCATGGGAGTTTCTCTGCTATCATTTATTCAATTATGCCTCTGGCCCATGCTCATTATTTTCATGCTCTGGCAGTTTAGCATAATGGTTAAGAGCATGCCCTCTTGGGCCTGATTGCTCAGGTCCAATTCCTGGCTTCTCTATTTATTAGCTATGTGACCATGGGTAAGTTAATTACTTTCTCTTCCTCAAAGGCTTGCTGCGATGAGTAAGTAAATGAATATATGTAAAGTGCTTAGACAGTGCTCAGTATATTTTAAGCATTACGTAAGTGCTTGCTCTTATTATAATGATTACCTTTATATAGAGGTGTAAATCTTTTTATCTTTTTTTCCATTCCTCTTTCATACTTTCTGTCTGTATAACATTTGGAATTGCCTTATGAGCTACTAGGCTTGGTGCTCCAGAATATTTGTGTGCCCAATAGCTGTGTCCACCTTTCTTTTTCAGTCTATATAATTAGAGTTTGCTTAGTTTTTTGTTACAATTTCAATCATTATATTTTTATATTTCAAAAATCTCTAATAATTTCTTATTGTACAATTGCTTAGTCTTATATAGGTATAATATCTTCCTAATCTCTCTCCAGATATTTGGACATATTTTGGACATTTTACGAAACACACTTTTTGCTAACTCTTTCATCACCTGTAAGTGTCTCTGTCATGGTTCTGGTATTTGCTGCTTTCTTGTGCACTTTGTAGCTTAGTTGTCCTGTATGACTATCTCCTCTTTTCATTCAGGGAGATGGGTATGAGCTGAAATGTGGCTAGGATACTTCGTTAGTGACTGTGAGAAAGTGGCATCCCTTGGCAGCTGTTTTTCTGAGTATGGGCACTTGCAACCAAATGTTGTGAGCCATTCAGGACACATTATGCCTCCGTCTTCCTGACCTCCTTCAGTTAATATTCCTACCTCGGGACTTTTCCATTGTTGTTTGCCAAGGTTAACTTACCCGACTACTCCAGCTGTGAGACCATGCTAATAATTCTGGTCATTGCTCCTTAGCCTCTTATTCACTGGTTCCATGCCCTACCAGCACAGACCAGTTAATGTTTTATTTTAAAGTTGTGCTTTGATATGGCTTTTTTCCCCTGCTTTTTGTTTCTTGGGATTCTCTAGAGTCTGTAGCACATCTAGAGTGACTTTTTGTTTTTAGTGGAGCTATGATTTATTTTTATATATGACAAAATAATGTCTATGAATTTGATGCAGAAGGAGAAAATTGCATAATGTATTCAAGTCTGCTATGTTGAAGTAGAATTCAATAGTGACCTTCAAAAAGATATGTTCTAACCACACGAACCTGTGAATGTGACCTTTTTTTTTTTTTAAGGTGACTTATGCAGGTGTCATTAAGTTAAGAATCTGGAAATCAGGTCATCCTCGATTATCTGGGTGGACCCTAAAGTTAGTGATAAATGTCCTCACGTGAAACACACAGGGAGAAGGAACAGAAGATCATGTAAAGATAGAGGCAAAGATGGGAGTTATGTGGTCACAAGCCAAGGAACTCCATTAACCACTGGAGCTGGAAGAGGCAGGGAGGGATTCAACTTTAAGCTTTTAGAGGAAGTGTAGACCTGCTGACATTTTGATTTTGGACTTCTGGCTGCCGGGCTGTGAAATAATAAATTTCTCTTGTTTCAATTAACCAAGTTTGTGGTAATTTTTAATGGAAGTCCTAGGAAATTAATAAAGGTATCTTCTTCTATTAATACCCAATTTTAGCAGAAAATATTGTCTCTCATTTTACAGAAAATATTAAGACAGTACATGAAATCTTCCTTAATTTCCTCCTTGTCACTTACAAACATGTTTATATCCACATCTATACCTACCTTCCACATCCCACCTACTGTTCAAAGTTACATTTGTGTTAGGGACCCTCTGCCATTTCTGCCTCTGCTTTACCAACAAACGTCTTTGTAATCTGGTAGACATTTTCCTTTTACATATGAAAATAGCCAAGCCTCTTTGAAATAAAAAATTCCTGCAGGTTTAACAAATCACCCTTCAACTTCTGCTCTGGATTCTGTCTTCATTTTACAGCCAATCATTGAGGGAGAGTAGCCAGCACACACCGTCCTGTCTGTATCACATATCTCAAACTAATGCAGTCTTTCTCTTGAGGCTAATATGCCACTGAAAGCTAACGGTACCAAGGTCCTTCACATTACCAAAGCCTGTACACATTTCCTATGCTTATATCAATTGCCCTCACTTTGATATTTGACTCCCACCATTGCATACCACCCTTCAATCTCTGTTTACCGTCTTCTTCTGTTTCTTCTGATAGGCTGTTTCTTCCCAATCTCACACATAGGTTTCTTTCTCTCCCCAATGCCTTTTAAATGTCAGGAGTATAAGCCAAGGTTCTGCCTTTGTCCCTTACTTCTTGCTACATTGCATGATCTCAAGGTGACCACATTCATACTCATGATTTTATCTTTATTTGATATACTGGAGACTCTCAAATATATTCTCATAATTTAGAACTCACTTTGGGCTTCAGTATTGAACATCCAACTGTCACTGGTACATCTCCATTAGGATGTCCCAAGGACACTTTATTTTTGACATCTTCTCATCCTGACTTCAGACTTGTTACTCTGTATTACCTTTTTTAGTCAACAGATTCTTCATTCAAACAACTGAAACAGAACATTGTTATTATCTAGAAGTCCTTTTTGTGTTCTCTTATATCATATCTTTGTACGTGATTTAAGCAATCATTTTATTCTGCTGTATGTCATGTAAAATTGGATCTAGAATGATAAATAGTTTTTATCTCAATCACCATGTGCCATTGATTTGTAGGGGCTGCCAAGAGCACAAAGTTGAGAAAGATAGAGTGATCACCTCTAGAGTGAGAGGAGAGACTTACACAATTGATGATAGATAGATGAAATGGCAAGGGTGAAGAAAAGTGAAGCGTCTAGCTCTGAATGTATTATCCATGATCTTAGATTATAAAGTTCACAGGTTAAGTGAGTGTGTGTGTGTGTGCGCGCGCGTGCATGCACGCATGCACGTGCACAGGCACACACTTGATTTGGGATATTTTAGTAAATAAACAGATAAGCACAAAAAAGATGGTTTAGGCAGGAAGAACAAAGTCAGAGAGGAGTCAAGTGGAACTTAGGGGATACTAATGAGAACTCCATAATTTAATTTGCATAGAGGGAAGTTTGTAGTTGATGAGAGAAATTTAGATTGGACTCAAATTAGTTAAAGCCATTTGTGCCAAGTTAAATAATTTTTACTTAAGATAATACGAAAGGATAGTAAAATCTCATTCTTTCTGGCATTGTGGAATTTTAAAAATTCCATTTAAATTTATTTTTAAACACTTCCCTTACAGGATAATCTCAAAATAAAATGATGCAGTTTAAAACAATAATAATTATTCAAAAAAATAGAAACATGTTGTGAAAATACAGATTATTCTTCTATTTTAATTAAGAATGGTAGTAACAGCAGTAATATATCTTCTTCCTGCAGTGTCACCCACCATCTGTGTGTTTCTTGACCCCTGGCAATAGTCCCAGGCAGGGATAGAAATCATCCCTGCAGTGGGTGCAGCCACATTAATTTTCACTAGGGCTTCATAGTAAGTTTCCATATTGCAGTTCTTTTAGGGAGAGACCTCTGGTCACTTGACTTCATGGCAGACAGCTCAGCTAATTGAAGAAGTGATAGTATTCTCTACAACCATGAGTACAATTAATGAAAGTATTCTGCTATTGCCTAGGCTTAGATTTTTTGTCTTCACATAATTTATCAGAGAATTTGAGGTTGGCAAGTAGATTTTTAAGATGTCATTCGGGACTTTCACTGACCTCCAGAACAGGGCCATTTCCATTCTTCTTCTGAGCAGCTTGCCTATTTGACTTTAACAAGCCACCAGAATAGCTGCCCTAACACCCCTGCTGTTGCTATTTCTGGTATTACCAGTCTAGCACTAAGGTTTAGTTATTTTTTCTCTTTTCTCATCATCAGCCAGCTATGAAAAAAGAACTGTTCTTCATGATAAAGGTCATATTTGCATTTCAAAATTTTGAGTGACTGTACTGCCTGATATTAATATATATTATAAATAAAATGGACTTAAATTTCCAAGTAGCAGCATTGACTATAAATAAATATATCTAGGTAGGAACTACAGGAGGCTCACCTATCAGTTGTTTCCAGTTTTAAAGATATACTTTTAATAAACTATAATATGATTTCCTCTAAGATACAGTTTTTCATATAAAAACCAAAGTGGCAAGTACAGTTCAAGTAATTCCAAAGTTCCTCTTGCATGAATCGCCTTCTCACATATGTTATCCTAACATTGATCTTTCATTTAACTTCAAGGTGTGCTCTATTTCCCTCTGTGAAATCGGACTTCGTACTTCATTGGTCATTTTATCCACATATGCTTTCTCTTTATGTTTCTTTATTTGGTTCCAAAAATATTGGCATTGTAATAAGTAGAGTTTTTATCAGGTATATCATAAAAATAATTATCCTTTTCAGGAAATCAAAAAAGTGAGGAAATGGCTCCAAAAACTTAGTACTAATGTGTATGTGTCTCTGTGTGTGTGTGTGTGTGTGTGTCTTTGGGAGTGTTGGCAATGGAAAGAAGTTAAACTAAAATTGCATACACTAAGTTGTACCAATATTTTGTGAATCAATTTAAATAATTCTGTGCTACTAAATTGGGAACATTATTTATTAGAAAAAGGACTTCCCCGAGAATTGAGGAGTTGACTGTTTGGAGTGATTTGACCAACTGGTTATTTTATCATTCTGCAGACCTTGATTTAAACCACATTTTATGTCCTTGTATTCCCTCCTTTTCATTTGTTAATATTGATCCTTTGTTTCACCTTTTTATCCTGTTCCCTCAAAATATGAAATGCTTCTTTCTTCTTTCCAAGGCTATATTTCCCACCTGCTAGTGACTGGATTCCCTTTCTCCTTTGTGAACTTGCTCTATCCAGTGTAATTTCTCTGTTTTGTATATTCTACACCTTTTACAGTAGCTATTTGATATCAGCCTGTTATCAGGATTCTGGTGGTTGCAAGTGACAAATCAAATTTGTAAGTGTGGAAATTTATTGGTTCACAAATTTGAAAAGACCAAAGAAACAAGTAGTTTTAAACATGACTGCATCCATGGGCTCAGATGATAACATTTTTTTCTTTCATCTCTTCACTCTACTTCCCTCTATGTGTTGATCAAACTTACTTCCACCAAATATAGTCTAGTTATACATGAGACCTGGAGTGACCATAGATATCTTCAGACCTTATCCTACAAGCCAGGCATTGTAGAAGACAGGACTTCTCGTTGTCCACAATCAGTTAATGGTTCTTAAGTTATTGAACTACTGCTGAAATCGGTAGCGAGGAAGGAGTCATTTTCCAATAGAAGGATGTTTTTGCTTTTTCATTTGAATAAGAGAAGAAATGCTGAACACTCAAGCAATAGGTGTCCTCTAAATATATTTGTTTCTTAACATAGAAAGTACGTTGGGTAGGATAGAAACATAAAAGAGGAAGAGATTTTGGAGTGATTATTAAAAATCTGATTTGTGACATATTGTGGGGTTTCTGTATGTCTGGTGATAGGTAGCTGAAAATACAGATTGCACTTTAGGATAATGAAGTTCACTGTCTTCAATATATTACTCTCTATTTAATTATATCTTTTCTGGAAATAATCTCCCTTTGGTAATCTAAAGGCTGCCCACATTTCACTTTGCTCTTCCTACACATGTTGCTGTGATGAACCTTTTGGACCAAAAGTCTAATGAGTATCTTTCTCCTATGTTTATTAAAAACAGCATTCTTACTAAAAGTAATGACTACTTTTCTTTCTTCACAGTACTTGATTACATTGTCTTTGGCATTATTCAATGCTGTATTTCCAACTCCCTATCAACAGACACACGCAAATCACAATATATCACAAATCCAATTTTTAATAATCACTTCCAGATTCCTCCTCTTTCTATGTTTTTATCATATTCAATGATTTTAACAATTCTTTATTAAAGCATCTAAGGAAGTCAGTCAGTATTGGCTTTCCTCTTTCTCATGTGTACGTTCAGCATCCCAACAAATCCCACCTATGTTAGACTTCTTTAGAGTCTATTCTCTGCCTTCCAACAACATTGCAAACATTTCATGATGAGATCTTTCTTAAACTATTCCAACAGCTTTTTAACGTGTCTGCAGTCTTCATTCTTTTCTATTCCAGGCAGCAAGGCACAATGCTATTTGATTTATTTTTCTTTTTTTTTTTCAAGTAGACATTTTCTTTTTAATAAAACAAAGCGCAAATTTAACAGTCTTATAATGGGATTCAACATTTTTCCTTCACACAGCTCGGGTTTCAGTACCTGGCTTTAAAGCAAATCCAGTATGTGAAAATGGGGATGTGTACCCATCAGATCTGGGGCAAGAGATTCACTTCACAGAATGAATGCTTCTTTTCTTTACCAGAGGAATTTTCATAGTATTCTCTGGAAGGGATAAGCTTTCCTCATACATATAAACACTTAGTAAATTTTTAATTTAAGTACACTCTTTAGACAAGTGCTGTATAAAGAGAAGACTCAGATCAGGCAGATGGTGCATGTTATTTTTCAAGCAATTACCTTATTTCAAATGAAATCCAAATGTTTTGTCAACATCTGGTTGACATTCAGTGCCTTGCCTAGATTGTTCTTTTTTATTTTTTTTTTTTGGTAATAGAAAAATTTATTTTTCCAAATTAACATGTTTTCTTCTTTTTTTTTATTATACTTTAAGTTCTATGGTACATGTGCACAACATGCAGGTTTGTTACATATGTATACATGTGCCATGTTGGTGTGCTACACCCATTAACTCGTCTTTTACATTAGGTATATCTCCTAATACTATCCCTCCCCCTTCCCCCTACCCCACAACAGGCCCTGGTGTGTGATGTTCCCCTTCCTGTGTCCAAGTGTTCTCATTGTTCAATTCCCACCTGTGAGTGAGAACATGCGGTGTTTGGTTTTTTGTCCTTGCGATAATTTGCTGAGAATGATGGTTTCCAGCTTCATCTATGTCCCTACAAAGGATATGAACTCATCCTTTCTTATGGCTGCATAGTATTCCATGGTGTATATGTGCCACATTTTCTTAATCCAGTCTATCATTGGTGGACATTTGGGTTGGTTCCAAGTCTTTGCTGTTGTGAATAGTGCCGCAGTAAACATACGTGTGCATGTGTCTTTATAGCAGCATGATTTATAGTCCTTTGGGTATATACCCAGTAATGGGATAGCTGGGTCAAATGGTATTTCTAGTTCTAGATCCTTGAGGAATCACCACACTGACTTCCACAATGGTTGAACTAGTTTACAGTCCCACCAACAGTGTAAAAGTGTTCCTATTTCTCCACATCCTCTCCAGCACCTGTTGTTTCCTGACTTTTTAATGATCATCATTCTAACTGGTGTGAGATGGTATCTCATTGTGGTTTTGATTTGCAATTTCTCTGAGGGCCAGTGATGATGAGTAATTTTTCATGTGTCTTTTGGCTGCATAAATGTCTTCTTTTGAGAAGTGTCTGTTCATATCCTTCGCCCACTTTTTGATGGGGTTGTTTGTTTTTTTCTTGTAAATTTGTTTGGGTTCTTTGTAGATTCTGGATATTAGCCCTTTGACAGATGGGTAGATTGCAAAAATTTTCTCCCATTTTGTGGGTTGCCTGTTCACCCTGATGGTAGTTTCTTTTGCTGTGCAGAAACTCTTTAGATTAATTAGATCCCCTTTGTCAATTTTGGCTTTTGTTGCCATTGCTTTTGGTGTTTTAGACATGAAGTCCTTGCCCATGCCTATGTCCTGAATGGTATTGCCTAGGTTTTCTTCTAGGGTTTTTATGGTTTTAGGTCTAACATTTAAGTCTTTAATCCATCTTGAATTGATTTTTGTATAAGGTGTAAGGAAGGGATCCACTTTCAGCTTCCTACATATGGCTAGCCAGTTTTCCCAGCACCATTTATTAAATAGGGAATCCATTCCCCATTGCTTGTTTTTGTCAGGTTTGTCAAAGAGCAGATTGTAGATGTGCTGTCAAAGAGCAGGTTGTAGATGTGTGTTATTATTTCTGAGGGCTCTGTTCTGTTCCATTGGTCTACATCTCTGTTTTGGTACCAGTACCATGCTGTTTTGGTTACTGTAGCCTTGTAGTATAGTTTGAAGTCAGGTAGCATGATGCCTCCAGCTTTGCTCTTTTGGCTTAGGATTGACTTGGTGATGCGGGCTCATTTTTTGTTCCATATGAACTTGAAAGTAGTTTTTTCCAATTCTGTGAAGACAGTCATTGGTAGCTTGATGGGGATGGCATTGAATCTATACACTACCTTGGGCAATATGGCCATTTTCATGATATTGATTCTTCCTACCCATGAGCATGGACTATTTTTCCATTTGTTTGTGTCCTCTTTTATTTCATTGAGCAGTGGTTTGTAGTTCTCCTTGAAGAGGTCCTTCACATCCCTTGTAAGTTGGATTCCTAGGTATTTTATTCTCTTTGAAGCAATTGTGAATGGGAGTTCACTCATGATTTGGCTCTGTTTGTCTGTTATTGGTAAATAAGAATGCTTGTGAATTTTGCACATTGATTTTGTATCCTGAGACTTTGCTGAAGTTGCTTATCAGCTTAAGGAGATTTTGGGCTGAGACAATGGGGTTTTGTAGATATACAATCATGTCATCTGCAAACAGGGACAATTTGACTTCCTCTTTTCCTAATGAATACCCTTTATTTCTTTCTCCTGCCTGATTGCCCTGGCCAGAACTTCCAATACTATGTTGAATAGGAGTGGTGAGAGAGGGCATCCCTGTCTTGTGCCAGTTTTCAAAGGGAATGCTTCCAGTTTTTGCCCATTCAGTATGATATTGGCTGTGGGTTTGTCATAAATAACTCTTATTATTTTGAGACACGTCCCACCAATACCTAATTTATTGAGAGTTTTCAGCATGAAGGGCTGTTGAATTTTGTCAAAGGCCTTTTCTGCATCTTTTGAGAAATCATGTGGTTTTTGTCTTTGGTTCTGTTTATATGCTGGATTACGTTTATTGATTTGCATATGTTGAACCAGCCTTGCATCCCAGGGATGAAGCCCACTTGATCATGGTGGATAAGCTTTTTGATGTGTTGGCTGGATTCAGTTTGCCAGTATTTTATTGAGGATTTTTGCATCAATGTTCATCAGGGATATTGGTCTAAAATTCTCTTTTTTTTGTTGTTGTATCTCTGCCAGGCTTTGGTTATCAGGATGATGCTGGCCTCATAAAATGAGTTAGGGAGGATTCCCTCTGTTCCTATTGATTGGAATAGTTTCAGAAGGAATGGTACCAGCTCCTCTTTGTACCTCTGGTAGAATTTGGCTGTGAATCCATCTGGTCCTGGACTTTTTTTGGTGGGTAAGCTATTAATTATTTCCTCAATTTCAGAGCCTGTTATTGGTCTATTCAGGGATTCAACTTCTTCCTGATTTAGTCTTGGGAGGCTGTATGTGTCCAGAAGTTTGTCTATTTCTTCTTGATTTTCTAGTTTATTTGTGTAGAGGTGTTTTTAGTATTCTCTGATGGCAGTTTGTGTTTCTGTGGGATCAGTGGTGATATCCCCTGTATCATATTTGATTTATTTTTCTACATGAAAAAATTTGTCTTTTAGGAAGTTAAGGATTTTTTAAAAACCTTCATTGTGTCTTTTTAGCTTACAACATAAGGTTCAAAATTTTTATCATGAAATTTTTAAATTATTCCCATTTTTTCTCAATAGTCTTGCAATTCCACATTCCATATTTCAACCACATTGAGAAATTTGCCATTCTCCCAAAATATCATTCTCCTTAATGCTTCTGTATCTGCGCTCATACTGTTCTTTCTACTAGCAGCACCCTTTTTTATTGAATTTGATCTCAGTCTTCTAAGCCATAGGACCAGGAAAGCACCTAGCACATAGCAAATGGTCAATAAATATGTGTTGCATGTATGAATAAATTTGATCATACTTAATTTATTTTAGTTTTACATTTTCTAAATTGGAATCATAATTTATGCCTTGAGTACTTCACAGGCAAAATCAAGAAGGTTTTGTTAAAATTGATTAATTAAAATTTATGTCTTAATTAGCCTAACATAGTGAACTTGTTCCATAAAACACAGATAGAACAGGAGCCAAAAATACTATGGGAAAATCATTAGAAAGTTGTTCTTAATAAATCAAAACAAAGGTAATTGAAGTGAAATGCAGGGTTCTAAACAACAGATACATTCTCAAAATATGACTTTGAGTACATTTCACAAAATAACTAAGTTTTGCAGCTACCCCTTTATGTTCCTGTCACTTTTAAAAATGATCTTTTGAGCTTTATTTGTAGCACAGCAAGGCTCAGAGAGTTGGAGAAGGGAAAAAAATGCTTTAATCTTCATCTTTTTCCCTCTTATAGATTTATAGGTGGAAAGTTTTCTTAAAAGAAACAATGTATACACCACCTACCATCAGATCAAGAAAACAAAACAAGCATTTAATTAACTGTCTTTGACAGAACATTGGAAAGGCCAACTCCAATTCTGTTTACCTATTCCCCAGCTTTGGGACAAATGTTGCCTTTATACTGCCCTCTTGTTTTCTCACAGTGTTTGTAATGCACGGAAAAACAAATACTATTACGTTGATTTTCAAATGCTATGTAGCTGCAGTTTTAAAAATAAACAGTTGTTTTTTGTAATCTTAAAAAAGTGCTTTAACTGATTAAAAGACTACTTCTCACATATAGATAATTATAAAAACATGTAATCAATTTTTATAACAAACCTAAGCACTATGTCATCATAAAAATGCACAATGCTTCAAAAGTAGTTTTGAGGATATTTTACTAAAACCAGATTCTAAAAGAAAAAATTAACTTCAAAAGACAGACTAAAGCAGTGACCTCATGCTACTCACTACAAAGAAGCAACAGTAGACAATAGGGTCGTCAAAATGAAAACCATGCCAAGCTAAATGAAAAGAAGACAATAAACTTGCTTTCTTTCAAAAAATGGTTTCATCAGGATTTCTAATGACATCTCAAGGGTTATAGATGAAAGGTAGACCAAATGGCTAGGTGGAGTTGTTGGTTAAATGTTTTATTTTGCTACAATTAATTTTCAAGTTAAAATTATTTAAAGTGGTCAAGTTCTAATTAAATACTAGAATTTTATTCAGTTTTAGCCAACTTATAAATATTTAGTGCTAGAAGCTTACAAACAACATGCTCAGTTTAATATTTTCCATTTGCAAAGTATGACACAATTGAAGAAACAAATGGGACCCAATTCATTATTTCTGGAGTATTATTTTATATTTATGAAGCTTGTTTTATAAATATCACCTTGATGTCTAGCACATATTAAGACCTCAAATACTTAATGTTTTATTGATGTGCCATTGCATGGCAGATGTCCTGAGTGGTAGATTTAAATTTGCTCCCAAACTTCAATTTAATTCTCATTTCCTAGGCCATCAGCATTTCCAATACACAAAACAAGGCTTTGGCATTTCTCTAAATAATAATAAAATGACTTTACATGTTTGGAAAAGTTATTTTTCTGCATCAATAATGTTACACATTAATCTCAATAAGAGATTTTTTCTTTTTCTCAAGTCAGTAGCTACATTCTGCTTTTTCTGTTTCAGATAACGGTCTTTCAAATTCACGTCTTGGCCATGAAGAGTAGACATACTAAAAATCCATTCTTAATGCACTCTTCCCCTGTGACTGATGACTATTCCACAACCTCTCATCTCTACCAAAATCTCCAACACTATCTCCCCGCTTCATTCTTAACTGGTGACATTTTTCCTATTTAAGTGAGAAAATACACATAATGATCCTTAGAAGGCATGTTCCCCAAACTCCCAACACCATGTAACTGACCTGCTTACTTTTGTACTTATCTCTTTTAACTGCACTCTAGTATTATGAAAAAGTTTGTGTATCCATCTAGAGTCTTATATCAACTCTTCCACTTGCAGTTCTTCCCTTGTCATTTCCTTATTCAGGTTTCCCTTACAGGACGTCACTCTACCCTGACTTTCCTCCATTGTTGCTAACCACTCTTTTTCAAACTCACTGTGGATTCCTTCACATCTCCCATCCTCCAAATATTGGAAGTGTTCTTGGGCTCAAGCCATGGTGTCCTCTCACTTCTATCCTTATTTATCCTTAGTAATCTCTTCTGGTCTCAGGGAGACAGAGAATAGAAAACTCTCAAATGTGTAGCTCTGAAATGGATTTGTCTCCTGATTCCAGATTTTATGTAAGTCAACAGACTTGCATCTGTATTTGGACGTCTAATAGGCATCTGAAAATTATCTAGACCTTACTCTTGATCTTTCTTCTTAAAAACCTGTTTTTCTTCAAGTCTTACCATTCCAAGGAAATGGAAACTTCAGCCTTCCAGCTTGTCTGGCCAAAAACTCCACCTTCTCTTTTTCTTTCTCATTACACATCAAATCAGGAAAACATGTTTCTCTACTTTAAAAATTTAGCAATTTCCAATCACCTTGTTAACACCCAGAAATACTGTAATAGCTTTATAACCAATCTACCTGCTTCTGCCCTTGTACATCCCGCTTTTAGTCTATTCCCAAAAGAGTAGTCAACTTATTTTTATGATTGGGTCAAAACCCTCCAGCTCTTTTCCATCTCACTCAAAGTAGAAGTCAAAATGGATAATGATCTGGTGCTTCCTGCTGCTTTCTTTGAATCCAGTGCTGTCTAGACACATCAACCTTCTAGCTACTCTGTCCTCCAGGCTCTTGCACTTGTAGTTCTCTTTGGCTTGAACATTCTGGCCACAGATATCTACACAGTTTATTCCCCTCTCTATTTCAGATCTCTGATCCAATTCCATCTTTCTTAATATAGTCTTTTGTACCTATTAAATTTGCAATCTCTCTCTTTGCCATTTCACATTTCTGATTTCCAACCATTTTAAGTAGATTTTATTGTGTTATCCTAGATATTTTACTTATGAACTTTTTATTTTCTCCCTACAAGAAAGTGAGCTATATGAGGATAAAGATTATTCTTTATACCATTTATGAATGTATCCCCATCGCCTAGAAATGTTACCTGCACCTACTAGGCATTCTAAAGTGCAAAACCTCTTGAATTTGCAAAGACATGGAATCAACCCAAATGCCCATCAGTGATAGACTAGATAAAAAAAATGTGGTACATATACACCATGGAATACTATGCAGCCATAAAAAGGAATGAGAGCGTGTTCTTTGCAGGGACATGAATGGATCTGGAAGCCATTATCCTTAGCAAACTAACACAGGAACAGAAAAACAAACACCATATATTTTCATGCATAAGTGGGAGATGAACAATGAGAACACATGGACACAGGGAGAGAATAGCACACATTGTGGCCTGTGGCAAGGGTGTGAGGGTAGGGAGAGCGTCAGGAAAAATAGGTAATGCATGCTGGGCTTAGTACTTAGGTGATGGGTTGATAGGTGCAGCAAACCACCATGGCACATGGTTACCTATGGAACAAACCTGCACATCCTGCACATGTACCCTGGAACTTAAAATAAAATAAAATAAAAGTTACTCCATGTGCAATTATATAGGTAAAAGACCCCTTGGATATACATAAGTATAGTATATGTAAGTATGTAGTATATACTGTAGTATATATAAGTTTAGTATAGTATATATAAGTTTAGTGTTATATATATAGTATATATAAGTTTATGTAGTATATATATACTATATATATGTTATATATATATAGTATATATATACTACATAACTATATATGTTATATGGTATATATATACTACATAACTATATATGTTATATGGTATATATATACTACATAACTATATATGTTATATGGTATATATATACTACATAACTATATATGTTATATGGTATATATATACTACATAACTATATATGTTATATGGTATATATATACTACATAACTATATATGTAGTATATATATACTACATAACTATATATGTTATGTAGTATATATATACTACCTAACTATATGTTATATATATAGTATATATATATATAGTATATATAAGTATACATATATGTAGTATATATAAGTTTAGTGTTACACTGGTTCAGAATACAAAGTCTCAGAGACTATAGTTTGTTTTATAAGGGGTTCACTAAAATATAAACACAAATAATTTCAAATTTACAATATAATATGTGTTTATTTGGGAGAATACAGTGGACTTCTGAGATAAATTATGAGATAAATTGAAAATATATTTTAAAATGCTATTTTATGCGTGTTTCAAAGGGAACATTTAACTATGTCTGTGACAATAAAAATAAAATCATAAAAAATTCAGTAAGTATAATTGAGTTTCACTTTCTTTGAAAGTACCTTTGATAATAATCACAATACCTCTTTAACTGGATATTTGACTACATTTTAAATAACATTAAAATTAACTTCCTAGCATTAAAATGTTTGTCAACTATATCATTTTAAACTTAATAATATATTTGTACTTAGTATGACTCTAGGGGTATTCTGGAGTCTTTTTATCACTTTAATCTACTAAACAATGTAGACAGTATACTGTATATCACCAAGAAGTGTTCATAAGTTGTTTTTTCCCTCCTTCTGAAAAATATTATGTCTGTGTTTTAGTGTATATGTTTGTGTCTTTTGGGCTATAGGTGTACATCTGGAATTTGCTAGCATTAGCACACAGAAATGTACACTTGAATGATTTGAAGCAACTTTGGTCTGTTGTCAAATTTAATAGACTTTTTCAGTTTATTATGTGTACAAATATTTATTATATATAAATATGTAATATATAAAAATATAAAATATATAAACACATAAATATAAAATGTTATATATAGATATAAAATTTTACATACACACAGAAGAGAAATTCCTCAAATGCACAGCTAATGCCCCAATAAACAAACATTTGTGAGTATATTTAGCTTATTAGTCATATCTGATGCTAAGATCTGCCATCAAAAACATCTAAAGGAGTTTTTTTCAAGATGTTTATATTTTAATGTCTGTAACATGATGTCTAATCTTTGTTCTACCATCAGTGTTTTGTAGTAAATTTCAAAAATATCATGACCATCTGCACCATTCTTTCACTTCATGATTGATGTTGAAAATTTAACAGCATAATTGTATTCTGAAAAGCTAGTCATATCATATATCCTATTGTTCATGGATTTATATTGTAGAATGCATTTCTTTAAAGGCTACTTCTTTAAGACCTGTATATAATTATGATCGCTATAGATGATAAGTTGGCATGGTTATAAATTTATTATCAAAGTTGGGTTTAAAATATTAATTAATAATCTTTTATTTGGCTCCCAGGGGAGAAAAAACCAATAGCTCTCTATTAATTATTTTATGAGAGAGTCTTACAAATTTTGAAGAACTGCATTTTCATCAGCATTTTCTCAAATGATGTGAAAACATTTAAAGGTTACTAACTAGTGCTACATTACAGTGGAACATGTAACAAATTATATGTCTGATATTAACATGAATTTATTTCAACCAGAATAATTTAGGATGATTTGTAAAAATTCATAATATGAGTTTTTTAGATAATACAATTAAAAATGCAAAATAATAAAAACAACTATAATTTCTGCTCTATGTGATGTTTATAAGCCTAGATTACTACACAACTCTCTGCTTGAAGCATATGGCAAAGTCAAGTATAATATGAATATGGATAACAACAAAATATGCTATAGCAAGGATCAAAATGAAATAAATATCTGTAGACTTTATAGACAAGGTCTTTCTCTGTTGCTCAGACTGAAGTGTAGTGGTTGGATCATAGTCTATAGACTATAAACAGGTAAGAAACCCAAAGTAAGGTATAGTATTAATGGGCTCTGGATCTAAAAGCAAGCAAAAGTACTTCCAGAATTGTAAAGTAAAGGATAATAAATATAATCCACTCAGACAGAGTCCAAAAGTCTCTGCTTAACGTGTGGCCCTGGGGTAGGCTTTCCCACAGTAGAAAGAAGAGAGCCTAAAACAATGTAACTTAAACAGTGCCAAAGCGCAAATCTGGTTACTGCTTTTAACCAGATCCCAGCCTATGGAGGCTACCAAATTCATGACTATGAAATGGCACATGTGCCTGTGGTATTGGAAATATCATCAACACAGAGAGGCTAATTACTACCTAAGACATGATTTGGATGGAGGCCCCAAGGACAGGTAATTTAAAAACTTATTTAAAAAAAAAGTTGACAAAAATAACAAAACAACAACAGCAAAAAAAGAATTTCCACTCAACGTGAACCTCAAAATAAAATGCCAAAAAAAGGAAGAAATCAAATAATAAATGTGAGGGGCTGAATAACACCCCCTCTTCTCTCAAACAGGAGGTCCTAATCTCTGCAACCTGTATACGCTATCTTATTTGGAAAAATGGTCTTTGCTGCTGTGATCACAATGTGTGTCTTGATGGGGTACAATTAACCTGGATTTAAGGGGGTTGTAAATAAAGTGAAATATGTCCTTATAATAAGAGGCAGAGGGATATTTGATGATACACAGAAGAGCCTCTTTTCTGGTGTGATCATGGAGGCAGACACTGGAGTGATGCAGTCACAAGCCAGGGAATGCCAGCAGCCACCAGAACCTCTAAGAGGCAAGATCCAGAGTTTCCCCTAGACCCTCTGAAGGAAGCATGGCCCTGCCAATATCTTGATTTGAGCCCAGTGAAACTAATTTTATACTCCTGGCTGCCAGAATTGTGAAAGAATAAATTTCTGTTGTTTTAAGCTACCAAGTTTGTAGTGATATGTTATATCAGCCATAGGAAATTAATACAATAAGAGATACAGCTAAGAAAACCAATCAGAACATGAAATTAAGTAGAATTAATTGTCTCCATAATGAATTCATACTCTGAAAAGACAAAAATTGGAAATATGTTCAGGATACTTTAAAAATGTGATAAATTAACAACAGAAGGTCCTGAAAGTAATCCAAATGTTGTCATAAAAAATTAATTAATTTTATAAAAAAAGAAAATTAAAATATCCAAGAAGAATCTCTAAAACTGACACTACTGAAGGAAATATTAATAAATTAAAATGTGGTATTGAGAAGCATTTAAAAAAGAGATGAAAGTTTTGTAAAAAACAGTTCAGCATCAAGTGGTTCCAATGATCACATAATACTTGGTATCACACGTATGCTTGCGGTTAAAAACCATAAAATATTTGTGTATGTGTATTAACACTATACCTTGCTTTGTGTTTCTGATGTATTTATAGCCTATGGACTATAAATGAGCCACTGCACTCCAGCCTGGGTGACACAGCAAGAACCTGTTTATATAATCTGCAGGGCTATTTATTTCATTTGATCCCTGCTATGTCACTTTTTGTTGTTGTTATTTATATTCATATTGTACTCGGCTTTGCCATGTGTTTAAATCAGAGTGTTGTGTCATGATTTCAGCTTATAATATATCATCTAGACCAGAAATTATAATTGTTTTTATTATTTTATATTTTTAATTTTATTAACTAAAAGTTCCCTAATATTATGAATTTATACAAATTATCCTATATACACATACATATACAGTTGACCTTAAGTAGCATAGATTAGCATTGCATGGGGCCACTTATATGTAGATTTTTTTCAGTAAATATATTGAAACATTTTTGGAGACTTTTGACAGTTTAAAAAACTTTAAGTCTCAGACATACTGTGTAACTTAGAAATATCAAAAAGGTTAAGAAAAAGTTAGATATGTCATAAATGCATAAAATACAAGGAGATACTAGTCTATTTTATCATTTACTGCTATAAAATATACACAAATCTGTTATAAAATGTAAAAATTTATCAAAATGTACACACACAGACCATACATAGCCCCATTCACAGTTGAGATAAATGTAAACAAACACAAAGATGCAGTATTAAATCAAAGCCACAAAGGACAATTATTAGTAAGAGAGAGAAATGAGAACCAGAATTTAAGATAAGAAGGAATAAGTTTACTTTTCTGTGCAAATGCAGTTGGGTTTGTAATCAGGACTTCCCTTATCTACAATGCTTTTAACCCTCAAGTCTTGAAAGAAAAGATAGACACCAGCTGCCAGTTTTTGTTTGTACAACAAGAAAGCCTGGACAAAGCCTCCACCTCTTTTGCCTCTGTCACCCTGAGACAGCAATACCAATCCCTCTTCTTCCTCCTTCTCCTCAGCCTACTCAATATGGACACAACGAGGATGAAGATTTTTATGATGATCCAGTTCCACTTAATGAACACTTTTTCTGGATTGGTTCAATCAGTGTTTTCTCCCTGAAGTCAGGAAGGTGTTTCCAGTAAGAGACTACATTTCTAAAGTTCTTTTGATGTTGAAAAATGCCCCTGGCTTCCCAGAATCCCATGAATTCAGCAACTAAGGTGTTGAGGTGGTCTGCTTGTCCAGTGTCTCTTCTGTAGCCTCTAAATCAGGACTTTAGGACTTTATCATTAGGACTTTAAGTCTCATTACACATAATCCTCTATGGAAAGGACAAAGTGTGACTCTGTCTCAAAAGAAAAGAAGTAGAAAAGAAAAAAAACTGCCAGTAGTATGAAAGATAAACCTGAAAGTGAGAACAACATGAAAGTCTGAAAGAATTATGTCATTGAAGATGCCATCATTATAGAAAAAGCCGTGAAAGCCACCAAGCCTGAAACAATTAATTACTACTGGAGAAAACTGCTGAAATATTGTGCATGACTTCATAGGATTTACAACAGAGCCAGTCAAGAAATGACAAAATAGACTGTGGATATGGCAAAATAAGGAGTCGGTGAGGTTTTCAAGATATCGATCCTGGGGAAATTCAATAGCTAACAGATACCAAAGAGAGAGGTTAACAGAAGACAACTTGCTGAAGATGAATGCTTCCAAGCCAATGCTGGACAATGAGGAAGAAGACGTAGAAGAAGCAGTGCCAGAAAAAAAATGACCTTAGACAATCTGTCTGAAGGGTTCTGATTATTCAAGACCACTTTTTTGACTTGGGCCCTTCTATCATATGAGCATTGAAACTAAAGAAAATGGAAGAAATATTGATACTAAATAAAAATATTTTTTAGAGCAAATGAGAAAGCAAAATATAGACAGAAATACAATGTATTTCCATAAATTTACACTGGGTGTTCCGGTCTCTCCTGCCTCCCCTTCCACCTTCTCTACTTCTTTTGCCTCTGCCACATTGAGATAGCAATGCCAACCCCTCCTTTTTCTCCTTCTCAGCCTACTCAATATGGACACAATGAGGATGAAGATTTTTATGGTGATCCACTTCCACTTAATGAATAGTAAATATATTTTATTTTTCTTATAATTTTCTTAATGACAATTTATTTTTCCAGCTTTAAGAATATAATACATACTATATATGACATACAAAATATGTGTTAATGAATGTTTATATTATTTGTAAGGCTTCTGGTAAAGAGTAGGCTATTAGTAGTTATGTTTTTGGGGAATCAGAAGTTATACTCAGCATGGGGTTGGTACCCCTAACCCCTGCATTGTTCCATGGCCAACTATATATATACATATGTATACATACACGTGCACACACACATGTATGTGTGTATTCAGACGTTAGATATCTCAAGGCTATTGTCTTTGTGAGAAAGGAGGTAAGTAACATGAATCTCAAATCTTCTCAGATTTTCTCCCTGAAGTCATTTTCTGAAGGTTGTGGTGCCAAAAAATAAAGCTAAATCTAGCAGCAACAATCTTGCCGGGTGTCAGAGACTAATAGTAAATTTCTGGACTATTAAATAAACTAATGGTTAGAGGATAAACTATTTGTTGGGGGCACCTAAAGAAAACTCTAGAAGACTGGATAGGATAGATATTTCCCTCAGGCCTTGGCTAACTTTTGAGTTGCTCACAAATGTAGTGAGATTCCGCAGTACTAGATAAAACAGTCAGACTAGGAGGCTGAGAAATGAGTAAAAGTTACACAATGCTGAGGAGACACTAAAATTTGGATCCAGCCAAAGGGAGAAACCTCAGTGAACACTGGGTATTTATGTGCAAACTCAGAAAAAAATTATTGAAATAAGATCAAGGATCTAGGAGTAAGAACAATGCTAAAATAAGCTTTCCCTAACAAAGCCTAAAACTAAGTCTCAACAGCATCAAAGTATTTCAGATGATTTAACAGATTTTCAGGAAAAAAAAAAACACATACCACTTTGTAGCAGAAGATAAATATCCAGAGCCTGTACAGTATATCATTACAATGTTCAGCATACCATCAAAATTACTAGATATACAAAGAATACAACCAAAGATGATCTAGATATTACAGTTAACAGATAAGGGCTTCAAAATAATTATGCTTAATGAGTTGAAAAAAGAAAAATATGAATAAAATCTACGTATGGAAGTGTAGTAATTTACACAGCAGAAGGTAAGAATACTGTATTTAAATAGAAAATGTTTATTGTGACGCATAAAAAGAAAAAAATGGAAAGAACTGATGAGAACATGAAAATGTGGGTAGGACACAGTCAGAAGATCTAACAGATATGTAAGGATTTCCAGAAAGAAAGAAGAGAGAGAAAGGGACAGAATTAATATCTGAAGAAATAGTAGCTGAGAATTTTTCAAATCTGATGAAATATATTATCTCATGGATTCAAGCAACTAAGCAAACCATCAAAACAATAAATACAGCAAAAACTACAACTAAGCACAAAAGAACATAGCTGACAAGATCTAAGAAAAAGAGAAAACCTTATAAGGCAGGTTACTTTTAAAGATGCAATAATCAACAATAAAGCTTTTGGCTTACTTTCTAGCAGTAAACATAAAACAATGGAAACACATCTTTAAAATGTTGAAAGAACAAATAATTGTCAACCATAATTTGACACTCAGATGAATCCTTCAAAAATATTATAGAAATAATTACATTTCAAGAAAACAAAAAAATAAAACTGAAGGGATTTTCGCCAGCCCACATGTGCATAAAAATACTAAAGGGAATGATTCAGGATAAAGGTTAATTATGGCATGTAGATGCATGAACATGTAGGAAAAAGTGAAGAACATCAGAAAGGGTAAATATGTTGGTAAATATAAAAGATTATTGACTTTTGAAGAAGGAAAAATAAAATATATTTTTGCATCTGTAAAGTATGATAATAATAGGTCAATGAGAAGAAATAGAGTTTCATTATGGAAAAGCAAAATATTATTAAAAGGTTCTTGCATTGTTTTTAGAAGTGATAAAAATGCTAACATATGGTAGACCATAATAAGTTAAGAGTGCATACTTTAATCTCTAGTGTGATTACTAAAAGAATAATGAAAGAAGACACAAATTAAAATAGAGGAGGTAAAATGTAATGATAAAATGATTTGGTTAATCTATTACACTGTAAGAAATGAAGAACGAAGAAACAAAACAGGTAGTAGAAATTTTAAATATTAGCAAAGTAGTAGCCATAAACTCAACTGCAATTGTCATTACATTAAATATAAATGGAGGAGGAGTGGAGCAAGATGGCCAAATAGAAGGCTCTGTTGATTGTCTGCCCCATAGGAACACCAAATTTAACAACTGTCTACACAAAAAAAACCCAACAAACAACAACAAAAAACCTTCATAAGAATAAAAATCAGGTGAGCACTCACAGTATCTGATTTTAAATTAATATCCCTGAAAGAGGTACTGAAGAGGATAGAAAAGGTATTCTTAAATTGCTAATGCCACCCCTTTCCTACCCCTAGCAGCAGCCATGTGGTACAAAGAGAATCTGTGTACTTGAGAGAGGGAGAGTGCAGTCATTGAGAGACATTGCATTAAGCTCAGTGCTGCCCTGTCATGGCAGAAAGCAAAACCCGGCTGAACTCAGCTGGTGCCCATTCATGGAGGGAGCATTTAGACCAGCCCTACACGAAGGGGAATCACTCATCTCAGTGGTGGGAACTTGAGTTGCTGCAAGCCTTGTCACCATGGGCTAAAGTACTCTGTGGCACTAAATAAACTTAAAAAGTAGTCTAGGCCACAAGGACTCCAACTCTTAGGCAAAGCCTAGTGCTGAGCTGAGCTCAGAGCCAGTGGACTTGGGGGACATATGACCTACTAAGATACCAAACACGTGGCTAAGAAAGTACTTGCACCATCCCTTTCCCAATCCCAGACAGCACAGCTTGCGGATCCAAGAGAGATTTCTTTCTTCCACTTGAGGAAGGGAGAGAGAAGAGTAAAGAGGACTTCGTCTTGCATCTTGGATACCAGCTCAGCCACAGTAGGATTGGACACTGGTCAGGATTGTGAGGCCCCCCTTCCAGTCCCTAAATGGATGATGACATTTCTAGATATACCCTAGGCCAGAAGGAAATCTGCTGCCTTGAAAGGAAGGAACCAGTTTCAGGAGGATCCATCAGTTTCTAACTAAAGAGCACATGGGCATGGAATAACAGGCAGCAATACCCAGTTAGTATCATAGATCTTTGGTGAGACTCTGAGATGTGCTGGCTTCAGGTGAGACCCAGCACATTCCAAGATCTGATGGCTACAATGAGAGAGAACTTCTGCTTGAGAAAAGCAGAGGGAAAAGCAAAGGGAACACTGTCTTGCACCTTAGGCACCATCCCAGCCACAAAGGAGTAGAGCAAAATTGGGCTCTTAGGGTCCCTGATTTCAAGCTTTGACTCTTTGATGGCATTTTCTGGGCCTTCCTGGAGCCAGAGAGGAGCCCACTTCACTGAAAGGTGGGTCCCAGGCCTGGCAGTATTCACCACAAGCTGACTAAAGAGCCCTTTGGTCTTAACTGAACATCATTAGTAGCCTGGCAGTACTCCCTGTGGGTCTGTAGTGGTGGTAGCTATTACACCTTTGGTAGTAGAGACTCCTTTGCCTGTAGAAAGGAGAGGTAAAAGGGGGAAGGACTGTGTCTTGTGGTTTGAGTGCCAGCTCAGCCACGGTACAACGGAACACTAGATAATTTTCTAAAGTTTCTGACCAGTCCCTGGCTCCTGGATGGCATCACTTCAGAGAGCCTTGAATGAACATAGGCAATAGTTGGGTAGTAGTTACAGTGAGCCTTGGGTAAGACCCAGTGCTGTGCTGGCTTCCAGTATGACCTAGTAGAGTCCCAGTGGCCACAGGGGTACTACAGTCACTCCAACCCAGCTACAAGTGACTCACCACAGAGAGACTCTGTTTTTTTGAAAGAACATAATGCAAGAAATCAAGAGTCTCTAACTGGTAATCCAGAGAATGTTTCTAGATTTTATCCAAGACTACTGTGGTAGTACCTCTATAGGTCTGCAAGAACCACTGTGTTACTGGGCTTGGAGTCCCACCTAATACAGATACAGCTTAGATCATAACACCCAAGTCCTGTCAAATACCTGAAAAATCTTCCCAAGAAGGGCAGGTATGAAGAAGTCCAGACTGTGAAGAATACAATGAGTACCCAACTCTTCAATGCCCAGACACTGACAAATATCCACAAGCATTGACACCATCTAGGAAAATGTGACCTCACCAAACAAACTAAATAAGACACCAGAAACCAATCATAATGAAACAGTGATATGTGACTTTTCAGACAGAGAATTTAAAATAGTTGTTTTTAGTAAACTCGAAATTCATAACACAGAGAAGGAATTCAGAATTCTATAAGGAAAATTTAACAAAGAGATTGAAATAATTAAAAAGAATTAAGCAGAAATTCTTTAGTTGAAAAATGCAACTAATGTACTGAAGAATGGATCAGTCTTTTAATATCAGAACTGATCAAACAGAAGAAAGAATTAGTGAACTTGAAGACAGGTTATTTAAAAATACACAGAGGACACAAAAGAAAAAAGAATAAAAAAGGATGAAGCACACTTTCAAAATCTAGAAAATAGCCTCAGAGGGGCAAGTCTAAAAGTGATTGGACTTAAGAAAGAGAGAGAGAGATGGATTAGGGTAGAAAGTTTATTCAAATGGGTAATAATAGAGAACTTCCTAAACCTAGAGAAAGATATTAATATCAAAGTACAAGAAAGTTATACAATACCAAACAGGTTTTACCCAAAGAAGACTATCTCGAGGCATTTAATATCAAACTCCCAAAGTTCAAGGATAAGGAAAGGACCCTAAAAGCAGCAAGAGAAAAGAAACAAGTAACATACAATGGAGTTCTAATATGACTGGCAGAAGACTTTTTAGGGAAACCTTACATGACGAGAAAGACAGGCATAAGATATTTAAAGTGCTGAAAGAAAAACAAAACACTTTCATCCTAAAAGAGTAAAAAATTCCTAGTAAAAAAAATTCTTCAAAAATGACAGAGAAATAAGGACTTTCCCAGACAAACAAAAGCTGAGGGATATTACCAACACCATACCTGTCTGTCCTACAAGAAATGATAAAGGAATTTTTTCAAACTGAAAGAAATGGATGTTAATGAGCAATAAGAAATCATGTGAAGGTATAAAACTCACCGGTAATAGTAAGTACACAGAGAAACACAGACTATTTTAACACTGCAACTGTGGTGTGTAAACTACTCTCATCTTAAGTAGAAAGACAAAAAGTTGAATGAATCAAAAATAATAGCTACAACAACTTTTCAAGACATAGTACAATAAGATATAAATAGAAACAAAGTTACAAAGCAGGGGACAAAGTTAAGGTGTATAATTTTTATTAGTTTTCTTTTTGCTTGTTCATTTGTTTATGCAGTGTTAAATTGTTCTCAGCTTAAAATAATATTTTATAATACAGTATTTGCAAGCCTCATGGTAACTTCAAATCTACAAACATACAACAAATACACAAAAAATAGAAAGCAATAAATTAAATCATACCATGAGAAAAAATCACCTTCACTGAAAATAGACAAAAAAAGAAGTAAAGAATGAAGAATCACAAAACAACCAGAAAACAAATTAAAAAATAGCAACAGTGAATCCTTACTTACCAATAATAACATCGAATGTAAATGTTATTTACATTCTACAAATTGTTAAAATTATCTTAATGTAATTAAATAATTGGATGAAAGGTCAACATAATACAAATTGATTGTATTTTTGTATGTTAGTAATAAACAACTGGACTTGTTTTTGTAACATCTGAAATAGCATCAAAAAACCTAAAAACTCAGGAACAAATTTAACCAAAGGTATGTAGGACCCCGCACTGAAAACTATAAAACAGTGGTGAGAAAAATCTAGAGACTTAAATAAATGGAAGAATATTTCATAGTTATAATTAAAAGCATGAGTCCTGTGATTATATATATTTGTAGTTATTTCTACTCTATTGTTTCATGCTTTACATTTGTTACATTTTTCTGGAGGTCATTTTTTATCTTCTGAAGTTTTTTGAATTTTTAATCTTTTTTTTAATGATTTGGAAGTTATATATCATTTTTTCTATTCATTCTACAGTTACCCATAGTATTTAGCCAACATGTTTAATTATACCCTTTTCTTTTAGCTTTTTTGAAATGTATAATACATTATTAATAAGTATGGTCAAATGTTCTCACCACAAAAAAGATGAGTATTTGAGGTGATGGATACGTTAATTAGATTGATTTGATAATTCCACCATATATACATGTATGAAAATATGACATTATACTCCAAAAGTTATACAATTGTTATTTGTCCCAATTAAAAATAAAATAAAAGTAAATTTTTAAATAAATAAACTGTTTTCTTTCAATGTCTGGAATTACTAGATATTTATATCCTCCATCAGTAATAATGTAGAAATGAGCCAGGCGTGGTGGCTCACACCTGTAATCCCAGCACTTTGGGAGGCGTAGGCAGGCAGATCACAAGGTCAGGAGATCGAGACCATCCTGGCTAATACAGAAACCCCGTCTCTACTAAAACTACAAAAAAATTAGCCAGGCATGGTGGCGGGCGCCTGTAGTCCCAGCTACTCGGGAGGCTGAGGCAGGATAATGACGTGAACCCAGGAGGCAGAGCTTGTAGTGAGCCAAGATCACACCACTGCACTCCAGCCTGGGCGACAGAGCGAGACTCCGTCTCAAAAAAAAAAAAAGAAAAAAGAATGCAGAAATGAGAAACATGAGAAACTCAATTGCATTTTGCAATCTCCCCCTCTTATTTTGAGATCACATGCAATCTTTTTCCATTTGTTTTAATTTACACACTATTAGTTAGTTTTAATTAAAATTGTTTTCCGGTTTTGTTAAAAGTTTGTACCAACATTCTTTTAGCTGAAATTGTCCTACCCATTTCTATGTCAACTCTGTCATCATTTGGTAGTATGCCTTAAGTGAGTCAAGGCTCACATTCTTTCTCTTCTTGGAGGTTCTTCTCTTTCCTTAGATTTTGGGTTAATTGGTTTTCCTGACACTGCAACTCATTGATGCATTCAAGAAAAGTAGTTACGATTCAGTAGATTTTCTAGCCTTTTCTTATGGTTGGTGAGCAGAGTGACCTTATCAGATTTCTGCATTTTAAGTAAAAACCATAAGTTCACTTTAAACTTTGTAATGCCAAATGTCTTTGTAAATAGTTATATTTTACCCTTACATGTAAATGCTAATTTAGCCAAGTACAAAATTTGAGATTCAAAATTATTTTCCCTCAGAATGATACTGCTTCATTGTAGCCCAGTAACCAGTGTCGATAATGAGAAATATAATGACACTAATTCTTGCTCTGTAAGAGATCAGTTGGATTTGTTTGTTCAGTGTTTTTTTCAGAGAGTTTAGAATTTTTCTCACCTATGTTCTGAAATCTCACTTGAAATATGTCTAATTGCTTTTATCTCTTGTTACTTTTTTTTAAAAAAAATACTTCTCTATACCTGCTGGGTCTCCTCAATGCTTCCCTTCTGTTCTGATCAATTTTCTCTTGTTAATTCTTTGATAATTATTTTCCTGTCTCTATTATTTCCTTTTATCACTCTTAATTCACTGATATTAAAATTTTAGGGCCTTAGTTTCGTGTCTTAATTCTTTATACTGTTTTTCATATATATTAATGTATATGCTAATTTTTTAAGTTCTGGGAGAATTCCTAGTTTTACTCTTTAGCTCCATTCATTCTGACATTCGGTTCTATCTACATTTTTTCCTTTCACACAATTTTCATTACTTATTTTGGTTTTTCCAATTAATGGGAATTCACTTTCATATATCTAAGGACATTAATTATAATATTTATGTGTTCACTTACTCTGTTTCCTCATGTTCTTTGGGTGAGGACTTTCATGATACTAGTTTTCCTCAACTGCTTGCCAATTCTTGGCAGTATATAATTTTTGTATTTGAGAATTCCTGCTGCCTATTCTTTGGATGGTAGTTCAATATACCTTTCCTGCCTTTGCAATTATATGAGCACCCTGAATGTATTATTATCTGGGGATTCTGATAGTTTTTATTTTGACAGTGAGGGTTTCTTGCTTCTTCTGAGAGTAACTATCTGGGCTCATTTTTACATTTTTCTGGTCTCAGTGCGTGCACCGTATATTTGTTGTAGGAGAAAGTATCACTGCTGCCCACTGCTCAATACAAGATGCTGTGTAGCACAGTTGCTCAAAATGCAATTCGGCAGTGACTCACCTTTCAGATTGCCTCAAAGCTTTCTCGTTGACTCTGACTTTGCATATTCCCTGGGAATTTTCCTCACCATGAAGACCATCTTTTCTTGCAAATGCTTTATACTCCTATTTTATGCTGAATGGTTTTTCTCCAAATCTCTTTTTGTTTCCATCAATTTCTCTTATCCTGAAATCATCAAACCAATCAATCTGCTAATGGTACTCTTTTTTGTTTGTTTTTCACAGTTATCAATAATTTATATTTTATAAATTATACTTTGTTCTCATTTTATTTGATTTGCGGCATATTGAAAAATACAGATTATGTACACAGTCTGCAAATTTGAATCGATCTCAAGGTCCTAAAAATATATTTGACTTATTTAGATTAAAATAGGCCCTTTTAATGTGAAGTCAATCTAAGTACCCACCAACTAATGAGTAGATAAAGAAAATGTGGTATATATACACTTTGGAATACTGCTGAGCCATTAAAAGGAACAAAACAATGTATTTTGTAGCAACTTGGATGGAGCTGGAGGACATTATTCTAAGCGAAGTAACACAGGAGTGGAAAACCGCAAACTATGTTCTCAATTATAAGTGGGAGCTAAGCTTTGAATACGCAAAGGCATACAGAGTGGTATAATGGACTTTAGAGACTCAGAAGGAGTAGGGTGGAAGAGGTAAGGGATAAAAAAACTACACATTAGATACAATGTACACTACTTGGGTGATAGGTACACTAAAATGTCAGAATTCATCACTATATAATTCATCCATGTAACCAAAACCACTTGTACCTAAAAGCTATTGAAACAAAAATAAATACATACATACATATATAAATACATAAATAAAATAGGCTCTTTTAAAACACTAAACTTCCTTGTTAAATAAATCAGTTAATATTGCAAAACTCGATTATACAGGAAAAAAATCTCTATCTATTAATGATTCTTAAGTTATCTAGATTTATAGATATGTAATTTTAAAATAAAATGTTTGACCTCTTTATTTTCATATAATTTTTGGTGTTATGAAGCTTTCTGCTTGGCTATTAGTTCTAAAACTGGGATATATGATGGATATCCTTATTTAAATTATGTCTTGTTAGAAAGTCTTTGGGAGGACAGAACTCCTTCTACTTTTGAGAGCCACATTTTCTCTGGCTCTAAAGAATAAGATGACTATCTTTTTCTCATAAATTGTAGGTTTTTCTACAAGGCTCATTAATGATTCCTTTCAGAGCTCATTTTCCTACAAAATACATAGGCGATCTCAGTGTCCTAAACCAGAATAAACTTTTGAATTGTTGTGTGTGGTGGACCCCAGTACTTGCAAATTATCCACTCCAATTAACTATTAACGTAAGTTCTTTAATGTAGAGTCTTAGCATGTAGGCTCCTAAATTTTTAAAAAGAACCAGCCACCTCTCCTCTCCCTAAACTGTAAAACAGAGAACTTAATAGGTAATTCTGTAACACTTTCTGATAGCTTTCTCCTTAATGAGCTGCTGGCCTGAGTCTCAGAGTCCACTTCCTTAAATGAGAAGAGCATGGTTTTCATCTCAACTATTTTAATAGTGACTTCTTTTATACTCATTTTGTTAAGAAATCAATTGAGTCAAATATGACTACTTGTAGTTTTTATTGCTTTGCATTAACCAATAATTATGTATACAAAATTTAGCGGTCAAGAAATATAAGCTTAACATAGCCCCTCAGCTGTAAATGCTTTCATGAATACTAAATCATATAATACTATCTTAATTAGTATAGGTAGATGTGTTCTGCCTGGCCAGGTCACAATTTCAAGTAGCATGTACTAAAACTATGTTTTAATTCTCCTTCTCTAGCTACTTTTTAATGGCTTCCTACTAAGTTCAATTAATTGGACACATGCTGTCCCGGAGTAGCAAACTTAAAAATATGTGTGTTTTTATGTTGACGAAATGTTTTCTCTTTAGGGTCTAAAAGTTATTACCAGAGGCAACTGGTCTTGCTGTCTAAATAGATAAGAATTGCTTAGTATTAACTATGCTAAGTAATAACCATCATTCTTAAAAGCTATTCTCCAAAAATGAAGTATTCATTTTATCATACATCAGTTCTGGAGACAAATGTACTGGAGACAAATGTACATAGTCCACAGAAGCCTGTGTTGCTGTATCTATGATAGGTAAATCGTAATATATTTTTTGAAAGAGTTTAGGTCCAAATTAAATATGCTGCAGAACTTTGACATTTCCGAGCATTTATCACTTTATTTGGGGGTAGAGTACTTTTCCTTTTGATGTAGTTTCAGATTTACAGAAATAGTACAAAGAACTCTCATATATGCCTAGATTCACCAGTTATTTATATTTTCTCGATATTCTGTATTATTCTCTACGTAGATATGGATGTAATATTTTTTCTAACCATTTGAGAGGATATTGGAGACCTCATTCCCCTTTAAGGCTAAATATTCACGTGCACTTTTAAAGAGTAAGGACATTATTTTACATAAACACAGAGCAATTCCAAAGTTGGGAAATTTAGATAGCACTATTTTTAATTGCCATATTCAAATTGCATAAATTGTATCAATAATATTCTTTAGAGATATTGTTTCCTGGGTCTAGGATCTAATCTAGGATCAGACATTACATTTACTTATTTTTTTTTTTAGTTCCTCTAATCTAGAACACTGTTAACCTATGCCCATATGTGTGCCGTTTCTTTTTCTTCAGGTAAAATTTGCATACAGTGAACTACACATATTTAGAGAGTTGACAAAGGCCTCTATTTCATATATATATATATATATGTGTATATATATATACACACACACATATATATATACTTTAAGTTCTAGGGTACATGTGCAGAACGTGAAGGTTTATTACATAGGTATACACGTGCCATGGTGGTTTGCTGCACCCATCATCTACATTAGGTATTTCTCCTAATGCTCTCCCTCCCCTAGCCCCCACCCCAAGACAGGCCCTGGTGTGTGATGTTCCTCTATTTCTATAATCAGCACTACTATTAATATACAGGACATCTCTGTTCTCCTCAAAAGTGGGATTACATAGTATATGCTATTTTATGTTTGGCTTTTTTAGTTCAGCATGATGACTATGCAATAATACATCTATGTTTTTGCATGTATCTGTTGTTCATACCTTGTATTACAAAGCAATAATTAATTATCCGTATATGGCAAAAATGACTTATTCTTGTGTTGACAGCTGTTTAGACTGTTACGAAAAAGCTTCTTTGAAACCTTTTGTACAAATTTTATTATATTTGGTGCATATGTATTTTCATATATATATTTTTAGTAAATAGAAACAGAATCACTATATCATAAGGTAAGTATATGTTCAATTTTTACTAAAACCTGGCAAAACTTTTCTCAAAGTGGTTGGTCCATATTACATCCCTACCAGCTATGTGTGAGAATTGCCAGTTCTAAAGAACAGGCAAAATGAATCAATGTGAAAAAAAAATTAGAAAATGGATTTGTCTCAGGGTTGGGATAATCTCAGAGTGACTAATAAAGTGAATTTTGGACTTGACTTGGAGACCTTTATGGCCCATTTTTCTCAGATACCACACCTACTTCTTATTAAGAATTCCAGTCAGACTTCTCAACTTTCATAATAGATATTCCATCCTTCTTTTTACCTCTTTGTTTTCCAAAGCTTAAGAACTACCAGATATATAGATTGCTAGCATTTTAAACTCTTGTCCAAGATTTTATGAGCAAATTGTCTGCTTTTCAGGTTTTTTTTTTTTACGTTATTATTATTATACTTTAAGTTTTAGAGTACATGTGCATAATGTGCAAGTTAGTTACATATGTATACATGTGCTATGCTGGTGTGCTGCACCCATTAACTCACCATTTAGCATTAGGTATATCTCCTAATGCTATCCCTCCCCCCTCCCCCCACCCCACAACAGTCCCCAGAGTGTGATGTTCCCCTTCCTGTGTCCATGTGTTCTCATTGTTCAATTCCCACCTATGAGTGAGAACATGCAGTGTTTGGTTTTTTGTCCTTGCGATAGTTTACTGAGAATGATGATTTCCAATTTCATCCATGTCCCTACAAAGGACATGAACTCATCATTTTTTATGGCTGCATAGTATTCCATGGTGTATATGTGCCACATTTTCTTAATCCAGTCTATCATTGTTGGACATTTGGGTTGGTTCCAAGTCTTTGCTATTGTGAGTAGTGCCGCAATAAACATACATGTGCATGTGTCTTTATAGCAGCATGATTTATAGTCCTTTGGGTATATACCCAGTAATGGGATGGCTGGGTCAAATGGAATTTCTAGTTCTAGATCCCCGAGGAATCGCCACACTGACTTCCACAATGGTTGAACTAGTTTACAGTCCCACCAGCAGTGTAAAAGTGTTCCTATTTCTCCACATCCTCTCCAGCACCTGTTGTTTCCTGACTTTTTAATGATCGCCATTCTAACTGGTGTGAGATGGTATCTCATTGTGGTTTTGATTTGCATTTCTCTGATGGCCAGTGATGATGAGCATTTTTTCATGTGTCTTTTGGCTGCATAAATGTCTTCTTTTGAGAAGTGTCTGTTCATATCCTTTGCCCACTTTTTGATGGGGTCGTTTGTTTTTTTCTTGTAAATTTGTTGGAGTTCATTGTAGATTCTGGATATTAGCCCTTTGTCAGATGAGTAGGTTGCGAAAATTTTCTCCCATTTTGTAGGTTGCCTGTCCACTCTGATGGTAGTTTCTTTTGCTGTGCAGAAACTCTTTAGTTTAATTAGATCCCATTTGTCAATTTTGGCTTTTGTTGCCTTTGCTTTTGGTGTTTTAGACATGAAGTCCTTGCCCATGCCTATGTCCTGAATGGTAATGCATAGGTTTTCTTCTAGGGTTTTTATGGTTTTAGGTCTAACGTTTAAGTCTTTAATCCATCTTGAATTGATTTTTGTATAAGGTGTAAGGAAGGGATCCAATTTCAGCTTTCTACATATGGCTAGCCAGTTTTCCCAGCACCATTTATTAAATAGGGAATCCTTTCCCCATTGCTTGTTTTTCTCAGGTTTGTCAAAGATCAGATGAATCACAAACTTAACTAAAAGAATTGATATTCAAGGAAGATGGTCTATTTGACCAACTATTCATGTATTACTCTAGGAATTCTATGTTATGTCCTATTATCAGGTCACACAGCCCAAATGTCCATTATCTGTAACATGTTATTTTGCATATAAAAAATCTATGTTGCTAGATTGCAATTTAAAATAAAAGTTCTTGTTTTTTATTTGCTTGTTTAACAGTTGAAATTCTATTGATGTTTATAACGAAAATACTTGCTTTTTTCTCCTCTCTAGGATTCTGATTACTATTTAAGTTTTATTCATATATGCCAACTAAAGGCATTTCTAAAGTGAAATATCACAGTTTTAAACCTTCAAATACGAGTTAAAAGAAAAATATCCACAACAACAACAACAAAACTCAGCTGGCTTATTCAGAGTGCTTTTCAGAAATTTACTCACTTTGGGAATATCTAGTTTTCTTTGTTGATTAAACACGTCTGACTTGACTCACTGCTCTAAAATTGCCAGTTTTGAAAATAATATTTTGTTTTATTTGTCCTAAGAGACTGAGGGTTAATTGCTTTCTCCCATTTAACTCTTAAAATGTATCAGTTTATTTACAGTATTTAACATACATATATTAGGACCTTCTTATTCTATAAAAATAGAACTACTTGTTTAATTAAACCACTAATTGCCTTAACCAAAGGAAAACATCTTACTGAAATAAATGATTTGTCTTGGTAATAGAAGTGTCAAAAGTGCAAATAGATCCCTAATTGATAGATAATTTCCCAACAATTAATTCTGCTGCCTAAGTATTCCCCAGCTAGATCCATGTTGCCTCTCATTTTAGATCAGCACATCACCATCTGCTGCTTGATTATTTCTTTGCCTCCAGTCTTGCCCATTTTATCTACGCTACTACCTTTCATCTTTGTAAAGTACAGTTATGGCCATGTCACTCTGCTGTATGAGACATTCCATTGTCTTCCTTCTCACACCACCATATAGTTCAAAATAAAGCCTAACCTCTTTTTGTTGGCTTAAAAGCCCTTCAGAATTCAACTTACTTCTTCTGTCTCATCTCTTACTTTCCCCTATTTTGCACCCCTACTCTATTTATAACTATTTTCTAGCCTTATAAGTGTCCTTTTCTTCCATGTGAATCTTTGTATATGCTGTCTTTTTTTTTTTAACCTGGAACACTCTACAGCAGCTTTTATACTTCATACACTTAATGACTGCTCTTCCTGTGATGTACTACTGAGTAGAGGAAAAAGTTAGAGCTATTTTTAATTAGTGGTGAAGGTAAGCCTCTGACAGCATGATATTGGATTCTGAAGATGAGAAAACAGCCTTCTAAGGAGAAATGAGAGTAGTCTAGAAAGGGCAAAAGTCCTCAACTGGGAAAGATTATGGCATACTTGAGTCATAGAAAAAAGTCAGCATAGCTGGAGAGCATTGGAATGGAGAGGGAGGCAGAGAAGAGAGAATGATGGAAGATGAAACTGAAGAGGTATATACTGAGTGTCTAAATCATGTGTGATATCACAGACCATTCCAAAGACCTTGGATTTTAGTCTAAGATCATTTCTAAGCCACTAATAAGCTTTCATCAGGCAAAAGATTTAATCTGAAAAAAGTTTTGAAGTGATTGCTCTGTTTGTATTGTAAACAGTGGATAGAAATGGAGGAGCATGAAATTGGCAGCAGAGAGATCTGCTAGATCTCTCTAGCAGTAGGTGGCATCTAGGAAGAAAATGATGGCTTGGGTAGGTATAAGCATTGGACAGGGATAAAAGCTACTAATATATAACTTAGGGGATGAGCTAAACAGAACTTGCTAAGGAATAGGGAGTTGATAAAAATTCTCTTATATTTATGTAGAGAATTTCAGAGATTGGAATTTTTCAAGTGTGTGTTTTTTTTTTTGGTGGTTCTCTTTTTTTTTCTGCAACAGTAACAATGCATCAACAAAAAATTCTGATAGATACCTTAAACTTACCACACACTTATTTTGACAGCTTTTCATCTTATTTTTTAGAGTTTAGCTGATCTCCTTGATACACAAGTTTATTCATGGACGGCTGAAACATGCTTATTATTTATATCAACTAAATAAAGTGGCCTGCAGTAGTTGATCTTGACAGGACAATGCAATAGCTTTCTTGCTGATGTGACTCATTATTTTCTCTTCCAAACTCACCCTGTGAACCCTATGCACCACCATCACAATTTCCTCAAGAACCATTTCAATTAATTTTCTTTTCTGCTTAATATAGTTTTTATAGCCCACTATACCCAGGACTAGGTTTATCTTTCAGGCTTCATTTCTCTTTTCTTTTCCTCATGAATGCAATGTTTCAGCTAAAAATAGCTAGTTAGTGTTCCTTGAATCCTCCAGAATTTTATCATTATTTTGTCCTTACTCTTGCAGTCTTTCACAGGACATATTAATATCCTATCTGTAAAACAAAATTCTACCACCCTTAGAGCTTGGAATGAGAGTAATGCATACTAGTTAAGAGAATTAGCTTTGCAGTTAAAGAAACATAGGTGAGAATTCTGCCTCTGTCACTTAATAGATGTGTGACCCTAGCAAGTTCTTAGCCTAAGGACCAGTTTCCCTTTCTTTGAGATGGGGAAGATGAGACTATCTACTTTATGATGTTGCACTAAAAATTAAATAAGATCTTACCTGCAACACATTTTATAACATTGTTTGACATAAATTAAGCACTGAACAAATGATAGGTATCAATATCTTTATTAAGGTTCACTTTAAATGCTATGACTTTATATGAAAAACTCATGGCATCAGCTTGAACTATCAACTTGAATGTGATGTTATATATTCCCATTGCTGTTATATATATTATGAGACATATATACATAAGCACAAACAATGTCTTACATGTTCATTATCATAACCAATTGTCTACATCTGTTGCATCATTCTTACCACATTCTGTTGTGCAGTAAGACTGTGTGTATACCAAATATATAATAATTTTTTTTGTCCCATATCCAATTCTTAGATAACTGATTTATGCCCTCCTTTCACATTGCTTGTACCTGTATTAGAGTTAAGCCTCAGCTCTCTGAACTCTACATGAGAGTTAAGCCTCAGCTCTCTCCAACCCTGTCACAGCTATCGGGGACATGGATGGACCCTTGGTGTTAGTTGTTTCAGGTACATTCTTTTCTTCCATTACTTAGAAATCAGAGCCTGAGAATATGTCATCTTGGGCAATGTTAAGCTAGAACTTGGAATGGCCATGTTCAGATCTAATGCATTATAAAATAGAGGAAGCTATGCTAGAGACAGAGAGAGACAGAAGAGTGATATAGTTGATCACAGAGAAGGAGAGATGGGAGACCATGCAGTCCTCTATTGACAGATAAAATAATTTCAATTCATAGCTTCCTTGTTCCTGGTGTCAGTCCATTTTGCAATCTAGCTACACTTCCTGCCAGGTCTTTTGGTGAAATAGCCTATAGTCTTCCATGAAATTATCTTCAGTTTTAGTAGATTTTGTTACTAACACATAAACCATCTTTGTGAGAGGCCACATGCCTATCTCCATTCCCTTCAAGCACTATAGCTGCATGAATATCTTTTCCATCTTCATCTAGGTCAGTGCCTAACACAGAGCAGCAGTAACAACCTGATGGCAATAAATTGGTTTTACCATTGCTCACAGTCTAGAATTTAACACAATACTATTCAGGCACAAAATCAAGCTGATTTAAAAGTAAATTTAAATTAATTTTCTTTGAAAACATTGGTAGTGTTTTACAAAAATCCTTGAGATTTTCTCTGAGATCCTGGGAATTACTATATTAAACCAAAGTGTAGTAAGTATCAAAATTGGCTTTACTTATGAGTGTGTTTCATGCATTTGGAAAAAGCAAAGATATTTCTGGATTGAGATCTTATTCTACTAAATAATAGCTTCTTTGAAGCTGTGTTGTATTCCAGACATTTCACTTATTAACCAAGGAGAAGGCAGATATTTGTATATTGCTGGCATGAAGACATTCTAAATTTCACATTCTAAATCTCAAATGGATATTTCAAAGCTTTCAAAGTTGTATTTTTTGAAACTTCAATTTATGTAGAATAGAAAATGTAACTATTTTGAAATATAATTTAAAGTTCTTTGTCCTGTGAAGATGGCAATGTCATGATTCCAAGGGGGAGTAATGATGTGTTAAAAGGTACACAAAAAATTAATCAAAGAAAATAGATTGCAGAGGTTACCAGCTAGAGCTCAGGAGTCAAGCAGCCTGGACCTCAAATAAATTCTGTAAAATTAATTGCTACTTGTATAATTCTGAGCAAGTTATCCAACATCTCAGCCTCAATTTTCTTATCTTAAACATCAGGATGTAGATGCAAATAGCACTCACAGAGTTTGGGAAAAATTAAATCAAGCTATTTAAGCAAAAGGTTTGGCATTATATCTGACATGTAAAAATCTTACAATTCATGTGGGCTATTGGTATTTCATTGTAGTAGTCATAGACAGATTTTCATCTGATTTTACTTTTTTCCTGGCTTCAATAAGTATTAGATGAAAAAGACTATAAAACTGCATCTATGACAAAAATTATATTTATAAATTAATTATGCATAAACATTGAAAGGGCAAACTCCAATATTTTAACAGGGATCTTTGCTAATAAAGATAAGAAACATTTTCAATAATTCCTGCTGGTACACATGTATTTTCCAAGGCTCTACTAACCAAGACAGACTTAATTTGCCCTCAGCTTAAGTGAACTTTAGACAGGTTTATTCCGGACTATAGGACCTTGACTTGACCTCCCTTTTTAGAGCACTTTTTAATGAAAACTTTTAATTATAAATTATTTATCTGCCTCTTTGAAATGTAAACATTCTATAATCCATAAATGTCTTTCCCAAAGTCCTGGGAGTCATCCCTTTGAAATATAAGCATGGAAGGACATAGGCTCATTGTCTCCCAGTGCCTGTGGGACCATAGGAACCTAACTTTAATAAGCAACAATTGACAAGCACAGGTGGCCTCATCTCATTGATGGACTTCTCCCAAAACATCCTCCAGTATTTTTCCATTAGTTCACTCCTGCCTTTAAAAATTACCTGCCTTAGTTCAATGGGGTTGAGTTCAATTTCTCTCCCCTATTTCAATCGTCTCTGTCCTTTATTGTAATAGTCTTGAATGAAGCCTTCCTTGCTTGTTTAACTTATCTGGTGCAATTTTGTCTTTTACATTACAAGGATTGTATCTATGGTAAAATAGAAGTGCAGAGGATGTGTGGGTATGTGTGTGTGTGTGTGTCTATCTGTCTAGACATAAGAAAATTTTTGTTAGCTAAAACAGCTAAAGAGGAACTGAAGTTCAATGTCATTAAAGTGTTTGTCTTCAAACTTATCTCTTAATAGATTACAATGATTGTATTTTAGGAGAACCTGCCAAATTCAAACACTCAGCTATGTCATGGCAGTATAGTGTCAGTCCCAGAGACTTAGCAGCTAATAGATTTCTTTCTAAAGCACAGACCTCCCATCTAAGTCCAAGTCCCCACTGGCTACTAATTTATAGAGTAGCATTTGGCAAAAGACATAGTCTTAATCTTACCTGGGTCTCATTTTCCTGTTTATAAAAGAGAAAAAAGAAGTTCTAAGAAGAAGTACAAAATTCGAAATTGAAAAAAGAATAAAATATTTTCACCTAGAAAGATTTTCTCTCCTTTGGTATGCAAGACAGACTTGCATTAGAGACAGCATAGCATGGCTGGTTACAGCCACTCTCTAAAGTGGGCTGGCTGCCTGGTTATGCCTCTAAGTGTCTGTGCCTCCACTGTGTAATGAGAATGATTATAACAGCATTTATGTCATAGTTTTCTTGTGAAGATTAAAGGGATTAATACTAATAAAGAACTTGCACTTTCAATGTGCCTTGTACATAGTACTTCGAAGTCATCCTAGCTTTATATGTTTGCTCTTATATCATTATTATTATTAAATATTTTGATACACGTTAAGGAGGAACACAGTGGCCACCAGTCAATTTGATTTTGAACATGAAAACAGTCTGTTATGATTTTCTTTTGGCAAAATTGTAGGATTTTATTATAACCATGACAAGATCAGGGTCACATGCACTTCTGAGATCAATAAATTACTACATCATATAGTTTGAAAGAAAAATTCTGTTAAAAAAGTAGAAAAGAGGCTGGTGTAATTTTAAGTAAGTAGTGTCTCTGTCATAGTGTCCATTTCCAAGGTAATTAGGTGTTCTTCCTCAACATAGTTTGTTGTTGTTGTTGTTGTTTGTAGCATGTCTTTTATTAAATGACTGCATTATAATTTGAATAACAAATTTCCTATAGTTGAAATATTCTGGATAGTTTCCAATTTTTTATCATTATAATAAATGTCATAAACATAAATGTTATACATCCACAAGGGAAATAAAAACGTATGATGATAAAATCTCAATCTTCAGCAGATTATTTTATAAGTTCTTTTTTTCCTTATATTTCTGGTATTAATTTTTGAAAGAGGATATTTTTTGATACACACATTTATTTGAAGATCCAATGACATTTATTCATCCATAGATGAATCTATCTACATTGAATACTTTTTATGTGTACATAAAAAGTACACATCTATCTACATTGAATAAAGATGTGTACTTTTTATGGTAGCCATTTTTATTCTGATACTTTATAAAGATACTAAAGGTTAGATTGCTTTGTTTAGGAAAATTAAAATGTATGGCTTTCTGAAATTATCATTTTTAATAGATATAATAATTGTCCCAATTTTGAATTAGTGTAGTTAATACAATTCAGGAATTTTGTTTTAAAATAGACTAAACAAAATAAGGGATATATAAAGAGCACCATTAAGTAGCACCAGACAGCTGACTTACCCAAACAGATTTCATCTCCAAGCACAATTTGTATCCAATCAGCAAACAATTCAGAGGTCAAAGAAGATGATTTTTACCTGAATTACAAATTACAGTTAATTGCATAATCATATTAACAAAATATCTTATCCCATTATTGTTGTGTATTCATAATAGTTTTCTGAGATTTGAATGTGAAAGCAGGTCAAATACTTTATAAGGAAGGAAATAGAAAGAGGCCCATGATATTTTCACAAAGCCAAGGATTCCATGCATGACCGTGCCTGTGTCTCACTCTGCTCTTATTAAAACTCAACACCGGCAATCATTATTTTTGCTTTGACACATAATATTGAATTTTAAATTTTAGTTGCTTAAAACATTGTCATCTCCACTGATCGTGTCTTTTATTTTATTTTTTCTAGAAGTATTGAAAGCTGTGAAATTATGTAAGTCTGGCCTTGAGAAGGAAAATTTTGGGGGCCACTGATACTTTAGCACTGAGTTTGATGAATTCTGCTCTATACTCAAATATTTCTGAAGGCAACAAAAACTGCAAAAGTTATGTAGTTGACTTTCTTTTTTAACTTAAGCTAATTTTAGGACTGGGTGTAGGGAAGAGACATAAAAATGAATGAAGAAAATACATTTTATTGAAATGGTTATAACTTGTATATCATTCCCCAAAAGAAGCAATCACAGGCAACTTCAATAGCGGTTTAGAACACAGATTTAGGAATTATACAGACATTTTGCCCCCAAACTTAGTTCTATCACTATTACAAGGAACAGCCATTGTTCAGATGTGTAATGATATGTGAGAGATGCATTTTTAGACGTGGAATTGCAGAATCAGGATGATGATACATATAGAAATGTAATTGCTATTGCCAAATTACCCTCTAAAAGGACTGCACGCATCCGTTTACACTCCCAAGAGTAAATGAATCTGCTTGTTTCTTCATACACTCAATGATACTAGGTTGTATAAAAACATTATGACTTAGTTTAATGAGAGAAAAACATGAAGCCTCTAATGTTTACATTAAATTTCTTTATGAGTAACATTATTTTATTTTTAAAAGTCAAAATGAATCTAAGGAAACTTTCTTAGTGCTTCTGCATTTCAAACTAAAAGTTTTACATAATAAATATTTGAAGATATAAAGCACACAATGAACCATGCATAGAGTATTAGAAAAAGTATAGACATAATCCAAAATATCCTTTTAAAATAATATTTTAAAGTGGTTAATTGCATTCATAAAATTATTAAGTCAGTTAAACACTATCCAAGTTTTAAATAAACATTCTAAATTTGCATAAATGCACACATTTTTATATTCGCCTTGAATGTCATACTTTACTGGAAAATCTGAGAATGGCCAATATTGGAACAATGCAGCTGTTCCCATGTATTTATGAAATATATTGCCACTTAAATTATAAATTTGATTCTAGTGGCAATTCATTCATTTAGAGTATCTTTTCAAGAGGTTTTGCATTAACTAAAAGAAACAGTATATAAAATATTACTTTTGAGCAGTAATAGCTATATATGTAGATAAAGTTTTATTCAAATAATTTTAATTTTAAAAACAATACATTTCCAGTCAAGTTATTTGCCTTTACATGAGGCACTAATTATTGAGAAAATAACTAATATAAACTTATAGAAATGTTTGTTTTTATAGTTCAGAAAATGAGAAATTTAAAAAGAAATTCCACTCTAAAAATACAACCCAGTTTATTTAGGAACACAGATAACTCAAGAGTTGATTTAAAGGAAAAGATGCTTGCACAGCCTTGCCTAATAACGTTTTTTCCTCAAGTATATACTCAGCTAAAACCTTAGATTCCCAGGTTCTTGCAGTTAGTAGTGAGGCATATGACAATAGTTTCCCAAATGTGCTTAATAAATAGAGTTGTACTTTTGAAAAACAAACACAGAATAAAAGTATTTTTAAAAGACTTCTGATCAATTTCACTTGCAAGAAAAAAAGTGAGTCTTTTGAGTATTTTTCAAATACAATGCTCCTTACTCTTGGAATATTTGAACGCTCTTGACAGAACTATATTTTCCTTATTTCTTTGTTCTGCAGTACCTTCGTGCAAAAATAGGTAAGGCATTAGAAAAGACCATGAATCTCTCAACTGCCTCATGCTGTTTTCTGTGAGCAATACTAGTGAAATGCATGAAATAAGAGATGATTCATTATTTTGAGTTCTGAAAATTAGTTGTGCATTTAATAGTTCTGTGAGATCCTATTCAGTGAGAATATTCAGGGCTTGTTTTGATAACAAAGTCAAATTTGATTCAGTTAGACTCCTGAAGGAAGTTGGGAATATGAAGGCTAAGTCAACATCCTAATAGGAATTCCAAGTTATTCCCTGTATGCACTGGTATTTTTGCATTCTGGAGACTCAAATATATTACTAACAGTTAAATAATACTGATATTTTTCTGCAAATATAATTATCTCTTTCTTTTACCACCATCTGCTTTTCTACTTTTCCATTCACATGGATGTCACTCTCAGGAAAATTCTCCCATAAGTATACAAATGTGGAACTAACCACCTCCCTCATCCTGAACTAACAAGAACAGGGGTGTTTCTCTACCCAGTGTTGGCAAACATCTTGGAAAGGCTCAGATAGTAAATATTTTCGGTTTTGCAGCTCATACAGTTCCTGTGGCAAGGATTCAACTCTGCCAATACAGTCTGAAAGTAGCCTTATGTAGAAAAGTAGAAGTGGCTGTTTTTATATTTATTTACAAAAGGAGGCTGAAGGCCAGATTTGGCCCATGGGTCTTAGTTTGCTGACTCCTACCTGTAACACAACATGCCTAAGAAGAAACTAATCCCAAAACTTCTTTTGAGAGAATTAGTAATTTTATTTATTTATTTAACTTTTATTTTAGAATCAGGGGATACCTGTGCAGGTTTGCTACATAAGTATATTGCCTGATACTGAGGTTTAGGCTTCTAACGATCCAAGTAGTAAACATAGTACCTGATAGGTAGTTATTTAACCCTTGCCCCTCTCCCTTCCTTCCCCCCTTTGAAATCCCCGGTGTCTATTGTTCCCATCTCTGTGTCCAAGTGTACCCAATGTTTAGCTCCTGCTTATAAGTGAGAACAGAACATGTGGTATTTGGCTTTCTGTTTCTGCATTAATTCACTTAGGATGAGGGCCTCCAGCTGCATCCATGTTGCTGCAAAGGATGTGATTTCATTCATTTTTATGGCTGTGTAGTGAGAATTAGTAATTTTTAATTAAAGATGTAGAGTAAAATGATCTAGAAACTTCTCTATATTTTATTTGGCAGTTCAATGACTTAAACTATGTGGAGAAGAGTTTTAGATTTGAAAGAAGCAATATGCAGAGGCCAGGCATGGTGGCTCATGCCTGTAATCCCAGTACTTTGGGAGGCTGTGGCAGGCAGATCACAATGTCAGGAGTTGGAGACTAGCCTGGCCAATATGGCGAAACCCCGTCTCTACTAAAAATACAAAAATTAGTTGGGTGTGGTGGCGCACACCTGTAGTCCCAGCTACTTGGGAGGCTGAGGCAGAAGAATCGCTTGAACCGTGCAGGCAGAGGTTGCAATGAGCCAAGATTGTGCCACTGCACTCCAGCCTGGGCGATAGAGTGAGACCCTGTCTCAAAAAAAAAAAAAAAAAAAAAAAAAAATAAGCAGTATGCTTGGTTGAACACTAACTGTAACCCTTCCTTTTGGCAACATTTAATAATTTTAGTAGGGCAGACAATGCTGGTCACTTAATCAATGTCCATTCCACTCTCTCTCCTCACGGACGAAACACGGATTTATTTTGAGGGATGGCCATATAGCTAGCTAAAAACCTGGATGTCTCACATTTCTTACTTAAATGTCAATAGCATGTGAAGTTCTTCTAACAAGTTGTGTGAGGGTGGAAGTCTACTCAGGTTGACTTCCAAAGCTGTTGTTTTTAAGGCAAAGAAAAAAAGAGTCACCTTTTGCTCTGAGCCCTTCTTCCTGCTTTCATGGAATGCAGTTCTGTTGCTTGACATTTCTCAGGCATATTGTGACTTTGAGGATAAAGCCACATGTTTAAGTTGGAGGAAACTGAAAACTTGGAGAAGACTGAGCTGTGGACTCCCTTGAGGAGGTGTAAGTATCATGGTGTGATTGAATATAGATTCTTGGTTAGGAGTAAAACAAACCTTATTTGATTAAGCCACTGAAACCAAGATTCTGATATGTATAGCTCAACTGAATACTATCTTTAGATTTAAAATAGTGTCTCTATTTTATATAAGAGGAACATGATCCAAAACTCAATTTTACACCAGAGTCTAATTTCATTAATTTCATGTTTCTCTTCCTGCTTCTATTTTAATAGTTATTTTTTCAAAGAGAGTTCTATTTCAGAAGATTTAGGTAGGAAATTAAGGAAATTTCAAAAACCCTTTCACTGTGCTAAGGTGCTCTTACTTTGTAGGTATGTTCAAACTAAATACTTCTGTCTGCAATATTCTCAGCAGCAGGCATCGCTGACCCTAAACTAGAGTATAAAAGAGTGGGAAGATGAAGCAGAAATTGAAAAAGCTCTTAAAAAATCAATAAAATGTTAGGTTGTACAAGATATTGAAATACAAGACATTGCTCTTAAGAAAACAGCTAGATAGCTAGGTCAGAGTGCAATAGGTCAAGTCCTTTTTATGAACTGAGCAGGGAGGATGTGACCATGAAGGAGTTGCACAGCAGGGAAAGATTGCTGCAGAGCAGATAACAGCCTGCCAGATAAAGATGGCTTCATGTCAGGAACCACAGAATCTTCTGGGAGAGCAGAGGTTTGCTAAAGGATTCTCTTAAGATTTTTTTTTTTTTTTAATTTTTGGGGCCTAGTGCAAATGCGTTTCTTTCCCACAAGAAACATAATTAATTCTCCTGATCTTTACAAATAAATAAATAAAGATTCCCTTAAGACCTTGGTCTTGTCCACATGTGACTTGAAGCAATAGAGGTAGAAATGAACCTCACACAAAAAAAATATCCTTTCTGATTCTCTTAACTCTACATTATAATACTTGGAAATATTTCTGACGTCAGAGATTTGAGAAATTTATGTGAGTACTTTGTTTTACAATAATGAATATGTTTCAAATATTAACTGTAAGGAATTTATAAGGTAGATTATATACTAGACTATAGAGAATATACGTAACATTCAAACACTCTCCACTTCGTCTCAAACAAATGGTGATAATTTTGAAATGCTACTGCATGAGAAAGTGTCTGAATTTTTCTGTTCTGGAATCTTTCCTTTTTTTTTTTTCTCACATTGAATTTATTCTCCATGGTATAGACTGTGATGGAATGCCAAATTATTTCTTCTGAAGCCTTATTATTAAGTATTAGTCTAATCAAATATTTACTCAAGACATAATCTTTCATTACTGAATTTTTATTTGTTCATTACAGAAGTGCTGGATATTTCCAAACCTGAACACACTCTCTGTAGATACTTCATGGGAATTAATATTATTGCACTATCACATGCATGTTCTTATCATGCTATGAACATGGCAATTAAAAGCCCTGTGACTACTACTACTAACTCAGTTGGAAAAGCAATTATCCACTTACTCATCACCAAGGCACTTCTTAGGAAGGCATTTCAGAACAATAATCAATAGAGATATTTATGTTGATATAGTATTGGTTATATTCATGTCTGATATAATGTGGGTTACAATGGCACTACAAAGTTTAACTTTGGATATGCCATGGGTAGAAATTAAATAAACCTTGTAATTAAAACCAGATAAAAGTTCATGCTTTGTACCACAGCTGACTTGGATCTTGGCCATAATAGCTAAAAGATGAAAGGATCTGGGTAATGCCTCAGAGGTAGTGGGACACTAGAGCTACCCATTTGCCATTTGAGAATTTCTCAGATGATCCTGGGCCTTGAAAAGGAATGGTGTGGCTTGCCTGGGGCGCATACCTTCAACACCTTACCATATGCCACTCCCTCAGCCAGGGAGGTGACTCTAGTCCACTCTGAGTTATAAAGAATTTTTTCTCTTTCATGCACCACATTATCAGTTTGTCCTAAAATCTAGAAATATCCTCAAACTAACATGTAAATCAACAGCAGTGTCTCTAGGCCTGGCTGTATCGCTCCAGAACATTGGGCTCAGCCAGTTAAACTCTGACAAGCAATCTTTATGTCCTGATTGTCCAAGCACAAATGGCTGACCATCAGCAATTAAACATAGCATCCAGCAATTCATATTCTAGCACATGTCGAATGAATCCTCCAGGAATTATCATAACCAATTTAACTCAACACTTCCAAGGAAGAGGATTAAGGTGTGCACACCCAGAGTAATTTCTTCTCACTCATTCTTTTAGCTTGCTTGTGGCACAATTGGTCCTTAGAGCAAGAGTCACATCAGGGAAAGTATGCCTGGATGCATTTATTTCAGCAATGTCAGGAAACTCATCCTGGTTAGTAGCCCAAACTGTAGCTTCTAACATGGGAGATCTTTAAAAAATACTTTAGCCCATTTCACTATATGTTTGTATTGCAACCAGAACACATAAAAAATAATGGCATGCAGCTGGGTGCTGTGATGCATGCCTGTAGTCCCAGCTACTAGTAAGGCTGAAGAAGTAGGATTGCCTGAGGCCAGCCTGGGTAACATAGCAACACCTTATCAAGAAAAGAAGAAAAAAGATAATGATATGCAAAGAGGCAGAAAATAAAGAAGTCCCATTTTAATCATGAGAGTTCATCTGGGAAGTAGTAGACTTTTTAATAGAATTTAATTCTTTTGATTGTAGTGTTATTCAAATTACAACTTATCCTGTTCTAGATTATTGTTAGTGATCTGTAAATGTCTTCCAAATCATTTGATAAAAACACTTTCAAACAATGAGCAGTATTTCAGAACAGGCTAGACTTTTGAATCCACAAAATGACACTGTTATAAATGTCCAGGATTCTGCATAAACTGTGCTTATTTTTTCTTACTGTTAGGAAGATTAGATATTCTGTTTTCAAGTCACAGTCCTTTTTCTTGTCTCTCATTTGGTGTGGATCAAGTCACTTAACCTTCTATGTGTTTGTTTCTTCATCTTTAAAATTAGGTTAATAATTTTGACCTTTTGCCTTGGCGTTTTACTCTGAAGTAAAGAAAAACATTAACACTTGGAAATTATCCTGGGATCTATAGATGAAAAGTGCAGAGATGGAAGGAGTTATTCTATTTAAAAGAAAAAAAGTAGACACACTTGAGTGAATTCACTTCACATGTGTGTTCTGCTTCAGTGAAGTTGAAAGAAAGTGGTTACTGGAATAGACAGATGTTTACATGCATGTTTGGACTGGTAAGCAATGATATTGAAAATATTACTATTCCTAACACAGAGACGTACTGGCCTGATCAATTTGATTCTTCACTTATTTATTCACAGCTGAATTCTGCTTGCAATACACATGCAAAGCATTCTTGCTGGCAGGTAGGGGAATAAAGATTTTTTAGTTTGTGTTTTTAAAATGAACTCAAGAAGAAAGTTAAATTCCAAATGCTTCGTAAATATATTTTTACAAATATGTTTCTATAAATTTTAGTTTACCTCTTGCTGAGAGAAAATCAAATGCATTGTGAAAAGTGGAGAGGATATGTGAAGACCACCTTCCCTTTCTTTTCCTTGATCTCTGCAACTGTCCTTTATTGCATTGTTTTTGATCTGGGTAGAGGTTATGGAAGGTAACTACTCTCCAGAACTATGAAGCCTATCTGCTTTGTCATTTCTCTTTAAGTCCCTTTAAAAAAATCCAAGGACAATACTACTCTTGGGAGGAGCCAAGATGGCTGAATAGGAACAGCTCCTGTCTACAGCTCCCAGCGTGAGCGACGCAGAAGACGGGTGATTTCTGCATTTCCATCTGAGGTACCGTGTTCATCTCACTAGGGAGTGCCAGACAGTGGGCGCAGGTCAGTGGGTGAGTGCACCGTGCGCCAGCCAAAGCAGGGGCGAGGCATTGCCTCACTTGGGAAGCGCAAGGGGTTGGGGGTTCCCTTTCCAGGGGTGATAGAGGGCACATGGAAAATCGGGCCACTCCCACCCGAATACTGTGCTTTTCCAACGGGCTTAGGAAACAGTGCTCCAGGAGATTATAGCCCGCACCTGGCTCAGAGGGTCCTACGCCCATGGCGTCTCGCTAATTGCTAGCACAGCAGTCTGAGATCAAACAGCAAGTCGGCAGTGAGGCTGGGGGAGGGGCGCCCGCCATTGCCCAGGCTCGCTTAGGTAAACAAAGCAGCCGGGAAGCTTGAACTGGGTGGAGCCCACCACAGCTCAAGGAGGCCTGCCTGCCGCTGTAGGCTCCACCTCTGGGGGCAGGGCACAGACAAACAAAAAGACAGCAGTAACCTCTGCAGACTTAAATGTCCCTGTCTGACAGCTTTGAGGAGAGCAGTGGTTCTCCCAGCACGCAGCTGGAGATCTGAGAACGGGCTGACTGCCTCCTCAAGTGGGTCCCTGACCCCTGACCCCTGAGCAGCCTAACTGGGAGGCACCCCCCAGCAGGGGCAGACTGACACCTCACACAGCCGGCCAGGTACTCCAACAGACCTGCAGCTGAAGTTCCTGTCTGTTAGAAGGAAAACCAACAGAAAGGACATCCACACCAAAAACCCATCTGTACATCACCATCATCAAAGACCAAAAGTAGATAAAACCACAAAGATGGGGAAAAAACAGAGCAGAAAAACTGGAAACTCTAAAAAGCAGAGTACCTCTCCTCCTCCAACAACGCTCCAACGCAGTTCCTCACCAGCAACGGAACAAAGCTGGACAGAGAATGACTTTGACGAGCTGAGAGAAGAAGGCTTTAGACTATCAAATTACTCTGAGCTACGGGAGGATATTCAAACCAAAGGCAAAGAAGTTGAAAACTTTGAAAAAAATTTAGAAGAATGTATAACTAGAATAATCAATACAGAGAAGTGCTTAAAGGAGCTGATGGACCTGAAAACCAAGGCTCGAGAACTACGTGAAGAATACAGAAGCCTCAGGAGCCGATGTGATCAAATGGAAGAAAGGGTATCAGCCCTGGAAGATGAAATGAATGAAATGAAGCAAGAAGGGAAGTTTAGAGAAAAAAGAATAAAAAGAAACGAGCAAAGCCTCCAAGAAATGTGGGACTATGTGAAAAGACCAAATCTACATCTGATTGGTGTACCTGAAAGTGACGGGGAGGAGGGAAACAAGTTGGAAAACACTCTGCAGGATATTATCCAGGAGAACTTCCCCAATCTAGCAAGGCAGGCCAACATTCAGATTCAGGAAATACAGAGAATGCCACAAAGATACTCCTCGAGAAGAGCACCTCCAAGACACATAATTGTCAGATTCACCAAAGTTGAAATGAAGGAAAAAATGTTAAGGGCAGCCAGAGAGAAAGATCGGGTTACCCTCAAAGGGAAGCCCATCAGACTAACAGCAGATCTCTCGGCAGAAACCCTACAAGCCAGAAGAGAGTGGGGGCCAATATTCAACATTCTTAAAGAAAAGAATTTTCAACCCAGAGTTTCATATCCAGCCAAACTAAGCTTCATAAGTGAAGGAGAAATAAAATACTTTACAGACAAGCAAATGCTGAGAGATTTTGTCACCACCAGGCCTGCCCTAAAAGAGCTCCTGAAGGAAGCGCTAAACATGGAAAGGCACAACCGGTACAGTCGCTGCAAAATCATGCCAAAATGTAAAGACCATCGAGACTAGGAAGAGACTGCATCAACTAACGAGCAAAATAACCAGCTAACATCATAATGACAGGATCAAATTCACACATAACAATATTAACTTTAAATGTAAATGGACTAAATGCTCCAATTAAAAGACACAGACTGGCAAATTGGATAAAGACTCAAGACCCATCAGTGTGCTGTATTCGGGAAACCCATCTCACGTGCAGAGACACACATAGGCTCAAAATAAAAGGATGGAGGAAGATCTACCAAGCAAATGGAAAACAAAAAAAGGCAGGGGTTGCAATCCTAGTCTCTGATAAAACAGACTTTAAACCAACAAAGATCAAAAGAGACAAAGAAGGCCATTACATAATGGTAAAGGGATTAATTCAACAAGAAGAGCTAACTATCCTAAATATATATGCACCCAATACAGGAGCACCCAGATTCATAAAGCAAGTCCTGAGTGACCTACAAAGAGACTTAGACTCCCACACATTAATAATGGGAGACTTTAACACCCCACTGTCAACATTAGACAGATCAACGAGACAGAAAGTCAACAAGGATACCCAGGAATTGAACTCAGCTCTGCACCAAGCGGACCTAATAGACATCTACAGAACTCTCCACCCCAAATCAACAGAATATACATTTTTTTCAGCACCACACCACACCTATTCCAAAATTGACCACATACTTGGAAGTAAAGCTCTCCTCAATAAATGTAAAAGAACAGAAATTATAACAAACTATCTCTCAGATCACAGTGCACTGAAGCTAGAACTCAGGATTAAGAATCTCACTCAAAACCGCTCAACTACATGGAAACTGAAAAACCTGCTCCTGAATGACTACTGGGTACATAATGAAATGAAGGCAGAAATAAAGATGTTCTTTGAAACCAATGAGAACCAAGACACAACATACCAGAATCTCTGGAATGCATTCAAAGCAGTGTGTAAAGGGAAATTTATAGCACTAAATGCCCACAAGAGAAAGCAGGAAAGATCCAAAATTGACACCCTAATATCACAATTAAAAGAACTAGAAAAGCAAGAGCAAACACATTCAAAAGCTAGCAGAAGGCAAGAAATAACTAAAATCAGAGCAGAACTGAAGGAAATAGAGACACAAAAACCCTTCAAAAAATTAATAAATCCAGGAGCTGGTTTTTTGAAAGGATCAACAAAATTGATAGACCGCTAGCAAGATTAATAAAGACAAAAAGAGAGAAGAATCAAATAGATGCAATAAAAAATGATAAAGGGGATATCACCACCGATCCCACAGAAATACAAACTACCATCAGAGAATATTACAAACACCTCTACGCAAATAAACTAGAAAATCTAGAAGAAATGGATAAATTCCTCGACACATACACCCTCCCAAGACTAAACCAGGAAGAAGTTGAATCTCTGAATAGACCAATAATAGGAGCTGAAATTGTGGCAATAATCAATAGCTTACCAACCAAAAAACGTCCAGGACCAGATGGGTTCACAGCCGAATTCTACCAGAGGTACAAGGAGGAGCTGGTACCATTCCTTCTGAAACTATTCCAATCAATAGAAAAAGAGGGAATCCTCCCTAACTCATTTTATGAGGCCAGCATCATCCTGATACCAAAGCCTGGCAGAGACACAACAAAAAAAGAGAATTTTAGACCAATATCCTTGATGAACATTGATGCAAAAATCCTCAATACAATTCTGGCAAACAGAATCCAGCAGCACATCAAAAAGTTTATCCACCATGATCAAGTGGGCTTCATCCCTGGGATGCAAGGCTGGTTCAATATACGCAAATCAATAAATGTAATCCAGCATATAAACAGAACCAAAGACAAAAACCACATGATTATCTCAATAGATGCAGAAAAGGCCTTTGACAAAATTCAACAACCCTTCATGCTAAAAACTCTCAATAAATTAGGTATTGATGGGACGTATCTCAAAATAATAAGAACTATCTATGACAAACCCACAGCCAATATCATACTGAATGGGCAAAAACTGGAAGCATTCCCTCTGAAAACTGGCACAAGACAGGGATGCCCTCTCTCACCACTTCTATTCAACATAGTGTTGGAAGTTCTGGCCAGGGAAATTAGGCAGGAGAAGGAAACAAAGGGTATTCAATTAGGAAAAGAGGAAGTCAAATTGTCCCTGTTTGCAGATGACATGATAGTATATCTAGAAAACCCCATTGTCTCAGCCCAAAATCTCCTTAAGCTGATAAGCAACTTCAGCAAAGTCTCAGGATACAAAATCAATGTACAAAAATCACAAGCATTCTTATACACCAATAACAGACAAACAGAGAGCCAAATCATGAGTGAACTCCCATTCACAGTTGCTTCAAAGAGAATAAAATACCTAGGAATCCAACTTACAAGGGATGGGAAGGACCTCTTCAAGGAGAACTACAAACCACTGCTCAAGGAAATAAAAGAGGATACAAACAAATGGAAGAACATTCCATGCTCATGGGTAGGAAGAATCAATATTGTGAAAATGGCCATCCTTCCCAAGGTAATTTACAGATTCAATGCCATCCCCATCAAGCTACCAATGACTTTCTTCACAGAATTGGAAAAAACTACTTTAAAGTTCATATGGAACCAAAAAAGAGCCCGCATCACCAAGTCAATCCTAAGCCAAAAGATCAAAGATGGAGGCATCACACTACCTGACTTCAAACTATACTACAAGGCTACAGTAACCAAAACAGCATGGTACTGGTACCAAAACAGAGATATAGATCAATGGAACAGAACAGAGTCGTCAGAAATAAGGCCACATATCTACAACTATGTGATCTTTGACAAACCTGAGAAAAACAAGAAATGGGGAAAGGATTCCCTATTTAATAAATGGTGCTGAGAAAACTGGCTAGCCATATGTAGAAAGCTGAAACTGGATCCCTTCCTTACACCTTATACAAAAATCAATTCAAGATGGATTAAAGACTTAAATGTTAGACCTAAAACCATAAAAACCCTAGAAGAAAACCTACGCATTACCATTCAGGACATAGGCACGGGCAAGGACTTCATGTCTAAAACACCAAAAGCAATGGCAACAAAAGCCAAAATTGACAAATGGGATCTAATTAAACTAAAGAGCTTCTGCACAGCAAAGGAAACTACCATCAGAGTGAACAGGCAACCTACAAAATGGGAGAAAATTTTCGCAACCTACTTATCTGACAAAGGGCTAATATCCAGAATCTACAATGAACTCCAACAAATTTACAAGAAAAAAACAAACAACCCCATCAACAAGTGGGCAAAGGACATGAACAGACACTTCTCAAAAGAAGACATTTATGCAGCCAAAAAACACATGAAAAAATGCTCACCATCACTGGCCATCAGAGAAATGCAAATCAAAACCACAATGAGATACCATCTCACACCAGTTAGAATGGCAATCATTCAAAAGTCAGGAAACAACAGGTGCTGGAGAGGATGTGGAGAAATAGGAACACTTTTACACTGTTGGTGGGAATGTAAACTAGTTCAACCCTTGTGGAAGTCAGTGTGGCAATTCCTCAGGGATCTAGAACTAGAAATACCATTTGACCCAGCCATCCCATTACTGGGTATATACCCAAAGGACTGTAAATCATGCTGCTATAAAGACACATGCACACGTATGTTTATTGCAGCATTATTCACAATAGCAAAGACTTGGAACCAACCCAAATGTCCAACAATGATAGACTGGATTAAGAAAATGTGGCACATATACACCATGGAATACTATGCAGCCATAAAAAATGATGAGTTCATGTCCTTTGTAGGGACATGGATGAAATTGGAAATCATCATTCTCAGTAAACTATCGCAAGAACAAAAAACCAAACACCGCATATTCTCACTCATAGGTGGGAATTGAACAATGAGAACACATGGACACAGAAAGGGGAACATCACACTCTGGGGACTGTTGTGGGGTGGGGGGAGAGGGGAGGGATAGCATTGGGAGATATACCTAATGCTAGATGACGAGTTAGTGGGTGCAGCGCACCAGCATGGCACATGTATACATATGTAACTTACCTGCACATTGCGCACATGTACCATAAAACCTAAAGTATAATAATAATAATAAAAAAAAATCCAAGCACATGAATTAGATGCTTAGACATATCTTTTACTTTACATACCTCTATTTCCCTATTTCCCTCTAGTAAATATAAGAAATCCAGTTTTTTCCCCCTTCTCTGATTAATATCAATTTTGTGTAGTATTAATACCCAACAGCACAAATCAAACAAAAAATTTATCAAAGAAAACCCTGATAACAAATCACATTTTAATTCACATTTTATAATTTTACTCTACAGTGATATGAAATCTTGGATTTATGGAAATTATAGATGTTTGGATTAAACACATAAATTATTTAAGACCAGAAAGACCATTTCTTATATAAAATTGACCATAGACAACTGACAACCTTAAATTCTTAGGCTCAAATCTAAAGTGTGGCAAGGTAGAAGTATGCCCAACATACTTCCTTTTTTTTGACTTCTTTGCAAAAAAACTACACTTACCAGTCATACTGTCCAGATGAAAGCCACTCAAACAGTCTGCTTTCAATAAGAACATGAATTAAATACTCTCAGTGGAATCCCACTGCTGGTTGAGTCGAGCATTCTTTGAACATCCTGCTTCACAAAGTTCCACAAAATCTGACCATTCCTTATATTTTAACATGATTACAATTCATACATACTATTTGCTATGTATCAGGTGCTATGCTAAATGATTTACTTTTCCAAACTTAAATAATAATCCCAAGAATTCCACAAGGTAGATACTGATAGTTTACTAAGTTACAAATGTGTAACTAAATCTGGAGAAAATTGAGTAACTTTGCAAGAGTCTCAAGGTTAGTAACTTTGCAAGAGTCTCAAGGTTAGTAAGTGACAGAAACAAAATATAAACTAAAATCTGCCTGATTTGGGATGGTTTTCTTAATACCTACACTGTCTTGTCTCCTGTCCAAATAACTCTGGAAATACTTTGTTTTATTCTCCCTGTTGTTAGTTGCTACTCTCTGTCTTCCTCACTTCCACTTCCAGAAAACTTCAAGCTCTATCCTGTTCACCAAGTTCCTACTGGTGAACATGTGTGTATTAGTCCATCTTGCATTGCTATAAAGAAATACCTGAGATTGGATAATTTATAAAGAAAAGAGGTTTAATTGGCTCACAGTTCTGCAGACTGCACAGGAAGTATGATGCTGGCATCTGCTTGGCTTCTGGGGCAGCCTCAGGAAACTTACAATCATTGTGGAAGACAAACGGGGAGCAGGCATGTCACATGGTGAGAGGGAGAGCAAGGTGGGGCGGAGGTACTACACACTTTTATACAATCATGTCTCATGAGAACTCACTCACTATGATGAGGACAGCACCACGTTGATGGTTCTAAGCCATTCATGAGGAACTGCCCCCATGATGCAATCACTTCACACCAGGCCGCAGCTCCACCACTGGGGATTATAATTCAACATAAGATTTGGGTTGGCACAGATCCAAACCATATCAAGGTAAGCAAGTGATTATTGTTCTAGTAGTTTTTGAAAAAGTTTATAAATGATTATCTATAAATTATACCTCTGCAGTTGATAATTATTTACGTCTGCATTTGATAATAATTGTACCTCTGCATTTGATAATATTATAATTATACCTCTGCATTTGATAATATAATTTGATAATATAATTTTGATAATATAATTTGATAATTATACCTCTGCATTTGATAATAATTTACCTCTATAAATTATACCTCTGCAGATGCTAAGCAGTTTAGGAATCTGAAGTTAGTAAGCTTTTCTTTTAAAAATATTGATATATCCAAGAAGATCAGATAATAATTATATATACATTGTTTTAGTTTTGTGCTTATTATATATTGTTGATTTTTATATTATATACATTGGTTTTATTGATTTTAGCAGAAAATTTAGCTCTGATGGAGTTTTGTCATCTTGATAGTGAAAACAGTCTCATCATCCTTTTAAATGAGTCACTGTTAAAAAAGTATCTGAATAGACACATGGCTCTAAATACACACACACACAAACATACACACAAGCTGATCATGTCAAGTCATTTAAAGTCAGAAGACTTACCAATTGATCCTGCACTGGCAGAAGTTTATCAGTTTGGAGAATCAACTGGGGCCTGATCATCACTGGTAAAAATATGTGCTATATAATGATAATTTCTTTGTCTTGTGAAAACACTAAAATTCCTAGGAGAACTGGCTAACTTGTATTTATTATCTGCATTGTAGGAATTATGTAGAACCATAAAATAAGAAATACCTGTGTACAATTTTGTGTGTGTGTATGTATGCATGTGGGTATCACCAAAAAATATTAAAATATTTTCCAAACAAAACTAAGCATGTGACTTAATATTAATTCTGTTGGTCTTCATGCCCATTAAGATGTTCTTAATCAGTGGATCTCTGTGTTACAAAGGTGGTTCTGGATAGGGGTTAGCAAGATTAATATGTTGAAGGGAAATATAAAAATGAAGCTGTGTTCTTCCTAATATTATGAGGGAGCATACTTGAACCCTAATAAAATTCTAATAGAATTTTCCTCTTTTCGGTTTCCCTAAATGTATTGCTATCTCTGACCCTCATCATCCTGGCATTTAAGTCACAATGTTGACAGAACCTAATCAGGAAATGGCAACCTATAAATTTTGTGGACCAATGTAAAAGGGTTCCCTTTATCATAATATATACCCGGGGTCCCCAACCCTTGGGCCACAGGCAAGTACACACTTTTTTGGGGAGATTGCAAAAATAAAGGGAAAAGCCACAAATGCAGAAAAAGGAAGGGAAATTAAGATATGTAAGCTGAGTCTTCCACTTAGGTTATGGAAAATCACAACAAAAGATCATCTCCCATCACAACAAGAACACGCTGGATGTTCTACAAAACCTAAATTTTATAAAGACCATCAGAAAGCTGAGGTTGCAATGTAAACTAATGAAATGAAAGCTAATCATGGACTAGTTGAGAAGAAATCGTTCCACAGGCAAGTCTGCACTCATCCATACAACCCACTCTTATGTGGTCTTTACTTAAAAGAGAGTTCATGAAGATTCTGAGCAGCACGGAGGCATGAAAAAGACTCTTTGTACTGCAAACAGGAGAAGTTTGCCTAAGTTTGAGGGTGAAACAGGAAAAACAAGGAAAACCCTCACATATTCTGGATTCTGCATGAGTTTAAAGGCAAAGATCTTTTGTCACTTAAAGAGGGGCCAGCAAACACTCCCTTTACTTTCAGCCTAGCAGCAAGTACAGAGAAATGTTATCTACAATGGAGGGAGGTCAGGACTATTGAGAAAGCCCAACCCCAGGGCATAGGTACACAGAGACTAAGACTAAGGCTGAAACAAGAGAGCCAAAAGAAGTCTTCTTGTGATTTAGATTCTGCCTGAGAGTGAGGTAGGAGGTCATTAGCCACTATGGGAGGGTCAAGAATTCTATTTGCATTCCAGAACTTGTACAGAGAAGAAGACAAAGGTTATCTCCTGCCTATACTCTTGATTATAGGTTGAACCATGAGGCAGAAGTCATCTGTTACTAGGTGGAGGGGTGGAAAACATGCGCATGGTGTAAAGTCTGCAATGACTAGGAAGAAGTGTATGCTTCTGGGAAAAGAGCAGAAAAGTTGAGAGTGATTTCCTCTGGGGTGTAAATGTATATGAGCCTGCACCCAATATGACTAAATGTGAAGCAAAGAACTGGACTGAGGGCTACTGCCAATGAGCAGTTAACTAGAGCTTTTCTACGAGAGAGAATATCAAGTAAGGAGGAACATTCTAAGACAAAACACCTGGCTAAGAAGCTGGAAAAGACAGATGGAGTGATAAAGAAACAGGATGCATTTTGCAAAGAGCAGCTGGCTAGACTAGAGGAAAGGAACTCAGAGTTCTGCAAGGTCACCACTCAACGTAATTAGAAAGCTGCTGAAGTGGTGGCAGGAAAGTTCAAGTGCATAAGTCTCATCCAGTCTGTACTGATCCATATGCCACAATTCTCCAGTATTATCACCAGAACACCCCAAAACTCTCAGCTGCTCTGCTCTGGCCAACCAGTATAGCCAGAGCATGCTTGTGAAGGGAAGATAAAATGAACTTTTAGAGCATGCAAAATTTCTTCAACATTAATTCAAGGGATGCAACATATTTTTTTTCCTAGTACAAAAATAACCTATTTGAAGAGAAGAGCATCAAAAAGTATTATGTAGCAGATTCAACAGAATTATATCACATCTTAATCAGCAACAGTTTAAAAAGCCAAGGCCTAGATCAGGGATCAGTCATCAAAGAACACTCTTCAATATTAGTAAACCTCATTTATGGTGATTAAAAGAGAAGAACAGCTCTCTTCACATTTTTGTATTTTTAACTTAACTTCTACTGATTATAAATTATTTCTCTTGTAACTCAGCTCCAGCATTTGGTGAATCTACATTCTAACAAATTTGGAGTTTGGGTGGCAGGGGCTAATAGGAATGGAAAGAGGAGGAGGCAAACAATCTTGGGGCAACAGTGCTATGTGGAATTGTCTAGACTGTGGCATGTTGATTTTCTCTCTGGCTTTTTTCCTTTGATTATGTAAGAGCTATCCCATTTTAACTTCTGATAGTGATCATGCAAGCAAAAAGACAAAAAGGAGAAAAGATGTACCTTTTTAATGGAATAGTATTTATGATTAGAAGTCAAACAAGGCATTTTTGTCAGTATAAAGGCAATTTTAGCCAGGCGCAATGGCTCACACCTATAATCCCAGCATTTTGAGAGGTCAAGGTGGGCAGATCACCTGAGGTCAGGAGTTTGAAACCAGACTGGCCAACATGGCGAAACCCTGTGTCTACTGAAAATACAAAAATTAACCGCGTGTGGTGGCCAGCACCTGTAATCCCAGCTACCTGGGAGACTGAGGCAGGAGAATTGCTTGAACCCAGAGGCAGAGGTTGCAGTGACCTGAGATGGTGCCACTGCATTCCAGCCTGGGTGACAGAGCAAGACTCCATTGCCAAGACCAGCTCATTCGGAGAGACCCTAACCCAGCGACGCTAGAGGAATTAAAGACACACACACAGAAATATAGAGGTGTGAAGTGGGAAATCAGGGGTCTCACAGCCTTCAGAGCTGAGAGCCCCCAACAGAGATTTACCCACATATTTATTAACAGCAAACCAGTCAGTAGCATTGCTTCTGTAGATATTAAATTAACTAAAAGTATCCCTTAAGGGAAACAAAGGGATGGCCTGACTTAATTGCAGCAGGAACATGCCCTTAAGACACAGATCGCTCATGCTAATTGTTTGTGGCTTAAGAATGCCTTTAAGTGGCTTTCCGCCCTGGGCAGGCCAAGTGTTCCTTGCCCTCATTCCTGTAAACTCACAACCTTCCAGCTTGGGCATTAGGGCCATTATGGACACGCTATAGTGCTGCAGAGATTTTATTTATGGCCAGTCTTGGGGCCAGTTTATGGCCAGATTTTGGGGGGCTTGCTCCAAACACTCCATCTCAAAAATAAATAATTAATTAATTAATTTTTAAAAATTAAGGGAATTTTAGCTTACATAACTTCTCCTTTACCATAAATACTGTTATATTCACACCATTCACTATCAATAATAAATGTTTTATGATGAATATTGGCATTGTAAAACCAAAAACTCAAAAACCCTCATCCAAAAACTTTATGGGCAACTGAAAACCCCTCCCACACAGGGAACTGCACAGAGTACCAAGAGGCAGCTGTCTGCCACTGGTAGACAAGAGCACTGAGAAAGATATAGCTCTACTCCTGTGTCCAAGTCACAGGTGCACAGAGCCTGTTTACGCGTGAAAACATACACATTGAAACAAAACTTCTCACAAACACATACTCTAGGACTTTTAGCAAGTACTACACAATAGCAAGGTACTTCTGAGATAGAAGAAGAATACTGATAGAAAGTACTTCTGTGATGCAGGCACACAGGGCCAGCTGAAGTATTAGTGTAGAGAACTAATGATAAGGTACTGTCTATATGCAAATCAGATACTTGAAGACTGTGGACACTGAACTTAAATAAAGCAACAAAGACCAAATGCAGCTCAACTAGAGATTGAGTTTGCCCAACACTCGTACTTGAGGGCTCACAGAGAAAGAAGCATGTCTGTTTCTGGGTATAAGTATTATACTCATTAATCTATACTGTTCATCTACAAACAATGTTCAGTATTTAATTTAAAAATTATTTGACACATATAAGTCAAGAACATATTGCTCATCATCAAGAGGTATAATAGTCAATACAACTAGATTCAGAAATGGGGTGGGGGGCTAGGGGAGGGATAGCATTAGGGGAAATACCTAATGTAGGTGACGGGTTGATGGGTGCAGCAAACTACCATGGCTTGTGTATATCTATGTAACAAAACTACACATTCTGCACATGTACCCCAGAATTTAAAGTATAAATAAATGAATAAATAAATCAAAACAAATAGCCTACATGTTAGAATTACCAGAAACTTAAATAATAGTATGTTAAAGGATTTAGTGGAAAAAGTAATGACATACAATAAAAATGAAAATTTTTAAAGTAGTACTATAAAAAAGAATAAATAAAAATGCTAGAAACTAAAAACATGGTATCAAAGATAAAGAATTTTTCTGATAGTCTTATCTTCTGATTAGATATAGGATAGGAAATAATCAATGAACTTGAATCCATGCTTATAACCTAACTAAATAAAAACACACAAAAAAAAAAACTGTCAAAAAACTGTAATGGAGCACTTGTGATATTTAGCGTATACACTATTGGAGTGCAAGAAGGATAAGAGAGTATGAGGTAGAAAAAAATTGAAAAGATACTATTTGAGGATTTACCAAAATTAATAAAAGCTACTAAACTCAAGATTCCAGAAACTCAGAGTATCCCTAAAAGGACAGACATAATGAAAAACATGCCAAGGTACACCATAGTCAAACTTATAAAAAATAAAGAGAAAATCTTTAATCCAACCAAGGGGATAAAAAAGAAACTTTACATACAAGAGAGCAATAATAAGAAGATAGCAGACATTTTAGAAAAAGCATGCAACTAAAGGATGTTTTTAAAGTGCTTCAATTAAAAAAGAAACTAGAAATACATATCCAAAAACTGTTTCCTAAAAAGTAGGTAAGATGAAGAAGTCATACAAAAATGTATAAATAAAACAAGACAGAGTAAATATGTTAGGAAATACAAAAGTTCCTTTAAAAGTATTCTTAACATATGATTTTTGAATTCCTCAAGTAATAAGAAATAAAGAGTTTACCATGGATACCGAAATGAAGTATATGACACCAAAACATGACATATTGAAGAGTATTAGTTGAAAATATACATTAATATTATTTTAAATGGATCATATTATAGAATTTTAACATAAACTATAATAATTTTATGATGCGGCCAGGCACGGTGGCTCACGCCTGTAATCCCAGCACTTTGGGAGGCCAAGGTGGGCGGATCACGAGGTCAGGAGATCGAGACCATCCTGGCTAACAAGGTGAAACCCTGTCTCTACTAGAAATACAAAAATTAGCCAGGCGTGGTGGCAGGTGCCTGTAGTCCCAGCTACTTGGGAGGCTGAGACAGGAGAATGGCATGAACCCGGGAGGCGGAGCTTGCAGTGAGCCAAGATTGCGCCACTGTACTCCAGCTTGAGCAACAGAGCGATACCCCGTCTCAAAAAATAATAATAATTTTATGTTGCATATTTTAATGTCTAGTGCAACTATGAAAGTGACATAGGTAGATGTAACTAAATAATCAATAGAAAAGATAAAATAGAATTCTACAAATGTTTGATCTACTAAAAAGCATATAGAAAAAAGAGAAAAGAGAGAAAAGAGCAGATTCACCAAGTATACAGATGGTATTTTAAGTATACGGATGGTATACACAAACACAAACATTGAAATAATTACATTAAATGTAAATAAATACCTCAATTAAAAGGAAAAAAATCCTGAGTGAATAAAAACACAAGATCCAATAAATGACTTTTAAAATAAATACACTTTAAAGACACAATCTGTTTTAAATTAAATGAATAAAAAATGATATACCATGCCAACACTAAGTAATAGAAAAGAGATATGACAGTACTAATATTAGACAAAGTAGACTTCAAAGGAAAGAGTATTTTGAGATGAAAAGTGGGATATTTCATAGTTATAAAAAGTTAACTAAATAACAAGATATAGTAATTCTAAATCCCTGAATATGTATGCATCTGATAAGAAAGTTCTCAAAAATACATAGTCAAGATTGACGGAAACAAAGGGAACTATGGACCAATCACAAAATGTTAAGTGCAGAATTTTATATCTTTTCATTAGTAATTGATGAAACAAGTAGGCAAAAATTTCCATAAGGTAATACATGATTTAAGCAAAACTGTTAACCACTTGACATAATGATATTTATAGAACTTGAAATACAGCAAATAGAATAAATATTTTCTGCTTTCAAGTGCACATGGCATATTTGCCAAGATAGACCATAGGCTGAGTAATTATAAACATTTCTACAACTATCTTAAAAACATTTATGAAACTGTCTAAGACCTGACATCATGCAGAATGTGTTCTCTGACCAAAATAGTATTAAAATAGAAATTAGTAACAGTAAGATATCTAGAAAATGTGTGAATATTTTGATGTTATTGAAAGCATACTACTAAATGATATCTGATCCCTTTAAAATATTAATAAAATTAATAATCACTAGGAAGACTGGTGAATAATATAGAATACACAAATTGCCAATATCAGGTTTAAATGAGGTAACATTGCATTAGATGCTTCAAATATCAAAAGAATAAAAAGAAAATTTTTGGAACAATGTTTCAGCAATTAAAAAGCTAATTTAAATAAAATGTAAAACAACCTTGAAAGAAACAAATTACCAAAACTCACTCAGAAAAGAATAGAAAATCTCTTTTGTCTTATGTATCTTACATAAACTGAATTCATGATTTAACAAGTTCCAACAACAACCAGAAAAAATACTCCAGGAAAACATGGCTTCAGTGGTGACTCTAGTATTTTAGGAATATGTAATATTAATTGTATGCAGAGTCTTTTAGAAAATAGAGGATAAAACATTCTCTAACTCATTTTATGAGGCCATTATTACCATGGTATTTGTTATAGACTGTAAGTTTATGTCCCCTCAACCCCCAATATAACAGTATTAGGAAGTAAGTAGACTCTTTGGGAGGTGATTGGACATGAGGGCATAGGCTTCATGAGTGGGATTAGTGCCCTTACAGATAAGACAAGAGAGCTTGCCTCTTCTCTCTGGCCTACACCATGTGAGGATATAACAAAAAGATGTCCATCTGCAAACCAGGAAGAATTTCATAACTAGACACTGGATCTGTCTGCAGGCACCTTGATCTTGAACTTCCCAGCTTTCAGAACTGTTAGAAATAAATGTTTGTTAGCTAAGCCACCCAGTCTATGGTATTCTATTATAGCAATCTAAATTGACTAAAACCACACTAGAATGACACAAGAACTTTGAAAGATAATACAGACCAATATCACACATGAACATATATGCAAAGTTCATAATGAATATTAGCAAATCAAATTCATCAATATTTCAAAATGTTAATATAAAAACCAAGCAATATTTATCCTATGAATGCGAAGTTTAACACAATAAAATAAATAGAAGTTATTCACTACATAAAGGGAAATTAATAATATGATCCTTTTAATAGATGCAAAAATGTATTTAATAATATAACACACTTGTATCATAATTATGTTGCTTAGTTTTCTTTACTCTATGGCCATCTGCCTTTATCATTAAAGGATAAGAATGCAAAGTATTGTTCTAATCTTACCTATGCTACCTCTTTGTTTATTACCTAGACTGTAAGGTAATAAAGCAGATTCACTCTTTACCACCCGCTTTGCACAATACCGTATTTCTTTTCCCATTATTGTATGTAAATGTGTAAAGTAGCATTTTTTTCTGAAATATGTATGCCATGTGCTGTCTGTTCTCAATAAGAGCTGATTCATTACATACCCTCAAAGAACATTTTTCTTCCAAATGGATTATGTTCTCTTTAAATGGAGGAAGGTTACTGACAATCATTGTATGTGCCATGGCTGAAGTACATGAGTTCTTGTCAGAACAAGGGGAGAAAAATAGAAATTTGGGCTAAGCCAAAACATGAGGCTGGCAAAATTTGGCCTCTGGATTCTTAGAAGTCCTCCCCATCTGTCCAGTGATTGATAGTCCTCTTTTCATCAGACAAAGACACTTTTGGAAGGGTCTTTTATAAGAGATACAATCACTTTGGTGTAACGTTTTCCGTAAGTATTGGATTTGCAATTAGCATTTTGTTGACGTTTAATAGCAAGACATTGAAATATTCTATAATAATTGTCCATTTATTTCCTCCATGCAGTGGGTATCCATTTTCACTTTGTGTGTTTTAATGCTCCGTTATCATTATGAAGAAACCTTCCTTATTCCTGGTAAAATATCTTTGCTCTGAGATCTAATCTGTCTTACAGTGATATGGCCCCCCTAGCTTTCTTTTGACAAGTGTTGACATAATATATGTTCTTACATTCTTTTCTTTTAACTCATTTTGTCCTCATTTTTAAAAAAGCTTGTTTGTGTAGTCAACAGAGTTGACCTCACACTTTTATCCAAATGAATACTCTCTGTCTTTTAATTTTGGTGTTTAGACCATTTACATTTAATATATTATTATTATTATGTTTAGATTTTATTTATTATCTTGTTATTGATTTTATAATTGTCCAGTCTACCTTACCTTCTTACTCTTTTTTTTTTTTTTTTTTGCATTTTCTTGCACTGAGTACATTTGATGATTTTCTTTTATCTCTTTTGTTGTCCTCCTGGCTAGAACACTTTATTATTTTAATGGCTGCTGTAGAGTTTATAGTAGATTTTTCTTTAACTTACAGAACAGTTTCAACTGCTATTACATCCTGATAATATTTGATTGGATACAAGATATTAATTTTTCTCATTTCCGTTGGCTATTTTTTTTTGTATTGCAATACATATCCCAGTGTTTGGTACTATGATTCAGCTAAGTTACCTGGAGTCAGTTTTATACTTTTATTTCCTGCTTTTATGATTTTTTAAAGCAACTCCAAAGTAGTGCTGAATCTATGACTAATTATCCTCTACTGAAGCATGACTTTTCTGGATTATCTATTCAATATCCTGTCATTTTTTCCAGTTTTGTTAGTGAAAACAGCCGCTATTCTTGGCCTTACGTGAATGTTAGACACAGTTTTTCTTAAATTTTTTCAGATGATTTTTTTTTCCTAAACTGGAACAGTTTCCTCACAGAGATGCATTGTTCAGTACACTGAAAACTTGCAGCAGATCTCTGAGGTTTTTTTCTCTACTTAAACTTGAGCACTCAGCACTGACTAAATCAAATTTGTGGCTAGATGTCTTTAAACAAAATCTCTTCTTCCAGTTTTCTGCGTTCCTTAAAAACATTTTAACTTTGCAAACTTCCTAAACACAATTAATCTTTTAGCTATTCCTGTATATTTCCAAAGCACCTTGCGTGCACCCTTATTAAGAAACTCAACACTGTCTTATAGAAGTGTAAGCACTTGTGTGTCTTCCTTGAAGGGAAAAAAAAATTGATTTGTTGATTTGTACATTTTTACACTTCATAGTAAGAATAATAAGGATTAACATAGTAGCAATTAACAATATTTGTTGTTAGATAAACAATACAGAATTCTCAGTCATTTCAATAACTCAAAAATAAAAGTATAGCCTGGAATCTAGAAGGCTAATAAAAGAAACAGAGGTACCCCAAATTTTCAAACAGGATTCCAAAAATGAGTCAAGTGTCAATTGTTGTAAGTAAATGAATCAATTTCCTTCTCTGCATTATACAAGTTTTGTGTGCTGGTAATACCTAATATTAAATAAATATAATATGGAGTATTTATATTCAGTACTAACAGAGTGTAAAAAACCCTCTCCTTTTTTTCCAAAATAGCAATTTTCTCTCTCTGACACAGTTGAACTATAGTTTATGTGTGTTCTTAAATCATGCAGGACAATTTCCAAAAGGTCTTTGCTTGTAAGACAAGGCTTCACTCTAGGAAATAGGCTTTCAAGTACATAGGGTCTGAGGAAGTGAGTAGCAGGGTATGTGGCAATAAGGATTTTTTATAAGCCTTTCTTCCTGTCTTCTGACCAAGGCTATCCACTCTTTAATGCTCAGATCATCTGTTGTTTGTAATTTCCAGAGAACTATTGATCTTTTTTTCTGATAACATATAGAGCATAATTATATTTCTTGAAATTTTCTATTTTTAGAAGGATTTGAAGTATTTGTCAAAAATTGAATTCAGGTTGAGTCCACTGTTCTCCCTGTAGCTGTTTCTAATTCTGTGAGGTTCTTGTTCTTTGTGCTCAGAATATTCTCTCTTTGAAAGACCGATCTGCCTTCTTCTTCAAATCCTTAGCTTAGATGTAGTTATCTCACCACTGTCTACCACGAGCATGTTTCATTTAAAGAATGAAGCTAATGAAAGGTTTTGGCCCTTGCTCTGTGAGTGAGTAACAGTTGGCTACAGTATTATTACCTCACATGATAACTATGTAGTTTTCTCCTTACCTGGGAAACATCTCTTATACTTGATATGGGAAGTAAAAATACTTTCAACAGATACAGATTTTAGACTGTTTAAAATCACTTTGTATGAGTTAAAAGGATAATCTTTAAATACACTTCCAATTCAGGATTAAGCCCCAAACTTCAAGAGGTTCATTTGATTTTGTCTGTTTCTCAGTTCATTCAATATCATTAGCTGTGTTTAGTGGCGGATTCTTACGAAGAGGTCTTGCTTACAATGTAAGTCAATTGTTTTAGAGAAAATATTAATTAAAATAAGTGGTGAGTGAATTTAAATCAAGCAGGGCCATGCCTCTATTCTGAGTTTAAATCCCTGACTCATTTTTTTCTGTCTTCCTGGATACAATATAGAAATATGTATTTGATAAATATCTCCATCCAGAAAAATGAATTCAAAATCACATTTAGAGCTTTGAACTAAATCTTTCACAGTAACAGATGCTCTTTCCTGAAACAAGCTTATTCCACCCAGTGTATTTAATAGCATCACTTTTACAAGTGAGGGGCAGGTGGGTGGAAGAACATGCATCTCATAACCTGCCTCCCTTCATACTCATTCGCATATTGCATATTTTTCCCATTTGTGTTTTTATAAGCACACAGATTATTATAGTTGCATAGCCAGGGTGATACCAGCAAGGCCTGGGGCCCAGCTTTGCAGTGACTGTGACAAGCTTGGAAAAATAACCTCGTTGACAACACATTTATCTGCTAAATGTGTTTTGGAGCAGAGAATAGCAACAATGGAGAAGATACTTTTACTCTTTCTGTCCAGAAAGTCACCTCTGCACTTAGGATAAAGAATAATAAGGAACCTTGTGGATGGAAAAGAATATATTATTTATTTATAGTACCTTTTTGGTTTTTCTTCTTTTTCAACAGAGACTGAAAGAATTAAAGCAACGGGAATTTGCTCGAAATGTAGCTTCTAAGTCATGGAAAGATGAGAAAAAACAAGAAAAAGCACTTAAACGACTTCATCAGCTGGCTGAGTTAAGGCAGCAATCTGAATGGTAAGAATTAAAGGTGTCCGGGATGCTTCAAAACTCTCATCAACCTATGGGGAAATTTTAAAGGCAAATCTACTGTAACAATGTAAACAAATAATAACTAACTAACGGATATGTCTGAAGGGCAAATATAGTTAAACATACATAAATTAATTACTTTTGGCCTTTGATATTTTTCTTTCCTAATATTGTTAATTTAATGTACTCTATAATGAAATGATCCCAGAATGATTCAAATACATTAGCATTTATTGTATCCAGTTGACTAAATGGATTAATATCACTTCTTAATATATTTTTTAAATTTTGTAATAATAATTTTAAAAACCATAATTAACAATACATCTTAGGGGGTGAGGAATAAGTCTTCTGAACATTTCTGTGTACACACCTGAGTCTAGTATAAATAACACGATCATTGTCTGGCTGACAAACAAGATGTAATTAATGCAGTTAAATTTACCACACAGTGCCATTTAAATTGATAATTATAATATAACAAGTTTTATACTAATACATTCTTGTAGCTGAAAAATAGCAGTTTTACCAAAGCTTGGAACCACTGGATGTTTCAAAGTTGTTACCTGGAATGCAATTAAATTTGCAGATTGTGATTTATGTTCATATGAATCATAATGTAAAACACTAATGTAGCTAATTAATGTGTTTGACAGCAACCTAGTGAATTGTGAAACTTATGCCTCTGTGCCAGAATTTAAACCCCTATTGCTTAAATGGAAAGTAATATATAATAAACAGGAGTGAGTGGCTCAATTAGTTACCACAAAATATTAGACTTAAAAGGTAATTTTAAGGAAACATTTATTTTTGTAGGACCAATTATGAGTAAAAATACAATTAATATTCAGCTTGCATGTATTTATTTATTTATAACTTTTAGAATAATCTAATTTATGAAAATACATAAACGATAATCATATTAAAAAGAAATGAGAAATTTCGTATGAAGACAAAGATACAACATGTAGCTAGAAGTAAGGTTAATACAAAAATACATGCTCTGGGGTCTTATATGACTCTAGAAGCAACACATACATTTGGTACTGAGCTTTCTACAGCCAACACAATGAGGGACTTACAATATGTTGTTCAAACATACTGTTAATAAGAACTCAGACAGTCCTTGCCAAAATAGGGCTTAGAAGGAAAAGTTCTATTGTTGTTAGGGTAGCATGCAGGAAAAAATCTAGGGAAGGTGTCAATTCCTGTGATTAATAATGAGATGCAGTAAGTCAGATCATAACAAATGGTACAAGTTCTAACATAGGTATACATCTTTAGATAGGTCCCTTAAGACCACAACAGTAAATCTAAATAGTCTTAACAAATATAATTTTGGTTGTTTGTTATTATGAAAGTTGTCACACTTCTACATTTCTACTTACCCATTCTATATTTTCCTCTGGGGTAAATAACAAAGAATCAGAGGTGCCTTGCTGATGGCAGTGGTCATGGTGATGGTGATGATGATAATGATGGTGATGATGGTAATGATGTTGATGATGATAATGATGGTGATGATGATGGTTTGTTTAGAAGTTCTAAGTTTGCTAGAGCTACCCATTAAGTTTCTTCCAAATAAAAAGGTCCACTCTATTAAGTTTCAGCTGTCCCTCTGGAAGCCTTATTCACTAAACAAACACAAACCTAACCACTCCTTTTGGTGATTTGATAAAATAGGCAAACTCTCTAGGTCACAATGTGCCCATATTGTTACGGAAAAGACAAGTGTTCAGCTTTCTAGATATAGAGCCTGAAACTAGGAAAATAATTTATTTTATCTTCTACTGCCCATCACCTGCCTCTTAGCCAATTGCTGTCTCTGCTTAAACAGCCTCATGACTGAAGGAAAGTCACTTAACAGAATTATTAAATACTTTATTTTGGTAGATGAATTGACAAGTGAAAGTTAAAAATAAAATAAAAAGAAAAAATCACTGGCATTACCCTTCTCCTGGATAATATTTTCTTTGTCCTTTTTCCTCATAATGAGGGCTTCTGAATAGGATGATCCAGGTAACACAATTCTTCTGTGACTCTTTGGGAGAAGAGAGGTGAATTTACTGGTAGTGCATAAAATGATGGCAAAAAAATGGTAACAGATCTTATAAAGGGTCATCAAATTTGACCGTCTCTTAACTAGTTCCAGCCAACCTGTTTCCTCAGCAATAGCAGTTATTATATGGGGCTGAGGGTTTAGTCACTCTCTGTATGTGAACTTCTTATGTATATAAGTTTTAGTACATCTTAATATGAAAATTTTTCCAAAATTTAAAAATTTTAGGGCCACTGATTCTGAGACTATGAATTCTTTAAATGGTGTCATTTCTTAATGTTCAACGTTATCTAGCTCTTATATGAAGTTTTTCATATAAGAAGTTTTTCATATAAGAGCTGGAAAATGGAACATGAAAAAAATGATACCATTTTAAAAAATCATGTTGTTTTGATATGTTTTTCTTTCTGTTTGGTAAGGATGCTTTTTGAACAGGAGAGAATCAAATTGTGCATTTGTTAAGCTGCAGAGTATTAGAATTTTTGGAGAACAATTTGAATGGAAAATCCATCAATAAGAATTAAAAACCAAACTCTACAGACACTTTATTAACCATTATTTTAATATAAGTAAGAATATATTTTAAAAACTAAAGAAAGTTCCAAAGAAGTGAGGGAAATATTAAATGTGGAGAAAACTATAAAAATTGAAGTTTCATTGAGAATGCAACTGTGGTTTCCAGGGGCGGGCTGATGGGAGAAATGTGAAGGTATTGTTCAAAGTTTATAAACTTTCAGATGTAAGATGAATAAGTTTTGAGGATCTAATGTAGAGCATGATTACCTTAGCTAATAATACTGTATTGTTTACTTGAAATTTGCCAAGAGAGTGAATCTAGTGTCCTTATCTCACACAAAATGGTAACTACATGTATGATAGATGTACAAATTAATTTGTTTGCATACATCAAATGATCACATTGTGTACCTTGAATATATACAATTTTTATTTTCCAGTTATATCTCAATAAACCTAGAAAAAGTTAAAGCTTTAATAATGTTATAATACGTAAACTTGTATTAAAATAGTAGAATTTAAAATCCACAAAGATAAAAACAGGATTTTCCAAAATAATAAGAATAACTTTAAGTAAAACCAAATTAAAGTTTATAAAGCACAAGATAAAAAGTTTAAAGAATAAAAGTAAGAAGTATCAAAGATTAACAATAAGGACAAAATGTTAAAACTTGTGAAAAATCTGTAATTACAAATGCAATTTAAATTGCAAAATGAGAGCTAGAATTAAGGACAAGAAGCTAGAGAACAGTATATTACAAAAACAATAAGAGCAAAGAAATTTTAAAATATTTAAAAGAATGTAAAAGGAAGAAGCTTGCATATTAGAGAGCTACATGGTAAAGTAAAACAGCAGTACAGAAAAGAACATTTAGATTAGCATAAAGCAAGAAAATGAATAAAACAGTGTCAGGATAATCAGCAAAATTATTATTAAGAAAAGTATATATATATTATATATAACATGATATAATAAATACTAAAATAACTGCATAATAATGGAATTGGGAAAGGAAGAACAATAGTATCCATACACTAGACTTGTGGAATAATGTCAACTGAGTTTCATACAGGTGATAATGTCAGATTGATTGAAGCTTCTGGAGAAGGTTAACTTAATCCAGAAGTATAGTTCCTACTTAATCCAAATTGTGGCTACAAATATGGAAAACAATCTCTTCGGTACCAAGGCAAAGTTGAATGCTGCAGCTGTTTCTGGGTCACTTCCTTCTATCTGCAGACTGGAGGCACTTTCAAAGGCCAATAATGTTGTAATAAAGTCTCTATGCTCCTTATTTACTTTTATGCTTGAAAGAAACATTCAGTAACTCATATACTATCTTAGAATGCTCCTCACTATTCATTTTATTAAATATGCCTAATGAACATAAAAAGTTGAATCAATAAAAGGAGATTAATGTGATGAATAAGAACTTTCCATTATGAAAGAGTTACTGTAAGGAAGAGAATACAGCTTTAAAAAACTTCTAAATTTAGTTTTTTACAAGATTTAAAGGAACTCTATAATTCTAAAATTACAGCCATTCATGAAGAGGAGACATTCTAAACTCATTAAGAACTAAATGGTGGCTAAAATTAGTGTTTGCAAGTTAAAATCCATATGGTCATAATTTATAAACAGATTGAATATTGTAAAAAAATTGAGTCAGTAAAATAGAAATTAAAGAAATTCTCCCTGAACTATAGAAAAAGACTGAAGACAGAATAAAGTACTAAGATAAATATCAATACCTAAAGGATATATTCAGGAGAGCCAATGATTTTAAAACATAAATTCCAAAGGAAGCAATAATCAGATAAATCAAGGAAAAAAAATGTATCTGAACTGAAGAAAGTTAAATTGAAAGTGTCCAAGAACTACTAGTAAAAATTCACCCAAATTAATCAACCTGTAACTATGTTCTGTTAAAATGTTATACATACATATACGTATATATTAATATACATGTATATATACTCTTTATGTAACAAATCTAATGAATTATATATATTTATATTTTTACACTTTATAAGAAGGGAAAAGCATATAAGCACACAAGCAGATTCATCTCAAAGATAAATAAAGGGAAGCTAATTCAATATGTCTGTAATATTATTCATCTAGAGACAATGAAGCAAAGTACATGAAATTTGGTGGACAAAAGGAATGTGATGACTCTGGAGTTCTATGCTGATTTGCCAAAGAATGGTAAAAGAAACCAACAGAATTTGTTAGACAAGGACTCAGAAAGCACTACTCTACATTAGAATTTGAGCAACATATGGAAGAGATACCAGTTGGCTTAGTATTTTATATTCAAGCAACAAATGACTAGATGAAAATAAGATAAAAATCAAAATTAGAAATAAGCAAACAAACACATCCAAGTATATATGGAACAAGAAAAAGGAAAAGAATGCCAGTTCAAGGCAAACAATAAGAAAAATGATGTGATTTGTATTGTCTTCTTTCCAGTGAAGCCTTCTTTTGTAGTAGAGGGTATATAGATAGACTGTTAAAGGGCGTATAATTTTAATCTAAAGAATTTTATCTCTTGTATATGTTGATATTTTCAATCTTCTGTATGAATTGCTAATGAAGCTCAGTAGAACAAATAACCTTTTGAGACCTTTAAAAGATAAAACATATAATACAGAAATGGTAGAAAAAATATTTTGGTGAGTAAGAAGCAGAAGAAAAGATTTCAAAATCATTGAAGATATTTAGATAGATTGTACATATGTCTTATTTTATTATGCATTTATTATAACTAGTCAAATTACTGACAAGTCATAAAGAAAGAACTTACCACTGTGTTTCAAAAGTAAGTGAATATGAGGGAATTTTAAACCCGAGGAACTAAACATTATAAAATGTTAGAACTAATACATAAAAGCAAATTTAAATAATTTTTATATTTTTAAAGTGACTTTTAATTCTATTTAATTTCTTATTTAATGTGAATGCACTCATTGGAAAACTATTAGTGAAATAATGTTAAATCTGTATTCCAAAGATTGATAGATTCTGTAGGACACCTATTGTGATGTAAATGCTTCAGAAGCAGTAGCATAAGATAATTCACTTGCTATTGCTTTTTGGTAATTGCAAAATACTACATGTAAACAATTCATTTTAGAAATAGCCACTATACAATTTATGCTAAGCTATATAAGGACAACAAAAGGTTATATTTTAGAAGATGTAGCTCATAAAATGTAAAATAACTCATCTTAGAAACACTATGAAATGTTCATATGTAGATATGATTCCAAAGCTAATCTCTTAATCATTTAAATGTTTATTGTATTTACAGTGTTTCTGGAAATGGACCAGCATACAAAGCCCCCAGGGTAGCCATAGAAAAGCAACTCCAGCAAGGAATTTTCCCTGTTAAGAATGGCAGAAAGGTACCATGCATGAAGAGTGCTCTTCTCCTTAAAGGAAAAAATCTCCCCAGAATCATATCCGATAAACAGCGGTCCACCATGCCAAATCGACACCAATTACAATCAGACAGGCGTTGTTTGTTTGGAAATCGGATGCTGCAAACATCTTCAGATCTCAGCAATGCAAATCACAGAACAGGAGTATCATTTTCTTTTTCCAAAAAAGTTCACCTAAAATTAGAATCTTCAGCATCAGTTTTCAGTGAGAACACAGAAGAAACCCACGATTGTAACAAGTCACCCATTTATAAAACAAAACAAACTGCAGATAAGTGCAAGTGCTGCAGGTTTGCAAATAAAGATACACACCTTACCAAGGAAAAAGAGGTAAACATCTCACCAAGCCATCTGGAAAGTGTTTTACACAATACCATCTCCATAAACTCTAAAATTTTGCAAGACAAAAACGACTCTATTGATGAGACACTAGAAGATTCAGTTGGCATTCATGCTTCATTCTCTAAATCTAACATTCATCTTTCAGATGTAGATTTTACTCCTACCAGCAGAGAAAAAGAAACTAGAAATACATTGAAGAACACTTTAGAAAATTGTGTTAATCACCCATGCCAAGCAAATGCTTCCTTCAGCCCACCAAACATTTACAACCGTAGTGATGCCAGGATATCTGAATGCCTGGATGAGTTTTCATCACCAGAGCCAAGTGAACAAAAGAGTACAGTGCATCTGAATCCAAATTCCAGAATAGAGAACAGAGAAAAATCTTTAGATAAAACAGAAAGAGTTAGCAAAAATGTTCAAAGACTAGTAAAAGAAGCATGTACCCATAATGTGGCATCTAAACCACTACCTTTTCTCCACGTTCAAAGCAAGGATGGCCACACCACTCTTCAATGGCCTACGGAACTTCTGCTCTTTACAAAAACAGAACCCTGTATCTCTTATGGCTGCAACCCACTATATTTTGATTTTAAGCTTTCTCGGAACACAAAGGAAGACCACAATCCAGAGGATTTAAAAACAGAATTGGGTAAGAAGCCCTTGGAATTGAAGACTAAAAGAGAGAGCCAAGTCTCAGGTTTAACTGAAGACCAACAAAAATTGATCCAAGAAGATTATCAATATCCGAAACCAAAGACGATGATAGCTAATCCGGATTGGGAAGAATTCCAGAGGAAATATAATTTGGACTACAGTGATTCTGAGCCAGATAAGAGTGAATATACTTTTAGTGCAAATGATTTGGAAATGAAAAATCCTAAAGTGCCTCTTTACCTCAACACAGCTCTAAGGGATTGTGCTGGAAAGAATAATAGTAGTGAGAATGAACTTAAGGAAGCTTCAAGGGCCCATTGGCAAGGCTGCAGAAAGGCAGTTCTAAATGATATAGATGAGGACCTATCTTTTCCTTCCTACATCTCTAGAACTAAAAAGCATAAATTGATTCCCCACAATTCTCATTTGGAATTTGAAGGTGAAAGACAATTCAACTGCAAGTCCAGTCCTTGTACAGTAGGGGGTCACAGTGACCACGGGAAAGACTTCAGTGTAATTTTGAAGAGTAACCACATCAGCGTGACCAGCAAGGTTTCCGGATGTGGAAACCAAAGATACAAGAGATGCTCTCCACAGTCATGTTTGAGTAGATATTCTTGCTCTTTGGACACATGCCCTAGCAGCATGTCTAGCTTGAGAAGTACTTGTTCAAGTCATAGATTCAATGGTAATAGCAGAGGTAATTTGCTCTGCTTCCATAAAAGAGAACACCACTCAGTTGAAAGGCACAAACGGAAATGTCTAAAGCACAACTGCCTCTACTTGTCTGATGATATAACAAAGAGCAGCCAAATGCAGTCTGAACCACAGAAAGAGAGGAACTGCAAATTGTGGGAATCATTTAAAAATGAAAAATACTCAAAACGTAGATATTGTCACTGCAGAGAAAGACAAAAACTGGGCAAAAATCAACGACAATTTTCAGGGCTAAAATCTACGAGAATCATCTATTGTGATTCTAACTCACAGATTTCCTGTACTGGAAGCAGTAAAAAACCACCTAATTGCCAGGGAACTCAGCACGACAGATTGGACTCTTACGCAAGAGAGAAAATTTATTACTTGAATAAAAGCAAGAGAAATCAAGAGTCTTCGGGCAGCCCTCACATTTGTGATCTGGGAAAAGTCAGGCCCATGAAGTGTAACTCCGGGAATATCAGCTGCCTTCTAAAGAACTGTTCCAGTGGCCCTTCAGAAACCACAGAATCAAACATTACAGAAGGAGAGAGGACCCCTCTAACAGCAAAAAGCCTTTTAGAAAGAGTACAAGCCAAGAAATGTCAGGAACAATCAAGTAATGTTGAGATCTCTTCAAACAGTTGTAAAAATGAATTAGAGGCTCCTTCGCAAGTCCCATGCACAATTCAACGTGTACCATCAGGCTGTAACAGACAAGCATTGCCTTTGTCTGAAAAAATACAGTATGCAAGTGAGAGCAGAAATGATCAAGACAGTGCAATTCCAAGGACTACGGAGAAAGACAAAAGCAAAAGTTCACACACAAATAATTTTACAATTTTAGCAGACACTGATTGTGATAACCATCTTTCTAAAGGTATAATTCACTTAGTAACAGAGACTCAGTCACTAAACATAAAAAGGAATGCAACAACAAAAGAACAATCAAAACCTTTAATTAGTGAAATCCAACCTTTTATTCAAAGCTGTGACCCAGTACCAAATGAATTCCCTGGTGCTTTTCCATCTAATAAATATACTGGTGTTACTGATTCAACGGAGACCAAAGAAGACCAAATAAATCTAGACTTACAGGATGTAAGCATGCATATAAATAATGTAGAGGGAAATATAAACTCTTACTATGACAGAACTATGCAGAAACCTGACAAAGTCGAAGACGGATTAGAAGTGTGTCATAAATCTATCTCTCCCCCTTTAATTCAACAGCCCATAACATTTTCTCCTGACGAAATAGATAAATACAAGATCCTACAGCTACAAGCCCAGCAGCATATGCAGAAGCAGCTCCTATCAAAGCATCTTCGAGTTTTGCCTGCTGCAGGGCCTACTGCCTTCTCTCCGGCCTCAACAGTACAGACAGTGCCAGTTCACCAGCACACTTCTATCACCACCATCCACCACACGTTCCTGCAGCATTTTGCTGTTTCTGCTTCCTTAAGTTCTCATAGCAGTCACCTCCCTATTGCTCATCTACATCCTCTTTCACAGGCACATTTCACTCCTATTTCATTTTCAACTCTGACTCCAACCATTATCCCTGCACACCCCACTTTCTTAGCAGGTCATCCCCTGCATTTAGTAGCTGCTACCCCCTTCCACCCATCTCACATAACACTTCAGCCTCTGCCCCCTACAGCATTTATTCCTACATTGTTTGGTCCTCACTTAAATCCAGCCACAACTTCTATCATCCACTTGAATCCTTTAATCCAACCAGTATTCCAAGGTCAAGATTTTTGCCATCATTCTTGCTCTAGCCAGATGCAACAGTTAAATGAAGTGAAAGAGGCCTTAAATGTGTCCACACACTTGAACTAATAAGTGTTAAAGCCCCTCTTGTGGATAATTTTTTTAATTGTCACTACCTGTAAAATAATACATTTAAAGAAGTCTATCAATTATAAGATTTAAAATATTGCTGCCAATTCAAAATGTGACAAATATATAATTATGAACTGAATTGCTAATATTAAAACAAGAGCATTTTAATAATTTTTTAGCTTGCCCAAATAATAGGCAAATTTGAATAATTTTATGAAAGTGTAGAGGGAAGAGGGAAAGAGTTAAAGATTTGTTTTGGATGGGTTCTTGCATAATGTTATAAAATAGCAACAGAAAACATTCAAGCAGAGCATTAAAATTAAAAAGAAAAATCAAATGAAATATGGCACCCTGCGTTCTAAGTATTTGTTGTGTGAATGAATGAGTGTTGATTTGGCTTATTTGTTAGATAATGAAAGGTCAGTGAAATGAAGCAATTATTTAAAGTAATTTCTATTGTTAACTATTGACTAAGTTTTCAATTAATGTAGTCTGTTACTGTATTTTCATAGGAAATAAGAACAAGACATTTTCTGATTAATTTAGGTTGAAAATTACACTTTAATGAAAAACAATCTTTATAGATTATACTTTTGAGTTTCTGTGAAAAATAAATTATCTTCATTTCACACAAATCTATGTCAAGATAATTTTGTAATTGTAAGAATCAGCAAAATCTAAAACTAAGAATGTTTAACTTTTGTATAAAAACATACAAACTTCATTAGTATTTGATAATGCAAACTCAAAAATAAAATGTGCTCAGAATAACCTTTTAAATATATTGGTCAATCTGTCAAATATTACAGGAACTAAAATATTGTTTATTATTCCTCTACTCAAAAATTTTACTACGTTCAGCCAATACATGTATAAGGATAGAGGTAAAGGTTTGAAAATGTCAGTGTTTTTACATGTTTATTGAGGATATCTTATTAAATATCTGGTGTGTTTTATTCAGTTGTACTAGATATTTATGAAACAATGAATAATGATGAATAAAATCACCATCCATGTAATTTTGCAAATAATTTCAAACATTCATTCAAAATGGTTTTTGGCCCCCCAAAATTTGCATTTCATACATCTATATTGGTGCATAATCCTACAGTTAGGTTTATTATTTTATGTTCTTAAGCATGAGTTTCAGAGAAAATCAAACTTAACAGAAATGGAGGTAATCATTTGTCTAATGCTGTCTATACGAAGATGCAAACTCCTCTACCACTAGAAGATTAGAGGATGTCTTCTTCAGCCTTGGCTGCAAAAGGAAGATAGCTATATTTAAGGCTTGTTGTGATTCAGGTACAGTTACCCTATCCACTTGTTTGCATTATCTTCTTTAATTTTCACAACTGTATTTTGAAATCAGTATTATCATTCCTCATTACAGATAAGGAAAATGAAGTAGAAAGGTTAAACACTAAATACTTGGTAAACAGTAGGAAAGGACATCGTTGATTCAGGAGAGAGGTGAGAGAGAAAGAGAAAAAACGGGTGGAGGGAAGAAAAAGGATAAAAGGAGATAAGGTAAATTTGAAGTTTTAACGGAAAGAAAAACTGCAGTTCCCAAGATATTACTAGAAACTTGTGAGGTGAAAGTTCTGACTGGTACATAACAGTGACAAAATCTAAATTTAAAATGAATGGAGAAATGAAGAAAAACCATCAGGTAGCAAGGAGCTATACTTGCATGGAATTCCATAAAAATGATTATAAAAGATCATTGATGAACATTGAGTAAATCCAAAAAGAAGCAAGACAAATGAAATATTTCTTATAAAATGGATGACAAATGGTCTAGCAGATTTTTTAAGTCCTGTGGATAATTATTTCCTAAAGCAAATTACAAAGCTGATGCAGAGCCAAGATAGAGTAATCATGAGAACTCACTAGATGTCCTATTATAAAAAACACTGACCACTTGATTGATTTTTATAATTGCCTTGGTGACAATTTAAACTCTCAGAAGGTTAGACCCAAGCACCTCTACTGAGCACTTAATTTTGACTAACAAAGACAGATTGATATGAACGGATGACATGGAAGTGACTATTCCATCTTGTATTAACAGTGATGAGGTATTCACTGGACAAACTAATTTGGACTATGTGGAAAGCAAACATCTCCCTTTAAATAAAAGATAATTTGTACTCCAGGGTGAGAAATTGGAAAACTTGTGGCATCATGTGAGGAAAGATGCAATTATGCAACTTACTTCCTCCCAAATCAGTAACTGTAGGCTGAAACACTGTTTTATTTTCCATTTTACCTTGAGATAAACACACTCTGGGAAAAAAAAAAATTTAAATGTATATTGAACCCTAAAATAGTTCGATTTTAAAAAAATTGTCACTGTGATGGATTGTATTTTTAGCAGTGTTTCCTTCCATTTACATAATTATTTGACAGGTGACTTTTGGCATTAAATTTATTTTATGACTATTGCCTGATATTTACAGGTTAATTCTCTTTATGGGATTACTGTTTCACAAGTGGCTCATGGAAGCAGTTTTTTAAAAATCTGTCTTAAGCTCTAAATGCTTAAGAAAGGCTGTGAAATCTTTCCACACAAGTACACACGCATGCACAAACACACATTTATCTATCTATATGTCTTTCTTACAGATTATGAACCAGTCTAGCATCAGATAGCATCATTGTATTCGAGGTAAACAAAATAAATGCTTTGTATGAAGAACTGAAAATTTGGGAAAGTTCATCTTCTTAATAATTCCCTGCCAAATTCAGCAAGAAAAAAATACAATGGGCCTATAAAAATGCAAAGGTAAACTTAAGGTTTATCTTTAAGACATTATAAAGAAAATATTGGAAGTGATTAGAATATAGAGAATGATTTAGAAAGTCTCCAATTCCCAGAGTTTTTGTTTAGGTAGACATTTTACAAAATGATCCCTTGAAATTTGTTTCACTTCCCGAAAATGGATTTAACAGTGACTCCTTTTCTTTAGTTTCTGCCAGGACTTAATGGAATCTCTCTGTTATCTCTAAATGGAAATATACTTAAAGAAACTAATTCTGTAAAACGTTTCTGTTAAATGAAACACTTAACCAGTACAATTACTCAGGATTATATTGCTAAATCTGACTATCTCCTTAGTGCGTGAAGTTATTACTTACACAGCTCAAAATGCTGGCAGCAACACAGCTTTCTGAATTTTACCACCATACTTTTAAGCTGATCCTAAAACATTATACATTTCAAATCATTTGATACAATAATTGGAGATACGGAGATGGCTCTACCCATTAGGATACCGATTGGTATTCAAGTGTTCTACATGTATATGAATGAAACGTCCAGATCCCCTCCCCAGGATGTGTGGATATTTAACTCTTTAGTGGTGAAATAGTACTGCTGATCATCTCAAATCAGTAGCACATTTCTTAATCATTCCTAAAAAGTTCTCCATGTTTTCAGAGTTTCTGAGTTTTCAGAAACATAGTTAACATTCTGAAAAAACATGTAAATGTCAGATCCAGTTTTGTAAAAACACAATTTAAAGGATCTAAATCTTACATATCAATGTATGCAGATAAGATACTCAGGGGCAAAATGGACCTAATGCTCATCTCTGGCCCAGCAAAGCTCATGAAAAGGTTTAGTTTTGATTCTTTAAATTAGATGAAATTCTGAAGGAAAATGTGCTCTCATTGCCAAATAGAAACATTATTAAAAAGCATGTGAGTGGCTAGTTCCACACAATAGTCAGGAAAACAGATAGTTGCCCTTTGTGTTTCAGACTGAAACCACTTCAATAAGATGAGAATTTCCTAGAGTTCTCGTGCCAATAAGCCTGGGTCTAGAGGATTTTCAAAGGTTATCATTTCATTCCAGCAAAAATATTATCCACTTCTTCTATTAGGTAGACATTGAAAGTGATTGTTGTATCTTTGGATTAAGCTATATTAAAATGGAAGCAGTAGCTGAATGGGTTAGGTTTAGAATAAGCCGCTATTAGAAAGATAAGCCAAAGGGTCATTTTCATTCTATGGAGCTATATATAGGAGGGAGAGCTCCCAATCCACTTTTTAAATTCTTTTCTCAAAGTCACTTCCTTTTTTTGCAACCCCCCATTTTTCTTAAATAGCAAGAGTAAGAATATCTTGTGAGAAGCATTAAAATAAAATCAGGCAAATTGGAAAACTTAAAATATGTATGAGTGCACATGTGAGTGTGAATCTGTGTGTGTTTTTAATATACTCTTTAGTCTTTAATTGTGCATCTTGATCTTTGTTGAAAATAGTGTTTTTTAAAACATATTCACATATTGAAACAACAACTTCAAGAAGAGTTTTCTTATCCCCAAACAAAATTGTTAGTTCCTTCCATATGTGAGATAAAATAGTTGACAATGTAAATTAGTCATATAGCTGTTTAAAGCAAATTCCCGTCTTACTCAATTCTATTTAAAGTACTCAATTTGTAATTAAACTTGGTGATCCTCTGGCAATATGACACATAAACCAATAATTTTATGTTGCATTTTCTGTATAAATTGTCTTTTTAAACTATACTGTGGCTAAGTAAATTGCACTATTGTACATGCAAAGCAGCTTTTTTAGGTTATTCAATAAATTACTTGGACTGTAGTTCAATGCAATAATATTTTTTCGATAAAAAGCTTAATGATATAGGAGTATTAGTCATGTATTTCTAACAAAAAGCATACCAAAATATAAGAACAAACTCAAATGCAAAATGATGTGGAAATATTCTGTGTTTTACACTGCTGAATTAAAATGCATTTATCATTTTATTTATTTCTGTATGTATTTATATTATATATTTAAAGGCTGGGATTTCTTAGACTATTTCTTAAAATTTTAGTGTTATTAAAATAAGCTGTTTCCTCAAACTGAGAATAAATATAACTTTAAAAATTCTGTAGATGTATTCTTTGTTGAAACCTATCATATATATACATATACTGTAAAATCTGTTTCTTTTTATTTGCTTTTAAAAATGTGAAGTAATGCTTTGCAATGTTCTAACAAAGCTTCATAAATAGTCTCAGGAATGTATTCTCTAGCTGGTAATATCATATAATATGGTAGCATTCTACACATTTATTATAACTTTCATATGAACTCTAGAGATAATTTAATTAAAAGAAACCCCAGTAAGTTGTTAGTCTCAATAGGACTCAACTCACTAGGAAATCTCTTTAATCAAGCATGACCAGTGTTGTGGGAAAATGACATTTCATACAACTCCCATTCATCTTTACTTTCTTAATCTTTGCACCCCGGAGTAGCTGGATGCTACTCTGATATTTGTGCAAAATATCAGAACAGGTGTTGTTAGAAATAACCACTAGATACTCCCTTGTTCTTGAATTACATCTATCCTTATCCTTCCCTTTACCCTTCAATAAGCTTTAACCAAATCCTAAATCTCCTTACTTTAGTGTTTTAATTGAATGAGCTGTCACTACCTGTGCATTTCAATGGAGCAGAACTTTGCAATGCATTCTAAACTAGTGGTAGAGTTTGAGTTGTCAGTAGATAAATGTTTCAGAGGCCAGTCACCTGCTGCCCTAAACTTCCAGCCTAGATTCCCTACTTTTATGCTAGATCATTTATTAGAATTCTACTATGTAATAAAAAAGTATCTTTTCACACAATACATACACATCCACACACAACTACATGCACACATGTGCACACCTACATTGTTGGTGGAGTCATGATGGAAACTCTCCTTTCTTAATCAAATTGTCACCATTTATTGAGTACCCAATATGAGCCAAATACTGTTTATGTCCTCCCCACTAGCTATATTCCTGGATTCCCCCTGAGGAGAAAAATAAGTTTCTCCTGAAAATGAAAGTAGATTATATTAATAATTACAGTGAGACAAAGGAGCAAATGGTAATCTGTGGTCTCTATACTAAGAGCCTGCTCTTCATAATGTGTGAGCCTTCTGCCTTTGTTCACTCTCTGTGTCATTTTTTGGTTCATCATAAAAATTTTTGCACCAATAGAAAATGACTGTCACATACTCTTTTTTTTAATTTTTTTTAAGAGACAGGACCTCACTCTGTCACCCAGGCTGGAGTGCAGTGGCACCATCATAGCTCACTGCAGCCTCAAATTCCTGGGCTCAAGCAATATTCCTGCCTCATCCTCCAGAGTAGCTGGGACTACAGGCACATGCCACCACACTCTGGCTAATTTATTACATTTTTTTGTTGAGACAGGGGTCTCACTAGGTTCCTCAGCCTGGCTGCAAACTCCAGCCTAAATTATCCTCTGAGCTCTTCATCCCAAAGTGCTGGAATTACAGGTGTGAGCCACTGTGCCCAACCCAACACATACTCCTGAGGTTGTTTTCTTTTACTACATTGACTGGTAGATTTGAGTCATTTCCCAAATGTCAGTTTATTAATACTTTGAATTCTAGAGAGAAAACCTAGCAGAACTTTCTGAAGGTGCTTAGCAATAAATAAATAAATGAAACCACTCAGCAGACTGGCACACTCAAGAGAATACTATACTTTATAAAGAATCATCAGTCAAATACCTTACAAGTTAAACATTTTCTTTATATTCTGTTTATCAGAAAGAGATTTCAAAGACACAGGATTTCAATTATTTGTCTGGGATATAGCATGACATCTTCAGAAGAGGAAGCAAACTCATATCTATTCATGGAATTGCTTCATTCATTATCAGGACATTTTAACAGATGCTTTTGTCTTTTGTTATATTTTATTCATAGTTTGTGAGCAAAAATATTTCTTCCATATTTCCAAGACTTAAAGAGAGTAAAGAAAATATATTCTAAAAATAGACAATTAGGAAATAACTGGGATGTAACTCTCTGTTCTTTAAACCCCTAACTCCCCAAACAGTTGCTTGGGAAATTGTATTATTCTGTTTCATACTGCTATAATAAGAACTACCTGAGACTGGGTCATTTACAAAGAAAAGATGTTTACAGATATACACAGTTCCACAGGCTGTACAGGAAGCATGGCGTGGGAAGCCTCAGGAAACTTAAAATCATGGTGGAAGGGTGAAGGGGAAGCAAGCATGTCTGCCACATGTTGGAAGGAGAGAGAGCAAAACTAATATACATTACGTAGCTACTACATGCAAGGCACAAATATAGCAATAAATAAACTATCTAAAAGTTCTGCTCTTACTGAGCTTCCATTTTAGTGGAGGGGGAAGAAAAAGAACAAAATAAATAAGCAAAATATGTGATCAAAATTAGTAAGTGCTGAAGAAACTAATGGCCATCTACACATAATGGAAGAGCCTATATTTGTACCAAAATCTGTTTTATTGTGAAATCTATGCTTATTCTTCTACATGAAATGGTATAAGATAGAGATGATTACTTGGGCAATGATGCATGTTTATTTGGTTGCTCCACTAAAGAAGAATGGTGAGTTTAAAGAAATTCATCTATTTTGAATGGCCTGTAGAGAATAGTTATAAAATTTACCCTAATGTTGGCCATGTTAAGCCTATTTTGACTTTGAGCCTGGAATTCTGTAATTGCACTGCTTCAAAATGTGTTGCTATTGAATAATTTAAAATGCAATATATGCTTATAGGAGAGACGATGGCATATTTACAAAGATATGAATGCAACATTGTAGTCATCAGTAATTAATGCATGTTCAAAAAGGAAAAAAATTGATTTCAGAGAATGACAGGTGTAGTAGTCATCTGAGTTCTCTGTTTTAGGAAAGCAGTTAGGTGTGAGGAAAACCTCTAGCTTTTGGCAAAATCTACAGGGAAATTCCATTTCATCAAAAGGATAGGCTCCTCAGGGTTTGCTGCCATTGTCTAACTAGTTGCTGTATTTATTAAAGTGTGACTGTTTCATGTCTCTTTGATGTGAAGCCATTTTCCTAAATCCCACAATCAATAATAATTTACTGGGCTTTTTGTTTTCTGTTACCCTAGTTATTTCTTTTTTTTCCCCCACTGACTTAAACAATAGCACAATTCCTTTTTTCTCTGTCTAGGAGCAGAATGAAAACCATAAAATCATCCCATATGAAAATCTAAACTATATGAGAAATGTTACTTCTTGATTTCTAATTGATTATCTTTGCAAATGATAAATAAATTAATTATCAATAAATGAGGCTGTCTAATAAATGAAGCTTTTTGGATTGTTGTTACACAGAAAAACGTATCTTTGGGGATGATATCAAGTGTTTCTCCTTGGAAAGCCAGACTCTGAATTGCAGCACTGCCTGGCCTTGGTTTCTTATTTCAAATTGAGCTGTCCCATTCTTGATGGCAGCATGGCGTTGGTTGTCACCACTTATATAGATGTTTCAGTGCTTCAGGCTGATTTCTGGCATGTCCTTGAAGGATTACACTGCCCCTCTTGGGCATACCTGTTCTCCTTCTGCTCCTTAGATATTCTGCCCTCATCAATTTTTCTCACATGCCAATCCTGTTGGAATTGAGTTTTCACAATCATTGTGACAAATATGAAGAAGCAAATGCATCCTGAACCCTTACCAGTGTGAATTTTATTCTGCCTACTGAGGTTGCATGGGTGGTAGTTGCACTAGAATTTAGTAACCAGCTGTGACAAGGAGACAAATTCTTATAAATTGAGTGTTTGTGACCACACAGTTACTTTGTCAACTTGAGATTTGATGTATGATAGTGTTCTATTAAGAGAAAATGAGTTCATGTGCCAATTTGAGAGGGATGTCATTAATGAAGATTTCAGAGGGATAAGAGCTTAAATATTTTCATAGAGGAGTGAGCTTATCCAAAAGTTTTCAGTGTTATTCATGTTTCCTCAGTCAAGATGTACAGACATATCATAGGAAAAACATAGCAATCATAGTTTACTAGCAGGTTAAAGAGAAATGGTCACAGTCTATTTTCCCCCACATCTACTTTCCCCCACAAGATTGATAAACATTTAATTGGCTATGCCATGATTGTCAAGCTCTAGAACAATGGTGTACTTGTGATTTTGCATCCTACTTTTTTTTTTAACTTACCATTATAATGTTTTCCTTCTTGCTACATTGTTTCTTAATTAGCATTTTGAATTAGGAAGAAAGGTGCATGGAGTGAATATACTATAATTTAAATAACCATTCCCCATGTTATTGTTATTTAGACTTTCCCCCAGCTTTTTGCAAATATAAAGAATGGTTCAATGAACATTTTTATAGATGTAGTATTTTTTCTTTTTATCATTACTGATATATGATTGGTTCTTGGAAATGGAGATCAAAGCACACATATTAATGTTTTGTAGATATTACCAAATTGCTTTCCAATGAGTTTTATCAAGGTCATAAATATAAATATATCAAAAACCATGACAGTACTGTGCTATAATTCATTCAACTCTTCCTTCTCCTATCATTATAATCATCATCATCACTATTATTATTCTATCTATACTATAATTATACCATAATTATATAATGATTGAAGATTTAAAAAGACTTTGGTATGATCTTTTTTCCATTGTAAATTAAAAAATAGTTATAGTTTCTGCTTTTTGAATTATCTGTCAATATCTTTGGGAATCTACTTTATGTAAAATAAGAATGTGTGTGGGAGTTTATAGCTCTTGTTCTTTAATGGACTACAAATAAGCCTTAATCATTATGCTTCACAATTTTATTCCTAAACTTGCATACCTACACTTTATACCCCATCTAAATGTCTAATTGCCTGTCTAGGAATCAAATATCTTCCTGTTGGATCTTGTCTCTTATCATTGTATTACACATATTTCCTTTAGAAAGAAAAAATTATACTAACAATAAATGCTAACTAGTTCTTTCAAAGATATCAATAATGGTAAAAATGCTGTTCCCATATAGTAGAAAGTCATAGAATCTTATAATTAGGAGAGACTTTAGAGATCATTTGGGGCTGAGAACAGCAACTACAATCTTGTAGACACCCTGTTTGATTTACTGAATGAATGACTGAATCTAATATTGTGCTTTCATTTTTGTAAACAATGAATTTTCTAACGTGTGTCCCAGGAATACAAATGAATTTGCCAGTGTAAGCTGGTATTGAATAAAGAAATTTAGCTCTTAACTGTAATACTGTGCCATCCAGATTTAGATTGATGGCAAAAGTTAAGAGCATTAGTAATAACTTAGATGATGGACCTTAGAACTGAACTACTCAGTTTCAAACCCCCTTTCATTTTCTAGATGTGTGACCTGCTGCAAATCACTTAACCTCTCACAGCCTCAGTTTCTTTATTTAAAGATGTATATAATGATAGTACAATCTGTATAATAAGGAATTCGACTGGAATGTAGCCTCTAAACGCTTGGAATAAGAAATTTGGCTGGCCTATGTCCTGGGTTTCTAGAAGGTAGTCTCTAAATTCTAGGACTTCCCTGAGTGATATGTGTGTCTTTGATATTTGTGGTTAGCCTTGATGGTTTATCCTTATGAGGTGACCCATGGTCTGCTCCTAGACAGTTTAAAGTAATGAGATTATTGAGGATGGAAGCTGGCCGTGCCAAAAAGACAAATCATGTGGTTAGCGGGTTGTGGCTTTGAGCCAGATGATATCAGCCCAACCTCCAGAGAGGGGAGAGGAGAAATGGAGGTTGAGTGACATGGGCAAGGATTTAATCAATTGTGCCTATGTAATGAAGCCCTGATATAACCTATGCATACAATGTTCTGGCGTGCTTCCTTGGTTGTTAACACTCTGTGTCATGACTCCAGGAAGAGAACAATGGAAGCTTTGCATTTCGAATCCTCTTAGAGGTTGTTCTATGCAACTCTTCTTTTAGCTGGTTCCGATTTGTATCCTTTTTGCTGTACTAACATTGTCATCAAATGTATAGTACTTTCATGAGTTCTGTGAGTTGTTTGTCGTGAATTGAGCCTGAAGGGGTAGTAGGAATCTCCAGATTCGTTGCCAGTTGGTCAGAAATGAAGATGGCCTTTGGACCCTTGAACTTTCAGCTGGTGTCTGAAGTGAAGGTAGTCTTGTGAAGGATTGTGTCTTTAACCTGTGAAGCTTATCACAACCTCTGGGTAATTGGTGTAAAAAATTGCAATATCTCATAGAGTTATGAGAATTAAATAATGCTTAGAATAGTAACCATATGTAATAAACACTGTGTAAGTGTTAGATAGTGTAATTATCATTAAAAGTTCAGGTTTTCTCATGACTGATAAATATAATGTCCATATAATAAGCATTGGTCATTTTTTACTTAGTATTTTTTATTTAACCATTAAAACAGTTCTATAAAATGTTTCCATATGGCCATTTTCCCAATTGTCTGTTTTAAGGAAACATCTAGTGAGTGGTAGTTCTGACATTAAAAAAAAAATAAAAGGTCTGTGTTCCTCATTACAATGTAATATATAGCCTTTCCCACTTATTCCAACGAAAGGCTAAAATCTCATTTTCTAGAAAGAACTATTACCTTTATAATCACTTAAAAATTTTTGGCTGATCTTTTGCTGACAAAAGAATGGAAAGTTTACTTCTAGATTTCTGTACAATCTAAGCTAACTGACTCACTGTACTGAATGTTCAGCTATCTGTCATAGCCAATAGATTTCAGAAATTATAATAGTGCAAACTCAATAAGTGACTATTTTAAAATAAAATTTATTAAAATGTATTTGTAATAGAAGCACTGAATGAGTAAATAAATCCACAAGGCTCTTGAAGCCAGCAGGCTGATAGGTGTTCTTCCTCTTCAAATTCTGGCTCCCAATGCTTTCTTGAGTGTCATCTTTAATTCAACGAACAGAGGTGGGGAAGGAAGTGGGGAGCAAGAGGACATGCAGGAGAGGAATGGGAAAAAATATAAAACATTTAATATGGTTTAAGCCTAGAAGTAATTTCAGCTCACATTCCATTAACTAGATCTCAGTCAGGTGGATACATCTAAGCGAAAGGGAGGCTGGGAAATATAGCATGTCTGTGGAAGAAAAGGAGAAAATGCAATACTAATAGTTTAATATTTCATTCTTAATTTTTCATATGCTTTGCTGCCCTATCAAGTCCTTGCAGGAAGTAGTCCATAACAATTCAATGCTGATTATTTTATTAAAATCCTTTCCTTCAGTGAAATACCCTACTTGCCTATCATGACTAAAAGTCTCTGTTTTTCACAGGTGAAATTGTAGTTCTGATTCTGGCAAATTTAAATATTTGTTTCTTCTTCTGAGTGAATGAAAACCAAAATGTTTAAGATTGTGCTTGCTCTTTTTCTTATCGTCTCTGCTTCTTATCCCAAGCCTTAACACTTGCTTTTCTTTCTCCTTCTTTTGACCCATATCATGTGATTAAAAAAGGGGGGTGGGGAAATGATGTTTGCTGGTCCGGAGAAAATGGAAATGTGTAATTTCAGAATCCCAGGGTTTTCTTTATTATTATTATTATTATTATTATTATTATTATTATTATTATACTTTAGGCTCTATGGTACATGGGCACAACGTGCAGGTAAGTTACATATGTATACATGTGCCATGCTGGTGTGCTGCACCCACCAACTCGTCATCTAGCATTAGGTATATCTCCCAATGCTATCCCTCCCCCCTCCCCACACCCCACAACAGTCCCCGAAGTGTGATGTTCCCCTTCCTGTGTCCATGTGTTCGCATTGTTCAATTCCCACCTATGAGTGAGAATATGCGGTGTTTGGTCTTTTGTTCTTGCGATAGTTTACTGAGAATGATGATTTCCAATTTCATCCATGTCCCTACAAAGGACATGAACTCATCATTTTTTATGGCTGCATAGTATTCCATGGTGTATATGTGCCACATTTTCTTAATCCAGTCTATCATTGTTGGACATTTGGGTTGGTTCCAAGTCTTTGCTATTGTGAATAATGCTGCAATAAACATACGTGTGCATGTGTCTTTATAGCAGCATGATTTATAGTCCTTTGGGTATATACCCAGTAATGGGATGGCTAGGTCAAATGGAATTTCTAGTTCTAGATCCCTGAGGAATCGCCACACTGACTTCCACAAGGGTTGAACTAGTTTACAGTCCCACCAACAGTGTAAAAGTGTTCCTATTTCTCCACATCCTCTCCAGCACCTGTTGTTTCCTGACTTTTGAATGATTGCCATTCTAACTGGTGTGAGATGGTATCTCATTGTGGTTTTGATTTGCATTTCTCTGATGGCCAGTGATGGTGAGCATTTTTTCATGTGTTTTTTGGCTGCATAAATGTCTTCTTTTGAGAAGTGTCTGTTCATGTCCTTCGCCCACTTGTTGATGGGGTTGTTTGTTTTTTTCTTGTAAATTTGTTTGAGTTCATTGTAGATTCTGGATATTAGCCCTTTGTCAGATGAGTAGGTTGTGAAAATTTTCTCCCATTTTGTAGGTTGCCTGTTCACTCTGATGGTAGTTTCCTTTGCTGTGCAGAAGCTCTTGAGTTTAATTAGATCCCATTTGTCAATTTTGGCTTTTGTTGCCATTGCTTTTGGTGTTTTAGACATGAAGTCCTTGCCCATGCCTATGTCCTGAATGGTAATGCCTAGGTTTTCTTCTAGTTCATATGGAACCAAAAAAGAGCCCGCATCACCAAGTCAATCCTAAGCCAAAAGAACAAAGCTGGAGACATCACACTACCTGACTTCAAACTATACTACAAGGCTACAGTAACCAAAACAGCATGGTACTGGTACCAAAACAGAGATATAGATCAATGGAACAGAACAGAGCCATCAGAAATAATGCCACTTATCTACAACTATCTGATCTTTGACAAACCTGAGAAAAACAAGAAATGGGGAAAGGATTCCCTATTTAATAAATGGTGCTGGGAAAACTGGCTAGCCATAAGTAGAAAGCTGAAACTGGATCCCTTCCTTACACCTTATACAAAAATCAATTCAAGATGGATTAAAGACTTAAATGTTAGACCTAAAATCCCAGGGTTTTCTAAAGGGAATGTTGTTCTAAGAGCATGATCCAGGCCTCTATTTTATAGCAGGTCAGTTATTCATCCTCTGACCCTCACCCCTCTTTCTTCTGATACTTCTTGTCCTTTGGTTTCAAAATATTACCTTAGAAAACTATAAAATAATAAATACCTAGCACTGTCCTGTTGCAGAGCAGTTTCTTAAACATTGCACTCATTACTGAATTTTCCATACTGCCCCTGCCAGTTCAATGAGAGATAGTCTATTTCATTGTATAATTCCTCATCTTGCAGATTTGCTTCAAAAGTCTACAAAATAGACAAGCACAGGCTTTATAAAAGTCCTTACCTTTAGGTGCTTGGTGATGTTCAATTGACCTATGAAATTACATATTTATAATTGATCAACTGCTTATGGTTATAATGCTTTCTTTTACTTTACATTCCTAACAAATTAGCATATATAATCAGCTGAATTCCCTTTCAACAGAAGGTTTATCATTCTTGAAATAAGAAAAGAAAAAAAATCACCAAAATGATCACTTAGAATGTCACAACTACATTGTACCCTTTGCAGTATGTGACCTATCCTGGAAAAAGGCATATTCTCGGTAGAATGTTGCCCTGAATCATCATTTCAGAACTGTTATGCCTGGGAACCAATACTATAAGTGTGGAATAAAACTGAAGACCAGGAGAGGATGGAGAAGCATTAAGAATTAGGTTTCACCTCTGATTTCTAGGAAAGTGGTGCATTCTTATAATGAAATGTAGATATTCCCACAGTTTGATCAATAAAACAAAAATTGGTAGGAGTATGAAATACATTAAAAATCAAGGCAAAAATGTATAAATTATCCAAGACACTCATTATTATTTAAAGCTTGTGGATACTTGGAAAACTGTTTGACCTTTGTTAACTTCCATTAAAAAATTAAGGCAATGAACTTTCATACTAAAATTTTTCCCCAAAGAAAGTGTGCACATTTTAAGTGTCTGAATACATTTTGGCTAATGCCAAAATGTTTCTATCATTTCTTTTGCATATATTTTACTTTTTATTTAGAATTCTGTAAACACACACACACACACACACACACACACACAGTGTAGTTTTTATTTCATTTTGTTTCTTTTTGTTTTTCATACAGGCTTGTTTTCAACCAGGCATAAAGGTAGGAGAAAAATAGAGATTCTTTTTTAAAAAAATAGTGCGAACCAAAGTTTTAGATTAGTTAAGAGACTTCTGGCTTTTTAGTCCAGTATTTTTACAAACATGTAGTTTTGCTTTCTCTTCATTCTGGTTCATTTGGGTATTATTTTTAAAAGAATGACTTTGGACAAAATAAAAACCTGCTGAAGGTCACATAAGTTAGCATAATATGCTAATAGCTTATATTCAAGTTAAAAGATATATATTCAGGTCAAGTCCTTACTGATTTTAAGACTGAGCGACCTATGCCAAGTGGACATTTGCTGTCAGAAAAGTGTCCCTTCAGTATCTCTAGGGACCAACGAGACTACAGGTGCTATAAGAAGCTATAAATAATAATGAGTGTCTTGGATGATTTATACACAATGTGACTAAAATAAACTAAGAGGTGATAGTTGAAAATTCTAATTTGTTTTGACCTCCAAATTTGCATCTTAGAAAGTATGCCTCCTAACAGTCAGTGCTATCAAGTAAAGAACAAAACCTTTGGACTGATAATATCTAATTTCAGATTCCAGCTCCATCCTTTACCAGCTATGGATACTTGGGAAACTACTTGACCTTTGTTAACTTCCATTTCCTCATCTAAATGAGAGTAATAAATGTAGTTTCCACCTTAGGAGGTTATAGTTAGCATTTTGTAAAAGTGTTTGGTACATATAGAGGTGTAGTCGTATTGGCTAATGGTTTGATTAAGCAGCATACCAATTTAAAAGCATATTTTAAAGCATATCTTTCATTTGAAAGCAATATACTATGCCAAGATAATAAAAATGGGAAGGGAAAACCCACAGTTTGGATTTTTCAAAAAGGAAAAAGCCATGCCCCTCACTGCCACCTTAGATGGATTCACTCACTCATTTTTTTCCTGTCTTTGGGCTTAGTCTATGGACTTTAGTGTAAGATAAGAACAGAACTCCTGCTTTCCTGAACTGTCCTGAGTAACCAGGACCTAAACACACCTGCTTCTTCATACTGCACACTGCTATGAATATATAAAATAGCATCCTGATATGTCCTGGAGATTCAGCCTTTATTATTTTGCAGAAAATCTCTAATTGGGCAACTTACTATCCAAATTATTAATATCTGCAAGGATCATACAATCTTATTAAAAATTATTTTATTGATTTCTATCTTTCCACCTGTGCTTGTCACCTGAGAAGCAGATGCCAGATTGGTAATTACATGTATAAAGGATTTCTTGGAGAAAACATCTGTGAGGAAAAATCACCAGGAGGGAGTTAGAAGGGATCAGGAGAATTGTCAGACAAAGATGTAGGTATAATTCCTGTAAAAGAAAGAAAAAAGCAAGGAAAGTTGAGTAGGAGAAGTTGTGCAACTCTAAGACTGTTTCCGCAAAGCTAATGAGGAGCACTTGAGCCAAAGCCATTCATTATTAGAATCTTATATTTCCTAAAATAAGGCCTCGCCTAGACTCCCTGTCGTATTTAATCATTGGCTATGAGCACCTGGTGGGAGGCATGGCCTCTAATCAAACATATCCCTGGATTTCCTAGTATATCAGCTGGGCCCATTTTTCAATTATGCTCCCTTCAATGGGAGATAGAGAATACTTAATGGTCACCAAACCACCTGATGCTTGAGTCTCTTCTACACTATCTCCTCTCTGCAATGCTAGAGTTCCATCACCTCCTCTGCTGAGGTACCAGTTTAGCATTTACCCTTTGTTCCCTCCCTCTGCCTTTTAATCTATCTCAAATAATACCCAGATCATCCCTTATGCTATTGAATGTATCACAATAAATTCCAAAGACAACAGCAATGTTTAAATTATTTTTTTGTTTAGAATTAACTATTAATCAAGAGATATAGAACATAAATAATAATTCCCAGAGCAAGCACAGTCTCCAGTTGTTATTAATCTTTGCCAAGACTGATAAATGATTGACTAATTACATGAAATATTATAGACTCAGGAAAGCAGAGCAGAATGTTAAAACAGGGTGTAAGCAACGGTCTGCATTAATATTGTGTTTTGTTCACTGATGCTGCTTGTGATCTGATTGTAAAAACAAATCAGCATTTAGATATTCCAAAGTTTCTCCAAACCTATAAAAAATACCGTTTAGTTGTATTTTTTAATTCATTAGTGTTTACAATGTAAACAATTATTTAAAATGATAATCAATGATGATAATAAAGTCATTTTCAAAACAGATTTACAGCAAAGGGCATTAGACATTATAAATCAATGGCAATAATCAATTTACCATGCTTCCAAAAGTACACAGGCTAAACTTTTCTCATGAACATTTCAAAACATTCAAATTTGGTATAATTTTGTAACAAGTTATAATTTATGAAAAGGACAATTGGTAGTCAGCCACTTTCTAGGGAAACAAAGAGAGAAACTCAGAGCTAAGTTTAGAGTGCTTTGCAGTTAGTTTTATTAATTCCATTTGCCTAAATAAGGTAAAGATTTGCCTTTTTTTTCTAGAGTGTTTTAATCAGTTCAAGCTGCTATAACAAAATACTATACATTGGGTGGCTTAAACAACATAAATTTATTTCTTACAGTGCTAGAGGCCGAGAAGTCCAAGATCAAAGTTCCCAAAAAGTAGGTTTATTCTGAGATCTCTTCTCTTGGCTTGTAGGCAGGCACTGGCATCTCACTGCTCAAATGACCTCTTTGTACACACCCACAGAAAGACAGAGCGAGAACAAACTCTCTGGTGTCTCTCCTTTACAGATGCTACATGAGGGCCCCACCCTCATGACATCATTTAACTCTAATCATCTCCCAAAGGCCCCTCTCCAAATACTATCACATGTGTGATTAGGGCTTCAACATGTGAATGTGGGGGTGGGGGCACACAAACATTCAGTCTATACAATACAGGAACTTCCATAGCCTCAGATCTCAATCTGTAACACAGTACAAATTCACAACATGATCAAATGACAATATTTCCCAGGTCAATGGGAGGTACACTCTTTTCCCTCTGCAGTTGCTGTTTGCAAATTCTCCCATGTTTCCCCAGGGTTCTTTACAAAGATCAGTGTTTCATTCCTCCTTTGTACTGAAAACTATCTGCTAAGAGATTGGGATTTAAAGCCAGTTGATGCGATAGTGACCTCCTGTCTGTTGGTCTTGATTACTTCCAAGGGCCACCATGACCAAATTGGAATCCTGGGTTACTGATTAAACCATTATAGCAAGAAGCAATGCCCCATATTTAGTACAGCATCACTGCAATCCCGGCGCCATCTTGCTGTCGCCACTGTGCTTATGTGAAGCTCTGTTGATTCTCCCAGGACTCTGTGAGTAACTCTAGTGTCAAACTCAGTCGATAACATTCTACAGCAAAAATTACCTGAACCCCAGCTATCACAGCTTTCATCCACACATGTGCAGGTGTACACATGCCTGTGCACGCACGCGCACACACACACATACACACACACACACACAGCCGTTTTCTCAACAAGATGCCTAGGATGACATCACTGGGTACTTGCAAGGCAGAGCCCAAACTACTACTGCTCTAATACATGGCTCGTATAGAGTGTCAAGTACAAGTCCAGACTCTTCCTCCCTTATAGTGAAGCTTACCTCTGAGGTTTTATTTTGCTTCTGTATGTCTTAGGCTCCTCATGTTTAATCCTATAGATTTCAGTACACTTAAAATTTCAGACAGAGGCTGGGCACAGTGGGATTAACTCACTGGGCACAGTGAGACTGTAATCCCAGCACTTTGGGAGGACGAGGGAACAGATCACCCGAAGTCAGGAGTTCAAGACAAGCCTGGCCAAAATGGCGAAACCCCATCTCTACTAAAAATACAAAAATTAGCCTGGTGTGGTGGCTTGCACTGTAATCCCAGCTACTTGGGAGGCTGAGGGAGGAGATTTGCTTGCACCCAGGAGGTGAAGTTTGCAGTGAGCTGAGATTTGTGCCACTGCATTCCAGCCTGGATGACAGAGCGAGACTTTGTTTCAAAAAAAAAAAAAAATTCAGAATCTTTTGACAAAGTTTGTCTGATTCCACATTCAGCCAGAAGTTTCTATTATATTCTTCATAACGAAATGAATACATTACTTATATCAACTTGATGTAAGACATATCAACATAGAGATAGATATATAGATGACAGATATAGATAGATTGATAGATAAATAGATGAGAGATAGATAGATATAGATATAGCTAGATGATAGATGTGGGTTCTTAATTTGAAAATTTAATATGATAAAAAACACTGCATTATATGAACCAAAAAGTAATAATGACACAGCCCTACTATAGTCCTTGATGCCCTAGAGAAGTAGCTTTGATACCCTGGACCTCTTTGCCTCTGACTCCCACATTATTGCTACATTACAAAGTTGAAATACAAATAAATAGAAATCACGACACTTCTATTTTAAGATGTGTTTCCCACCAATTTGCTTTGAATTCTTCATTCGCAGGGGAAAATTCTAAACTCACTGAGTGTTAGAATCAATAGGTCTGACTTTTTGAGAAAGCTTTCTAAGTTAAAGACACCCACAGGCAAGTATCTGAACTCCAAAGGAATGTACTCTTCTGGCTCAAATATTGCCTTGCAATGCTTCTGCCTAGTATCTAAGGGAATACTTCCCCTACTCAATACCCAGGCACTGAAATTCCTTCATAGCCCAAAGCCCAAAAAGAAGCTGAGAGGTATGGGGTCAAAAGCAAGTGGAGATCTGGAGATGAGGCTGATGAAGCAATGCTCTGCAGGAGACCTGTGCGTCTTTGCCTTTGCCCTATGGAGCATGGTCGTCAGGAAGAAGGTTCTAGGTGAAAAACTGTCCTTCAGTACTTGTCACTTAAAATTAAATGTGGCAAGTCCCACCAGGCTCTTGTTAAAAAACCTAATGATGCATTTCCATTTTCAGTTTTATTTCTTCCTCCTGAACCATTGGCATTTCTTTAACATCAAGCAGGTGGAGGTTGCTGTGAACTTTCCCTGTTTGAACTCAGTCAATTCTGAATTTGTTTTCTAGGTAGTCTAATTTTATCATTAAAAAAACCTCAGCTCTGAAATTAAAGCTAGGTTATATCAGGTTTCTTGGGAATCTGAAATGTATGCCATATTGGCCTCCTTAAGTTTTATTTCTTAATATGAAAATAAAATCTCACATTTTAAACTTTAAGAAGAGAGAGTACACAGGCTTTGGGAATTCAACAGCATCTAGCCACAGCAGCAATACTTGTAGCAGCAAATTTGTAGATACAATGGCATGAAAGTTCAACTGCTTATTACTCTCATTAATCTTTACTCTTACTTTTGCTGTCTTTGTGCCTCTGACTGTCTTGTTGTCCTCACTGGAGTAATGCCAAGCTAGTATCCAGTTTCAAAGTTCACGTGTTGGCCTCATTTCCCAAACTGTAGGCCCTTGCAGGATAGAGAACACATCCTCTTGTCTACAGGTCTGTAGCACCTAGCATAATTCCTGGGACATTGTAGGTGATCCATAAGTATTTAATTTTTAAAAATGAATTTTAAAAGACTTGCCAAACCTGCATTTAAACTGCTTCCTGGAGGCAACAATGCAGAATTCCTGGTCCAGGTGTCAGCATTTACCTGTGACTAATCGGATAACAGTGTGCTGACCATGCCTCGGCCTTCTGCCTGGGTCAGGTACAGTGGGAGTAGGGGGACCCATGAAATCTTAGACTCCTCATGACATGCTGCAACTGGGTATTTGAGGCGTGTAGGCATAGATGTCCCCCTTTTGATCTCCCAATGGAGGAGTATACAACTTGTTATATTGTCATTAGGGATCTAACGTGGTCTGCCCACATTAGGGTGAAGGTATAGCACATGTAAATGGTGAGAATTCGGTGTCATTTTGAGTAATTTTAAGTAATTATGTTACTGTGAACACTTAACATTTCTGAACCTTAGCTTCTTATCCGCAAAATGAGTAAAATAATATCTTCTTTTCTCTGGATTTTTATGTATCTGATGTAAAATAATGCAGAAAAGCTTTGCAGATCATAAAATCATATTCAAACATAAGATATCAGTATTACTATCTTATCTATAGTAAGTCTATGAGTGGTAAGGCATCTGAAATTTTCCATCAGAGACTTCAGCAAAGCAGGTAACTAGGTATAAATTATGCAAGAATTTGGATAATTTTGTAGTAAATTTGGAAATAAATGCAAACTCCACCAGTTGCAGAATAGGAGCACATGTTAGCATTTGGGTTACATGTTGAAGTGCAAGTGAAGTAAGTACTCCCAGAAAATGAGGCAATTATGGAGACCAATATCTGAACTACTTGACTCCAGTTAAAATACCAATAACTTTTTTCAGAGAAAAACTTCTACCTTCAAAACCACAACTGCTTACCACAGGATGATATGACTTAGAAGACCACAAAATAAGAGCTGATGTTTTGTCTTTACATGCAATGAAAAATGACAGAATTGCAATGGGGGCAGCCCTAGGAATCACACCCCTTAGAAATATTCAGGAGCCCCAAATAATCATGGATACCACTAAAAACAGGAAACGTCCTCATATAAAAGATACAACAGCCCCTGTGGCATCCTCAGACTCACTGATGCCCAGACGAATCCTTCCCTCATCCAGGGTCAGGCTTGCAGCAACTGCAATCAAGCCTACTCACAACTATCCCCCACTTCCCTCTACTTCTTGCCTTCAACAAGTGTTCAACCTGTCCCCCTACCATATGAATTGTTTTCCATGAGGATTTCTTATACTTAGATCTCTATACATAAAGATCAAGAAATTATAATTTGTAACAAAGCATACTCTGCATTCTCAAGCTGAGGTAGTTAATAGAAAACAGTATTGAAATATACATGCCATATGAAGTACTTCAGTTGTGTTGACAAAGGGTAATATCGTAAACTGTTTAATCATAAAGAGACTTCCCTTTTCAGGTCAAGTGCTGTGTAGTATTTTTTGTTGTTGTTGTTGTTGTTGTTGATATTTCTCTACTTAAAATGACAGTGGAATTACACTAACTCATCAAGACTAGAAACCTAGAAATAAAGCACAAAGCTCCATAACTTTGTTGGAAGTTATCTTTCTGCACACTAAACAAATTACCCAAATGTTTCATTCACTGATTACAAAATCATTTTCCTAAGTAAATTTTCTCTGAGTGTTAAGATGTACATCCAGCAGGAGTATCAATAAAGTGCCTAAGAATCTAGGGTTCTAGGGTTTTTATGTGTGATTAGATTTCTTTTCTTCTATGGCCTTCCTGAGCTAAAATATAGTTCAGGAGACCTGTCCTCGTTTCTGACCCAAAATTTTCTTGCATTGTGAAAGAATAGCTCAGCTTTCCTGTTAGCCAACAATCTGCAGCTCTTCAAGACTGCAACTCTCCCTAGGATTTTTTTCACAGGATCTGAATGCAGGTATACATTCACTCTTGCTCTTCCTTTTTCATTATTCAGACATTCTCAAACTATATATATATATATATTTTTTTTTTTTGCCAAATGAATGAATGAACAGGTAATATACAGAATTATAATAAGACATGAGATCACATTCTTAAATATCTTTGTCATCTAAAATAAAGACAGCAGTCTACCACTTGTTTTGCTCACCATTGTATCTCTGGAAAATATTATGGACTTTGGCACATAGGTAGCCCTCATTATTTATCAAATGAATGAATGAATGAATGGTAAAAGAAAATGGCACATGCTTAGGAAAAGAAAACACTCCATCTCTTGTGATCATTTACTGCCCTTATCAAGGAACCATGAGCCACACTTTGGGTGAACTTTCTTCAGTTAAGACCCCCAAGCACATCTGGGAAAAATTAAAATCTAACATTACTGTATTTTATTTATTCGAAAATGCAGTGACAGAAATAGTTTACATGTATGGAAATACACAAGAAGCAACACATTATATACAACATGTAAATACAAAGAATCTTGATATACCACCTTTCCTTACATGCAATCCTTACCATTCATAGGCTCTGGAAAATCGTAGCAATGAGAAGATTTTTTACTTTGAGCATACTCACTGATTAGCTCTGCTGCATCCCCTACTTCCGGAATGCAGGCTTGACATGCCTTCACCTGCATGCTCTGCTTAGTGGACTCCCGCAAGTGAGCCATGGGCGCAATCTTAACATTGGAAGACAATGGAAGTGTCCACATTTCTATTACTTCTTCAGTGCTACACTATTTTCTTTGGAGGGGGAGGGACTTTCTTTCAAGCTCACTAACATGAGGATCCTGACACAGAATTCAGTCCAAACACTTGCTAGAGGCACTGTATGGTTTTTTCTGATTGATGTCAGGTTCCATTGAATCGTAAAAACAGAGAGAGATTCCCAGTGCAGGGACAGGCATCATTGTGCGATGATGGAAGATGCTTATGAGTAAACTCCTGAGAGGAAAAAACACACAACACATTTAGAAAAGGTGAGAAACATCTTTCAGTTGGAGGTTGGGGTATTCTGTGAAAGAAGAATTGATGTGTGAACAGATAGGTTTGGGTGAGACCAATCTGCTTTTTTTTTTTTTTTTTTCCTTGATGTAGTGAAGTCATTGCATATCAGTGTCTTTGCTGTTTCTTCTTTTCAGAATGATATTTACATTATTGCATGACTGATTTTTTTTTTTTACAATTTCAGATACAACTGAAATGTTCTCTCCTCAGAGATCCTTCCTTGACTATCTATTTAAATTACCTCTATGTCATTATGAAACATTAGCCTATTCTATAGTCTTCATAGAACTAACAGTATTTTTTTCTTTTTTTAAATTATACTTTAAGTTTTAGGGTACATGTGCACAACTTGCAGGTTTCTTACATATGTATACATGTGCCATGTTGGTGTGCTGCACCCATTAACTCGTCATTTAACATTAGGTATATCTCCGAATACTATCCCTCCCCCCTCACCGCTCCCTCCACCCCACAACAGGCCCCGGTGTGTGATGTTCCCCTTCCTGTGTCCAAGTGTTCTCATTGTTCAATTCCCATCTATGAGTGAGAATATATGGCATTTGGTTTTTTATCCTCGTGATAGTTTGCTGAGAATGATGGTTTCTAGCTTCATCCATGTCCCTACAAAGGACATGAACTCATCATTTTTTATGGCTGCATAGTATTCCATGGTGTATATGTGCCACATTTTCTTAATCCAGCCTATCATTGTTGGACATTTGGGTTGGTTCCAAGTCTTTGCTATTGTGAATAGTGCTGCAATAAAGATACATGTGCACGTATCTTTACAGCAGCATGATTTATAATCCTTTGGGTATATATCCAGTAATGGGATGGCTGGATCAAATGGTATTTCCAGTTCTAGATCCCTGAGGAATTGCCACACTGACTTCCACAATGGTTGAACTAGTTTACAGTCCCACCAACAGTGTAAAAGTGTTCCTATTTCTCCACATCCTCTCCAGCACCTGTTGTTTCCTGACTTTTGAATGATTGCCATTCTAACTGGTGTGAGATGGTATCTCATTGTGGTTTTGATTTGCATTTCTCTGATGGCCAGTGATGATGAGCATTTTTTCATGTGTCTTTTGGCTGCATAAATGTCTTCTTTTGAGAAGTGTCTGTTCATATCCTTCATCCACTTGTTGATGGGGTTGTTTCTTTTATTCTTGTAAATTTGTTTGAGTTCATTATAGATTCTTGATATTAGCCTTTTGTCAGATGAGTAGATTGCAAAAATGTTCTCCCATTCTGTAGGTTGCCTGTTCACTCTGATGGTAGTTTCTTTTGCTGTGCAGAAGCTCTTCAGTTAAATTAGATCCCATTTGTCAATTTTGGCTTTTGTTGCCATTGCTTTTGGTGTTTTAGACATGAAGTCCTTGCCCATGCCTATGTCCTGAATGGTATTGCCTAGGTTTTCTTCTAGGGTTTGTATGGTTTTAGGTCTAACATTTAAGTCTTTAATCCATCTTGAATGAATTTTTGTATAAGGTGTAAGGAAGGGATCCAATTTCAGCTTTCTACATATGGCTAGCCAGTTTTCCCAGCACCATTTATTAAATAGGGAATCCTTTCCCCATTTCTTCTTTTTGTCAGGTTTGTCAAAGATCAGATAGTTGTAGATGTGTGGTATTATTTCTGAGGGCTCTGTTCTGTTCCGTTGGTCTATATCTCTGTTTTGGTACCAGTACCATGCTATTTTGGTTACCGTAGCCTTGTAGTATACTTTGAAGTCAGGTAGCATGATGCCTCCAGCTTTGTTCTTTTGGCTTAGGATTGACTTGGCAATGCGGGCTCTTTTTTGGTTCCATATGAACTTTAAAGTAGTTTTTTCCAATTCTGTGAAGAAAGTCATTGGTAGCTTGATGGGGATGGCATTGAATCTATAAATTACCTTGGGCAGTATGGCCATTTTCACAATATCATACTGAATGGGCAAAAACTGGAAGCATTCCCTGTGATAACTGCCACAAGACAGGGATGCCCTCTCTCACCACTCCTATTCAACATAGTGTTGGAAGTTCTGGCCAGGGCAATCAGGCGGGAGAAGGAAATAAAGGGTATTCAATTAGGAAAAGAGGAAATCAAATTGTCCCTGTTTGCAGATGACATGATTGTATATCTGGAAAACCCCATCTTCTCAGCCCAAAATCTCCTTAAGCTGATAATCAACTTCAGCAAAGTCTCAGGATACAAAATCAATGTGCAAAAATCACAGGCATTCTTATACACCGATAACAGACAAACAGAGAGCCAAATCATGAGTGAACTCCCATTCACAATTGCTTCAAAGAGAATAAAATACCTAGGAATCCAACTTACAAGGGATGTGAAGGACCTCTTCAAGGGAACTACAAACCACTGCTCAATGAAATAAAAGAGGATACACACAAATAGAAAAACATTCCATGCTCATGGGTAGGAAGAATCAATATCAGTATTTTTTTCTTAATGGTTGCCATCTCTCTACGCTGTAAGGTATACACTCTTTCCATTCACCTCCTTTTTTTTCACTGCTAGATCTGCAGCACCTAGAATAGTTCTTGGTCAAGAGTAACTGTGTGGCCACCTTACTGATACAAGTAAAGGGCTTGTAATACCAAGGCATTTCTGGTGGGCAAAATATATCTACTGGAATTTTTTCAGCTGTGGGAGAACAGAGGTCCAGAATTGGGCCTCAGAGAAATTATGTTTGTGGCAACCTACAGTCTGGAACTGCAAAGAGAGATCCTGGGTCAGAAAGACTAAAAATAAGATATTTTAAATGTATGCGTGGGGGTGTGTGTGTATATATATATATACACACATACGTGTAATTTCTATATGGTTTTGCTGACATTGTTTAATTTTCATTTATTTGTGCAATATATTCGCTTTTTAAACTATAAACATGTTTTAAGCTGAAGTAAATCTATTCTTTAAGACCTGTTAAACATGATACATTATACATATTTCCGAACTCGGCTATTAGTATTGTTCGTTGTTGCTTTTTGGTGGCTTAAGGTTATTAGCACATCTCCGTATAAATGAAGACAACTACTAACCAAAGCACCTAAGCATTTTAACCCAGACAATATAAAAAGCCTCATAATTCAGAATTTACTGTAATTATTGCAGTTAATAAATAGTAAAAGCTATTTAAAAACTTCCTGTCTTGAGATGGTATGCCCTTGTATTCCAAAAACTTAATAAGGGATAATAATAATGATTAGGATAATGATAATCACATCAAGATCATGAAAGTATGTTTAAAAAGCTTAAAATGAGATTCCTGCAGAGATGATAAAAAGGGTTCTCTAAGACCAAGTTGAGAATTGAATTTCCACATAGTCCAATTAATTTCACACAGAGGAAAGGCAAAAAAATAACGATTACATGGATCCATGCCATACTCTCAATCCTGTGTAGCAACCACAATAAATCAACAATATAATTATTCAGTACCTGATGTGTTAGATGCTGATGGTCACATACAATTTGCAAATACATGCCACTGGACAAATAGAAAACTAGATATATCAGTGCCAACTGCAACCTCTGGCAAATGTCAGAAAAAAAAGTCACTCTGAACAAGATCATCTTTTTTTTTAATTCAAGAGTTGGGTGCTGTTTTTATCTCTTATGACTTCTCTGTATTACCTGCAGTAAAACTTAAGGGAAAAAATGTAATAATGTGTCCCCACATCTTATTTTTATCAGATGGCCCTCATCTGACCTCCCCTTCAATTCTGCAGAGTATATTTAAAAGGCAGATCTGATGGTGACTCTCAACTACTAATAAACGGTTAGTAGCTCTCAAGAATCAACTGAAAAAGACCAACCTTCTAAACCTTGCTTTTAACATTCTCTGTTGCTAGTACCTTACTTAATTCTCACTTAATAATGTATCAATACTAACTGTTTGTAGTAAAGACAATTGCTTGCCTCTACTCATGCTACCCGAAATGCCCACCTTGCTTATTCTAGCTTCTCACTTCCTCTGTTTGCTAAATCTTACTTTATCTTCAAGATAAAGTTACATATCATCTCCTTAAGGATACCTTCCCCATATCTTGAGCCTTAGTTAACTGTCTTTAGTCCATGCACTCTGTGGATGCTTCTATTCTATTTACGATTGACTTCATTCATATCCAGTTACATCACTTTACCTATTTTCAGAATCACATCTGTCCTCACTTTATTCTAAAAGTGTATCCATTCTCACTACTTCTTTCAAATGGCTGAATGATATCAAAAATTGATGCTAAATTTAAATCACCATTTAAATGTTGCTATGTTGCTTGACTAGTTGCAATATATAGTTGAAACTTCTGTAATTTTTATTAAAATACTTAATAAATTATAAAATATAAACCTGCAGAAAACTCCATGTTGTAAATATATACATATCAACATAAATTTTTACAAATTGAACATACCCATGTAATTATCACATAGATCAAGATATTGAGGTATAAAATATTTTCAGCACCACAGAAACCTAATCCTGGACCTCCCTCTCGTAATCACTAATTCCCGCTGAAATTTTGTGTGATGTTTAACTTTATATAAATGAAATAACACAACTCTGTTGTATTTGGATTAATTCCCTCAAGTTTGGGTTTATGAGATTTGCCCATGGCCCCCATAGAGAAAGTTTATTATTTTACAGAGCTGTTTAGTATTCCCTTATATGAATATAATACAATTTGCATATTCTTTGGTTGATGATTATTTGGTTTCTTTACAGTTTGTGGCTAGTGAGAAGAATAATTCTCTGCACATTTTCGTACTTGTCTTTTGGTACAAATATGTATGCATTTCTACTGGGTATATGCCTGGGAGTAGAACGTCAGGTCACATGATATGCATATGTTGATCTTTATTAGATACTGCCAAACAGTTTTTCAGACCGGTTATGTCAATTTACAGTTTTCTTTTCTTTTTTTTTTTTTTTTTTGAGACGGAGTTTCACTCTTGTTGCCCAGGCTGGAGTGCAATGGTGCGATCTTGGCTCACTGCAACCTCTACCTCCCAGGTTCAAGCAATTCTCCTGCCTCAGCCTCCTGAGTAGCTGGGATTACAGGCATGCACCACTATGCCCGGCTAATTTTGTATTTTTAGTAGAGACAGGGTTTCTCCATGTTGAGGCTGGTCTCGAACTCCTGACCTCAGGTGATCTGCCTGCCTCGGCCTCCCAAAGCACTGGGATTACAGGCATGAGTCACCGTGCCTGGCCTGTCAATTTACAATTTTCACAGGTAGTGTGTGTATGAGACTTCCACTTGATCTACATCTTCACCACCAGTTGCTGTTTTCAGTCACTGATTGATTTATGCATTTTATTGTAGTTTAAATTTGCAATTCCCTGATGACAAATTATGTTTTGTAATTTTTTAAAACTATTAATGTTCACTTAAGTGTCCTCTGTTTTAAAGTCCCTGACAGGTGTTTTGTCCACTTTTAATCATGTGACTAGGTTTTTCTTATAGACTCCAGGAATTATATATTCTGCATATGAATCCTTTATGAAATAAGTGAATTGCAATTATTTTCTCTTACTCAGTGGTTCCCATTTTCATTCCCTTAATGCTGTCTTTTAATGAATACTTTTGTTTTAATGTAAACCAACTTATCAATCTTTTCCTTTGTGGTTAGTGGGGGATGTGTGGTGTGTTTGTGTATGTGTGTGTGTTTGTGTGTGTGTGTTTCTTCTGAATACTTCTAAGATCTTCTCTGTTTTCTGCTTTAGTGGTTTTCCTAAAAGTGTGCCTAGATCTTTTACTTTGAATTTATTCCACTTGGGTTTCATAAGACTTCTTGAATATGTGCCTCAATGCCTTTTAATTATTTTTGAAAATGATTGGTGAATACTACATAAAATCTTGCTTCTGCTGATTCTGCTCTTCTCTTTTGGAATATATATATGTGTGTGTGTGTGTGTGTGTGTGTGTGTGTGTGTGTGTGTATGTATGAATTTCTATTCTTATCTGTATTTTCCATACTTTTATTCTTTAAGCTACAGCCTGAATGTTTTCTGCTGGCCCGTCTTCTAGTTCATTAATTCTAACACTCTTGTCTTGCCATGGTAAACACCTAAGTTGTTGATATCTTACTATCCATTGTTGGATTTTTCTCTTCCAGAATTGGAATTGGAATTTTAAAATAGATTCTATCTCTGTGGTAAAATTATTCATATGTCATATATTTTCTTGAATATCTTATATTAACTTTAAAACCCAAGATAGATTATCACCAAAAACTGGGTTATTTGTATGTTTGTTACTATTGTCTGCTTTTCTTTCAGATTTATTTCTTAGACTTAGTAATTTTTTTCAATTTCTTAAAATTATTAAAAAGTGTAGACACTTTGCATGATTTATCTTTCCAGAGTAATTTTTAATAAAGTAAAATTTATCTTTACCCTATCTTCTCTTTGGATGCCTAAGTTAGGGACAAACATTTTTAACATCCAACCACACTGAATTGTCTTGAATGTGAGTTGGCATTTGTGTAAGCCTGGATATTCTCTTGTTTACTCACTAAGAATCCCAACTGAAAACTGGAATGTATATGGGATCCTCTTCCTTGTCAGGGCCTCAACAAAATTTATACATCTTCAACACCATGACCTAATTTAAAGAAACAAAAAGGATTACAAGAGGATACTGTAAGTCAACAAATTTGATAACTTAGATAAAATGGTTAAATTCCTAGGAGGACACAAACTACCAAAACTGATACAAGAAGAAATACAAAATCTGAAAAGACCTATAACTAGTAATTAGAGTAAATTAGTAATTTATTTTAAAATTTATTTTTTAAATTGACAAATAACATTGTTTTTTAACTATTTACAACATTTTTGAAAGTATATATAAATTGTGGAGTGGTTAAACCTAGCTAATTAACAAGTACATTACCTCACATAGTAATCATTTTTATGATAATAGCACACAACATTCTTTTTAGATTTTTCAAGAATACAATGCACTACCATGAAGTATAGTATTCTTGCTGTACAATAGTTCTCTTGGGATTTAAAAACTTCACACACACACACATCAAAATTCAGGCTTTATTATAATCTACAAATACTTTAAAAAGTAATACCTATACTTCACAAACGCTTCCAAAAAACAAGAGAGAAGGAAAACTTTCTCTTTATTCTAAAAGGCTAGTGTTAGCCTGATTATCAAGTCAGGCAAAGGTACCACTAGAAAGGAAAACTATAGACCAATATGACTTATGAACATAGATGCAAAAATTTTCAGTAAAATATAGCAACTTGACTCCAGAAATATACAAAAAGAGATTATACACCATGACCAAGTGAGATATAGCCCAGGAATGTAATACTGGTTTAATATCTGAAAATCAGTGAAAGTGATGTACCATGTTAATAAAATAAAGGACAAAAAATCACATTATCGTCATAGTAGATATAGGAGAAGCATTCACAAAATCTAATATACTTCCATGATAATAATGCTCAACAACTTAAGAATAGAAAGAAACTTCCTGAAGCTGATAAAGGGCATATGAAAAAAAAAAAAAAACCCCGCAGATAACATCATACTTAATGGGGAAAAATTGAATATATTCTTCTAAAATCAAGAACAAAACAAGGATGTCCATACTGACTGCTTCTATTCAACACTGCACTAAGTTATTCTAGCCAGAGATATTAAGCAAGAAAATAAATAAAAAGCATACACATTGGAAAAGAAGAAGTAAAACTATCTGTCTTCATTTGTTTTGTGTTTCTACAACATCTGAGACTGAGAAATTTATAAAGAAAAGAAATGTATCTGGCTTACAATTTTGGAGGCTGGAAAGTCCAGAGGCATGGAACCAGCATCTGCTTGTCATCTAGTGAGGGCCATATTGCTATGTCCTTCCCATGACAGAAGATGGAAGAGCTACTGCATGCATGAGACAGAAAGAGAAAGAGGGCCAAAGTCATCCTTTTTCTTATGAACTCACTTTTGTGATAACTAACCCCCTCCCTGATAACAGTAATGACATTAATTCATTCATAAGGGCTGCCCTCATGATCTAATCCCCTTCTTAAAGGACTCACCTCTTTATATCACAATGGCAATGAAATTTCAACATTAATCTTGGAGGGGACATTCAAACCACAGCACTATTTTTATTGACAGATGGCATCATTTGGTATAAAGAAACTTCTAAGAAATCATGCAGACACACACACACACACACACACACACACACGCACACACTACTACCCCAATAGAGGAGGATAGTAAGATTACATGATACAAGATGAACAAAATCAATTGTATTTCTACATGCTAGCAGTGAAAAATCTGAGAATAAAATTAAAGACACACCCTCATTTATAATAATATTAAAATAAAAACATAAATAAAATTAACATAAGAAGTGAAAGAATTGTATGCCAAAATTATACATTATGTAAAGAAACTTAAGATCAAAAAAGGAAATCATCCCATGCTCATAGATAAGAAAGATAAGATTTTTTTTTTTTTTTTTTTTTTTTTTTTTTTTTGGGAAGAAGTTCTGCTGTTGTTGCCCAGGCTGGAGTGCAATGGCATGATCTCAGCAGCTCACTGCAACCTTCACCTCCCAGGTTCATGCAGTTGTTCTGCCTCAGCTTCCCGAGTAGCTGGGATTACAGGTGCCCACGACCACGCACAGCTAATTTTTGTATTTTTAGTAGAAACAAGGTTTCACCAAGTTGACCAAGCTGTTCTCGAACTCCTGACCTCAGGTGATCCACCCCTGCTCAGCCTCCCAAAGTTTTTGGATTACAGGCATGAGCCACTGCGCCCGGCCAAGAAATCTTAATAGAAGATGGTAATACTCCTCAAATTGATCTGCAGATTCAATGCAATGCCTATCAAAATCTCAACTTGCTTTTTTTGCAAAAATTGACAAGATTATTTTAAATTTTAATACTATGAGCTTGCCAAAATCTTTATTATGTTTTTCAATATCTTTCTGCTTTTAGCATGTTAGTCACCTCTTCTGCAACGTTTCAGAATGTTTTAAATGTCCTGATGGGGGATATACAAGAATAATGTTCAATTTGTTGTTCATCTCTACTCACCAATATATTCACCCTCAAACTTCTAGCAAACTGGGAATTCCAAACTCCATTTTTTTACCTCACCAGTTTCAAGAGATTTTCACATGCTCTACTGGCTTTTTTCCCTCTTAGCTATGTCCCTCTGACTCATGACCCATTCCAAAATCAACAAATTCCCTGAAGGGTAAGGTAACACAGAATGCTAGCTTACCTCTCTGCAGCATTTTCTCTCCATTACTTTAACTCATGAGATCTCGTGTCTCAAGAGCTCTCCAATGCCTTATTTGTTTTTGGTTTTGTATGCCTTTCCTAGTTTCCTCAGCAAAAGTGATGGTTCAGGACTAACTTCTCTGTTCTGAAGTGAAATAGAGTTCTCAATTTTCTTTCTTAAAAATGTGTTTCTTTTCAGTTATAATTCTCCTACTTATCATCACTGGCTATATTTCAGTTTCCTTTCCTAGTCCCTCTTATTAACCTGCACAATTTTACTGTTTCAAGAATCTTCCCTGAATTTTTTTTCTTTTTTATGTGCATTTCTAAGCAGCTTTACCCAATCTCATGGCTTGAAATTCTATTTATGAGCAAATGTCTCCCAAATTCTTATTTCCCATCCTGATCACCCTCTCAAAGCCTAGACAACTATATCAACCTTCTACTTGTTATGTTCACTGAGAGAGTTTACTTGGCATCTTAGTCTTATTAAGATGGAAATGAGAAATCTCAAATTCATAAATCTCAAAGCTGTTACTTCTACCATTTTACTCATCTCAGTAAAAGGCACCAAAATCCACTCAATTGTGTTTGCCAAAATTACAAGTTTTCTTGACTGACTTTTCTCACCTTCTACATTGATGGCATCAAGTTCAGTAAGCTCTCCCATTAAAATGTGACCCAGTCTATTCAATGTATCCATCTCCACTATTACTACCTAGTCCAATCCACTCATATGTTGCCTGCATTATTGGAGTCACCAGTCAGTGGTCTCATTGCTTCTGTTCTTGAATAAACCCGTCACCACCATTATCATTTTCTCATGGCAAGCAGCGTATATTAGGTGGTTATATCACTCTTGTATTTGAAACCCTCCAAATGCTTGAAAACAGGTAAAATCATAACCCTAGTTAATAAATCTTTAAAAGGTTTTGCCTATGACTTCCTTTTTTCAGTTTTTACCAGCCTTGTACTTGTCCTGCCCTCCAGCCAAACTCACCTTCTTTTTTTTTTGAAAGATAACTCAATAATTACTGCCTGGTACTTTTAAACAATTTGTTCTTTTTGATAAACTCAACACTCCTCCTTCATTAACAAACACGTGAAATATAAACAGTGTATACTTCCTTTACTAGTATGTATGTGTTTTTACATTTATTCCTAAAGCCAGCATTATTTTTTTAATAGTCAAACACTGGAATATTTCCATCAATTTAGCAATAAGAAAAAAATATCTATTTTCTTTATGATATTTAACATTGTTATAGAAGTACTGGCCAAATAAATTTCAACATAGATTTAAATAAAAGGCACAAATATTGGAAAATAAGATTTCAACAGTTTTATTTGCCAGAAATATGATTTTATACACATTGAATCCAAGAGCATCAAATAGCCATCAGAACTAAATGAAAATTAGTTATTTAACTGGTTAAAGATTAATATGTTTAAATCCATAGGTTTCCTTTCTGAAAATTATAATAATTTAGAAAATATTATGAATAGTTATGACATTTGCATTGCTAAACATATACCTCAGGATAAAGTGAACAAAAATTTCAATACCCATATCAGGAAAAATTTAAAACTCTACGGAAGTGTACCAAAGACATCTTGAGGAAATTGAGAGGCATGCTTTTCTTAGGCAGAAAGAGCAATATGATTACGTCAATTATTTATAAAGCAGTCACAGCTGGGCACGGTGACGCATGCCTGTAATCCCAGCACTTTTGGGAGGCCCAGGCGGGTGGATGATCTGAGGTTGAGACCAGCCTGGCCAACATGTCAAAACCCCGTCTCTACTGAAAATCCAAAAATTTAGCCGGCCTTGGTGGCAGGCGCCTGTAATCCCAGCTACTTGGGAAGCTGAGGCAGGAGAATCGCTTGAACCTGAGAGGCGGAGGCTGTAGTGAGCTGAGATCTACCACTGCACTCCAGCCTGGGCGACAAAAGCGAAACTCCAGATCAAAAAAATAAATAAATAAATAAATAAATAAAATTAAAAAAAATAAAGCAGTCACACACACACACACAAATGTAAAATGTACTTTGAAAGAAATCTGGTAATGAATGTGGGAATGAAGAGGATATTGTAGCCCTATCTGTTATTAAAATATATGAAATGAAACTTCACAATATAAATGTTTGGTACTAGAAAGAAAGTCAGGTTTATGGTATAACCCAAAATTATAAGACTGTTTAGCACATAAGTGTGATAGAGTTTCATAGCAGTGGAAAAAGTAGACACTATTTAACAAACTTTTGTTAGGAACTACTTTGCTGCTTAGTATAAGGATGTATTCCTAATACCCTTCTTGTAGATATTTTAAACAAAACATATGGGTGAACCTAACATTAAAATAGAGTTTTCTTATCATAATTTAATAGCCAGAAGCCAAAAAGTAAAAAAACAACAAAAAAAACAGGCTGATGATAAATAGATACTATTACAAATATTGCTAGTAGGATTGTAAATAATCTTCTGTAAAGAAAATGTAACACTCTCTGTCATAACTTAAATGTGCATATACTTTGACCCAGAAGTTCCGCTTCAGGGAATTTTTCTCATTCATATCCTAATGTGAATGAAAAGGTTGTGAACAAGGTTTTTCACTGAAATAACATAACTGAACATAATTAATGAAATTATTTATTATAAAGTTGTATAATGAGATTAAATATTACACTGTCATCAAAAAGAATGAAATAGAACTCTGGGTACAGAAAAACAGAGAGTATTTTTTAATAAGTGAAACAAGGCAAGCTGTCAGAGTATATGACAGAGATGCTATGTATGTTAATATGAATACAGATTACAAATATGCCTATGAGTGATTGTTTATGAATATTCATGAAATATACACTCCATATTGATAGCAAATGCCATCTTGGCAGCATTTTATTCATTTAGTTATTCTCTAACACTCTATGGCTTTAAAGCTTCATGTCTTCATTTTTATACTTCATTTTTATATGATGTATGATTTTATGTCAACCCAAACTCATGCTTTAAAATAATTGCCTTGATTTTATGTACATAATTATTCTTCCAATTAACTTTATAATTAGCTTGTGAAGTATCACAGAAATTATGTTGGGATAGCCGGGAGTGTTGGCTCATGCCTGTAATCTCAGTACTTTCAGAGGCTGAGGCTGGCGGATCACCTGAGGTCAGGAGTTCAAGACTAGGTTGGCCAACATGGTGAAACCCTGTCTCTACTAAAAATACAAAAAATTAGCCAGGCGTATTGGCACGGGCCTGTCATCCCAGCTACTTGGGAAGCTGAGGCCGGAGAATCGCTTGAACCTGGGAGGCGGAGGTTGCAGTGAGCCGAGATCCAGCCACTGCACTCCAGCCTGGGTGACAGAGGGAGACTCTGTCTCAAAAAAAAAAAAAAAAAGAGAAATTATGTTAGGAATTTGAAAGGTATTATTTTGGAGATCTAGCGTGACTTAAAAGAAATTGATATCTGTTATACAGATAAAAGAAAACAGATAACAATTGATATCTGTTATACAGATAAATGAAATTGATATCTGTTTAACAGCTGAATCTTTCATCCTCACAACAGCGTAGCTGTAGAGTTCAAAGTTTTTCTGTGTTTTTATAAATCTTTGTAGATTGTCTTCAGAAAATTCTTGCACCACTTTTTGTCATGATATTCCTAAACACATTAGTTTCTGTTGTTATTATGACATGTAACAATTTTCTACTGCAAGTTTTAATTGGTTGTTGCTCTTCTATATAAACATAATGGAATTTTATTGTTGATCATGTATCTAGTAATCTTGTTGAATTTTATTACTTTATTTATTGAATTTGTTTATTTTCTTTACTTGGAGTTGAAGAAACAAATCATACATTTTCTTTTCTTCAATTTTTGTCTCTTTTGGTCTTAGGGCTTTGGTTAAAAAAAATACCCTTTAAAATCAATTGGTTAGTCATCTATCTAATTTTTTGCTCTAACGTTCATATAGGACAATAATTACCTTTATCTTGAAAATGTTTATAAAGATATTTGAACTTTTGATCATTTGTATGTGTGTGTGTGAATGTTGAGTAATATATAACTTTGAATGATATTTTAAATGTTTTTGATGATTTTTAGTATTAAGTCCCTAGAAGTTTGTCCACTTTATCTAGGTTTTCAATTTAACTGGCACAAATATACTGGTATTGCACTCCTATAATTTTTGTTCTTTAATCTACCAATGTTTAATTACTTTTTTCTTTTTAATCAGTCCTGGTGTCTTTTTATTTCTCTCTTTGATTAAATTACAAATTTTCTAAGTTGTTATTCTTTTCAAATAACTACTTATAATTTTCTCCATAATTTTCTGCTCTTTCAAAAAATTATTTCTAACTTTGTTTCCCTTGATTCAGGAAACATTTCTTAGTTTGAGCTTTTAGTTCTCTAATTTATTTTTTCAACTCTATATAATCTGCTCTTCATCTAGTTGTTTTGTTTTCAATTCAACAATTAAATTCTTAATTTATTATATCTCTAATTTGTTTTATTGTCCTCAGTTTTTGTTTCATAGCATCTTGTTTTTACTTAACAGTGCTGATTCCTTTCATTGCTTCATGTAATCAATTTAAAGTGCTTTTCTGTTTTACTAGTAACTACTTTTTTTCTGTGTAAGATCTCCTTATTGTTGTGGTTCTGTCATATTGGTCTTTCTCAGATGCTCTTTCTCTCAATTTCTATGAACCCTATCTGGCCTGTCTTTGGGAAGCTGCATCTGTTTCTTCTGTGGCTATAGTGGAGTGACCTGCAGTGGTTGGACTATTCAGTGTTCCCCTATGGGACTGTGCAGCCTTTTGAAATAGCCTTGTCTATGGAAAGCATTTGGCTTACCCATGCAATATCACTTGTCAGGCATGCCTTACAGCTTCAGTCCACTGTGAATTTCTCTTCCTCTTCAGGAGCTTGCCTGTATATCACTTAGCTTAATGTTTATCTGGGCTTTTTCAGGTTACATGCAGGTGAGGGAGACTTCAGCATGAGTTCACTATCTGGTAAGATCAATTTACTATATCACTTTTGTAACAAAAATATTTTAAGCTTAAAATATCTACACAGTGCCTGGAATATATTAATTTCCTTGTAAATGTCTGTTGAACTGAAATAAATATTATAGTTTCAAATAATTAAATTTGATAAGCATAGAATTTGATGCTTGATCCAATTTATCTTTTTCAAAATCAAACAATCCTTTTCCTACTGTCAATTTCCAGACAATACACACTCTTGTATAATGCCATTTAGTTTACTGAATGACAGAGTATGCCAGAGTACAGCTTCCTAGCCATAAAATCTGGATCTATCACATGCTCTTTTCATAGAAATTCTAATATTTATTTATTATCAGTTTCACAATTCATCTATTTTTTACATGAAAAAACATATGATATTTTAGTGTGTCTTTTTTCATTGACTATCCTCAATTCATAATCATATATTGCAAATTAAAAATTGGCCTTTACTTGACAGAGGGGAGAATTATTTTCTTTGCTCATACTTTTTATGGTATGACCTAAAAAGTTATAGATGTCCATGCGCAGAAACTCACTCTTACTTGGCAACTTTTTCTAATGATTACACTTTACTTCCCTCTTGCTCCATAAGTTCCACAATAACCTTTGCTCAAAAGTAATAGAATTTAACCCGAAGATATAAAGAAGTTTGTTTTTGAGGTTAATTCTGAAGTTAGCTTTCTACAAAAGTAAGCACACCTTAAAGTATCTGAACAATTCAGTATTGTCATATATTGGGCTATCTCAAAGAAAGGGAGATTTTGATATTCTTCTCGTATGTAGAATGTTATCTCCCAAAGTTTGAACCATGGACAGACCATATGCTAAGAAAAATGTCAATCCCTTTTGAGAACCTTGTAGAAACACTTTATAGAACTGGCAAAGTACTTTGAACTCTCAAGCTAGTTGTATTATTTTTCTTTTATTTATACATACATATATATATATATTTATTTATTGAGATGGAGTTTTGCTCTGTTGCCTAGACTGGAGTGCAATGGTGCGATCTTGGCCCACTGCAACCTCTGCCTTCCGGGTTCAAGCTATTCTCCTGCCTCAGTCTCCCCAATAGCTGGGATTACAAACATGTGCCACCACGCCTGGCTAATTTTTGTATTTTTAGTAGAGACAGGGTTTCACTATGTTAGCCAGGCTGGTTTCGAACTCCTGACCTCAGATGATCCACCCACCTCGGACTCCCAAAGTGGTGAGATTACAGGCCCGAGCCACCACGCCCGGCCATTGTATTCTTCATACTTCAGGGCTCGGGCTTCCTCTAGATGCTCTGTGTTCCCTAAAATACTTGCAACAACCTCATGGCCAATGTGTCCACAGAATGATTTTGTATGATACAATACCTTCCTAAAAGTGCACGTTACTTAAAAACAACACAGAGCAGCTCAGGGCAATAGAGTAATAATGCAGTTAAATGTTAACATTATCTGTTATTTTGATTCATTTTTATGCCAGATAAACCACATCAGAGAGATACTGCTTCAATTTTAGATTTGCATCTATTTTCCTTTCCTCTGTTCCCATAGTTTATGTGGAAAATTTATTGATTTCAGATTACTTTCCCTACCACTGACAAGCTTAATTCTTTAAGTTTAATTTAATTTTTCATTTCCATAGTTTTTAGGGTACAGGTGGTTTTTGGTTACATAGATAAGTTCTTTAGTGGCGATTTCTGGGATTTTGGTGCAACCTATCACCTGAGCATTGTACACTGTACCCAATGTGTAGTCTTTTATTCCTCATCCGCCTCCCACCCTTCCCCTCCAAGTCTCCAAAGTCCATTATATCATTCTTATGGCTTTGTATCCTCACAGATTAGCTTCCTCTTATAAGTGAGAACATATATGATATTTGGTTTTCCATTCCTCAGTTACTTCGCTTAGAATAATGTCCTCCAGCTGCATCCAGGTTGCTGTAAAAAACATTATTTTGTTCCTTTCTATGGCTAAGTAGTACTCCATGGGGTATATATATACACACACACACACACACACACACACACACATATATATACATACACACACACACACACACACATATATATATGTATCTCACATTTTATTCCACTCGTTAGTTAATGGGCACTTAGGTCGGTTCCATATTTTTCCAACTGTGAATCATGCTGCTATAAACATGTGTGTGTGTGTATCTTTTTCATATAATGATTTTTTTTATCCTTAGGCAGATACCCAGCAGTGGGATTGCTGGATTGAATGGTAGTACTACTGTTAGTTATAGAAGGTACCTCCATACTGTTTTCCATAGTGGTTGTAGTAGTTTACATTCTCACCAGCAGTGTAAAAATGTTCCCTTTTCACCACATCCACACCAACATATTATTTTTTGACTTTTTAATTATGGCTATTCTTGCAGGAGTAAGGTAGTATCTCATTGTGGTTTTAATTTGCATTTCTCTGATGATTAGTGATACTGAGCATTTTTTCATGTGTTTCTTGGCTATTGTATATCCTCTTTTGAGAATTGTCTATTCATGTCCTTTGCCCACTCTTTCATGGGATTACTTGTCTTTTTCTTGCTGATCTGTTTGAGTTCCTGTGGATTCTGGATATTAGTCCTTTGTTAGATGCAGTTTGCGAATATTTTCTCCCACTCTGTAGGTTTTCTGTTTACCCTGCTGATTATTTCTTTTGCTGCACTGAAGCTTTCCAGTTTAATTAGTTCCCATTTATTTATTTTTGTTTTTATTGCATTTGCTTTTGGGTTATTGTTCATGAATTCTTTGCCTAAGCCAATGTCTGGAAGAGTTTTCTGATGTTATCGTCTAGAATATTTATGGTTTCGGGTCTTAGATTTGAGTCTTTGATCCAGCTTTCGCTGACTTTTGTATTAGTTAAGAGATGAGAATCCAGTTTCATTCTTCTACATGTGGCTTGCCTGTTTCCCCAGCCCCATTTGTTGAATAGGATATCCTTTCCCCGACTTATGTTTTTGTAGGCTTTGTCAAAGATCAGTGGGCTGTAAGTATTTGGATTTTTTTTTTTATTGATTCTCTGTTCTGTTCCATTGGCCTTCATGCATATTTCTATACCAGTACCATGCTGTTTTGGTAACTATAGCCTTGTAGTGTGAAGTCAGGTAAGATGCCTCCAAATTTGTTCTTTTTGCTTAGAATTGCTTTAGTTATGCAGGCTGTCAATATCCCTGATGAACATAGATGCAAAAATCCACAACAAAATACTAGCTAACTGAATCCAACAGCGTATCAAAAGGATAATATATCATTATTAAGTGGGTTTCATACCAGGAATGCAGGGATGGTTTAGCATATACAAGTCAATAATTGTGTTTATGTGACATACCACATAAACAAAATTATAAACAAAAATCATTATCATCTCAATAGAAGCAGAAAAATAACTTGATAAAATCCAGCATCCTTTTATGATAAAGACCCTCAACAAAATAGGAATAGAAGGGACATTCCTGAAAGTAATAAAAGCCATCTGTGACAAACCCACAGCAAAGATAATACTGAATGGGGGAAAGTTGAAAGCATTTCCCTTAGAACTGGAATAAGACAAGGATGCCCACTTTCACCACTTCTATTCAACATAGTACTGGAAGTCCTGGCCAGAGCAATCAGACAAGAGAGAGAAATAAAGGGCATCCACATTGGAAAAGAGGAAATGAAACTGTAACTGTTCACCAATGATATGATTGTATACCTAGAAAACTCTAAAGATTCATCCGAAAAGCTCCTAGATCTGATAAACAAATTCAGTAAAGTCTCAGGGTACAAAACCAATGTACACGAACAAGTAGCACTGCTTTATACCAACAGTGACAAAGCTGAGTATCAAATCAAGAAATCTATCCATTTTACAAAGGCTGCAAAAACAAACAAACAAATGAACTTAGTACCATACTTAGCTGAGGAGGTAAAAAATCTGTACGAGCAAACTTATGAAACATTGCTGAAAGAAATCACAGATGCCACAAATATAGAGGGGTAGAATCAATTTTGTGAAAATGACCAGAAAATAACTTCCTTTAGCATTTCTTACGGGACAAGTCTAGTACTGATGAACATCCTTAGCTTTTGTTTTGTGGTAAATTTTTTATATCTCCTATTTTTTTTTTTAAGAAAAATTTTGTTACGTATAACATTCTTGGTTGGAGGTTTTTTCTTTAGCACTTTGAATATACCATCACACTCCTTTCTGGCCTGCAAGGTTTCTGCTTAGAAATCCACTGACTTTACACCCTGCTTTTCCAGGAAACATTAGTATAAATCTGTCTAGTTAATCATATTACATTTTCTAAAAATATAAAATGATATTTTTTCTCAACATTTATAATTTTAGCATTAACTAACATTCATCACTAAGTACTGTATTTGGCCTTGAGAGTTGAGTTAAATATTTTGTTGGGCAAGAATCAGAGGTGAGGTATAAAACACATTGTTGTGCTAAAAGGACCATGCAGATTATCCAACAAAGTTTTTCATTGCTAAAATATTACATCATATCCTGTATAAATGATCCATGATAATAATACTAATATTTTACATTTATCACACATTTGCCAGGTTCTATGCCAAATGTTTATGTTATTATTTTACTAAAACTTGGGGCAATCCTATAAAGTAAGTATTATTGTTATCCCATTTTATAGATGATAAAACTATGGCTTATAGAGGCTATCAGGATCTGTCTGAAAACAAGAAGTTGCTGAAGAGAGGTGCAGGGTGTTAAAGGAACCAACAAGGTACAAGACTAGGAACAGTAAAAAGTTATCATACCTCTAGGCTTGAGTGACAAGGAGAAACAAGATTATCTGAAATCAGTTAAGAGCCAAAATGGTGTAAAAAGCATTATGTTTCTCAAAGTACAGTTACCATCAAACAAGAACTCTAGGTTTCAGATTCCCAGGCAACGTATCTTTTCACTACAGCCCAGGGGCAGAGCTTCAAAAAGCAGGTGAAAAGAAGTATCCAGTTTAGTTATGGTCATTTTCTCTGGGTTTAGCACCTTGCTTTTCCTGCAGAAAAGTAGGGTCTGAAGCACTAACTGCAATAGGAGTATAGCAGTTAAGCACTGGGTTCCAGTGAGCGTCACTTGCTCATGAAAATCAGATACACCATCTCAATGGCTGTTCATTCTTAGAGGCCCTTGGAGAGGAGCACAAATGCAAATCAAAGAAAAGCATGATAGCTTGAAATGAGAAGCAGAAATAGCCTGGTAAACATTCCACAGTAATCTTATAAGAAGCATCAATACGTGTCTTCTAACAAATTGACTTGATACACTTTATTGCGCTCTACACAATGCTGAACACTTCTGAAACATTTTCTAGAGCCTGTATTTCTAGAGGCTATGTTTTCTAGAGTTGTGGGCCAACATGCCTATGCCCAGAGGAATGCAAGTAAAAAATGTGAGGTTCTGAAAAGCCTGTTTATTAGTTAAAGAAATGGTGATCTTTATCCAAGAAGAGAAAAAAAAATCAGTGGAGTCAAGTAGTATAAAAAAATCCATAATTGCCTTGGGAAAAACTAGGGCTTAAATGAGAAAAAATAAATAAATTAAAAAACAACTTAGTTTTATGTTAAAAATCATGCTTCTAATTATAATTCAAAATGCTAAATTCTGTCTAAAAACAAAATGGATTGTCTTGAAAGGTGATGAATTCCTCATCCCAGGAAGTATTTCGGCAGGATGTCATGAAAGGGCTTCCTATATTCAAATATCTTACAAGATTATCTCAAAAATACTTTTGAAGTACATGTAAGATTCCGGGCAATGTCACAAAAGTATAATCTTTAGAACATTGCAGGCCTCTATACGATCTCTTATCTTGCAAGGAAACATTTGCCTAGACAGTTCAGCTGGCTGAAAATGAGTTTCTGAAAGTTTCCAGAAAAGAAATTTTAAAAATATGCTTTCTTCTAAATTACATTGTTATTAATTCTAAGTAAATACCAAAAAACTTCAATAGGACTTTGCCAAAATTTATATTGCTTTTATTGTTCTATTTTCATTTGATTAGCTCTCTGCAGTGTACATCAACCCTTTAGCCAGAATGCAAAGACAATGAGAAACTTAACATTTTTCTCCCATTAACATTCTATCATTAGGGCTGAGCAAGTTAAATTTCCACTGGCGCAGTGTGCTCTGCATAAGATAGCAGAAATCTTCCGCATTGAGGGAGTTCTTCAGGGTACAGGATATCGTATCACTAATGTATTATCTGCTGAATGTAGTCTTCATTTTGGAGTATAATGAGAGAATAAACAATTATCTGGGCTCGGAGTAGATGACACATATGGGATTTTGCTTGAACAAAAGGAATTACAATCACCTAATGGTTGGAAGGAGTTCTAAATATCTACAGATCAGATATTTCTTCTAAGATGAAATTGCTACTTACAGATAACCAGAGCATTTCTCAGTTTGAATTGTGGGTCATTGAGGGTCAAGCGCAGCAGCCCTACAGCCACAGACAATAGCTAAGTCTTGCTAAATATCAGCACCCTCTGAAATCCTACTAAAATGTGTCCAATGGGAAAAAAGTTATTTTCTGCCTTTCTGATTAGCAGTCATCTCTTTTTCCCATGTGTTCTTTAAGTGTCCAGAAACTCTAGGGTCTCTTTCCCCTTCTCCTATTAAAATCTTTCTAAAAAAGAAAGCTGAGAGACTCATACAACTCAGTGATCTCAGGTACATTTGTATTTTAAAAGCACTTAATTTTATTTTGTTGCTCTTAAAACTTGTATTTACCTTATCTTAGCTACTGTATCACCATAGGAATAGTTCAATAAGACAAATTATGCTATTTATTTTAGTGATGTATACACTACAATAAGATAAATACAAACTTGAGTTGTACATGCTATAACCTAGCACATCTGGAAACATATATACACGCATATACACATTCAGTCAGAAAGAGAATCCAGAAAGCACTCATTTTACTTTATTTTAACCCACAGAATACAAACCTAAATTACTAAGAATACAAAAGGCCATTTAAGGCACTGGTCAGAAGGCCCCACAGGACAATAGCTATGTAACTAGAATATTCCTAACCTCACTTGTGCCTTTGCTTCAGCTGAAGTATTTCCCAGGTTAACAAAATACAGAATATTAGTGTTTGAGGCAATCATAGCAAATTTGTTCAAGTCTCTCAACCTGGAGATAAAAATGCAAAACAAAATAAAACAGAGCAACAGCAACAAAATCCTGAGACTCAAAAGGATGTAGGAATTGATTGTCACAAAACAACTGTCCAGTGTCAAAATCAAAATGAAAACTCAGATTTTTCCTACTTGTAGTCTTCAAAATATTTATATACCCCTTCGCTCATTCTTTGATATTCTACGTTTTTATGTAATATCTTGAAGTTATGTGGATATTCTTTTTATGTGAGAAATTTAATTGAAGATATGATTTTTAAAGTAGAATTATGGTAATGTTCTATATAAAAATGTATTTTTTAAGGAAAATATTTTGATGAGTGCATACGTGTGTGTGTGTGTTGGCAGGAGCAAGAAATTAATGTTTCAGAGTAAAGATGTGTTTTTATGCTATTAAGTACAACTCAAGTGTGTATCATATCATAATGTATAAATCACTAAAATAAGTGACTACCTTTGTTTTATTGTCTTTTGTCTTATTGAGCTATGCCTATGGTAATACAATAACTAAGATAAGGTAAACACAAGTTTTAATAGGACTTGCTATAATCTAGCATACTTGCATATGTATATCCACACATATATATATATTTTCAATCAAAGAGAGAATCCAAAAAGCAACTATGTAAACATAAGTTAACCAGAATATAAAATCATTCTCAAAAATTAGATATTTTTCCAATATTTCAACCACATTTAACAACTTTGTAAAATATTGAAAACACTGACTTAGTAGAAAAACTTTCTTCCATCAATTCTATATATTCATCAAAATACAACACTGTCATTCTCCAAAATTTTATCAGTACTTCTATAATTCATAAGTCAGTGACCACTTGTCATTAAAAGCTATTTTTAATAAACTATCAAAAGCAGTACATGGGGAGAGGGGGTTGTAAAAAAATAAAAATAAAAAAGCTTAAAATTGAGTTGATGCAAAATTAGATTATCCCCCTAAAAAATATAATGCAAATCATCATTGATAACTTGATTATAGGCAGGAAGTACATTATAGTCTTTGCATCTCAAAATCGGAAGCTGTCAAATGATGCTTGTGCGTTGATATTATTTTGAAGTTATATTGTGATTATTAGAAAAATTCTCAAATATTTGTTTGTAATTTATCTTTATTTGCAAAATAATAACCAGGCATGAAAGTTGAAATTTAAAAAGTGTCCAGAAAATGAAAATAGAGGAAAGCATTAAAGCTGCTGCCTATGATTAATTTCTTTCTCATTTCTCTGGGAAAGAAAAAAAAAAAAGCAGATGACTCAGTCTAATTTCCTTATAAATTTGATGGTAATTGGACTTCCTGACATATAGATTATTTGTGTTTGCTAAGAGAAGAGTCTTTATCTATAAAAAGGTTTTATTAAGAGAATCCTGGATTAAGATTGCTTACAGTAAACAAATATAGAACCTGTGGATTCAGCAGGCATGACTCCATGGAAAATGTCTGATATGGTTTGGCTCTGTTTCCCACCCAAATCTCATCTTGTAGCTCATCTTGTAATCCCCATGTGTTATGGAGGGACCCAGTGGCAGATGATTGAATCATGAGGGCAGGTCTTTCCTGTGCTGTTCTGGTGATAGTGAATGGGTCTCACAAGATCTGATGGTTTTAAAAACAGGAGCTTCTCTGTACAAGCTCTCTGTTTGCCTGCTGCCATCCATGTACAATGTAACTTGCTCCTCCTTGCCTTCTGCTATAATTGTGAGGCCTCCCAAGCCATGTGAAACTGTAAATCCAATAAACCTCATTCTTTTGTAAATTGGCCAGTCTCAGGTTTGTCTTTATCAGCGGTGAGAAAACGAACTAATACAGTCAATTGGTACTAGAAGTGGAGTGCCTTTGATAAGATGCCTGAAAATATAGAAACGACTTTGGAACTGAGTAACAAGCAGAGGTTGGAAGAGTTTGGAGGTCTCAGAAGAAGACAAGAAAATGTGGGACTGTTTGGAACTTCCTAGAGACTTTGTTGAATGGCTTTGCCCAAAATGCGGATTAGCGAAATGGACAATAAAGTCCAGGCTGAGTTGGTCTCAGATGGAAATGAGAAACTTGATGGGAACTGGAGCAAAGGTGACTCTTGTTATGTTTTAGCAAAGAGACTGGCGACATTTTGCCCCTGCCCTAGAGATTTGTGGAACTTTGAACTTGAGAGAGATGATTTAGGGTATCTGGTGGAAGAAATTTCTAAACAGCAAAGCATTCAAGAGATGACTTGGGTGCTATTAAAGGCATTCAGTTTCAAAAGAAAAACAGAACATAAAAGTTTGCAAAATTTGCAGCCTGACAATGCAATAGAAAAGCAAATCCCATTTTCTGAGGCAAAAATCCAAGCCTGCTTCAGAAATATGCATAAGTAACAAGAAGTGGAATGTTAATCCCCAAGACAATGGGAAAAATGTCTCCAGGGCATGTCAGGGACCTTTGAGGCAGCTCCTCCTATCACAGGCCCAGAGGCCTAGGAGGAAAAAGTGGTTTTGTGGGCCATGCCCAGGGTCCCTATGATGTGTGCAGCCTAGGGACTTGGTGCTCTGTGTCCCAGCCTCTCCAGCCAGTAGCTGAAAGGGGCCAATGTAGAGCTCAGGTCATAGCTTCAAAGGGTGCAAGCCTCAAGCCTTGGAGGCTTCCACATGGTCTTGAGCCTGCAAGTGCACAGAAGTCAAGAATTAAGGTTTGGGAACCTCTGCCAAGATTTCAGAGGATGCATGAAAACACCTGGATGCCTAGGCAGCAGTTTGCTGTAGGAGCAGGCTCCTCATGGAGACCCTCTGCTAGGTCAGTGCAGAAGGGAAATGTGAAGTGGAAGCCACCACAGAGTCCCTACTGGGGCACCGCCTAGTGAAGCTGTGAGAAGAGGGCCACTGTTCTCCAGACCCCAGAATGGTAGATCTACTGACAGCTTACACCGTGCACCTGGAAAAACCACAGACACTCAATGCCAGCCCATGAAAGTAGCTGGGTCTACAAAGCCACAGGGGTAGAGCTGCCCAAGACTATGGGAACCCACTTCGTGCATGAGTGTGACCTGGATATGAGACCTGGAGTCAAAGGAGATCATTTTGGACCTTTAAGATTTGATGGCCCCACTGGATTATGGACTTGCATAGGGCTTGTAGCCCCTTTGTTTTGCCCAATTTCTCCCACTTGGAATGGCTGTATTTACCCAATGCCTGTACCCTCATTGTATCTAGGAAGTAACTAACTTGCTTTTTATTTTATAGACTCATAGGTGGAAGGGAATTGCTTTGTCTCTAATGAGACTTTGGACTGTGGACTTTTGAGTTAATGCTGAAATGAGTTGATAGTTTGGGGGACTGTTGGGAAGACATGATTGGTTTTGAAATGTGAGGATATGAGATTTGGGAGAGGCTGGGCAGAATTATTTGGTTTGACTCTATGTCCTCACCCAAATCTCATCCTGTAGCTCCCATAATCCCCATGTGTTGTGGGATGGACCCATTGGGAGATGATTGAATCATGAGTGCAGGTGTTTCTCATGCTGTTCTTGTGACAGTGAATGGGTCTCACAAGATCTGATGGTTTTTAAATTGGGAGTTTCTCTGTACAAGCTCTCTCTTTGCCTGCTACCATCCATGTAAGATGTGACTTGCTCCTCCTTGCCTTCCACCATGATTGTGAGGCCTTCCAAGCCATGTGGAACTATAAGTCCAATAAACCTCTTTCTTTTGTAAATTGGCCAGTCTCGGGTATGTTTTTATCAGCAGCATGAAAATGGACTAACACAATGTCATATAAGCTGTGTAGCTGTCTAAGTATAAAATGAATATGTCTTATAACTAAAACACTCCTTACTCCATGAGTTAGCACACATAGTTCAATAGAGACTAAATGTAATATTCTGGCCCAGAGTATAGGCCTGATATGACAAAGATTTGGGAGGCTATCCTTGATGTCTCAAACCTCCCTTTGCTTTGCTTGTGTGTCTTGATAGACTGTATCCTTGAATTATGTAGCAAATCAGAATTCTGACTAGTACCTTAGCTTATTCATGTGAATCTGATTTGATAACATGATCTTTGTGGTTGCTTGATCATCTATTTATATCCTGCCTCTTAGAACATTGTCAGTATCAAATGTTCTCCCAAACTCAGTCTTATCACCACAATTTTCTTGACAAATATCATGGCACCACAAGACGTCCCAAATTCCCATACCATTCCCTTCCAGATTCTCATCCCAATAGGGCTCCAGTATTACCTTATCTGCTTTTATTCCATACCCCTCCTGAAATTTCTAATGTTTCTACTGTGCCCTTAGTACCCGGAGGATATAATCAGCATAATGCTATGTTTCTCTAACATTTTTTTTTTTTTCTGAATGATTTTCACAGTAACTTTTTTTAACTGTAACCTGATTTTCTTCTGAGGCATTACCCACAGAAAAAAATTTTTTCACATGGAAGCTGTTTTATCTTTCACATATTCTGTTTCACTGAGCCCAAAGATAGATGTCTATCTTGCTTCTCATTTCTTTTCATCTCATTTTGTCTCTATCATCCCGTAACTCTCACACTGACTACCCACTTTGGCACAATTTCCTACAAAACTTTGACAATTCATTCCTTGGTGACTTTAGCTGTCACTCATTATAATGTGATGATTTGTCACATTTAACTGTTCCTAGCAGATATACATTGCTATGAATAGTTTTATTTATTCATCTGGGAAAATTGTAAGTGTCATGAGATCCAAAGAATAACCACTTCTTTAGAATCCAAACCCTCTAACATCAAAGATACTTGTATCCTTTTCTCCAAATCTTTTCCACATTTTTAGAAAATATTTCCAATAACTTGGTCTTCCAGTTCCTTGTCCTCCTGTTCTCCAGTGGCCTTGACTTCTGGTCTATCTCAGCCACTCATTCCTATCTTTATACCATAACATTTAATGCCTAATTTTTTTAAAACACTGAAGTGTCTATTATTATTTATAAATCTTTTATATAGCTATAGACACAGAAAAAAAAACCCACAAATCTATAGATACAGACATAAATAGAATTTGAGGAAACTTCTTGAGGACCTCCTCTCTCATTGGCCACCAACAAAATTAGGCATTTCTAACAGAGATTGGCAATGTTTATATAGGCTTTTGTAGATAACAAAGTGATTCTTCAGACATTCCCATACAATTGATACAAAACGATTTCTCCTCTGCTGATTTTTATTTCCATATGCAATGGCATTCATTTTAAGAAATGTTTTTTGAAGATTCAATACTAACCCTTGAATTTTAGCATAACTTTGGTACCTGATAATAACTTTTAAATTATCCACTTATTATTTTTTGTACCTGCCACTTATTAAGTGTGTATCTGAAGGAGACAGAGACCAGTGATGTGTTTAAAATAGCAGAGACACTGAAGAAGTGATTATGTGATCTAAATAGACAGGGATTGAGAAGCAGAAGGATGATCGGGGAAATAACTAATATTTATTGTTTATTAAAGTAGAATTTACCTTCATCAGAACGTACAGGTATTAACTGTTTATCTCAAGGAGTTTTAGAATCATATACACTCACGTGGCCACTACCCAAAACAAGATATAGAACATTTTCATGATTTAAGAGAGGGTTCTCATTCTTGTTTTTAGTTCATTCTTCACAGAAAATTCCCTTCCTGACTTGTATCATCACTGCTTCTTTTGCCTTTGTTTGGACTACATAGGGATGGAGTTCATGTCTTTTCACGCAAAAGATATTGAGAGAAATTCTAATCTTATAAGGGGAAATATGGATACTTATTATTTAAAAAATAAGCAGGAAGATAAATTCTCAACCAGTAAGAATTACGTTTTAAATAGGAAGAAGCTGTGTGTTTACAAGTAAAGCATGTATATAGATGACAATTTCTCTTTCTCACACACACAGACACACACACACATACTTACATAAATACACAATATTATAAAGACAATGGAAATGAATAGAGCCTTAAACTATAGTAGAAGTTGGATGGGCTATGGCTGAAGAAAGGAAGCTCAGATAGCAATCAGGGAATTTCAGGGAAACATAATCATCACTGATTTGTAAAGATTAGGCTGTAGGGAAAGCCTGAGAAGCTATTTTTAAAATAAGCCTTATAACATCACTAATCAGCAGTAGTGACTGGCCAAAATATCAACATCACATTGTAGTTTCTCACCTAAATGTTGATTTCACATTTATTCAGAAAATTTTGTTTTTAAAGAGAAAATGTTACTGCACTCCATTCTGATGTGGTTTGCTAGTATATGGATCAGGAAACAAATGCATACATTAAGAACAGTAAAATACCCTCTATTGAATCACATTATTACATTTATCCTTGATTGTAACTATTTTATCCCCTGCAGTATACCCATTAGAAACAAAATGGGTGTCCTAAACACATACTGTCCTCTTCACTGTGGGTTCATGCCCTATATTGGTCTTAAGGTTTTTGCATAATATGATAGCACAACAACCAATCGAATGTATACTTTTCTAGAGTATGTGCAGTTTATTTCCTAATTATATCCATTGCTATTCCCGGTCTCACCTGCAGTCTCTGGACCTTTTTGAAACAAGTGAAGGACATTATTGTTGGTTATAGCACCTGAAATAAGTGATTCCCGCAGACTGGTCTTCCTCTTTCAATAAGAGAGATCTCTTTTAAAAGGAGATCTCAAAGCAAAGCCTACTGGGACATTTTTCGTTGTCCTAACTCTGCTTGGCATATCCAGTGTTAGACATTTCCCAAGAAATTGAACTGATGCCACTCTGACTCTCCTGGAATCAGTGCTCAAAAAAGCAACCAGCCAGCATGTTCTTGTAAAGCACGCTTCAGTCCGCATCACTCCTCAGTTCATAACCCTTTAGTGGGTAAAAACAAGGTCCTTTTCTTATTAAACTGCTTCTTATTAATGTTGATTTCTTATTAATTTGTATGTTATTTTTATGTATTTTGAATACTAACTCTCCTTCAATAAAAAACATTTTAAAATATATTCTCCAAATTTGTGGCTTATAGTATTTTCAAATCATTTTAATGTAGTCAAATTGGTGAATGATCTGTTTTAGAGTTTGATATTTTGTAGGTCTAATTTTTTAGATCTTTCTCTATTCTAACATTCAAGTATATATTCTATATTTGTTTCCTTACACTTTGGAGTTTTGTCATTCATATTTAAGTCTTTGATTCAATTGGATTTTTAAGTGTTATATAAAATCAAAAACGAATGCCACCTTTTATGTTGTTAACTAATTGTCTCAGAACCGTTTATTAAATATTCAGTCATATCCCCACTGATGCCCATTGTTAATACATCAGAGTCTCTTGTCATTTATCATTTCTATTAGCTTTTGACTCCACTGCCACCTTTCCAATGAGGACTTTACTTATTTTCCTATAATCATACTCTACCCTTCACACAATCACAGATAAGCTTTCTATGTACCTTTCTTGGATAATTTTTCTCTGTAGCAATTATCACTACTGATGTACTATATGTTTTAGTTATTCATCTCACTGATTTATTTTCCCTCAGCTATACAATATCTCCATAAGAATAGAGTTTTATTTGCTCTATTGTTGCTGTATCACTAAACTTTCCAACAAAATTAGAATACAATAAGTGCTAAAAACATATTAACTCATGAAATTTATAGTCTGTATGTTTTTTGCCATTCCTATACAAAATGTCTTGATTATTATTTTACAGTGTGTCAATATTTTGTATCTCAATCTATTCACCTGGTCTTCTTCACTGAGAGTATCTTGGAACTGGGTTAAATTTATTTTCACAGCTGTAAAAAATACCCTATTTAGGGGGATGGTAAATCAGCATACCAGTTTGGGAGAAACTGAAAATTTTTTACATTGAGACTTCTTTTCTACAAATATTGTTTATCTCTTTAGTTGTGTAGGTCTTATTTAATTGCCTTTAAGAATATTTGTAATTTTGTATATACAATTCTTGCATACATTTTGCTAGTGTGTTTCTTAAGTTCATTTTGTATTTGTTGCTGTTGTAAATGATAATTTTTATTTATTTATTTATTTTTGAGATGGAGTTTCACTCTTGTTGCCCAGGCTGGGGTGAAATGGCGCGATCTCTGCTCACAGCAACCTCTGCCTCCCTGGTTCAAGCGATTCTCCTGCCTCAGCCTCCCAAGTAGCTGGGATTACAGGCATGTGCCACCACATCCAGATAATTTTGTGTTTTTAGTAGAGATGGGGTTTCTCCACGGTCAGGCTGGTCTCAAACTCCCAACCTCAGGTGATCCGCCTGCCTCTGCCCCCAAAAATGCTGGGGCCTAAATTTTTTTATAGAGGTTAAATTAGCTTTTTAAAATACAGACTGAAAAATGACAGTTTTATTTTCTATTTCAAACATAGATGTACTTTGTCTCTTCTTGTGTATTCTCTTGTCTTAATATGATGGTGAATACCTCTAATAAGTTGTTGAATGAAAACCATAAGTCAGTTTTATCTTTCTCCTTATTTTAACAATAGCATTTACAAATTCACCACTGAAGTTATATTTGTTGTAGGAGTTTTCCTGGGGGTATTCTTTTTCAGATTAAAATTTTTTATTGAATTATTTATTTCATATTTTTATTAAAATGGAATTTTTAAAACTCTATTAATGTGTTATTTAGACTGTTATTGTGGCTTCCATTTTTATGTTCTGTAGACAGCATTATAATGCTAGAATAAGACTTAAGTCTTAAGATTGTAGTATACTTTTGTATATTGCTTGTTAATTTTTAAATAATTTTTATGTATATTCTTACATATATATTATGTATGTATAATAAAAACAGTCTTTATTAGTCTTTTCTCATTTGGCTTTGAGTTTAGTGTTAAAGATAAAAATATCCCATAAAATAAATTAGGAGGGGTTTTTGTTTATTTTTTCCTGGAATAGCTTATGTATATTTTGACATATGTATTACATTATGTTAGTATATATTCAACTCACTCTAAAAACCTTCTCAGTCTGAAATTTTCCCCTACAGAAGAATTACCAATTGCTGTTTCAATTTTGTTAATAATTTTAGGACTATTTAGTTTTTTTGTTTCTCCTGATTCAATTTTGGTTAATGTGGTTTCAGGAATTGTTCATTATTTCTAATTTTTAAAAGGATATACATTTTTTTTAATAATCTGTTGGAACATTGTATATATTGCATTTTACTTTTAGCTTTTTATTATGTAAAAATAAGATATCCACAAATGTAGATAAAATACTATCACAAACTCCCATGTATACACATTTATCAGTTTATGTACATTGCATCAATGAATAAATAATTCTACAGAAGTTAAAGTTAATTAACTAGAACAACTTATATGAATAGCTATGATTCTCGAAAGAGTTGTATAACAGATGCAAATTCCCAGATGTGTATGATAGAACATCATTTAAGTTTAGATATAATAATTTATAGCTAGTATTTAAGAAAATATATCACAAAAATATTGCTATAGGCTAGTTTTAATACTATTGCTCAATTCTGCAATAATTTCACTGTTATCCCTTCCAAAACTGTTCTTGCCATGCACAATACTTTTAGAAACAATAATCTGCCTTCAACAGGCAGAGAAAAATCAGCTGAGATAAGGCTATCCATCATGTCCTCACGGCCTGCAGCAACTTGTATGGCATTTTAGTTCTGAGGTCTTCCTTTTCAAATTGCTGGCAGAAGGCGCCTGGTTTCTGGTTTTAGGGTTCACACAGGGCATTATCTCCCAAAAAGTTCAATCCAATGTATTTTCAGTACTAGGAGGGATTTAAGCCTTAGAGTTCAAATCCCCTCTAGAAATAAAAAGAAGGGATTTAACATTCAGAGTTTGATATGAGATGGAATGACAAGGCATGGCATTGCAAATAATTTGGGCAGAGCTATAATTCTACCTCACTGTTTATGAATAGAAAACACTATTTTAGATGACTGACCAATTTTTTTAAAAACCATACCTATAATTTTCTTCTCCTCGCAACATCATGTTAGGGTAAGCATGGCGCTGTTTTTTTTTTTTCTGTCTCTCCTTTCTAAGATTTGTTCTTTGTTAAAAGAGACAGAAATGCCATGCTTCAATATTATTCAGAGGCAATATATATTATATATTCTATAGTTTGGAATTTATCAATATTTAGTTGCATCTAATATTTCCTTGAAGAAAGTTGGAATTTTCCACTTAGCAATTTTTATGTAAGATTCAAATCATAAGTACACATACTGAAACATGAACTAAAGATGGGATGAGGAAGGATGAGATTGTTATTATCCTGGAAACTAGTTGATAGCGTTTGCCTGTGTCCACAGCCAAATCTCATCTTGAATTGTAACCCCTACAATTTCCATGTGTTGTCAGAGGGCCAGGTGGGAGGTGATTGAATTATGGGGGCAGGTCTTTCCTGCCCTGTTCTCTGGATAGTGAATGAGTCTCACGAGATCTGACGACTTTAAAGTGGGAGTTTCCCTACGCAAGCTCTCATTTATTGCCTGCCGCCATCGACGTAAGATGTGACTTGCTCCTCCTTGCCTTCTGCCACGATTGTGAGGCTTCCCCAGCCATGTGGATCCGTAAGTTTAATTAAACATCTCTCTTTTGTAATTGCCTAGTCTTGGGTATGTCTTTATCAGCAGCATGAAAATGGAATATTACACTAATAATAGTTAAGTAAAGAATTTAGAATTTGAAAGTTAAGTAAATAATTTAGACGTTACCACATTGGGAAGTAAAATGGAAACATTAACCTCACTTTACAATAGTTTTTCTCAACTATATGGCATGTTAGATACAAAACAAACAAACAAAAAAAAAATCGAGAAAAACACTAGGACCCAGAATCGCTGAGGGTTGGGCTCAGGTGTTGGTAATTTTAAAATTATCTCCTAAGTTATAAGGAGTGAGTGTTGAAATACTCACCAGAAAAGTATTTAAAATCACATGTTAATAAGCAACACTATTAGATGGTAATTAACATATTAAATGTGCAGGCTTTAATTATATATGTGTGTGTGTATATATATAATATATATTTGGATTTAGACCCTGTATATTTCATAGCTAATTAAAATAATTATTGTATTCCAATATTTACTTCCTATAATGGGTCTTTAAATGTATTCAGAAATAACCAAACTATCATTTTAGTTTTTAATCGTTTAAAATTGGGGGAAAAATATCTTTGAGACTACAGGATATGCAATTAAACTCACTAGCCAGTGTACAATTTCCATGGAAAATAAAACTAAATGTCCTGAACATCACAATATTCATCAAGGAGAAAAAAAAAGCCCTTTGCTATGGGCTTTTGTATGGTTAAATTTGTAGAATATTTATAAAAGTAATCCATATAAAAAAGACATTTATATTATTTAAAATATAGCAAGAAAGGAAGATGCTCTGGAAAATAGGATCTGTATCATTTCAGTTAATAAAAATATGATGACTCAAGAGACATAAAGGAAAACAATATGAAGACTACTTTTGAGCATCAGATTTAGAGAATATCTTTATTTAAGAACTCCATTTCAAAAGACAACTCTTTTTCTTTAGGAAAATTTATAGAGGGTCTTTTTGAATGTCAAATGTGACAGATGCCCATCCTCATAGCCAGAATGAAGGATAAAGAGATAGTTGAGTTACAATGATTAAAGTTGGGGAATTTTTAGCTTCTTGGGACAACCCGGTAGAATCATGGAGGGGAAAAAAAAAAGCCTCAACAAGATTGCCAGCAACAGTCTGAGAAGGGAAGAAGGACTCTTATAGGATTTGATTTGCCTTTGAAGAGAGGCAAGGGAATAACTACGTAGGAGTGGAAAGAGGATATCAGGCCAAGAAGGAGCCAGGGTTTTATAAACCCACAATTTGGAGTCTTGTTCCATTTCATTTTATTTTAAATTTTAAAAAGAATGTGACCCCATGTGTATGAATTACACACACCTAACAAGCCCTTCTAGATAGTGCAAAAATAAACTTCATGAATACCAAAACTATAAATCCAGGATTCTCAAATTAGGGCACTTAAGAGTAGACTCCAGTGTGGTGTGAGAAGAGATGGAGTTAGAAGAAGGATAGATAGTCTTAAAATAGGGTACACAGACTATGGGTTACACTAAAACTTTTCAAAGGACAACATAGCCATAAATATTAAGATAATAATTGGATTCTAATTTTCATTTTTACTCCTTCCTAAAAGATACAGCTACAGTCCAGGTTCTTGTTCATTTTGTATTTCCCTTTCTCTTTTCAAAATTACTCTTCTCTCACTTTACAAAAAGGCGCATTTGTCCAGCCTACCAGAACTTTTTAGCACTCTTCAAGTTTTCAGTGTTGCTCAGCAGTGGAGTGCACAAACTTCTTGGGAACAAAGGGATAATTCTAATTATTAGTGTTGAGGGGCCTCCTTTAATCAAGACAACAAAAACCTTTGGTGTGTTTTGTATCTTTTATGCTTTTTACATATTTTTGTTCAGGACAATGGATGGTATTAGAGATAGGATATTTCGGCCTGTGTAAGTGCGATACCATGGAGTTTGTCCCTGCAAACTTCATGTTAAACTTTGGTCCTCAATGTTGAAGGTGGGACCTAATGGGAGGTGTTTTGGGTCATGGGGACAGCCATTCCCTCATGAACGTCTTGGTGCCATCCTTGCAGTAATGAGTTCTCTTTTTATTAGTTCCCAAGAAAGTTGATTTTTAAAAAGAATCTGCCACCTCCCCCGGCTCCTTACATCCTCTCTCATCATGTGAACTCTGCACATCCCAGCTCTCCCTTGCCTGCTACCACGAGTGGAAGCAGCCTGCAACCTTCACCAGAAGCAGATGCTGGTGCCATGCTTCTTGTACAGCCCACAAAGCTGTAGGCCTAGTAAGTCCCTTCTCTTTATAAATTACTCAACCTCAGTTATTCCTTTATAGAAATGCTAAATAGACTAAGACAGTTGGATAATCTGAATTCATGAATATTGTAGAGCATGGTGATAGAATTGAGGAAAAATTCCCTTTAATGTCTTTCCCTCTACTCTTCAATAACTGTTGTCAAATAGTACATTATTCCTGAAGAATAGTTATTTGAGAATTTTGGCAAAAGTTTTTTTTTTAATGCTATGAATCCATCTCCTTCTAAAAATATTACTTACAAAATTTCTGAAATCTATGAAAAAGCTATTAATTTTTAATTATAAAACATTAATATTAGTAAAAGTGTAAGTAAAGCTAGAAATCTCATTTAGCCACCAACATTATCTTGGGAGCCTAATTTAAATTAGCTTTTCCCAGTGTGAAAGCTAGGACTTAGTGTAGGAAAAATTATAATATCTGTTGCACTATTGATAGTTTAAAAATATTAGACGCAAAGTCTATCATGGAAATTAAATTAGTGTCCTGTGAATACAGAACTATACTTCACAGAGATCAGAAAACAGGAGAGAACATTGTTCAATACATTTTGTCAAAACTTGCTGTAAATAAAAAGTACAATTTGAGTAATGAGGTCCAGGGATGTTTCCAATCTCTATCTATTAAAATTGGATATTCATATCTATTTTAAAGAAAATCTTCATTAATGACTATGTGTGATGTGCAATTCTTGTCAAATAATATTATCCTAGTAAACATATGTCCAGAACACTATCACTGTTGTTTGAGTAGATTCTGGCTGGATGCGCAGTGATCAGGTACAAGAATGGTTTACTGCTCATCCTTCCACTTTAAAAATTACTTTATTTGAGGAATGCTATTTTTAAAATAATCACTTTAAATTATGTGTCAACTGTATACATTGGTCAGTATTGATAAAACGGAAATTCAAATATCTTAAAATAATAGATTATAGCAATGTAAGAATCTGAGTAGATATGAAGAAATGTAAGTGCTGATGTTTTAAATTAGGCATTCATAAGGAGCTAGTAAAGTAAAACAAATAGTCAATCTGGAAATTGTGGAATGTAGTTGGAAGCTTTAGTAAGACATGAGTTTTACATTTATGAAGAGTAAAGTAAGTATAGGCTGGGTGTGGTGGCTCATGCCTTTAATCCCAGCACTTTGGGAGGCCGAGGTGGGTGGATCGCTTGAGATCAGGAGTTTGAGACCAGCCTCGCCAACATGGTGAAATGCTTTCTCTGCTAATAACACAAAAATATGCTGGGCATGGTGGTGCACAACTGTAATCCCAGCTACTCAGGAGGCTGAGGCAGGAGAATCACTTGAACCTGGGAGGTGGAGGTTGCAGTGAACTGAGATCACACCACTGCACTCCAGCCCAGGACAGAGCAAGACTCTCTAAAAAAATAAATAAATAAATAAAAAGTAAGTAAGTATAGAAAATACATACAAATTTATTGACTTATTTTTCTGGGCTGAACATTCCCAATCAAAAGGCAAAACAAAGTGAATATGTGTAATGTCCATGTCAAAATTAGAGCCTTAAAAATAAATTGAAAGTTGAATGAGGAAATTTGATCACAGCAACAATGAACAAGTGTTTTCAGTCACTGATATTTGGTAAGATTATAGGTCTATAATCTCATTATTAATTCAAGAGTCCAAAAACTTCTGAAAACCAAAACAGTTTTATAACTTATTTGGAAACAAGACCTGATATAAACAGATGTGTGGCTATTTATAATTTTTATCTTCCTTTATCAAACTTAGTATGATATATTGTTATATGTTTCCTTACAGAGATAGTTATTCGTTTGAGTACAGGGCACTTCCCTAGACCCTGCTGAGAATTTATATGATTTATGGTGTATGTACTCTCTTAACAATGTAATGTCTGAAAATTATGAATATCAAAACATATGTGTCAGCAAAGAATTTATAAAAGAAACATTGACCTGCTCAGAATATTGATGTAAAATAAACTACAGGAATCAGTAGTCATTTTTCTACACTGAAAAGACATTTGACTCAGGTTTCCCTGAGTTGGTGAAAGAACCCAACTGGCAGATGAAGGAACACTTCAGCCATCATAGGGAGTAGTTCATCTGAACTCACCGAAAGAGTGCACCTAAATAAGCATTTAACAACAGAAATATGGAAAATATTGCTTTTCCATTCTTGATGGTACTTTGGAGCTCCAAAATACTGGAAAATACTATTGCTGTATGAAACCAGAAATATATGTAAATTCAGCCCTCAAAATATTGTGACAACAAAGAGAAGAAAATACATTACCTGAAACATGAATATGATATATTCATTCGTTCAATTAGCGACTGTTACAAAATGCTTAAAGTGTGTCTGGTACTGCTTCAGGTGCTGAAAATGCAGTGGTGACATGGACATTTGCCTTAATTTTTTGACTATGCGGCATGTGCTGAAGAGCTTCCTTGTATTTAGGAGATGGATTTCCTAGGTCAGAGCTGCTCTTCTCAAATTAGAAGTCTGCAACTTGCTCTTCTAAATGCTCTTCATCTAGGGCTCATGTATGTCACTCACAATTTGCTAAACAGATGCACTCACCCAAGACTTTTGTCCAGAAGGAACAACTAGAGGAAGAAAACACTGAAAGGGACATTTTTCTAAATGTTTTAGCTGTGGAGTCATTGCCAGTAGCTGAGAAGCTGGAGTTCCCGAAGCAGCAAGTGATCAGTATATAAACTGGTTATCTGACTCCCCCGGCAACAGTGGTGGGATCTTTATTAGAGCGTCCCTACTGTGAGGTTCCTGGTGGCTTAGCCTCCAAGTCTAATGATCTTGCCCTTTGGAGAGTCCATAAGCAAAGTTTCAGCTTTTAATAAATTTATTACTTTCTGTGATAGCTATGTATTTCTGCAGTTAACAACCCTGAATCATATAAAAAGTGAAAAAAAGTTTCTGACCTCAGTGGCTGGCATTCTAGGAGGGCAAACTGATGAATTCTTAAACTGATCAGTACCAGACATTTTTTCAAAAAGGGGATGGATAGTGAATGAGGGGATACCATTTTAAAAGGCAAGGGCAGACCTCCCAGAGAAGATAGCATTTAAAACTAAGTGAGATGTGACAGAGAAGAGGGAGTTAGCCATGGAGATAAGGAGTTAGCTATCTAGCAGAGAACATGGTAAATGCAAAGTTGCTGAGGTGGGACTTTGCTTAGAATATTTGAAGAACAGCGAGAAAGTTAATGTGGCTGGACTAAGTCCAGATAAATTTAGATAAAATTAGGTCTGAGGGATAGCTAGGGGTCAGAATTATGTAGATCATTGTAGACCATAGCATAGATAGGTGATTGGTTGATAGATAGATAGATAGATAGATAGATATGGTGAGTATTCAGCCTGTTTTACAAAATCCTTAGAATCAACCTAATAATATAATGCTCATTAATCAAAGTGACAAGTTAGAACATTTAGTTTTGTGGCTTTATTAACATAATTTAAAAATAGTTTTATATTAAAATAAAGAGATACATAGTAGAATGCTGATTTTGCAGGAATTTGAAAGTTATTATAGGAGTCCCTAAGGATAGTTTAAGTTTGTGGACAATTTAGATTAAGTTTCCCAACCTGTTATTTGTACGGTATCTTTTGCAATTAGGTAAACTAAGTTAAAAAGTTTAAGAACTATATTGTTAAGCAACATACATTCAGAAAAATTAGTCAGTTTTTTTTAGATAAACATTTCCTCTTTTTTAGTTTTATATATTTAGTGAATAGAAGTGCAGATTTATTACATGTGTACATTGTGTAGCAGTGAAGTCTGGGCTTTTCGTGTACTCATCACCTGAATAGTGAACATTGTACCCAACAGGTGATTTTTCAACCCTCCCCCACATCCTCCCTTCCCACCTTTTGTAGTCTTCAATGTCTCTTATTCCACTGTGTGTGTCCATGTGTACCCATTGTTAACTCCCATTTATAAGTAACAGCATGAAGTATTTGACTTTCCATTTCTGAGTTATTTTACTTAAGAAACTGGCCTCCAGTTCCATCCATCTTACTGCACAAGACATGATTTCATTCTTTTCTTTGGCTGACTAGAATAAAAATTTAAATTAATTAGACATTTACAAAGATGCACTTGCCTGTTTAAAATAAGTGTGGTCTAGTGAAAGAGTACAGACCTTCAAGTCACTCAGCCCTGGATTCAAATTTTGTTCTGCCACTTATTGCTCATGTGATCATGGAGAAAGTTACTTAAATATTACTCACTCTAGTTTCCTATTTGTAAAATTAGAGAAAATAAAACTTACCACACAAAATTGTTATGTATATTAAATAAGGCAACTTTTTTCTTTTTTTTTTTTTGAGATGGAGTCTCTCTCTATCTCCCAGGCTGGAGTGCAATGGCACGATCTCAGCTCACTGCAACCTCTGCCTCCCAAGTTCAAGCAATTCTCCTGCCTCAGCCTCCCAAGTAGCTAGGATTACAGGCACCCGCCATCATGCCCGGCTAATTTTTGTATTTTTGTAGAGACAGAGTTTCACCATGTTGGCCAGGCTGGTCTCGAACTCCTGACCTCAGGTGATCCACCTGATAATGCAGCATTTCTAAGGCACAAACTAAGATGCTTTCCATAAGTCATGCAACTAATATATGTTAATTTTCTTTCTTTATTACATTTAATTTTTTATCTTTTGATATCCAGTTTGTTTCCCAGTATAGCTCAAGAGCCAGAAGAGAAAGGAGAAAAAGGTGCTTGGAATAACATTTATACTAACTAACTACAATGACAAAAATAAAAGACTGGTTTACCAAGAAACCTCTCTGAGAGTTTCTATATCATATCTTGAAAGCATCATGTCTCTTGATAAATTCACAGGTTTTGAGTTTGTTGAATTTAGCATGTCACCTTCTTTAGTGCTTCCTATCTCTCCAAAGCACCTGGAGATGTAAAAGCCAACAAGAATAAAACAACCTGCCTCCTTTACCTGACAGTAGGATGGAAATCAAGGTCACACCACTCCAGAACAAACCAGGAAATACATATTTGGAGATGTGTTGGCCATCTAGAACTACAGCCAGCTAGAAACTGATGAATAAAGGTACCAAAAATAGGGATCAGAAGGGTTACACAATAATGTGTGTAGAAAAGAGGTCACAATCAGAAATGTAAGAAATTAAAATTTAATGCCAAAGAACAAATTTGTTGAATATTTCAGTGCAGTAGGAAATAAGTGAGAAAGGACAAATGAAAAGAATCTTCAGTGAAACAGTGTGATTAGTAGATTTTTTCACAGTTAATAGGCAGCAAATGGAGAACACTACTAGTGCAAGGAGGACTTAGTGAAGGTTATGTACTACTTTAACAGACAAAAAAAAAAGCTCAGAATACAAACACAATTCCTCAGCAAAAGAACAGTAGGGAAGTATTGGTGTTGAACCTGGGGACCTGTGTATATGAGTATCCACCAGGAATGGCTGATTTGTGTTTCATTTTGCTAACAAAGCATAAATCAGTGAGCTTATTTTGCAATGCAGGATTTTCAATGTACTGGAATCATTACATATACTGGTTCAAATTCTGCCTCCTCTACTTAACCACCAGTATGGCCTTGGGCCACAGATTCATTTTCTTCAACTTTGTTTGTAGAATGGAAATAATAATCCCTATCTTATAGCACATAAGAGGCAACTGATATATTATTTACTTCAGTATTTATATTATTTTAGCATTGATATTATTAAAAGTCAATATGTTCATTGTAGATTCTGGATATCAGCCCTTTGTCAGATGAGTAGGTTGCGAAAATTTTCTCCCATTTTGTAGGTTGCCTGTTCACTCTGATGGTAGTTTCTTTTGCTGTGCAGAAGCTCTTTAGTTTAATTAGATCCCATTTGTCAATTTTGGCTTTTGTTGCCATTGCTTTTGGTGTTTTAGACATGAAGTCCTTGCCCATGCCTATGTCCTGAATGTTAATGCCTAGGTTTCCTTCTAGGGTTTTTATGGTTTTAGGTCTAATGTTTAAGTCTTGAATCCATCTTGAATTAATTTTTGTATAAGGTGTAAGGAAGGGATCCAGTTTCAGCTTTCTACATATGGCTAGCCAGTTTTCCCAGCACCATTTATTAAATAGGGAATCCTTTCCCCATTTCTTGTTTTTCTCAGGTTTGTCAAAGATCACATAGTTGTAGATATGTGGCGTTATTTCCAACGGCTCTGTTCTGTTCCATTGATCTATATCTCTGTTTTGGTACCAGTACCATGCTGTTTTGGTTACTGTAGCCTTGTAGTATAGTTTGAAGTCAGGTAGTGTGATGCCTCCAGCTTTGTTCTTCTGGCTTAGGATTGACTTGGCGATGCGGGCTCCTTTTTGGTTCCATATGAACTTTAAAGTAGTTTTTTCCAATTCTGTGAAGAAAGTCATTGGTAGCTTGATGGGGATGGCATTGAATCTATAAATTACCTCAAACAAATTTACCAGAAAAAAACAAACAACACCATCAAAAAGTGGGCGAAGGACATGAACAGACACTTCTCAAAAGAAGACATTTATGCAGCCAAAAAACACATGAAAAAATACTCACCATCACTGGCCATCAGAGAAATGCAAATCAAAACCACAATGAGATACCATCTCACACAAGTTAGAATGGCAATCATTAAAAAGTCAGGAAATAACAGGTGCTGGAGAGGATGTGGAGAAATAGGAACACTTTTACACTGTTGGTGGGACTGTAAACTGGTTCAACCATTGTGGAAGTCGGTGTAGCAATTCCTCAGGGATCTAGAACTAGAAATACCATTTGACATAGCCATCCCATTACTGGGTATATACCCAAAGGACTATAAATCATGCTGCTATAAAGACACATGCACACGTATGTTTATTGCAGCACTATTCACAATAGCAAAGACTTGGAACCACCCAAATGTCCAACAATGATGGACTGGATTAAGAAAATGTGGCACATATACACCATAGAATACTATGCAGCCATAAAAAATGATGAGTTAATGTCCTTTGTAGGGTCATGGATGAAATTGGAAATCATCATTCTCAGTAAACTATCGCAAGGATGAAAAACCAAACACCGCATATTCTCACTCATAGGTGGGAATTGAACAATGAGAGCACATGGACCCAGGAAGGGGAACATCACACTCTGGTGACTGTTGTGGGGTGGGGAGAGTGGGGAGCGATAGCTTTAGGAGATATACCTAATGCTAAATGACGAGTTAATGGGTGCAGCACACCAGCATGGCACATGTATACATATGTAACTAACCTGCACATTGTGCACATGTACTCTAAAACTTAAAGTATAATAATAATAAAATAAAAAAATAAAAAAAAAAAGTCAATATGAACATCTTTTTTTCTCACAAACCTACATATTAACCACATTTAGATATCCCTGCATATTATTAGCTCTTTTATATCTAACTAAAACACGAACAGCAAGAACATCAAACTAGAAGGCCTAAGGAAAAGATATGGTCTTTAGTCAAGACATTTATTGCTAGTGCTTCTGCATGAAATGATTAAGACCTTGCTTTATGTATAGGTCTAAATGTATTATAAGTTCAAATAAATTCCACTTAAATTTAAAATGTTATTCATTTTTTTCTATAAGAAATATATAAGTTATTTGATCCCCCAATTCCCTACCAGTACCAGACATTTCAGTAGCTATTCTGGGCATTAAAAATCCTCCTGAGTTTAACTGCTCTCAGTTAAAGGAATTATTTCAAAGGTGTTGAGTTCAGAAAAGAGGCTCCCTCTGAAGTATTCAAAGGATAGTGGTGCTAAAATATGCAGTGTTTATAAGGTTTCAGGCCAGCAAATTTTTCATCGGCCGTCTCAGAACACAGTAGGATTTTATCATTTCATATCTCTATTTCGAGATCTCTCAGCAATCAGTATTGTGGGTCCTATTTTTGATCAATCAACCTCCCTATTGTTTTGTGCCAGGAATTGAGGATAGTTGCTAGGCTGACAAATGTTCTTAGGGTTTAAATTTGGTGAATATTTACTCTCTAACAAAAAGAACACAGATACTACATCCAGTTCCCACTTTCTGCTCTTGATCAGGAAATAAGTATAGCTTCTGAATTTATACAGTGACTTAAACATTTTCCCACCCAGGGTGCTGGCATTCTGGGAAAAAAGAACATATAATGTTTGATTTCAGGCTATCCTGTGAGTCTGGATTTTAAAAGTAGAGTCACCCTCTGCACCAGTTTATTGAGTATGCAATAACTAACAACAGCAGCTCTGTGTGAAAACTGGAGGACAAGCATGCAGTTGGTCAGCTTGATACCACCACCCATGGTCGTTTAAATAAATGAGAGGGACAAAATTAGTTTTGCCACGACTTAGGCAACAATGGATACTGTCTAATGCTCTATGTGAAAATAGAGTCAGTAATCTATTTGAAATTTTACTGACATTTAGACATTTATTGAAGACAATTTTACTTTATCATCAACAGAAAAGTTTTTGTAGAGCTGCAAATGGCCTGACTAGACAAAGTCTTTTCTAAAGGGTTAGTGCCAAAAAGTGAATAAATAACTGTCATTTCAAGGATTGGTACCATATTAGAGTTCTCTTGCTGGGGAGGAAATTGAGAACAGTCTCAGGTGAAAAGAGAGGGACAACCATGGCAATATTATATGGCTTTGTTGACCCAGCTAGCACAAAGCAATGGTTTTAAATGTGTTTTCTAAACAAATTCAACTAATCACGTCGATTCATCCATTTTGTAGGATGGATAGATTTCAAAACAAATTGCCACTTGGATAGCTTAGCTCACAGGAAGAGTATGCTCTGGACCCTGAGGAATGAGTGAGGAGCCAATTGTTAAGATTATTCCTTTGCCTACATTTTTCAGGATGTGTGTCACTATACACTCTGCATTTAGATAGCTCTCAAACTGGGCAATAGTCACAGTGTATACTGCATGGGTTTTAAATTAGGATAAAATGTTAGAAGCTTCCTCAGCTTCATGGCCAGGAGAAAATAAATTTGCCCATGCCAGACAGAGATGGCCACAGTTTGATTAAGGGAATTTCAAAAGTTAAGAGAAGTATCCGAAATTTGCAAAGCACCCACTCAAGGTAATTACATGGCAGTGCTCATGAAAATAATATGAAACACCTTGCAAAGCTTTTCACTAAGCTTTGACCTTACCACTTGCTCTTTAACTTACTTCTGGAAACTAATGCTGTGGAAAAAAATAGGAGAAGGTACTTGAACAAACAGCTTAAATTATATTGTCCAAAAGTTCCTTACACAGTCCAAACACCTTGAAAATCTAGAGTTTCTTGGCTTTAGCATTGAGCAATAATCTTGCCTGATAAACAGATACATACTGATATTACCTAATAGCTGAAAATGTTTTTACTCAGTTACCAAATAATCATTAGTGCAGAATAGATGTGAGGCCTGTTTTCAGTGTCAGCCAGAAGCACTGTTTACTCCTCCACACTTCCAAAAATTCCTCTGTTCTATCTTCCCACTTGAACTTGCCTTTTATTTAAATGTTTGTAATACATGCTGACACACAAAATGTTGTTTACTTCAACTTCCTCTAATCGTGGCTGTCCACCAAGAACAAATCAAATTTCTCAATTTCTGTGAAATAAGCCTCTTGCTCTTTCTCATTTTATTTTTAACTTTTGACAATAAAAATGCATGGATATGAGCTTGACCAAAGCAATAACTAGGAAAAATGAACTAGCAACCCTGGATCTAAACCTGACTCCTACTCACATTTCTAGCCCTCAATATCTTTTATATAAAATAAAATGATCTATATTAGAATGGTATCTAAAGTCCTTTTCAGCTACGAAATTTCACGAGTCTTTCATTAGACTTTCATCATCTGTGTATACACAGAAAACAATAATATCTTGCCTTTTGCAAGTTCTATAGTTTTTTTTTATTTTAATAATCCTCCAATTCATCTTTCTTAAAAACCAGCCTCCTTGAAATTTAACTGACATGGATTAATATCTCACTTTACTCTAATGACAGAAAAAACTTTAAAATTTTTGGAAAGAAATCATTAAGAAAAATGTACATGTAAGAGAACATATATATTCTATATCAGTACATATATAGGTGTGATACACATCTGTGTCTATAATTATATAGACAACTATATCAGGATATATACCTTATCAGAAAACAGAATGAAAATACATCAATATCATAAAATTTAAAATGTGCTAACTAGATAAAGCCAAGAACTGATGGCTACTGAGAAATAAATAAAATGGTATTATGAGTGAATTTGCGTTGTTCCAACTACATCACATATTTCCAATGGCAGCTTCACATTGATTTAATATTGGCCAGGCCAAGACTGGAAGAAGAATGTGTTGTCCTGGACCCTAGAAAACCGCATCTGATTGTTATTGTGAATCGTATTTCATATGGCTGTAATTATTCTGAATTGTGTTCACTAATTTCTTGTCACAAAAAAATGCTTAAAATACAGTAAGAAATGAGCTTAAGCAGATTTTAAATGGATTAGTAAAAGCACTAGAGTATTACTTCTATTTTTAAAGAAATACCATGTATTTTGGAATTGTGAAGAACTGTGTCAGCACATTTTTAAACCACTAGGCTTTTGTTGCTGTTGTTGCTTTTCTTTCCAATTCCAGCTTTTTTTTAATTATTTTTTTAAACGTTATTTTAAGTTCACGGTTACAAGTGTGGGTTTGTTACATAGGTAAATTTGTGTCATAGGGCTTTGTGGTACAAATTATTTCATCACCCAGGTATTAAGCCTAGTATCCATTAGTTATGTTTCCTTATCCTCTCCCTCCTCCCACCCTCCATCCTCTGAAAGGCCCCAGTGTGTGTTGTTCCCCTCTGTGTGTCCATGTGTTCTCATCATTTAGTTCTCACTTATAAGTGAGAATATGCAGTATTTTGTTTTCTATTCTTGTGTTAGTTTGCACTTGTAAGTGAGAACATGCAGTATTTGGTTTTCTGTTCCTGTGTTAATTTGCTAAGGATAATGCCCTGCAAAGGACGTGATCCCGCTCTTTTTTATGGCTGCATATTATTCCATGATGTGTATGGACCACATTTTCTTTATCCAGTCTTTATTTTCTTTATCCAATCTATCATTTAGTTTGATTCCATGTCTTTGCTATCGTGAATAGTGATGCAGTAAACGTACACGTGCATGTGACTTTATGATAGTATGATTTATATTCCTTTGGGTATATACCCAGTAATAGGATTGCTAGGTCAAAGGATATTTCTATCTTTAGGTCTTCGAGGAATCACCACACTGTCTTCCACAATGACTGAACTAATTTACATTCCCACCAACAGTGAATAAGTGGTCTTTTTTTTCTCCACAACCTTGCCAGCATCTGTTATTTTTTGACTTTCATATAATAGTCTTTCTGACTGGTGTTAGATGGTACCTCACTGGGGTTTGGATTTGTATTTCTCTACAGATCAGTGATGTTGAGCGTTTTTTCATATGTTTTTGTTTAAAAATAAAATTAGAAATCGAAGAAAAAAATTAATGTGGTGAATGGTGTAAGTCAGTTTATTCTGTAATTATAGGGGGATGTTTCAGTATGCTGTAATTCCTATCCTATAGAACAGCAGTCCATGGTCCCCAAACTTTTTGGCTCATAAGGAGCGCACAACCTAGATCCCAGGCATGCGCAGTTCATAATAGGGTTCGTGCTTCTATGAGAATCTAATGCCACAGCTGATCTGACAGGAGGTGGAGCTCAGGCAGTAATGCTCCCTTGGCCACCCGTCATCTCTTGCTGTGTGACCCGGTTTCTGACAAGCCACCGACCGTTGCCAGTCTGCAGCCTAAGGGTTGGGGACCCCTGCTATAGAAGGCAATTAGTATGGGGTTAATACCAGATGAACAAGAAAGATAACATCAGGCAAATAAAACACACAGTAAAACAATGTATATAACAGCACAATGGTTTTATTGACGGCAGAAGAAAAAAAAATTCCTTTGACTTGTAAAAAGAATTTGTTTTATTTAACTCAGTATTTTTCCCATTCTTTGTGTGAGTTGAATCTTCTTTTTTCACTCTAAAATACGTTTTTTCTTTCTACAAGTAATACTATCCACCATAGCTGCTACTTATTCTGAAGAGAAAGTAGAGAGGTCTATCAACAGGTTTTGACCAGAATGTTTCAGTCAATGGCTCCTTTCTTCACATAAACTCTATTTTAAATAGAAAGGAGGAAAATGAAGTTGAACCCTCAAATTAACTTTTTCATACTTTGTCAAGATACATTTCTGCTGAAACTTATCTGTAAATGTGAAGTGTTTGCATGTTTGCATAAATATAAATAAATTTCTGATAGAATAAATTTTGGACACTGCTGTCAAAAGCAAGCAAGAAGGAAGGAAGGGAGGGAGGGAGGGAAGGGAGGGTGGGGGAAAGGGGAGAGAGGGAGGGAGGGGGAAGGGGAGAGAGGGAAGGGGGAGGGAAGGAAAGAAGGAAAAGCTTCTGAGGCAAAAACTTATAACCTGAAAGTTTAATGGGGTAGTTGAGAAAACAATCCCTGGAAGTAAAAGTCAATGATAAAAGAAAGAGAGACTATAATGGAAGGAGAGAGAATACCCATTGGTTTGCTACCATTCAGGCTACAGCTTCAAGAGGCAGTACAGTTGATAGCTGTAAGTTGTGAGTTGTTTCCAGAGAAACTGAAAGTCCAGGTGCTTGCATTGATCTATTGGATGCTGAAGTAAGTAAGGAAGGAAGGCTAGTGAATTACTGGTTCTTTTTTGTCCATTTTTCCTACTGGTAAAAGGCAAGCTCATTGGTTAACTGTCCTGTAGGTGCAGGCTGTGTTTCCTGGGTTCCCTAGGCAGTTGTGGAAGAAATGAGGGTTCCTGTGGTCCAGTGAAGTCAGTGTTTGGTTCTGTGGACTCCTCCAAGTATGTGTGTAAATGTGTGTGTATGCTGGTGGGGGGATACTTGGTCTGTTTTGATGGTAGTGGTGATGACAGCAGTGGCAATTACCTAAACTTTATGGTTCAAGTAATTTCATCAGTCATTCCTAATGCCATTCTGGCCAGGAAGAAAAGCAATCTGCCAAGTCCTGAGGGTCAGGTGAAGTTACGTAGAATCAGAGGGCAGAAACTCATTTTCACTCTCACTCTATAGTTATCTTCAGATCTCACATAAGAACACTTTGCATTCAATTCTTGCCTAGGAGGGGAGGTGCAAATCTAATTCTTCAAGGTGATAATAGCTGCAATCTCCTAAAAAAAATTAAAAAGGACTAGAAACCAAGCCGTGTTCAAACTATTGCAGGTGGTACAGAATAGATGTTTCTCATCATTCTTCTTCACTCAAACTCCCTAGATTCCCCTCACTCCCTCTCAGCCCTTCGGCAGGTCAGGAGATGGCATATCTTTCTTTCTTTTTTTTCTTTTTATTATACTTTAAGTTCTAGGGTTCATGTGCACAACGTGCAGGTTTGTTACATATGTATACATGTGCCATGTTGGTGTGCTGCACCCATTAACTCGTCATTTACATTAGGTATATCTCCTAATGCTATCCCTCCCCCTGCCCCCCACTCCCTGACAGGCCCCACTGTGTGATGCTCCCCTTCCTGTGTCCAAGTGTTCTCATTGTTCAATTCCCACCTATGAGTGAGAACATGTGGTGTTTGGTTTTTTTGTCCTTGCGATAGTTTGCTGAGAATGATGGTTTCCAGCTTCATCCATGTCCCTACAAAGGACATGAACTCATCATTTTTTATGGCTGCACAGTATTCCATGGTGTATATGTGCCACATTTTCTTAATCCAGTCTATCGTTGTTGGACATTTGGGTTGGTTCCAAGTCTTTGCTATTGTGAATAGTGCCACAATAAACACATGTGTGCATATGTCTTTACAGCAGCATGATTTATAATTCTTTGGGTATATACCCAGTAATGGGATGGCTGGGTCAAATGGTATTTCTAGTTCTAGATCCCTGAGGAATGGCCACACTGTCTTCCACAATGGTTAAACTAGTTTACACTCCTACCAACAGTGTAAAAGTGTTCCTATTTCTCCACATCCTCTCCAGCACCTGTTGTTTCCTGACTTTTGAATGATTGCCATTCTAACTTGTGTGAGATGGTATCTCATTGTGGTTTTGATTTGCATTTCTCTGATGGCCAGTGATGATGAGCATTTTTTCTTGTGTCTTTTGGCTGCATAAATGTCTTCTTCTGAGAAGTGTCTGTTCATATCCTTTGCCCATTTGTTGACGGGTTGTTTGTTTTTTTCTTATAAATTTGTTTGAGCTCTTTGTAGATTCTGGATATTAGCCCTTTGTCAGATGAATAGATTGCAAAAATTTTCTCCCATTCTGTAGGTTGCCTGTTCACTCTGATGGTAGTTTCTTTTGCTGTGCAGAAGCTCTTTAGTTTAATTAGATCCCATTTGTCAATTTTGGCTTTTGTTGCCATTGCTTTTGGTGTTTTAGACATGAAATCCTTGCCCATGCCTATGTCTTCAATGGTATTGCCTAGGTTTCCTTCTAGGGTTTGTATGGTTTTTGGTCTAACGTTTAAGTCTTTAATCCATCTTGAATTAATTTTTGTATAAGGTGTAAGGAAGGGATCCAGTTTCAGCTTTCTACAGCTAGCCAGTTTTCCCAGCACCATTTGTTAGGTAGGGAATCCTTTCCCCATTTCTTGTTTCAGTCAGGTTTGTCAAAGATCAGATAGTTGTAGATGTGTGGTATTATTTCTGAGGGCTACGTTCTGTTCCATTGGTCTATATCTCTGTTTTGGTACCAGTACCATGCTGTTTTGGTTACTGTAGCCTTGTAGTATAGTTTGAAGTCAGGTAGCATGATGCTTCCAGCTTCGTTCTTTTGACTTAGGATTGACTTGGCAATGCGGGCTCTTTTTTCGTTCCATATGAACTTTAAAGCTTTTTCCAATTCTCTGAAGAAAGTCATTGGTAACTTGATGGGGATGGCATTGAATCTATAAATTACCTTGGGCAGTATGGCCATTTTCACAATATTGATTCTTCTTACCCATGAGCATGGAATGTTCTTCCATTTGTTTGTATCCTCTTTTATTTCATTGAGCAGTGGTTTGTAGTTCTCCTTGAAGAGTCCTTCACATCCCTTGTAAATTGGATTCCTAGACATTTTATTCTCTTTGAAGCAATTGTGAATGGGAGTTCACTCATGATTTGGCTCTCTGTTTGTCTGTTATTGGTGTATAAGAATGCCTGTGATTTTTGCACATTGATTTTATATCCTGAGACTTTGCTAAAGTTGCTTATCAGCTTAAGGAGATTTTGGGCTGAGACAATGGGGTTTTGTAGATATACAATCATGTCATCTGCAAACAGGGACAATTTGACTTCCTCTTTTCCTAATGAATACCCTTTATTTCTTTCTCCTGCCTGATTGCCCTGGCCAGAACTTCCAATACTATGTTGAATAGGAGTGGTGAGAGAGGGCATCCCTGTCTTGTGCCAGTTTTCAAAGGGAATGCTTCCAGTTTTTGCCCATTCAGTATGATATTGGCTGTGGGTTTGTCATAAATAACTCTTATTATTTTGAGACACGTCCCATCAATACCTAATTTATTGAGAGTTTTCAGCATGAAGGGCTGTTGAATTTTGTCAAAGGCCTTTTCTGCATCTTTTGAGAAATCATGTGGTTTTTGTCTTTGGTTCTGTTTATATGCTGGATTACGTTTATTGATTTGCATATGTTGAACCAGCCTTGCATCCCAGGGATGAAGCCCACTTGATCATGTGGATAAGCTTTTTGATGTGTTGCTGGATTCGATTTGCCAGTATTTTATTGAGGATTTTTGCATCAGTGTTCATCAGGGATATTGTTCTAAAATTCTCTTTTTTTGTTGTGTCTCTGCCAGGCTTTGGTATCAGGATGATGCTGGCCTTACAAAATGAGTTAGGGAGGATTCCCTCTTTTTCTATCGATTGGAATAGTTTCAGAAGGAATGGTACCAGCTCCTCCTTTTACCTCTGGTAGAATTCAGCTGTGAATTTGTCTGGTCCTGGACTTCTTTTGGTTGGTAAGCTATTAATTATTGCCTGAATTTCAGAGCCTGTTATTGGTCTATTCAGAGATTCAACTTCTTTTTTCTTAATGTGTTTGAGGCCTTCCTTGCCTTGCCTTTGTTGGGCTGTGGCTGCTGAAATATTTCACTCACAATTATCAATGGTCATAGAAGAACCAAAAGACACATCAGTGATACCCTAGGATAAGAACATACTCTACTATCCCTCCATTGTGTAATAACAAACTTATCCAGCCTTACATTCCTGCTTTATAACCTTCAGTTAGATCCATTTCCTCATGTGTTTCCCTGGTTACTACTGCCATATACTAATCAGGACTTTCATTTCTTTGCTGTTTAAGTTTTTTCTTCCCAAAGCAAAGTCTATTCTTCTGTTTTTGGATTGTGAGGAGATTTGATCATTGGCCCCTCATTTGATCCTGGGGACAATGAGGGATATTGGGGACTGATTATTTTGAGAACAAACATTATCTTTTTATACTCCCACTTAGGTCGAGTCGGTAGCCAGTCCCTAGGAGACGGCAAGCTGTTCTCCTATGTTTTAGAGCTGTCTCTACTGACCAAGAAGATTAAAGAAAATTTAGTAAGTTGATATTCCCAGGTTCATTTATCTAAACATAACTACTCCAGGTTTTAGCGTCTCACTCTTTCTCTATCAAGGCCCTAGTTTGATGTATGAAACTTACTAAGAGGACACATTTCATCTCCTCTACAACTTTCCCATTCTGTGTTCAGATCTGAGACTTGATCTTCAGCACAATCTACCAGAGGAACAGTATATAAACAAACAACTCCTTGAAAGCTCCCATAAAGACTCTTTGGTTTTCATAGAAAACAGCTGTCGTTAGACTGTCATTTTTATCTTTCTCAAAGTTTCCAATGGTACTAAAAGCTCAGTTATTATTGTCCCCATAATGATCAGTGCAGCAGCTGCTTGTATTCCAGCACTTTACTTACCTGTACTCCATTCCAATTAAGCCCAGCTCAAGGTGTGAGTAATTATGACATCTCTGAATACCAAAAATTATTATCCTCCCCCACTTACCATGAGCTTTGTGATTGCTTTTGCCTTCAAACAGGCAGGGAATCCAAGTCCAAAATACCCTCCTGAAGGATGTGTGCTGTCTAGAACTAGTCTAGGATTTCCTCAAACACAGAGCCTGAGGAAAAGAATAAGAGCAAAGAGGGAAGTAAAACAGAGAAAGAGGAAGAGTAAATACAAAAGGTGTCTAATGGAGCTGACAGCATCACCAGAAAAACAGCTGTTTGGTTCAAATGTGAACAGCTGATATGTTCACAGGGAACATATCCAGAGACACAGCATGAAACCCCCATTTAGTAGTCTGCTTAGGCTACCAAAAGAACATACCACTGACTAGATGGCTTCAACAACAGAAGTTTATTTTGTCACAGCTCTGAAGGCTGGAAGTCCAAGATCAAGATGTCAGCAGGTCTGATTTCTCCCGAGGCTCTCTCCTTGGCTTGCAGATGGCCACCTTCTCACTGTGTTCCCACATGGTCTTTTCTCTGAGTGTGTGCATCCCTAGTGTCTTTTTCTTTCTATGAGGACACCAATCATATGGGATTAAAGCCCCACCTTTGTGACCTCATTTAGCCTTCATTGCCTCCTTAAAGTCCCTGTCTCCAAATACAGTCACATTGGAGGTTAGAGCTTCATAATATGAATTTGTGGGGGAGGGATTCAATTCAGTCTAGAACCTCCACTTCTCAAAACGGTCTGTTTTGTATATGTGAGGAGTAGTGGCGAGGTTGAGAGGACACATCAAGGGAAAGTTCAAGCAGTTCAACTATTGTATATTCCTTATTTCCTGTGTCTCATTGAGCAATGTCGGCCACATAAGCATTAACTCCCCACACGTTGAGGCCTATCTGGGCAGAATTTGAAGAGGACAGAAACTTGATGGGTCTATTCATCAAGTCCTCATTTGTAACAATAATTGTTTTCAATTAATGCTGTTTATCGGGCTCTATGGTCTCTAGCAGTGCTAAGGCTATAATTAGGAAGAAAGCTAAGAAGGCCTGGAGGAGGAAACTGGTAGAAGGGACCTGGAAGGGTGAAAATATATAGTATTGGAGATCTAATAGTATATTTTTTCTGGATTGGTAAGTTTTATCATCACATCAGATAATATGTTTGACTTTTAATGATTTGAGATATTAGACATTTCATTCTAAATGAAGCCAAACTAGCAATTTGTAATGGAGAACTCATATGACATAGTCTATGCTGATGATACAAATCTCTGAAATAATGTTTCTGTGGGATATGGAAAAATTAGCTGTTAGATTGCCAATTTGTGCAACTTGGGAATATTTGGCTACAGTAGAGCTTGTAAAGCGGTAGTCCTTGGTATTGTCCTTCAAAGCTAGGGGTGAAGGGTTATGAGGAAAGCTCTTATTTTTACAAAGTATTATGTACTTTTCTTGTCCTTTTTCGAAAGTTGTCTGAACTTACAATTTTAGAGATAGAACAAATGATTACTGGGTTAAAGACTGGATATCCTTAGAAGCATGAATAATGACATATAATAAAGTGAATATATATCTTTTTTGTTTTCATTGCAGGTTTTTGGCCCTGGACTGTTGTACTTTCAAGGATAGCCATAAGGGTTTTAGTCATTTTTAACCAGGATCAGCTGAGACAGTGATAGCAGGGCATTACACCAAGTGCGAGGCCTTCTGAGCTCAGGGACTTGTGCAATTGCAAAGGACATGCAGTCATGAAGCTGGCCGTGTTTACAACATCATTTATTGCAAAATAAAGAACAAGAAACAAGTATTTTTACTATTTCACACAGAAAATATGTATTAGTACAAAGAAAGTGGAAAATATATTATTTTGAATAAAGTAAAAATTATATTAATATAAACAATCTTTCCCCACATATCAAAATTTAAACAGTCAATATTTAAACTTTAATTCAGAAAGTGACAATGTAATTTATTAATATTTTAATACTATATCATATTTAGTTGTTTTCTTCATACACGATTGCAGTTTAGGAACATTTATACAGTGTATCATAAAGCAAAACTGGAATATCTAATGTATTCTGATATAATTTTTATGATAGATGTAATATAGTATTTCTCATATATCCCACACCCAGCTTTCCCTATTATGAATATCTTACAATATTATGTTACATTGGTTAAAATTAGTTAACTGAAAGATGGAATGAAGGAAAATTAGCTTACATTGATACATAAGCATTAACTAAAGCCCATAATCTATTCAGATAGCCTTAGTTTTTACCCAATGTCCTTTTTCTGTTCCAGGATTCTATCTAGGATTCCCTATGACACATAGTTGCCAAGTCTCTTTATGTTCATCTTAACTGTGACAGTTGTTCAGACTTTTTATTTTTATTTTTTTTGGTTTTGATAACCTTGACGATTTTGAGGAGTACTCATCAGATATTTTGAAGGATGCCCCTCTATTGCAATTTTTCTGATGTTTTTACTCATGATTAGACTGGAGTTAGGGTTTGGGGAAGAATATCACAGACATAAAGTGCCATTGTCATCATATCATATCTAAGATAGATGCTAAAGAGATGATTTACAACTGTTAATGTTGACCTTAATCACTGATGTGCTGTAATGTTTTTTAGGTTTCTCCACTGTAAGGTCATTCATTTTTCCTCCCCTTTCCATGTAGTACTCTTTGAAAGGAAGTCACTATGCACAACCCACACTTGAGAGGAGAGGAGTCACATTCCACCTCCTTAAGGCAGAATAATACCTACGTACATTTATTCTGTCCCTTTCCCCTATTTATCTATTTACGTATTAATAATCTATTCTTCTATTAATCAGTTTTTTATTTCTGTTAGTATGGCTTCATTCCAGCAGAGAGAAATCTGACTCCCAGTATCCACCATCCATTTACTCTCCTCAATTCCAGTGTGCACAGGAGCAATATAAAAATCATTAACCCATACCCCCATAGGAACAACTTTATCAACAAAATTATAATGTCTATGTACAGTTACTTCTGCCTTTAGTTTCACAGCCTCTACTGATTTACAAAATTACTTAGATTGCCACGTTTTTTCCAATTCCCTTAAGTAAGGCTGCATTTTGTACTAGGCATATTATTTTATCACATTTTACATCTCATCCTAGGATTTCCCCATACCTCCTGAAAATAGTGTTTTCTATAAATTGTCATATATTAAAGCTCACTCTTTGCATTTTAAATTCTATGAGTATTTATAAATTCATAGTTTCATGTATTTGCCATTAGAATATAACACAGAATAAATTCATTTTCCATAAAATCTAGTTTTTTACCTTTTCAACCATCTTAACTCCCATCTGAACCTCTGGCAACAACTGATTGGATATAATTTATTTAGTTTTGCCTTCTCTACAATGCCATATAATTGGTCCCATCTAGTATGCAGCTTTTTCAGACTAGCTTTTTCACTTAGCAACATGTACTTAACATGCACCCATGTCTTTTCATAACTTGAGAACTCATTTACTTTTGTCTCTAAATAATATTTCATTTTATGGCTAACCATATTTTATTAGTTGATGATTATTTGGATTATATCCACTTTTTGCCTGTTATAAATAATGTTGCTATGGACATTCGTGTAAAAGTATTTGTGAGGACATGCATTTATATTTCTTACAGATATATAACTAGGAGTAGAATATATAACTGGATCATATGGTAACTCTATGTTGAACCATTTGAGGAACTGCCAGATTGTTTCCCAAGGTGGCCACGTCATTTTATATTCTACCTATCTACAAATATGAAATATATCTCAAATATTTAGGTCTTCTTGGATTTATTTTGTCAGTGTTTTATAGCTTTCTGCATATAGATCCTAGATATATTTTAATTTTATACAACAAGATTTCAAAATTTTGGCGCTATTTAAATTTTCTTCCTTTTAGTTTCAAATTCTAATATTTTGCTGCTGGTGTATAGGCAAGCAATTGAATTTTATATGTTGATGTTTCACTAGGTCAATTTACCACATGCACTCATTAGTTCCAGAAGTTTTTGTAGATGCATAGACAATTATGTCATATGCCAACAAAGATAATTTTATATTTTCCTCTAAATTTTATGTCTTTTATTTCTTTTTTCTTGTCTTCAGTAGATAGGACTTCCACTATGACATTGTGTAGGAGTCATAAGGGAATGCATCCTTGCCTTATTACTGATCTTAGGTGAAAAGAGAATATTTTCTCACCATTAAGCCTGTTGATATGGAAAATTACATTGAGTTTTTTTCAGTATTGAACCTGGAATAAACTCCATTTAGTTGTGGAGTAAAATTATTTTTGTATCTTTTTGGATGTGATTTGCTGATAATATTTTGTATCTATGTTCATAAGACATACTGTTCTGTAATTTTCCTTTCTTGTAATGTCTTTATTAGCTTTTATTAGGATAATGTTGCCCTTATAACAAGGAGTTAGAAAGTGTCCCCTTTGCTTCTATTTACCGCCAAAAATTGTGAAGAATTTGTAGCATTTCTTATTCAAGTATTTGGTAGAATTAACCACCAAAGCCATATGAGTATGGTGATTTTGTTTTTAACTGTTATTTTAAGTTCAGGGGTACAAGTGCAGGTTTGTTACATAGGTAAAGTTGTGTCATGACAGTTTGTTGTACAGATTATTTCATCACCCAGGTATTAAGCCTAGTACCATTAGTTATTTTTCCTGATCCTCCCCCTCCTCCCACCTTCCACCTCCCCATCAAAAGGCCCCAGTGTGTGTTGTTCTCTCTACTCTATGTGTCCATGTGTTCTCACCATTTAGCTCCCACTTATAGGTGAGAAACTGTGGTATTTGGTTTTCTGTTCCTATGTTAGTTTGCTAAGGATAATGGCCTCCAGCTCCATCCATGTTCCTGCAAAGGACGTGATCCTGTTCTTTTTTAATGGCTGCATAGTATTCCATTGTGTAAACATACCATACTTTAAAAACTGAATAAGTAATTGACAACTTCCCAAAAGAAAAATCACCATAAAGCCCACAAAGATGAGACAGTATGGTGATTTTTCTTTTAGAAAGTTATTAATTATTGATTCAGTTTTCTAAGTAGATACAAGCCCATTTATATTTTCTCATTCTCTTTCTATAAACCTTGGTGGTTTGTATCTTCCAAAAAATAAGTCCATTTCATCTAATATAAAAATTGTGAGTATTCAAGATGTGAAATCAACCTAAGTGTCCATCAGTGGATGAATGGAGAAAGAAAAAGTGGTACATTTAGACAATGTAATACTACTCAGACATAAAAAATAATGAAACCCTGTAATTTGCTGGCACATGGATGAACTGGAGGAAATTGTGTTAAATGAAATAAACCAAGCACAGAAAGACAAATATTACATGTTCTCACTCATATGTGAGAACCAAAAAAAACTGAACTGATGGAGATAGAGAGTAGAATGATGGTTACCAGCAGCTGGGAAGGGTAGTAGGGCATGGGGAATATAGAGGGGAAGGTTGATGAGCACAAAGATACAGTTAGGTAGAAGGAACTAAATCTAATGCTTGATAGCACAATAGGACAACTACAGTTAACAATAGCATATTGTATATTTCAAAATAACTAAAAAAGTAGAATTGGAAAGTTTCTAACACAAAGAAGTGATAAACACTTGAGGTGATAGATATTCCAATTACCCTGGTTACCTTAGCTAGACATTTATTGATTTTTAAAAATATTTTCATAGAGGCAACTTTTGGTTAACTTGATTGTCCCTAGTGTTTTACTGTTAAAAATGTTATGGATTTCTGCTCTAACTTTTATTTCTTCTCTTTGTTTTGGGCTTAAATTGACCTTCTTTCTATAGTTTTCTATGTGAAATATGGATTAAAATATTACTGATTTAGATATTTCTTACTTTCTTATATATGCATTTAGTATTAAAAATTTCTGTCATGCCCCTGCTTTAACTATATCCCATACATTTTGGTAAGTTGTATTTGTATTTTACTCTGTTCAAAATATTTCTAAATATTTGTTGAATCTACTTTTTTGACTTATAGGTTACTTGGATATATGATGTTAAACTTGTAAATATTTGCAGTGTTACTATTTTTTTATTTCTAATTCAACTCTACTGTAGTTTGAGATACTTTCTATTATTTCTATTCTTTTTCAGTTTTAATATGTGTTTTATGGCCCAGAACATGGTATATCCTGGTAAATTATTCATATAAGCTTTCAAACTTTGTGTATTTTGCTATTGTTACATGGAATATTCTAAAATTGTCGATTAGATTAAATTAATTGATGGGGCTGTTCAATTCATCTATATTCTCAATGATTTTCTATCTGCTGGATCTATCATCTACTGAAAGAAGAGTATTGAATCTCCACCTCTAATAGGAGACATGCCTAATTCTCTTTGCAGTTTTTGCTTTATATATTTTGCTGCTCTGTTATTAGGTGCCTACACATTTGGGACTATTATATTGTCCTAGAGAATTCACCCCTTTAACATATATCATATCTATGTTTTTGCGGATGATTTTCTTGTTCTGAAAGCTGCTTCATTTGAAATTAATATAGCTACTTCAGATACTTTTGATTAGTGTTATGATATAAACTTCTTCCTCAGTTTACCTTTAAGCTATTGGAATCCTTATATTAAACTGTGTTTCTTGTAGAGAACATATTTTTGTGTCTGTTTTTCTTTAAATCCATACTGAAAATCTTTATTTAAAACTGGCATATTTAGATCATTGACATTTAAAGTGACTCTTGATATAGTTGGCTCAATATTCTCCATATATGTAGCTGTTTTCTCTTTTTTGGCAGTTGTTTTTCCCTCCCCCATTTTTCTGCTTTCTCTAGCTTTAATTCAGCATTTTATATAATTCCACTTTATCTCCTCTATTAGCATGTCAATGATACTTCCTTTTAAATTTTACATTGATTGTTCTAGAGTTTCAATATACATTTTTTAACCAGTAAAGTGTATTTTCATATGACACTATACTACTTAATGTGTAATGCCTATATGTTTATTTATATATGTATGTTTGTGTATATATGTGTATATCTATATAAAATTCTTTCTACATATACATATACAAATATGTATACATATACAAATTATCTACATATACACATATATGTATGTGTAGAATATTATTTTGTCATATATGCATATGCCACATATACATCATAAAAACATATATGTATGCATATATGTATTTATGCATATGTCTTATATGTATGCTTATATATACATAGGTATGTATACATATGTCTTACATAGGTCTGTATACATATGTCTTACATAGGTATGTTTATACATATGTATAAATATATGACATATAAATGACATATATGTATATGACAGAAAATTCTAATTCCTCCCATTGCTGATGATGTTTCTGTTATTCACTGATTTGTATACTGTAATCACCCAACACATTATTACTGTTACTTTAAAAAAGGTTATCTTTTAGATTAAGAATAAGAAAAATAAATGATTTTATTTAATCATTATTTATTCCTTTTCTGATATTCTTTTCTTTTTAATGGAGATCCAAGTTCCTGATGGATATAATTTTCCTTTTCCCTGAAGAACCTCTTTTAAAATTTTTTTGCCGACAGGTCTTTTGATGGTGTATTTTCTCAGTTTTTGTTTGTCTGAAAGTCTTTATTTCTTCTTCACTGTTGAAGGAGAAGGTTAATTTTGCTGGATACAGAATTTCTGTTTGGGAGGGGTTTTTTTATTTTAAATATTCACTATTCTTTCTTACTGCTTGAATGGAATCACCATGCTGTGTTTCTCACTGTAACTCCTTGTTTCTCACTCCTTGTTCTTTGCTAAGTACAGTGATTATTTTCCCTGTCTAATTTCTTTCAAGATTTTCTTATCTCAGTTTTCTGAAGTTAGAATATGTTATCCTTAGGTGTAATATTTTTGGAATTTATCCTGCTTGGTTTTCCTTGAGCTTCCTGGATCTATGGTTTTGTGTATGTCATTAATTTTGAATGCTCTTGACCATTATTACTTCAACTATTTTGTCTGCTTTTGCCTCTCTTTCTTCTCCCCCCCGGCATTCCAATTACATTTACTTTACCTTTTGTAATTATTCCCACAGTTCTTGGGTGTTCAGTTTTATTCTCCTCTTTGCATTCAGAAGTTTCTATTGATACATCTTCAAGTTCACTGTTTCTTCCCTTGGTTGTATCCAGTGGACTGATTCACTGTGATGGAGTTTCACCCTTGTTGCCCAGGTTGGAGTGCAATGGTGTGATCTCGGCTCACTGCAACCTCCACCTCCTGGGTTCAAGTGATTCTCCTGTCTCAGCCTCCCAAGTAGCTGGGATTACCAGTGCGTGCCACCACGCCTGGCTAATTTTGTATTTTTTGTTTTAATAGAGACAGGGTTTCACCATGTTGATCAGGCTGGTCTCGAACTTCTGACCTCAAGTGATCTACCTGCCTCGGCCTCCCAAAGTGCTGGGATTATAGGCATGAGCCACCACACCCAGCCCAAAGTCATTCTTAAATCACTGTAATGTTTTTGATTTTTTTTTTTTTTTTGGTTTCAACATTTTTAATGCTAGCTGTCAGCATGCTCATGCAAGATTTTGTTGATATTATTCACACCATCTTTATAGTTCAAGCTTCTTTCAAGCATTCATTCTTTCAATAAACATTCCCTCAAGGACTACCATGTACCAAGCCTTGAACCAGGTCTTGGGAATACAAGATAAATTAAGCTTGCCCTCTGGTCTCCAGTAGCTTACAGTCCTATTTATCTCAAATAATAAATGTTTCATAACAATTGCTTTCTCTTTTTGGCTTTGTGAATATAAGAAAGCCTTAGGAGAGTACATATAAAATTTATTTTGAACCCTTTGTATTAAGAATTCTGACTCCATTTTTTTTCTTTTTAATGTTTGACTTCTGATAGCTTCTAAGTCTTCCTCCTCTGTATGTCTTTTGTTCCACATCTGAGCAAGCTAATAAGAAAGCCTGGGTGCTTTCTGCTTTGGTGCTTACAGGAGATCCAAACCATACAACCCTCTGCTTGCACACAGGAACTCTCACCTCAATCTCACTTTCTAACCACAAGCAAAACCCAAAGGCAGTCTCCTTTCCTTTCTCCTATAAACCATTGTGGACCTGCTTGGGAGGCCTGTACCCCATTGTCCACAAAAACTTGAATTCTGTAAGTAATAACTTTTTAAGCTCTTTTGGAGTGGGTTTCACATCCTCAGTCTCAACATCTGGATTATATATTGACTGAGAGTAAATCCTGCACCTTCAGAATGGCTACAAAATGCTCTCTTAGTTAATGTAAGCAGAGACACACACAAACTCTATCTGTTATTGAATGTTGACTACTTTTTTCCATGAGTTCTTAACATCTTAATTATTTTTAAAAAATCCTCTGATGATTCCAACATCTGTCTCATTCCTCAGACTGTTTCTGCTGCTTACTTTGGCTTTAAATACTTTTTTTTGGCCTTTTAAAATGTCTTATAATTTTTGGTTTAAAGTCCAACTTGTATCAGTTAACAGAACTGAGGTATATCAGCCTTTAATGTCAGGAGTTATATTAATCTGGGTAGGAGTTGGGCTGTGTTTAATGTTTGTTATAGTTTTAGATGCCATAGTCCTTTATATTCCTGCAGTACTCTTATTTGTGTTTATTTTTTTGACTTTGGGATTCCCTAAGTCTTCTTCAGACAGATTCTGCATGTTGTAGTAATTTCAGATATAATCCCCTGATATTAACTGAAGCCCTGACCTAATAATGGTCACGTTTGGGGTAGAAAAAGCACATTATAATCTCACATGAAATCTCATTCTTTCAGTGGGCTTGTGTCTCTGACCTGTGACCTTCACAAGTATTTTTCTCATGATAGCTTTCCCTCCTCTGTGCCATTTATGTAAGACAAGAAGACTGCTAGAAGGTGCTAGCGTGAAAAGAATGTCGTTTCCAAGCTTAGACAAGGCTCTGGTATCTTTCTCCCGGAGGATAGACCTTTGTTACAGATAATGCACTGGGCATATTTTACAATGATTGCTATTCCTCTGTTCTTGCCAGAGATAGGAGGAAACCTTTTTTTTTTTTTCTTCATCATGGGAACAAGGTGAGGTTCTTTGAGGTAACATTCCCTAAGACAGGAACCCCAGGACTTTCCACTCTAAGGATTTCCCACATTCAGGATCCAGAAGTTTTCAAACCTACCTCTTAAGTTTTCCTATTAGTTTATGGCCCCAGAGGCTTCTGCTCCAGGTAAGCAGTTCTCTGCAACTCTGAATTTGCCTGTATTTCTAGATTTTAAGGTGACAGTTTGCCCTGTAATATCAGTTCTCTGACGAGTCCAAGAAAAGTCATCAATTTTAAGTTTCTTTAACTATTTCTTATTGTAAGGATGGGAATTGCAAATGCTAAGCTCTTTAAAGATTTGGGCTAAAACTGGAGGTAATGCTCATATTCTGTTTTTATCAAATTCACTGTTGTATATATATCATCTATCCTTCACACTCAGACAAAATCAAAACAATATTCAGTGATCAGTCACTCATTTTTAGATATTTGGGTTAACTGACAAAGGCTTTCATTTCCTTCTCCTATATAATCCTTGTACAATGGAACAAGGAGATAAGCAGTGAAAGGCCAAGGGAATGTCTGGAGTTAGGACTTCAGGTGATTCACAACTTGGCTGCCACTCGAGACTGCCCAAGTCCAGATTTCTTCCTTCTATAAGAATATTGATTCTTACTAATAAGATGAACCTAAATGTGGTCCAGGAGTCAGCATCTTCTACATGGTATACTCAGATCTTCAAAAAGAAAAAAAAGGAAAAAAATACAACCCCATTAAATAAGACAGTTATAGCTGCTGCTTTTTCTTTTTCATCATCCTTGTCTCTGTTTTCCTTTTCTTACCCCTCTTTTCTTCATGTAAGGCTTTCCTTATAACGCAATATAATTAGACAGAAACATAATAGTAACATATTACCAAGAGTGCAATTATTTCTACTTTAAAGTATAAAACTGATTAAACAAAATTGATAATATTAATCTCAGTTAAGTTAGTTATTTTAATACAGACAGGTGAAAAAGTACTCATTATTCATCACTTTAGTAAGTTTCACATACCACCTCTTCTAACCAGAAAGGAATATTCTCTCAAGTAAAGTAGTTCCTCATTCTTTCAAAAACTTAAAGTGCTATATCTATAATGCTTTGGTATCCTAATTTCCCTTTATCTGGATTACATAGCCCATTGACATTCAAGCACAGTAAAAGAAAATGCTAAAATTTTATCTTGAATGTTAAAGCACAAGGACTTCTGTGAATGATGAGAGATTTCTCGAGTGTCACTGGTCAACACTCATTCCAACATATTGACAGAACGAAAATACTAACACCTAACTCCCTAGTAAAATACATACTTTCAGTACAGAAAATAAAATAACCCTGTCTTCTACTTGTTGAGAAAAAGTAGGTAAAATATTAAAGTGGAAAAATATGGCATTAGAGAGAGAAGTACCTGAATTTGAATCCTGAACTTGCTATGCAGCTTCAATGAGTTATACAACCTCTCTAATCCTTGGTTTCCTTAACCTTAAAATGGATACACTAATCTTTAACTGGAAGAATTGTTGAAATGTTTAATTTGGTTCATCAAAATAAGTAATGCAGAATGATAGATATTCAATAAGTGATAACTATAATTATTGTTAATGTGTAAAAGTTTTCTTGCAAAGATATATTTCATTAAAAACCGTCACAACTTGCATTTGAAATGAATAGAGAAAGATCTGCTACTCTATTTCTACTCATACCTCCAGATAGCATGATGCTTCTTCCTGAAATAGGAGGAGGAGGGGCTGGGCACCGTGGCTCACACCTGTAATCCCAGCACTTTGGGAGGCTGAGGCAGGCGGATCACGAGGTCAGGAGATAGAGACCATCCTGGCTAACATGGTGAAACCCCGTCTCTACTAAAAATACAAAAAAATTAGCCGGGCTTGGTGGCGGGCGCCTGTAGTCCCAGCTACTCGGGAGGCTGGGGCAGGAGGATGGCATGAAGTCGGGAGGCAGAGCTTGCAGTGAGCCAAGATGGTGCCACTGCACCCCAGCCTGGGCGACAGAGCAAGACTCTCTCTCAAAAAAATAAAATAGAGGAGGACGAAGGCGAAGAGGAGGAGGAGAAAGAAAGGAGGAGGCAGAGATGGCTCCACTCCTGAATACGTTTTAGGTAGTGTGGTATTTAAGCACTTCATCTTGACCAAATTTGATAACAATTAAAGTTTGTTTCCAGGTTCCTTGGGACTCTATTTTAGTGTTCGTTTCCACTCCAGATTAGACCTTTCCAAATAATCTCAGAAACTTTAGACGTCTTCCAATCAAACTCTGCTCTCTTCAAAAGACTGCCAGCAGTCTTTTATACCTCTCTATATTGCCATTCCAGAAATACTGGTACTTGGGGTCATGTTTCTAACTAGGGAATTGAGAGTTATAGATAGCATAAGGAGTAGTATAAGGATATTGCAACAAGAATTTTGTAAAGGATCCCTGAGTAAGAGATCTCAAGCCTTAGATGGAAGAAATATATCATGTTTGCATGTGTGTTAGTGTGTTAGTGTGTGTGTGTATGTGTGTCTCATCCAGCTTGTGGCCCTATGAGCCCTGTACAGAAAATGGTAGAGGCTGAGAACATAGACATTGCCACATTTAATAATGCAAAACGGTATTCCTTTAGTTGAATACTTCTTTTCAGAAATCCACACAAAATCAGATATAAAGAAATTCAACAGAAAAGAAAAATCAGGCTAGGCATGATGGCTCACTCCTGTAATCTAAGCATTTTGGGAGACTGAGGCAGGAGGATGGCTTGAGCTCAGGAGTTCAAGACCAGCCTGGCCAACATGGCAAAACTCTGTATCTACAAAATATACAAAAATTAGGTGGGCGTGGTGGTGCACGCATCTATAGTTAAGCTGCTTGGAGACTGACACAGAAGGATCACTTGAACCCAGGAAGCTGAGGTTACAGTGAGCTGCCATCACACTACTGCACTCCAGCCTGGGTGACAAAGTGAGACTCTGTCTCAAAAAAAAAAAAAAAAAAAAACCTAAGCATGGTGGTGCATGCCTGTGGTCCCAGCTACCTGGGAGGCTGAGGTGGGAGGATGGCTTCAGCCTGAGAGGTGAAGGTTGCAGTGAGCTGAGATGGTGCCAATTGCACTCCAGCCTGGTTGACAGAGCAAGACTTTGTCTCCAAGAAAAAAAGAAAAAAGATCACTTTTTCTAGTTTGTTTATTTCATAAATTGGCAACAATTTGTTAATTTTTTCAAAAGAGTTTTAAAATGTGTTATTTATTCCAAAGAAACTCATAAAACATTGAGAAAGGAAGAAAAACAATGGCAATATATATGTAAGTGTGTATATTTTAAATTATAAAGGATTTTGAAATCCTTGTACCTTAATTATTGAACCTGCAGTCATTTAATATGGAGTTTCACCAGTCTATGTGTGAAAGACTGATGAAAGGGTTAAAAGAATTCACAATTTCCCAAAAGAGAAAAGAAATCATGAAATACATCCACTATTAGAGTCCAAATGGTAATGCAGCCTCATTTAAATAACAAGGAAATTATAACTTTCCAAATAATTAAAAGCTTAAAGCAGCTTAAAAATAGCTCTGAGTGAACACAGGACCACTAAAAACAAAATGGAAGAATGGAAGCTCAGTTCCTACCTTACCACTGAGGAATTTTAAGTCATCATTCCTGTAAACATTTCTCCAGTGGCTCCACGGAATTTAAAAATGCCTTCCAAATTGCCTTCAGTTTTCACAGGCCACCTAAAAGAAACATCATTTTCCTTTTTAGCAAACATGATAAAGACCTTGAGGAGATATAAGCAATCTATTGATGAGGACAAGAATGGCTTTTAATTTGCCATGGGTGATTTGAGCCAGAAGTTACTGGAGCACCAAATCTGTGAAGCTGACATCTATAGGTCAAAACTAAAAACAAAAGAGCAAATAAAACACAATCCATGAACAAACACATTTTTAAAAAATTAGATTAAATTGTGTAGTTCCAGTTGAAAGAAATTTTCAAAGGAAATAGTATCATCTTTTGGTCCATCGTAAGATGCAAAAAAAAAAAAGCATTTGAAAAGATTATTCTACATCAGAGAAGCAGAGAAAATGCATAACATCTAGTTTATGGTAAAATTTTTTCTCTCTGCTATGAATGTTAGGAAGAGTTGGGTATACATCTTTGTGTGGACATATGTTTTCATTTATCTGGGATTGTTTCTCTGGTGACTTATTTTGTGACCTTGCCAAACATTCGGGTATTTTCCAGTTTTCCTTCTCTTTTTTGATGTATAGTTCAATTCCATTACATTCATGTAACATACTTTGTATTATTTCCATTTGTAACATTTGGGGGGCTTCTTTTGTGGTACAGGAGATGGCCTATCCCTTTGCTCCATGTACACTTGGAAAGACTATCTTTTCTGCTCATTTGATAGAGTTCTTTATAAATAGCAATTTGAATAATTTGGTTGATACTGATGTTCAATGCTTCTATATCGTTAGAGATTTTCTATTTACTTTTTCTATCTTATCAATTACTGCAAAAGGAGTACAATATATATTTGTAGGTTTGTCCGTTTTTTCCTTTTAGTTCTATCAGTCTTTAAAGTTCTATAAGTACTTTAATGTTTTGTTATTTGTTCCATGCATATTTGATATTTTTATGTCTTCTCCAGATAGACCCTTTATCACTATAAAATTAAAATTTTTTTATCCCTTTTTTTTTTTTTTTTTTTTGACAGAGTCTTGCTCTTTCTCTGTCACCCAGGCTGAAGTCCAATGGCAAGATCTTGCCTCATTGCAACCTCTACCTCTGGGACTCAAGTGATTCCGTGCCTCACCCTCCCAAGTGGCTGGGACTACAGACATGGGCCACTATACCCAGCTAATTTTTGTATTTTTAGTAGAGATAGAGTTTCACTGTGTTGGTCAGGCTCGTCTTGAACTCCTGAGCTCAGGCGATCCGCCCGCCTCAGCCTCCGAAAGTGCTGGGATTACAGGCATGAGCCACTGTGCCTGGCCATCTCTTTATCCCTTATAAAAGCCATTTCGAAATATGCTTTGTGTGATATTAATATAGTCTTCCAGCTCTCTTTTCATTAGTATTTGTATATGTTATTTTTAATTTTTAAACTTTCTATATTTTTATGCTTAAAGCGGATTGTTCTATAGACAAAATACTTTTGGTCTTGCTTTTTTTTTTTAAAGCCAATATGACAATCTCTGCATTTTAATTGGAATATTTAGACCATATAAATTTAAGGTAAAGTGATAATGTGTGTGGTTGGCCAAATAATGCCATACCCAAAGATATCCACAGCCTAATCCACAGGATCTGAGAATGTACATGATAAAGGGGATTACATTATGTTGCAGATGAAATTGAGGTTAATAATGAGTTGACCTGAAAATAGAGAGATTATCTTATTTAATTAATTACAGGGTCCTTAATACTGGAATAGGGAAGTGGAAGGGAGAGATGTAGCATAAAAAGGGTTTGGCCCAATTTTGATATACAAAAGTGATCAATAGGCAAGGAATACGGGCAACCTCTATAAACTGAAAAAGAAAAAGTTATTTGGATTCTTTCACAGAAGAAAAGCAGTCCTACTGATAACTTCATTTTAGTTAATTGAGACCCATTTCAGAAATCTAATGCTGGGAAGTAATATAGAATAGTGAAGGTAAAGTTACAAAGATGAAATTTTTCATCTCATCAATTGGCATTCGTGTGTATGTATATATACAAAAACTCATAGTATATATCTACATATACACACAAACACAAAACCCACATATATTCACTTAATTAAATCAATTAAAATTCAATCAAATTTTTAGTACCTTCAATATGTAATTTAGCAGTTACAGTGGCATCTATCCCTAAATAGTTTTTATTTATGGGGTATGATATGTAATAACTGAAGTGGTGATAATACAAAGTACTATGATATTTGACAAAAGTAAAGTGCAAATTGAATCCAAATGCTAAATAAGGAATAAAATTAGTAATCGAGTGTAACAAATCATGACTGCAGAAGTGTTTAATGAAAAGTTTACATATGAAATGGATATTGCAAAGAGCTCTTAAATGCCTTTACTAAGATGTTTAGACTTTAGTCAAGAGTTAGTGGGGAAGATGAAAATGTTTTTTCTTTTCTTTCCTTTTTTTCTTTTAAGTAGTGAAATCATCTAAACCAGAATCCTCTTTTATAAAGATCATATTGATGATAGTAAAGAAATGGGAATGGCAAGAACATACGAGAAGGGTGTCTAGGTTAAAAACTAATGCAATAATTCATCCATGAGAAATAAAAGAATAAACTCTGTACTGGAAGGATATAAAAAGGAAACATATATGAATACTACAGAAGTAGAATGAACAGAATTTGAAGACAGAAAAACCATAAAATGGTTTTTATATAAATTATTTGAATTATATATAATTTATAAGTTGGATCTCCTGGGTTTTGTACTCAGTGGTTAAACTCCTTGTAATTCCACATATGAACTATTATTTACTTTGCTGGTATTTATCCCTTATGGCCAGCCTCTTAATAATTTGAATAATATTATTATGTCCATCAGATAGAAAGAGAAAGGGTAGTAAAATGGAATCCAATTAGTTGTCCTTCCTACTTGCCAGTAATATTCTGGGAAAAAAAAACCGTTAATATGGTATAAGCTTATACATTTTTACTTTATATACTGCCTTAATATATAATTAGAAGATGAATATAAGTAAAAGGTCTACTGTATTTGATCTTTGGATGACTTCACAACAAATAATTGTTTTTTCACCTGAACTTCACATTTAAAACTTTCAAGCATGAGAACTTAGAGAACGCGCAATTGCTTACTCCAAGTACTTGTAACAGTAGAATATTTATATATGTAAAAATGTGAAATTATTATTTATAATCTATCCCTTTTGTATATATAAGTCTCATCAGGTAATTATGCCCCAAACTGAGAAGAAAGTATAATCACAGGCATATAAATATATAATATATATATTTTTTATGTCATATTCATTATCACAATGTAATTTTATTTGATAAATCAATTAAGCCTAGTTAATAAATACTATAGAAAAGGACTATAACTTTATTTCTCTTAATGGATTATTTGTAGCAAAAATAATATAATTTTGTTTGAAAAACAGTTATTTACAGGTATAATATATAGAGGAAATTGGTTGGAAATAAAGCAATTATTTGCTATGAAACTTTTTAGATGTCACCCCTACCTAACTTGTAGAATTCTTGGTCTTTCAGAATGTATGGCATAGAGACCTTTATGAAAGATAATTCCATTACCTCTCTGTTTCAGATGTATTGTTTCAGGACAGGCAAACCCCAAAATTGGGGTTTAGCCCGAAAGAGTTCTTGGCTTCACCCAGGAAGGAATTCAAGGGCAAGCTGCTGGCGGAGTTAGACAGCAATCTTTTATTGAATGGTACTGCTCTTTGCAGAGCAGGGCTAACTCATAGGCAATGCACCCAGATTTGCTAATGTATGGGCTCTTGGCAACTGTACTTAACTCCTCTAAATCCACTTTCAATTATGTGCAAATTAATGGGGGGGTCAATGCAAATTGGGGAGCAGGTTACCTAAAACTTTCTAAGAAAGGGGCAGTCATTTCTGGGTTGTTGCCTTGGAAAATGGTAGTAACTTTTGGGCCATTGCCATGGCATTTGTAAACTGTCATGGCACTGGTGGGTGTGTCTTATGCCATTGAGCAATGAGGGCAGCTAGAGATCATTTTCATTGCCATCTGCTTGTTACTGTCAGTTTCTTCATTTTATCCTGGCTGGACAAGATTTTGTTTTGGTCATCGGGGTTGTGAACAGAATCAAAAGTTCTGCCGGTCTCTCACCTCGTACAGCTGAGTTCATAAGTTGTTCCTTCATGGAATTTTTTTTTTTTTTTTGAGGCAGAGTTTCTCTTTTGTTGCCCAGGCTAAAGTGCAATGGCACGATCTCAGCTCACCGCAACCTCCGCCTCCTGGGTTCAAGGGATTCTCCTGCCTCAGCCTCCCAAGTAGCTGGGATTACAGGCATGTGCCACCACGCCCAGCTAATTTTGTATTTTTAGTAGAGACAGGGTTTCTCCATGTTGGCCAGGGTGGTCTTGAACTCCTGTCTTCAGGTGATCTACCCACCTCGGCCTCCCAAAGTGCTGGGATTACAGGTATGAGCCACCATGCCCGGCCCCTTCATGGATTTTAATCATTGCCTCACGAACCACCACTCATTAAATTAAAGGTCTTTACTACTTTAGTAAGTACATATTTGCACTTAGTAAAGGGAGATATAAAATAGTCCAGTGAAAACAAGAAATGCAGCTGAGGATCTAAATGTATTTCTTATTACACATAGCAAGGTCTTATTCTTAAAATCTTTAAAATTTTTTAAATCATATATATCTGGGGCAGGGAGGAAGGAGCTCTCTCTGTTCAAAAGCTTGGCTTCAAATATCAATAGATGTAGGCAAGTAGGTAATTCTTAGATGACAAAATAAGAATGTGTATTGTTATGAAAGCTGGCTTTTCTGCTCCAAGAACAATAAAGTTGGCTGGCTGGCAAGACAAGAGACATCTGGAAGCTGAAGATTAAGTGTGTAAGAGTATTATATTTTAAAATTTGAGAAATGACCTCAGCACTACTTGCTCCTACCACTTCTATCTGCAGCAAAACTGTTTATAACATTATGTTCCAGGAAAGTATAGGAAACAGATCTACCAACATTGCACATGATGAAAACTCATAAATTAAAAAAAAATGCTTTCTAATAACATACAGAAAGAAGGCTAAAAGTTAGAACTACAGTTCAGGCATCTATGCTGGTAAAGTCCCTAAGCCTTATTAATCAAATTATTAGTAAATTTGCAAAATAAAGAAATGACTTACAATTGACAACTTCATAGGCAAAAGAACTGAAATTGTGGGAGAAAACTGAAAATCACTTCCCAACTATTTCTGTAATGTATGTCAATAGCAAAACCCAGAATTTTCAAACCTTATTTTCCAAAGGGAAAATTAGAAAAAGAGCTGCATGCCGCACATTTGTTATTAAGGGGACTGATTCGAAATCAGTCGAAATGTAAAGATGAAGTTTTTCATCATTGAAAATTATTTCCAGATAAGTGGATTTTTTGGCTACAGCAAGATAATAAACAGTTTAGGAACAAAAACAGAGCTGTAATATCACCACCACTCACGATCCAGGACTTCAAGTAATGGTGAAAACTAGAACAATAATTATTGCCCCCTGACGCTCCTAAAAACACGCAGTCTTCTGCTTGGGGAATAAAGGAGAGAGAAGAGAAAGAAATCACAGAAATAGCCAAAGGGAAAAACCAAAGAGGAAAAGGTGCAAAACAAGAAAGCAGGAGAGTGAAGCTGAGTTTTATGGCTCCTTCTGCTCCCTGGTTGCATGCACCCATATCTTCCCTGGTCTAAAGAGTTCTAAAGATGATGTATAAGGGAGCAATGCAAAAATAGCAGAGAATAATTTGGGTAATTTATTAGGTCTGTAACGACTCTCATTTTCATTATCATCACATTACCTTTTATATTTACTCTTCCCAACTTGAAGTGCAAAATGCAGATGGCAAGTTCCTTTGAGAAAGCACATTGTTTTGTTGCTTAACGTTTCAAAAGGATGATGTATAATGAATTGAGCATAACACATAATTACAGCTTGTTCACTGTATTTAGCATTGAAAAGTTCATAGCCAGATGGAAACATCTGATGAAAACTAGGAGTGTCTCTTACTAAGCATGTGCCATAATATGTCTAGGACCTAAATTTATGAATCCTGGGCATAAGCACTTTTAAATAGAAATGCTAATAGATATTTGACTATAGTGTCAAGAAAATCCCTGCTCTAATGAAAATGTTCAGATGTTTCAATAGGCTAAGGCTTGACAAGAATAAGGGATACAGAATTTTGCAGCCCCTGCTGGGTTTTTTTTTTTTTGCATTAGAAAAAGAAGGAGAAACCGTGGTATCCAGGCACAGGGAATACATTTCTGGAAGCTATTTAAGAAGAACACACCAGCAAAAGAACCAGTACATTCTAGCTACATTGTAAAACATTAGAGGCTTTTATTTTATTCAACTATTACTCAATATAAAATATTGTTCACAGTCAAAAGAAAAGTCATCCTTAAGCCTTTTATTAGAATTTTTCATAATGTTATTTAGATAGACTCCCAGCATGCCTGTTTAAGATTGCCTTACAAAGCAGAGGCAAAAGTCTAGGCTGTCTTGGAAACAGGGTTAAAAGTAATTTAGGTTTTATTCCAATAACATATACTTCGTAGAAATGGACTTCCGAGTCTCAACTATATGTTTATAAAACCTGAACATAAGAAAAATTCCATCCCTTTCATCCACCTCACATTTATAAGAAAAATAGCAAATATTTCCAATTACTTGGTGTTTGGGATGAGTGTACAATGGACCCTTTCATTTTATGAATATGACATTTGAGTAAGTTTGTAGATATGGCATTTCAGCAAGTTTGTTGTATTTAAAGACATTCTTTAAATGAGGTTCAGAACATTTGCATTGCAATGTATCTACTTAAAAATACCTTTGTATCCTCATTAAAATCTTAGACTCCATCCCTCCAAAACATATGCACACACACAGACACACAGACACACACACAACTAACTTTTGATAGTGTTAGCAATGGGGAAAAAAAAAAAGGACAGATAATACCTCATCATTTATATCATTTTATGGTAGGAACAATACAGAGATACAAAACTATTCGTGAAAACTTCCTTGTTGTCAGGTGTCAACTGAACAAGTTAAATTGCATTGACTGTGGGCTTTAATCACATTCTCCTGAGTTCCAACTATGTGTAATTCCTGCTCAGGACGCCTACTGGGATGTGTAATGGGCATATCAAACTTGAACATGCCTCAGACAGAATTTTTGATACATTCTACCTGTCCGGAGCTACTTTTCTTTGATTCCCTACCAAATTTTCAGTTCACGAGACCTTTATCAACACTTTTGCAGACCAAAAATGTAGTGGATAGCTTTGACTCTTTTCTTCTCTACCACCTTCATGCTGCCAGCACCCCCTCTCCCATATAGTTAGTTTATTGGATTGTATTATTCTACCTCCCTTATCATTGTTTGTATGAATTACTACATTTGTCTCCTAAAGGAACTCCTTGTTTTTATTCTTGACCTGTTAAAGCATCTTCCCCAAAGGCCAGCCAAAGGGATCTGTTTGGAATATACATGTTTATGTTCTAGGCCACTGCCACTTTCTTGATCTAATTTGTCTCACATTTTGCTTTGTTCACTGACTTTCAAACAAACTAGTATTCTTTCTAGTCCATCAGAAGCCAAGCTCCTTCTTCCCTCAGAGTATTTGTACATTTCTTCTTTGCATAAATGCCCTAAATTTACATTTTTCATTCAGGTATTGTATTAGTCTGTTCCCACACTGCTAATAAGGACATATCCAAGGCTGGGTAATTTATAAGGGAAAGAAGTTTAATTGACTCAAAGTTCCACATGGCTGGGGAGGCCCCACAATTATGGCTGAAGGGGAATGAGGAGCAAAATCACCTCTTAGCAGCAGGCAAGAGAGCTTGTGCAGGGAAACTCCCAATTATAAAACCATGAGATCTCATGAGATTTATTCACTACCACGAGAACAGTGTGGAGAAGCCACCCCCATGATTCAATTATCTCCACCTGGCCTCACCCTTGACATGTGGGGATTATTACAATTCAAGGTGAAATTTGGGTGGGGACACAGTCAAACCATATCAGGTATCAAGTCAAACTTTGTTTTCTCTTGAAGGATCCCCCTACTGACTCTCAGCTTTGTCAGTATCCAGTATATCACTATTTCTTCTCAGTAATTGAATATAACTGTCTGATACTAGAATGCCATATTTATCTGTTCTAATATAAATAGAATGTTATATTTGATTTACCTATGGCCCATCTTTCTCTCCATTTGAATGTTAGTTCTCTGAGAGCAAGGAACTCATTTGTTCTGTTCACTGTATATCCAACATCAGGCACTGAGTAAATATTTAAAATCTATTCTTCCAAAAAGTCAGCAAATTTCTGAGATCACCCCAGTCATGACCTGTGATAAACTTTAATGGCAGATATCCATAAGATTAAATGGCAGGTTCATTGTTTCCAGTCAAATACATGCAGCATTTACTTTTGTCTAAAATATTCTATTGTTTTTTGCTGTGCTTGTCCAAAATTTTGTTTTTTGGGAAATAAGCAACTCTTTGTTGAAGCATGACCAGGACAAACTTAATGTCTTCAGCTGGACCATGCTTTAGACAGGCTTCTTCCTTCTCTAGCTAGGCCCACCCAGCCTCTCTTTCCTTATAGCATTTACTTTAGAAAACTTTCAATGGAAAATCCTTTCTCTGCCCTTTGAGATGTAAATTTAAGAGGCTTTTTAGCCTCTTATCCAGGACTGTCTTTTTCGAAGAACTGGGAGCCATCCCTTTGAAATGTGATTATCAAGAATGATAGTGCCCCTATCTTCCAGTGTCTATGAAAACTAACTAGAGGGAGCCTTGTTCCAATTTGTAAAACTACTTCCTGTCTGAAGATACAAGTTTACAAAAATGGCCTGAAATATCCTCCTTCACCTCGGCTACTAATAAGCCTGCTGTTGGTTTCAGCTGAATTGAGTTCAGACTCAGTTCTGGTTTCACTCCTCTTCGACAATAGTGTAATAAACTCTTCGTTGCCTCTTTACCTTTCTCCAGAGCCATTTTTGCTTCAGCAGGTTGAATTAACTAACAGTAAAATGCAGGGATCTTAAGTGGCATTTCAAGAAGTTTCAACAAATGTGTGAGTCCATGCAATCCCTATCCCTCTCTAGTTGTAGAATATTCTCATCATCCTAGGAAGTTCCTTCTCATGTGCTTTCTCCCAAACTCCAACTTCACAGAAACAACTGCTGATTTATTTTCACCATTATGACTAATTCCATTTATTCCAGAAATGCATATGCATAGATTTATACAGGATGTGTATACTCTTTTTCTTTCTGGGTTATTTTACACAGCTTGATGTTTTTGAGATTTATTCGTGATGCTATTTATACCAGTAGTTTATGCCTTTGTATTAGTGAATAGTATGCCACAGTGTGACTATATCTGTTGGTTGATAGATAGCTGTGGTTTCTCCAGTTGGGGGTTATTATGCATGAGGCTGCTAGGAACATTCCTGTATAACGCTTTTGTTTTCTAAACTTACATTTTTATTTTTGGGAGATGAATCCTTAGGAACAGAATTGGGTCATAAGAGAAAATGTAAGTTTAAACTGTTAAGAAACTGCCTAACAGTTTCCCAAATTGCATTGCTTTACATTTTCATCAACAAAGTATGAGTTCTGGCTGTTTCACATCCTCTCCAACATCTAATGTCAGGCTTTTTAACTGGAATCATTTTAGTAAGTGTGCTTAGTGGCTCAGTATAGTTTTAATTTGCCTTTCTCTGATAACTAATGATGTTAAGCACTCTTCTGTGTGGTTATTGACCATTTAGATAACTTCTTTTGTAAAATATCTACTTAATTTTTTCCCATTTATTTAGTGGCTTCTTGGTCTATATATTACCTCTTTTATAGTAGTTTTTACTATTCTGAATAAAAATTATTTGTCACATATAAGCATAAAATATGCTTCTAGAACCTTCCTCCAATACATCGATAACCCCCTTCTCTGTAGCCCCTCCCTTAACCTATCTATCCAACACCCATTCAACTTCTAAACTTTCAACATACTCATGGATATGAGGTCTCACCTACAAAAGCTCAGGTGGCCTAAACCCAGGTCACCTACATTGGACTCATCCTAAACCCTGTAGATCCAGAAAATCTGAGACAGGTCTCAGTTAATTTAGGAAGTTTATTTTGCCAAGATTGAGGACACATGCCAATGACACAGTCTCAGGAAGTCCTGATGACATGTGCCCAAGGTGGTTGGGGTGCAGCTTGGTTTTATGCATTTTAGGGAGACATGAGACATCAATCAAGTACATTTAAGAAATACATTGATTTGGTCCAGAAAGGCGGGACAACTCGAAGCAGGGGCTTCCAGGCCATAGGTAAATTTAAACATTTTCTGGTTGACAATTGGTTGAGTTTGTCTGAAGACCTGGGATCAGTAGAAAGGAATGTTTGGATTGCAGTAAGAGGTTGTGGAGACCAAAGTCTTATCTTGCAGATGAAGCTTTTAGCTAGCAGGCTTCAGAGAGAACAGGCTGTAAAATGTTTCTTATCAGAGTTAAAGTCTGTGTTGATGTTAATGCCGGAGAGGTATAATGAGGCACGTCTGAACCCCACTTCCCTTCATGGCCTGAACCAGTCTTTCCAGTTAAATTTTAAGAGCCCTGAGTGAGGAGGAAGTCTGTTTAGATGGTTGGGGAACCTTAGAATTATAGTTTTGGTTTACATTCTCCCCCTTCTGGCCAAGATTTGCCAGAGGCAACTTCAAAGGCCAGTAATTTTTGTTTCATAGCATTGCCAGGGTGGCATGGCTGCCTGCCCCAGGTCCATCTTGTCCCTCAGTGGGACTCCCTATAGCTAAGGGCCTTAAGAATCAGAAGATTTACAGCCAAGTAATTGTTCTAGGCCAGATAGGAATGAATGTGGACAGGCATTCATTATCTTTTAAAATTGTTATTTTAAGTAAAAAGCCAGTGAACGAAACCAAAAGGCAAAATTAAAACACTGACTTATTTTTAACTTCTATGTTTTGAGCCACTGTAAGCTTGGTTTTTGTTACAGACATAGCAATTAGCTATACACAGACATAATCATTGTTCTGAAAAAAAGTAAAATATCTAAATATTATATATATTTATTTATTTTCATAATTTATAACTGGAGTATTATACCCAGGAGGCTTTGTTACAAGGTATTTTTACCCTGTAAGCAAATATTTTACTTTAATTCTATAGTAAGCAGAAAATTATTTATGGTTGGGGTGGAAGCAAAGGTGACACATAATAGTTTAGAAGGCAACTAAATTTGTCTTACCAGCGGTTTAGGCATTTTTCTACCCCTTCTTGATTTGGAAGGTTTGACTTTGACTTAATTTTATCCCTCAAAGCTGGCCCTTACAATCCTATGCGCCCACCTCTCCTGTGATAGTCTCTGGGCCTGGAGAAAGGATGTTTGTATGGTTTTAACAGCAGAGCATTCTCACTGAAACAGATCCACGCCCAGTGGGAGGTCAAATGAGGGAGATTCATATCTACAGTTCCATGATTTTGGTTTCCTTGAACGTAAAACAAGGAGACATAAATAAAATTTATAATTTGACAATGATAAGAGTAATTTGTTTGTAAGAATGGAAAAAGGAACCTATTTCACTAGGTCACCCATTAAAAATATGAAGAAAAATTATAATCTGGTACTCTCTAGAGGATTATTGTAGCCAATAAATAATGATTTAATCTCCACTCAGAGAAGTCAGGGCTGAAATTTAGTATTAAGTGTTATGCTTCTCCCTTGAAATAATTTCTCTAGTGGCTTTTTTTATAATTAAGGGAGAAATTATAGCAAGACTAATTTGTGTGCAAAATAAGTTTCAGGCTTATTATATTTGGCCTGATTATTTTGCATCGAATGCAGCAAGAATTGATTGGCCACATAGGTTTTGTTTAAGTTGGCCTTGCCTGAATTTTACCTAAAAATATGCTATTTTTTAGTTAAAGTCTTGGTAAAATAACCAGTGTCTCCAATTGTTCCAAAAGACTCTTATTGAACTTATGCAGATAACTATATTGTTACAAAAATTACAATCTGAATTTTAGAACTCACAGAGAAAGGTAAATTTGCTTACAAAAACATACTTTCCCCAAATAACTTTTCTAAAAAAGTTTTTTTGACTCTTCTTTAACCAGAGCAGCAGCTTTTAAAACAAGATGTTTGTCTACCTTGGAGATGCCATTTACAAACCAAACAGCTCATAAGACCTGTCTATTAGGCATTGTAGAATTTAGTAGCTCCTCATAATTAGTCCTAGGAAAGAGGCTTTCTGTTTATTAAGTAGCAAGATTTTATGTAAACCATTTTTATTTTATCATGGAACTCTTTTGGGAAACATTATTTCCATTAGCATAGAGGTAGCTTCAGTTAATATTCCATAGCAAGGCAGTAAATGCCCAAGTAGAAATTCTCTAGTTCAGGCTTTGTCATTGAAAAGTACTCCCAGATTTTGCCATGAGCTCCAATAAAAGTGCCACATAAAGGGCTATGCAATGGAGGACTGGTCTCGACTAGCACTCCAGCTTTACCCTATATTTTGTGGGCTTAGGCAATTTACTAGTTCCTATTTAGCATGTTCAATTAACATTTCTTAAAAGAACAGATTTGTATGCCTTCATTTTATAGAACTAGACAGGGGAAACACCCCTCAGTTAGACATAGTACCTATTGCCGTAAGACTTTTAAGTAAAGGGATTATAATTACCTTACATAAAGATTGTTTAAGCACCTTAAATTTCGTAATTCTATTAACCTGTATGTTTTTATGTTCTGGTCCCAGGATTGGTTTTTAAATCTCCAGACTATTTTATCTTTTCTGGTGAAAAACAAAGGATTTAGGTTCTTACCAGGGAGTTGCATTTATAAGAATCATGAGGGACAGTAAATTTGATAAGGCTTCTTAAACAGTCCTATGATTCCTGTGGGAGGGCACCTATGTAAAAAGGGCCTGCTTAACCCTGAAATTTACCATGATCTGGGTAATAGGCATATTTGGTGGGAGGATATCCCAGTTACAATAAAGCTAGTCCAACATGGCTTGCATATGAAGCATATTAACTACTTCATCTGGGGTGCTTTACTTGGTGTTTATAGGGAGCATTGGGTAGTCCTCTTTTCAGAGAAAACAGATCTTACAGTGACATTTATCTGGCCCACTAGGGTGACTGAATTTTCAAGAATAACCCCCTGTGCATTTGGATCACATATACTCATCAGTGATTTTTCAATAATGAGCTGTGGATTCTGTATTCATCCAAAGAAGGTCTTAAATTCTGTAGCACTTAAAATTAAATGGTTATTTACATAACCTTAAAGTGGTTTATCTCCTTAAAGTGGTTATTTTACAATTCACTATAGTAAAGTTTTTTAGAGAAGCTGAATGATATGAATCTATAAAATGGAACAATTCCTTTACATTATATCCTTTGGTTTTAAATGGTTACTTGGTTTTATCCTTCCCACATATTGACTATTTTCTTGCTAACTACAAAGCTCAGAGTTAACTTTTGTTGCCCTGGCCTTTAAAAAAAAAAGTCATGTAGTTTTATTTGTATAATTTACTTTATTATAAAGCAACTCTTAAAATTGTTGCTTGCCCCCCAAAACTTACATTTTTTGAAAATAGACATGCTTGTGTTTTATAGAATTTTACCAAAAGCATATTTTATGCTTCTACTATTTTAGTGGTAGTAGTTACAACTACTAAACAGTAACTCAAATTTACAGTGGAAAAAATACTGCAAGTGTTTAAATTTATGATTTTAAATTACTGGAGAGTTTGACATTAGATTTACCAAATTAATTTTACCAAAGATTGCCAAGGTCATTGAATTAAAAGGCACCTGGGCTAGCTTCTACCTGTCTGATAAGCACTTATATTTTTTAAAGTTAATTGATTAGAGCTCTTTCATGTAGTTTGGCAGTGAAATATCACTTCCACATGACACATATAAAGACAGAAATATAACAGGCATGCAGAGTGAAAGGAATGTCCAAAAGATATTTTATTTGCCTGTTTTCAAAAGATTTTTCTCCCTTACTTTAGATAATTAGTAAAAGTTACAGGAGCCAACAAGGTCAAGACTTTTGGAAAAGGGAAAGGGTGGCACTTTTAAGGTATCAATCTGAAGAATGTTAAAGAGGCAGATTTTAGAATTTAAAAAGTTTTTAATTTTTAACATTAAAAACTGCATTAAAATAAGTTGATACTTGTAATAAAATTTTGTTTTAACCAATTTAGTTTTACATTAGTGCATTTTTTAATATCAAAAACCCATCTCTAGAAAGACTATTATAATTTCATTTTTAATCATAGCCAAATGAATTATACAATCCCTTTAAAACATCCTTTTTTATTAACCTTACTATGACTTACATAGACCATTTGCAACATGGTTAGACTTTCTGTTTTGGCCTAAATATACCTTTTTCTTGAACAAACTAGTCATTTAATTTTAGGGCAAAAATTCACCACATAACATTCTTTCTTACATAAAATTACTTTCTTATTACCTTCTTTACCAAAAATACCTCTCTATATTTTAAACTTTCTTTATATTTTATTTCCTGATTCCTTTACCTTATTTTACATATAACCCTTGAATAAGATTTGAGTTAAACAAAGGTATTTACCTTTTAATAAGAACATTTTCAAGTTTTAAAAACGTTTTAAATTGGAAATTACCCAAATACCTACAATCAATTAATAACCTTAGATCCTAAATCATGAAAAGTTTGTTTACAGGAATTTATTCCATTACATTTACCTGATTCAATTATTTAATGGTCTACCTAGATTATTTACAAAAACTGTGATAACCAATATTTAAAGTCATTGTCCTATTAAACATTTTTATAGCTGTGAATTTCAGGTATTTTACTTATTTAAGTAAAAAAACTTACGGTTAAATTTAAGGGTATTTATCCCAACATCTCAGGATTTGGCTGTTTTCATTAAGCCAACAATATAAGCATACACAAGCAAAAATCATTCTGCCTTGGGCTGGGTTTTATATTTTTATAACCCTTATGGCAAATCTTATAGTGTTCTGCAGGAATAAACAAGTAATCATTTGATCAAAAAAATGCTGACTAAATGTTAATTATTAACACATTGCTTATATTATTTTATCAATAATTTTTGAGCCATCTTATTTATTAAAGAGTTAAGTCATGTGAACTTGAAAAAGCATTTGACTAGTCTTTTGTTAAGCACTTTTATTTTTTAAGACAATTAGAGATCTTTTATATATTTTTAGTAGTGAAACTGTGTACACAACACATAAATACATAGATGTGTTTAAGCATGCTGATAGAAGTACATTTTATAGATTCATAAAGACCACATTTTTTTCCTTAGACTTTCAGATTCTTGATAACCAGTTTCACAACCCTAGGCAGTTGTCAGCTAAATAACCTTAAATTTGCATATTAAAGGAAACGACTCAGGTGAAAATCAAATAGCAAAATTTATATCAAAAGTTACAGAGGGAAAAGTCTGGTGTTGTTTGAGATGATTTTTATTTTTTTAGCCAAATTAAACATAAAATTATAGAAATCAATCACAGGATTATATAAGAAGACTAATTTTATTTAGATAGGGACTACCTATCTTTTAAATGGATCTCTGAGCTCTAGCCAGAGCCCACATTGAATCCTGGGTTTCCAGAAATGGGGAGAATTACTTTGAGGTTAGACCACATGATACTTTTACAGTGGACTTAATTTTTTTTTTTTAACGAAGACATTTCTAAGTGTCTAAACTGCACTCTTTCTTAAAAATCCCCAGAGTAGCCTCTGTTGCAATAGATATTAATTAAGAAAACAGAATTGAGTTAACTGAGAAGAAAAACAAAAGTTGCTCAAAAAAAGACAAGGTCCTAGGAAAATAAAAACAAAAACCCGAAAGCCTTTTAAATACAAACATGGACACATACAAAAATACACACACATATCTTGGATGTTAGTTTCAATTAAGCTGAATTATAACCATTGGGCTTCTTTAAAAGAAGTCTTGAATAGAGTTGTCAAGCCCAATGGGAAAAAGACCAAAACAACAACAAAAACAGAAACAAACAACAACACCCCCCAAAAAACTGTTAAGCAAAACAAATAATCACAAAACTTTGATGATTACTGAACACTCTAATGGTAAGGGGAAATTAAGACCAGCTTGTGGTTAGCCAACGTTAGCCAAGACAAACCCCAATTCACCTACTTACCTAGGGATGGGTGTCAGGCTGTAGACTGCTCTTTACCATCCTAGAAGCATGAAAACAAAACTCATCTTTGGAAGTGAGCACAAACTCCATAAAGAGGTTATTTGCCTTAAAACATCATGGAGGCAGGAAAACTTGGCTTCATTGTTGGAAGCAAGTAAAACTCAAAAAAAAAAGAGGAGCTATACAGTTAAATAATCTTTAGATAGCTACCAAATTTCTGGTGATCAAGGATTCTCTGGAGGGGGTTCTCTCAGACCTCAGCAAATTGTCCTGTTTGTTTGAGCCATAAAGTTAGCTCATGCTGGTACCAGTACCAGTAGGAGATTTGTTAAAAGGTCAGGGGCATCTTCACTCAGGATCCCTCTGTGGTTACCAAATGTAACCCCAGAAAATCTGAGACAGGTCTCAGTTAATTTAGGAAGTTCATTTTGCCAAGGTTGAGGACACATGTCCATGACACAGTCTCAGGAAGTCCTGATGACATATGTCCAAGGTGGTTGAGGTGCAGCTTGCTTTTATACATTTTAGGGAGACATGAGACATCAATTAAGTACATTTAAGAAATATATTGGTTTGGTACAGAAAGATGGGACAACTCAAAGAGCGGGCTTCCAGGATATAAGTACATTTAAAAATATCCTGGTTGACAATTGGTTGAGTTTGTCTAAAGACCTGGGATCAGTAGAAAGAAATGTTTGTGTTGCAATAAGAGGTTGTGGAGACCAGTTTTATTATGCTGGTGAAGCTTTTAGCTAGCTGGCTTCAGAGAGAACAGGCTGTAAAATGTTTCTTATCAGACTTCAAGTCTGTGTTGATGTTAATGCCGGAGAGGTATAATGAGGCATGTCTGAACCCCACTTCCCTTCATGGCCTGAACCAGTCTTTCAGGTTCAAGTTTAAGAGTCTTGGCTGAAGAGGAAGTCCATTTAGATGGTTGGGGGGCCTTAGAATTTTATTTTTGGTTTACACCCCTCAATCTCAGGCCATACCAACCTGACAAAAAGCTGATTTGGGACATGTCCGTTCCTCATACAAAGAAAAACCTCTTCTCCTTCTTAGGCCTCGTGGGATACTTCCAGCTGTGAATTCCCATCTTCAGCTTACTGACCAAGCCACTCTACATGGCATCATGTGGGTCCATCCTAGAAACCCTGGACCCAGCTTGCCCCATTAACTCCCATTTCAAGAAAACTGAAAAAATGCTCTTTTAATGGCCCCAGCACTGGGACTACTCAACCCCACCAAGCCCTTTACTCTGTATGCTTATTCCAACCAAGGCCTTGCTCTTGGGCTACTCTGTCAGACATATGGCAGTGCCCCACAAGCCACTACATACCTCTCAACATAACCGCACTCTGTCATCCAAGGTTGGCCACCCTGTTTAAGGATTTTGGATGTGGCCATGCTGCTGGCCTCAGAAGCACAAAAACTAAACATCTACTAACACATTACTGTTGCATCCTCTCATAACCTACAGGAACTCATGAGCCATCACTCCCTCCTTTCCCTACTGCCATCCTGCCTACAGCAAATACATGCCTTACTCATAAGCCTTACTCATAATCAATCTTTAGTCGCCTTCCAAAGATGCAAATCTCTCAACCTGGCCACCCTCCTTCCTATGAGTACCTCCAACTCTGAAGTCTCTCACTCCTGTTTGGACCTTTTAGATTCCCTTTCTTTCCCTTTCCAACACATAGCAGAAACCCCTAACCTGGGACACCTACATGGTTTATTAATGGAAGCGCTTTTAAGGAACCACATCCTGCAGTAGACTACACCATCACTGACAAAAAAAAATGGACTCTTGGAGTCCAACCTCCTCCCATGCCATACCACCTCCCAACAAGTAGAACTAGTTGCCCTAACCAGGGTCCTCACCCTAGCAAAAGGAAAGAGGGTTAATATGTACACCGACTCTAAGTATGCATACTACATGCTACATTCCCATGTCCTAATCTGGCAGGAAAGAGGTTTTCTGACCACCAAAGGAACCCCAATAGTAAATGGCAGGCTAATAGGTAAGCTGCTGGAGGCAGCTAAACTACCACTAGATATTGCCATTATCCATTACAAAGAACATCAACAGGCTACAAACACCACTGCTAAGAGGAACACCTTGGTGGATTCGGTAGCCTAGCAGGCAGCTCTTAAAATCCCTTGACTACTATCTATTTTTCTCCCAGCATACACCCTGTATATACCCAGGAGGAACAAACCTCACTCTCCCAGGCTGGCGCCATTCAGGAAGGAGAATGGTTCTATCTCAATAACAAAATTCTCCTGCCCAAGTCCCAGGAACCCTCTGTTCTTTCATACGTACACAACCATTCCATGCCACTTACTGCTCCCTACTCCAGCTCTTAAAAACTTATATACATTCTCCCACCATGGCTGCCAATCTCAAAGGTATTACTAAGGCCTGTTCCATTTGCACTCAAACTTCCCCCTCAGGGAACCATGAGGCCCCTCCTTTCCCCACACACCAGGCCCAAGTACACCTGCCAGAACAGGACTGGCAAATCAACTTCACCCACATGCCCCCTGTAAAACTGGTCCAGTATCTTCTGACAATAGTAGATACATCCTCTGGATAAACAAAATCTTTTCCTACTACCACTAAAAAGGCACATACTCTCAGTTCTATTCTCTTCACTCATATTATTCCCCAGTTTGAACTCCCCTCTTCCACCCAGCCAGACGACAGGCCAGCATTTGTTTCATAGGTTAACCAACAGCTGGTAGAGGCTCTAAACATCAAATGGGTCTTCCATGTCCCCTACCACCTCCAATCTTCAGGTAAAGTTGCACTGGCCAATGCCCTTTTAAAGCAACTACTGACCAAACTCTCACTAGAGGTTAAGATGGCCTGGACTTCACTTCTCCCATTGGTCCTCATGTATTTACAAGCCATTCCCTGTTAGCCCGTCAGCCTAAGCCCATTTGAACTCATGTACAGACACCACTTTATCCTCCAGAATCTCTCTATTCCCCTTCTGTCTATATGGGATACTTGGCCAGCATTACACTTCATTAAACATCTAATAAAACAGTACGCTAACACTTACTTGCCCAAGCCTGAAGGCTGATCCTCTGAATACTCCTCCCCCTCCCTGCAACCAGGGGACTGAGTCTGGATGCAGACTCCTCCTCCCTTCTCCAACCTAAGTAAATGGGTCCTCACCAAGTTATCCTAGATATTTCCATGGTGGCAAATCTAGCATCTTTTCCACAATGGATATGCCATTCCAAACTAAAAAGAGCACCAGACCCACATCCAAAAATTTCCTTACCCCAAAGATACTCTTCCTCCCTCAAATCACTGCACTTAACAAGAATTCCAGAGGTTGTCAGCCCTAAAGGCCCTGGCCCATAACACTTTCCATCTCCAATTTTAAATCTTTCATTTGATAACTTGTTTCAGATCTTTCCTGGTACCCCTTTCCCATGTCCTGAAACAGTCCACTTCAATTTCTCACACTAATCCAGGAGCTATGGTTGCAAATCACCTTCCAAAATTTCACTCAGACTCAAATCTCCCTTTTCTCCTTTTGTCTTCTTTGTTTGTGAGATGCTGTAAGTCCCCACCCACAACCTTTGACAGTTGGGCACCCTTTGCCAACCTAATGCACTACCTCCTCAGCCAAGCCCAGTCTCCTCTCTCCTCTAGTTGCTGAATATGCTTATCCACACAAACCCAACAGTTTCCTGCCATCCCCACAGACTTACACACCTTGACACAGTCTAGCATGACCCTGCACCTCATATATAAGGCTGTTCCATTTTCTGAAACTTTTTATACCCTTGGCCATCTAAACACCTTACCCCCACAGACATTTTGTTCTTTTCAAAACTCTAAACTCAGGGCTGTTACCCTCCTATTACTCCTTACTCCTGGTCTATCCCTAATACAGGCAAATTCCCCCAGACCACCCACTGGAAGTTTCATTTCCACCCAGACATCACTCACAGTTCAGGTCCCCCTCTGCTTTTGCAGATCTTTCTCCAACCCCCACCATGGGACTCTGGTGGGCAGTCTACCTCCATCCCTGTGCAACTTTGCCTCACTTTTAACCCATGTCAGGATCATCAAAATCACCAAATAAATCACTGAACAGGATCTTCCTCAGCCTTCAAAAATCCACTGTGATTTTCTGCAACCCTCCCTCCCACTTCTTTATCTCCTCCCCACCTTTCTCTGTAAGCAAGACTCACATGTACTCAGGTTGAGGAAATCCACTGGAGGGAATGCAATAACTCCTCTCTCTCATGCTTCCTCCTGCCTAGCCCTTCTTCCAACTCACAATGGCTGTTAATGGACAAAACCCATTATTTCCTTTTTACAAAATCACACTTCCTTCACTCCTTCCCCCACTAACATACCTTATAAGTCACTCACCAGAGCTGTTCTTGAAGGTAACTTTTCAATATGGGAGAATAAGAAAAATGTCCAAGAGGGTATAAGGAAAATGGTTGTGCTTCAGTCAGGAGTAGGCTGAGGCAGATATCTGGTACAGCATGACACAGCAGGTTTGGAGTGCAGGTGCATAAACCCCTGCACTATGTAATCAGATTTATGTAGCCATTTAATATACCTGTTTGTGTGAGCTCATATCTGGCTTTGAGCCTCTTTTGTCTGTGAGAAATATAACTGCACTGCTGACTCTGTAGGAGAGAGACAGAATAAAGCCATGTCCCAACTGCCTACAGTCCCTCGAATGTACTTTCAGCTACCTGCCACCTGTCCACCAGCTCCTCTCAGGCCCCAGCTCGGATTGGAACCTGACAATTGGTATAGTCATCAGGATACAGAGCTGTGCTGCTAGGATGGGCTCTGGTGAAAACATGGGTGGTGGTGGATGGGTCCCCTGTGAGTATGGAGAAGGCACTGAAGCACCTGGAAGCATAGAGCACTGAGAAGGAGCATGCCTTTGCCAGCAGAGTTGGATGGGCATTTTTGACTGTGATACAGGAAGTGCATGCTCAGTCCCTGTGGGATGCAGCACAGGTAAGGATTTCCAGACACAAGCAGAACACCTGGAGGCCCAGATACATAGCTTGGAATGTGAATTAGGGGCTGCTGTCCTCACTCCATATGTGGGGCGTCACATACATGAGGTGACTACTGCCATGGCAGCCCTCAGGGAAGCAGAGGGCCATTGGCGGGACTGGGGGTATGTGCCATAAAAAAGGGGAAAGCACCACTTCTGCAGGGGACCACCTCATGAAACAAGAAGGGGCCCCAGCAGGTTACCCACATGCAGATGTGGGTTGATCTAATTTTGGCTGGGGTTGCTGGAGAGAAAATTGATAGGCAACCCAATGAAGTGCTGTTAACTTTGCGGAGGCAATTGTCCCCAAAGCAGCAATTCCAGAAAATGCCCAAAAGGGGGCAGGATGATGCTGCTTGACCCAGTCTCACCCAGGTGCTCCAGCTCAAGGACTACTTGCAGACAGGTGGTGGTATAGAGCTTTTTGGTTTGATTAGGGAGCTGGCCAAGGTGCCTGCCTTGGGGGGGACACCGGATGACTGAAGGCCACATGTGGAATTGGCAATCCACTGGTGAGCCCTAGACCTACTAGCCGCTGAGAAAGGGGGCACATGTATATATCTCCAAGAAGAATGCTGTTTTTATGTTAATGAATCTGCCATTGTTCATGACGCAGCCCGCAGGCTCCTTGATAGGGACACAGAAATCCAACGTCAAGTCAGAGACTTCTAGTGGCAAGGGTAATCCCTTCTAAAATGGATGATGTGGGTTGCCCTTTTCTTTGGGCCCCTAATCTTTTTCCTTCTGTGACTAACAATTGGCCAATGCATACTTAATGTTATATCTCACTTCATCTCCCAAAGACTGAACTCTCTTATCCAGGCAATCACCCAGAAACGTATTAATACTGTCCTCTTCCTCCACCAAGTCCATTGTCAGAGCCTCCAGGAAAGCGACTCTGAAATCAAACACCTACCACTTCAAAACCTGAACTCTGATTACAATGCCCCTATTCAGCAGGAAGCAGCCATGTCCCCTTGCTTTTATACTAAAGTAAAGGACAGGAATGTTAGCCCAACCTGTGCCATCTTGTAGACCCCACCATTTTACACACCCTGGACAGAGGGAAAAATTCCACTGCGTCTGGGCAGTGTAAGAAACATCCTGTTGGGCAGGTCCCAGGACTAATTGCCTGACCACGGGAAATTTCTCCCTTAGCAGCAGCTACCCACACCACCCCGTCCCATTTTGCAACACTCCCCTACCCATCCAGACCTATAACTGCCCTCGTCTATAACTGGGGCTTGGGCTCTGGCACTCGCTGGTGTCCCCCTCTGCAAGTATCTTCCTCCAATAAACCTGTGTTGCTGTGGAGCCATGCCTCCCGCCCCCTTGTCTCTGTCTTTTTTTCATACCAACAATTATGAGCCTATATCCTGTCTTAATTCCTGTGGCTTTATTGTAATAATAAAATTCAGATATAGTAAGTACTCGAACTCAGTTCCTCCATTTCAAGATTGTTTTGGCTATTCTAGTCTTTTTACATTTCTGTATGTTTTACAGACCATCTTGTCCATTTTTACAAAAAACAAGCAAGCTAGGATTTTGATATGGATTGTACTGAATCTATACCCCAACTTGAGGAGAGTTAGATTTAATAATATTGTGTCTTCCAATACATAAGTGTGATATGTATCTGTATTTATTTAGGTTTTCTGTAATTTCTCTCAACAATGTTTCCCACTTTTCAGTATAAAAGTAGAGAGACATTTGGTAGACAAGTAGACATTTGGTAACTGTCTAATTACATTATGGTTTTAGAAAGTATTTTAATACTGTAGTTTTATTACATTTCCCAATTATTCATTGTTACTATATAGAAAAACAATAGATTTTTATATTTATTTGGTATTTTAAGACTGCTAAATTCACCTAGTAATTATGATTATTTTTTGGTAAATTATTTAGGATATTCTATACAGACAATTATATCATCTACATTTTCTTGTTATCTATTGCAACTTAATTCTCTTTCAGGTAACCAGCCAAGCATGAAAGCCATCCTGTGTCTATTCTTTTATAGAGTAGAGATAGTCATTTTTGGTATTTAGTTCATTTTTTTTTTGCAAACTCTGGTCTCTGACGACCTTAGAAGAAAAAACAAGTTTTTTTTTTTTTTTTTTGGTTGGCTTATTCTCATTAGTAGGGTAGGAGAAATTCTCATTTGAAAATTTCTCCAGCCTGAGAGGAAGCAGAAATCCTCTTTTTATTGTGGTTCTTTGTAATTATAAAATCAATTTTATGTTTATTATTTTAAAAGTTTTTACAAATACAAAGAATAATTAATGTTATACTAACAGTCCCACCACCAAAAATAAAAAAAAGTCCTCATAATGCCATTAGTTAATTTTTGTTAAGACTAAAGCATTTTAAATAAAATCAAAGAACCACAAACCTGTCCTCATTCCACCCTCCCCTTGTCCTCTTATTCCCAGAGATTTCACTGCTATAAATTTACTGTGTATTCACCTCAGACTTTAACCACAGGCATACAGCAATAAAGCTAATATTACTTCTAAAAAATTATGCTACACAGTATCATAGTATGCAAATAACTCTGTTTTCAAAAATGATACTTTTCAAGATTTATTTGTTCCTATATAGATCTAATTAATTGATTTTAACATATACTCTATCATAAATACATCTCAATTTATCTATTATATATGATAAACATTTAGATAATTTCCTTTCTTTCCTGTCTTGTTTTTAGTTTTGTGTTATTTATTTGTTTGTTTGTTTTGGTCATCACAACCAGAGCCACAATATGCAACATTGTATTAATTTTCTGAAACACATGTATTAGAGTTTCTTCAGGGTCCATAGCAGTCTAATAGGAATTTTCTGTGATAATGGGACTGTTCTATGATCTGTGCTGTTCAATATGGTTTCCATTAGACACAGATGGCTTGTGAGCACTTGAAAAATGGCTAGTGAGACTGAAGAACTACATTTTTAATTTTATTATTATTATTATTTTTTATACTATAAGTTCTAGGTTACATGTGCACAACGTGCAGGTTTGTTACATATGTATACATGTGCCACATTGGTGTGCTGCACCCATTAACTCGTCATTTAACATTAGGTATATCTCCTAATGCTATCCCTCCCCACTCCCCCCACCCCAGGACAGGCCCCGGTGTGTGATGTTCCCCTTCCTGTGTCCAGGTGTTCTCATTGTTCAATTCCCGCCTATGAGTGAGAACATGTGGTGTTTGGTTTTTTGCCCTTGCGATAGTTTGCTGAGAATGATGGTTTCCAGCTTCATCTATGTCCCTACAAAGGACATGAACTCATCCTTTTTTATGGCTGCATAGTATTCCATAGTGTATATGTGCCACATTTTCTTAATCCAGTCTATCATTGTTGGACATTCGGGCTGGTTCCAAGTCTTTGCTATTGTGACTACTGCTGCAATAAACATATGTATTCAAGTGTCTTTATAGCAGCATGATTTATAATCCTTTGGGTATATACCCAGTAATGGGATGGCTGGGTCAAATGGTATTTCTAGTTCTAGATCCTTGAGGAATGGCCACACTGTCTTCCACAATGGTTGAACCAGTTTACAGTCCCACCAACAGTGTAAAAGTGTTCCTATTTCTCCACATCCTCTCCAGGACCTGTTGTTTCCTGACTTTTTAATGATTGCCATTCTAACTGGTGTGAGATGGTATCTCATTGTGGTTTTGATTTGCATTTCTCTGATGGCCAGTGATGATGAGCATTTTTTCATGTGTCTATTGGCTGCATAAATGTCTTCTTTTGAGAAGTGTCTGTTCATATCCTTCGTCCACTTTTTGATGAGGTTGTTTGTTTTTTTCTTGTAAATTTTTTTGAGTTCTTTATAATTTTTGGATATTAGCCCTTTGTCAGATGAGTAGATTGCAAAAATTTTCTCCCATTCTGTAGGTTGTCTGTTCACTCTGATGGTAGTTTCTTTTGCTGTGCAGAAGCTCTTTAGTTTAATTAGATCCCATTTGTCAACTTTGGCTTTTATTCAATTAGGAAAAGAGGAAGTCAAATTGTCCCTGTTTGCAGATGACATGATTGTATATCTAGAAAACCCCATCATCTCAGCCCAAAATCTCCTTAAGCTGATAAGCAACTTCAGCAAAGTCTCAGGATACAAAATCAATGTGCAAAAATCACAAGCATTCTTATACACTAATAACAGACAGCCAAATCATGAGTGAACTCCCATTCACAATTGCTTCAAAGAGAATAAAATACCTATGAATACAACTTACAAAGGATGTGAAGGACCTCTTCAAGGAGAACTACAAACCACTGCTCAATGAAATAAAAGAGGACACAAACAAATGGAAGAACATTCCATGCTCATGGATAGGAAGAATCAATATCATGAAAATGGCCATACTGCCCAAGGTAATTTATAGATTCAATGCCATCCCCATCAAGCTACCAATGACTTTCTTCACAGAATTGGAAAAAACTACTTTAAAGTTCATATGGAACCAAAAAAGAGGCCGCATCGCCAAGTCAATCCTAAGCCAAAAGAACAAAGCTGGAGGCATCATGCTACCCGACTTCAGACTATACAACAAGGCTACAGTAACAGCATGGTACTGGTACCAACACAGAGATATAGACCAATGGAACAGAACAGAGCCCTCAGAAATAATACCACACATCTACAACCATCTGATCTTTGACAAACCTGACAAAAACAAGAATGGGGAAAGGATTCCCTATTTAATAAATGGTGCTGGGAAAACTGGCTAGCCATATGTGGAAAGCTGAAACTGGATCCCTTCCTTATACCTTATACAAAAATTAATTCAAGATGGATTAAAGACTTAAATGTTAGACCTAAAACCATAAAAACCCTAGAAGAAAACCTAGGCATTACCATTCAGGACATAGGCATGGGCAAGGACTTCATGTCTAAAACACCAAATTTTATAAATTTTAAATAAACATTATTTAAATAGCTACCTGTGGCTAGTTTCTACAGTATTTAGAGAGTACAGGTCTATTCCAGGGAACAGAATTATTAGATAATCAGGTATGCATATTTAAGCATTACTAGCTAATGTGGAATTGCTCTCCAGAATAGACTCCAATGTTTGTTTTCAACTGCTTATAATATGCAATGATCTATTTCCCCATCTCCTTGGCTATATACTTAGTTTTATTAGTTTATACATTTTTTAGATAATTTGATGCATATAAAATTGTATCTCATTAACGGTTGATTTGTAATTCCCTGTGTGGTGCTGTAATACTCATACATCTATCAAGGACTCTTTTTTCCTCCCTTTAAAATTATCTACTTATTTTTTCTTTGTAAGAGTCACCTTTTTTACATTGTGGGAATTCTTCATGAACTTGTCATTTTACTTGATAAAAAGGTCATACTTAAAAGTCTGAGGCTTCTCATTCACTTGAATCTGTAGTCTCTTGTTACATAGTTTAAATTTTTGATACATATCTATATTTTTCCTCGTTTCAAGTATTAGTGCCTTTCCTACAGAACCATTTCTTATTATGATGTCACAAATGTATTCTGCTATGTTTACTGGGAGGATACACTAGTGGGGATAGTTCTGTGTCTACAGTGATTAAGCACACACGTTCTGGAGCCAGTCTGCTTCTTTCAAAATCACCTCATTGCTTTTGAAGAATCAGGTAAGTTAGTCAACTCAGTATTTCAGTGCCTTTGTCTGTAATGACAAAAAAGATAGAAATGACAATATTAATAATAATACTTACCTCACAGAATTGTTCTGAGGTTTACACGTGTTAACAAAATGAAAGAGTTAGTACGACATTCAGCATGCTATGTTAGCTATTATCATTCTAAATGTTTAGCCGTGTTTTCTTTTTTTGGTTGGTTACTGTACATATATTATATGATGAATTCTGTTCTATCATCTTTCACATGCATATCCAAATAACTAAACATTCTTCATTGAATAATGTACATTATTTTCATCTTGAAGTTTTTGTCTATATAATTTTAGATATTCTTTTCTGTTCCATTTCTTTCTCTATTTTTGTCCCAATACTATGTTATTTTATTTAGCATAAACTTTAAGCAAGCCTTGAAGTTCTGTTCAGCAAATTTTTCTATGCTCTTATTTTTTTTGTCTTAAAATTTTTTTTGGCTACTTAATCCTTATAATTCTGCCTATTAGCATTGCATCAGTTTGAGTTTTGTAATGACAATTTGTAAAAAGATATTTATGATATCAGTATTCCTCACCATAGGATATTTATTCATCTTTAGTTCATTTTTATGACCTTCAAAAAGTTGTTTAATTTTTCCCATAAAAGCTTTGTATATATATAGTTAAAAATACTCTCTTAGGTGGTTTTTTGCTATTTAAAGTAGGTTTATACTGAAAGTATAATTTTAATTGTCTGCAATATATGTAGAAAATTATTACTTATAGTTGTATGTTAACCTTTTCTACAGGCATTAATGGTTACAGCTAGGATGAACATCCCATTGGGTTGCAGCAGCATCTGGTTGTACTTAAGCTTTATTACGGGCACCTGAAAATTTTCATTTTTTTTCTTTCTAGCTCAGCAATGTATTTAATTTTTTAAAGATATGGTTTATATTATGTTCTTCCCAGAAAAGAAGAGAAGTCTGTTGGTTTGGGTCCATTCTTTCATAATGTTTGAACTTAAATTCTCTATATAAATTTTAAAATTATTGATTCATGTTCCATAAATAACTGAAGATTTCCTTCTTCTTTCATAAATATGTAAATAATTTGTAGCTAATTATCTTTTCAATATTGAATGTTCTTCTCATTAAAAATAATATGTCCCAAATCATACAGATATTCATGTTCATAAATAACATTTTGTTCTAGTTATTTCCCAGTTAATATTTTTTAATTATTGTATATTTTCCATCTACTATAGTATAACTTGGTTATTTCTGATGGATAAGAAGAATGACTTTTTTTAGATGTAAATCTTCAATCCAATGTATTTGGTCATAGAACTGTGAGTTAAATACTGTTTTAAGCTATTAAGTTTGTAATAATTTGTTATGCAGCAATAGAAAACTAATACAATTGACTTGCCTCTAACTTTAATGAGAATAAGTCAAAAGCTCTACAATTATGTCAGATGTTTTCTTTAGGATCCTAGTAAATATATTTTATCAAATTAAGAAACTTTGTTTCTGTTTCTAATTTATGATTGTTTAAATTAAAAATCAATGTAAGATTATGTTTAATGCTTTCCTGCATCTGTAATATAATCATATCATATTTCTCTTTCGATATGTTACTCTGGATATTAGTAGTGTTTCATTTTCTAATACTGAATCTGCCCTGCATTTCTGGATCATGATTACATTTCTATTCTATATTAAGCTAATAATATGTACTTGTAACTTATCTCTAGAATCTACCTATGATGAGTGTTTTCTCTTAGTTTTATATCTTACTGGACACTATTTGAATTATCTTAAGGCACTGGGTAGAAGTACTTAGACAGGTATGCTCAGGTTGATATCCCATCCAGAAGTTGTAATAATTTTCTTGTCAAAGTTCGTCTTTGCCCAAAGGCCTTGAAGTGAATAAAAACTATGGCAAGATACTGCCATAGGTTGGGTTTTTATTGAGCAAGCAGATTTGAAGACAGTTGAGCACACAGTTGAGCATCCACTAACACTTGTGGAAAGGAAGAGAGCAGGATTGGGCAGAGTAGGAAGTGAAGCTACCTGCAGTCCCAATATCAGTGTCAGCCTGGGCAGTTCTGGAGTTAGAATGGCCGTCCAGAGTTGTCTAGACTGCACGTGAGCCATCCCAGGAAGGACATAACCTTGAAGAAAGTGGCTTTCTGAGGCTGAGACAATTCCCTGAAGTGCTGACATCTGAAAGCTGTCTCCTGTCAGCACTCCCAGCAGCTGGGACACCAAGTCTTTCCTTGAAATGAGAGTTGGGTTATACCCAGAGTATCCACTACAGATATGTATGAAGAGACAATAAAACAAAACTTCTGCAGACGTGAATGACCCATTCAGGCAAGGACAATGCTGATGTTGGCTGTCCTAAATGGGATGGCCTGGTACTCTTGAAAAATCTCAAATACATTAAAAGGAACCTGGTGTATTACCATAGATATAAACATATTATGCATTGCTTTGTATAATGCACCTCTTGCAGAATGACTATCAGATATTTTCAGTGTTTAGTTTCTTCCTTCTCTGAAATGTGGAAGGCTTATCGTGGCCTAAGTAACCTTCCAGCCAATGAGAGGTAGGAAATTATTACATATCCTGAGCCATAATTATTCCAACTGAAAATTTTATAAAACAAAAGTAAATATATTCTCGTATGTGAGGTTTTAGCTGCAACATTGCTCTCCTCCAATGCCATGCCACCTGGATGGTATAGCTTAGGATCTGTGCAGACAAGAGAATGTCAACTTTCGCCCCTCACTTCCCTTCTAATCTTTTCTCTCCAGCCCAGCTCAAATGGACAAAGAGGTCATTTTATATTTTATCACCTAAGAATTTGATTTGAAAAGAGGATCAGAAACCACAGGAAATTTGATTTATGCCAGCCCTGCATCCAAGGTACCCAGAGAAGAATAATATACTTGTTTTTATGAGACAGTACTGATCCGAATGGGGGCACAATATAAAAATGGCTTATGGTTTGGCCACAGGGTCAGTCCAAAGGTCAAAGCCTCAAGTACTGTTCATTTGTTAGCAGATTTCAGAACAACAAATTTCACCTGTATTGGATTTATTTTTCCAGCCTCTTTAAAACCATTTTGTTTAGATTTATATCATAACTTCCCTCTATTTTTTCCATTTATTAAATTTGAGAAGCTTTCCAAACACCAACTTGTACTTCTATACAAGTGACAAAACTTCTATTAAAACTATTTTTTTTTTTGATGAGTAAATCTGGAAAATAAGGAAGTAAAATAATTACTTTGGGTCTGAGTTTTGATGGATAATATAGTCTAGTTTGAAAACCTAACTACACACATTTGCCACACAAATATTTTTGTGTATTTTGGCAAATGGTTAATATCCTTAATAACTGGTTAAATTCCAAGAAAAATTTTGGCTCACAAGCTTTATTTCGTCTCTTATGTTGGACCTTTATAGTTATCAGTCCAAAATGTTTATGATTCAGTGTCTGATACATTCTTCCTTCCAGAAAACTTTAATCCTTCTTGTTTACCTCAAAGTTCAATATAAACACATTCAGTGCAAAGTCTTATCTAAAATTCACGTTGTTGAAAAAGACATTTTCCTTATTCATGTAAAGTTACTCATGTAAAAATATGAAACCTCAAGAGTAGTGTCTCATAAATTTTATGTTTCAAATGGAAAGACTTTACATGACTTAGACTTAATATGGCTTAGATTGCGTGGCTAAAAACGTAAATAGATAATAAATCAAAACAGGCTAAGTGGTTATTGATATCCATTGCTTAATTTAGAATATGACAACAATGATTTCTCTTATATTTCTTTTTGAGGAGAAATAGGATATAGAAGAGATTCAGTATTTTTAGAGGTAACCAGAATGCCCTTGGAAAAGTTTTCTTTTCTTTTTTTTTTTAGACGGGGTTTTGACATATTGCCCAGGCTGGTCTGAAACTTATGAGCTCAAGTGATTTGCCCACCTCGGCCTCCCCAGTTGCTGGGTTTACAGGCATGAGCCACCATGCCCGGCCCCTTGGATAAGATTTTTTTTTTTATTATTATACTTTAAGTTTTAGGGTACATGTGCACAACGTGCAGGTTTGTTACATATGTATACATGTGCCATGTTGGTGTGCTGCACGCATTAACTTGTCATTTAGTATTAGGTAGATCTCCTAATGCTATCCCTCCACCCTCCCCCCACCCCACAACAGTCCCCAGAGTGTGATGTTCCCCTTCCTGTGTCCATGTGTTCTCATTGTTCAATTCCCACCTATGAGTGAGAACATGTGGTGTTTGGTTTTTTGTCCTTGCAATAGTTTGCTGAGAATGATGGTTTCCAGCTTCATCCATGTCCCTACAAAGGACATGAACTCATCATTTTTTTATGGCTGCATAGTATTCCATGGTGTATATGTGCCACATTTTCTTAATCCAGTCTATCATTGTTGCACATTTGGGTGGTTCCAAGTCTTTGCTATTGTGAATAGTGCTGCAATAAACATACGTGTGCATGTGTCTTTACAGCAGCATGATTTATAATCCTTTGGGTATATACCCAGTAATAGGATGGCTGGGTCAAATGGTATTTCTAGTTCTAGATCCCTGAGGAATTGCCACACTGACTTCCACAATGGTTGAACCAGTTTACAGTCCCACCAACAGTGTAAAAGTGTTCCTATTTCTCCACATCTTCTCCAGCACCTGTTGTTTCCTGACTTCTTAATGATCGCCATTCTAACTGGTATGAGATGGTTTCTCACTGTGGTTTTGATTTGCATTTCTCTGATGGCCAGTGATGATGAGCATTTTTTCATGTTTTTTTTGGTTGCATAAATGTCTTCTTTTGAGAAGTGTCTGTTCATATCCTTTGCCCACTTCTTGATGGGGTTGTTTTTTTCTTGTAAATTTGTTGGAGTTCATTGTAGATTCTGGATATTAGCCCTTTGTCAGATGAGTAGGTTGCAAAAGTTTTCTCCCATTCTGTATGTTGCCTGTTCACTCTGATGGTGGTTTATTTTGCTGTGCAGAAGCTCTTTAGTTTAATTAGATCCCATTTGTCAATTTTGGCTTTTGTTGCCATTGCTTTTGGTGTTTTAGACATGAAGTCCTTGCCCATGCCTATGTCCTGAATGGTATTGCCTAGGTTTTCTTCTAGGGTTTTTATGGTTTTAGGTCTAACATGTAAGTCTTTAATCCATCTTGAATTAATTTTTGTATAAGGTGTAAGGAAGGGATCCAGTTTCAGCTTTCCACATATGGCTAGCCAGTTTTCCCAGCACCATTTATTAAATAGGGAATCCTTTCCCCATTGCTTGTTTTTCTCAGGTTTGTCAAAGATCAGATAGTTGTAGGTATGTGGCATTATTTCTGAGGGCTCTGTTCTGTTCCATTGATCTATATCTCTGTTTCGGTATCAGTACCATGCTGTTTTGGTCACTGTAGCCTTGTAATATAGTTTGAAGTCAGGTAGCATGATGCCTCCAGCTTTGTTCTTTTGGCTTAGGATTGACTTGGCGATGCGGCCTCTTTTTTGGTTCCATATGAACTTTAAAGTAGTTTTTTCCAATTCTGTGAAGAAAGTCATTGGTAGCTTGATGGGGATGGCATTGAATCTATAAATTACCTTGGGCAGTATGGCCATTTTCACGATATTGATTCTTCCTACCCATGAGCATGGAATGTTCTTCCATTTGTTTGTATCCTCTTTTATTTCATTGAGCAGTGGTTTGTAGTTCTCCTTGAAGAGGTCCTTCACATCCCTTGTAAGCTGGATTCCTAGGTGTTTTATTCTCTTTGAAGCAATTGTGAATGGGAGTTCACTCATGATTTGGCTCTCTGTTGGTCTGTTATTAATGTATAAGAATGCTTGTGATTTTTGCACATTGATTTTGTATCCTGAGACTTTGCTGAGGTTGCTTATCAGTTTAAGTAGATTTTGGGCTGAGATGATGGGGTTTTCTAGATATACAATCATGTCATCTGCAAACAGGGACAATTTGACTTCCTCTTTTCCTAAGTGAATGCCCTTTATTTAAGATTTTTTTAAAGATAAAAATAAGACTGCAGTGGGAGATGAACGATGAAAACACATGGATATATGGGGCAGAACAACACGCACTGGGGCCTGTTGGGGGAAGCAGGGGAGGGAGAGTACCAGGAAGAACAGCTAATGGGTGTGGGGCTTAATACCTGGGTGATGGGTTGGTCTGTGCAGTAAATAACTGTGGCACACGTTTACCTATGTAACAAACGTGCACATCCTGCACATGTACCCTGGAACTTAAAAGTTGATGTGAAAAAAGAAAACACACACACACAGCCATACACACACACACATTTATATATATATATACACACACACACATACTAAGGAGTTCCAGAATTAATTCAATGGATAATTAGCTGGTTATGAAGCCAAAAACATGGGCCTGCCCCCAGTTTATAGTGATATAGATAATATAGATATAGATACAGATATAGATATAGATATCCATAATGTGAATAAAAATAGGGCTGTAAGACCACTGATCTAGAAAACTCTCAGAATAAGCAGGAATTAAGTCATGATATTGCCCTTCAGGTTAGTGCACTGACAGTATATTGAGATAGGCTGTGACATAATGTGTATTGGAGTTGAAATATTCTCAGTTGCTGGGTGCGGTGGCTCACACCTGTAATCCCAGAACTTTGGGAGACCGAGGCAGGTGGATCACGAGGTCAGGAGATCAAGACCATCCTGGCTAACATGGTGAAACCCCGTCTCTACTAAAAATACAAAAAATTAGCCGGGCGTAGTGGCAGGCGCCTGTAGTCCCAGCTACTCAGGAGGTTGAGGCAGGAGAATGGTGTGAACCTGGGAGGCGGGGCTTGCAGTGAGCAGAGATCATGCCACTGCACTCCAGCCTGGGCGACAAAGGGAGACTCTGTCTCAAAAAAAAAAAAAAGAAAGAAAGAGAAAAGAAATACTCCCAGTCCCCATTATTTAGAAGAGATTAGATTCTTAGATTTTCTTAAACTAAAATTAAAGAACCATATCTGAACTCCACAGAGTGGAAAACATGTCTTAATGAGTACTCAGTGGGTGTTAAAGTAAGGGCAATGACCAGAACAAAAACTAAGAGGAAAACATGCCAATCCATCTTGCTAGAATTTTAAGACAGTATGCCACCTTCATTCTCTCATTTTCTCTCTCTCTCTCTTCCTCTCTCCCCTAAACTGTATGCTGCTCATTACCTGTCTTGCCTCCCTCCCTTCATCTCCCCAGCTTGACACACTTTCCCCTATTTTATTATATGATTTATTCCCATTTGTGGAATTTTCCAAGTGATATGGAGAAAAGGTTTTCCTGGGGCTTCATCAAAATTCTTCTCTAAGACTATAAGAATAAATTAAAGCAGGCATGTGGCATCTCTGCTGGTGGGGATTGGCTACCCATGTTTAACAGTGTAATCTAATATTAACAAAATTAATTGCTAGGCTTGAGTACTCTCCAGCTCACATCAAAAGTCTTCAGCCCATGTACCTAAAACTTAAAGTATAATAATAATAATAATAAAAAAGTCTTCAGCCTACTGTTCCAAGTATATATTTTCAGCATGGTTTTCTAGTCTATATTATGTAGATACTAATTAAGTCCTGTGGTCATTTTTTTTCCAATAGTAGCTTATTTCCAATAGTAGGAATTGTTTTTAATTGGTTTAATTTATATTTTTCTATGTTTATCATCACATCTCTTACCTCTGATTCTAATTTACCAATTATTACAGTTTAACAGCCAAGTTTTAAATATTAATTATATTTACATTTTAAATATATTTGTTTTATATATATTTGATGTATATATGATATATATTTGATATATATATATTTGATATATATATTTGGTGTATATATATATATTTGATATATATATATCCCAAAAATTTGACAACATTTTTTATTCCAAAAATAAAAGCATCCAGCAAAGAAGCCAAAAACATGGCCCTGCTCTGGTTTAAACCATCTGACTTCAGGGACATAATTACAGGCAGAAACTGACTTAGGTCCAATTCTGTGCACAGCTCTAGCTGGGCGCCTCCTGTTTCTTCAAAGATGAGTAGCCAGAATTAGAATTAGAATTTAAATTGTCAGCTCAAAGAAACACGGGATGTATTTAGTTTCTGCTAGTTAAAGAGTCATCTGAGAACCCAGAGGGGAAGACTCATGTCATTCATGTATTTCTCTGAGCTTGATCCCAGTTTTTTAGGTTAGAAAGGGGTCCTAGGTTCCTGAGAAACTGAAAACTTAACGCTCTTTTCAATTACTTTGTACTTTATGAAATACCTTATGGCCAGAGCCTGCTATTCAATGCAAATGAATAACTCTATTCTCCCACATTGCATATAAGGGATGGAGGGTGCAGAGGGGGAGGAAATGGAGGGGAAAATGAAAATCTCTTGAAATAATAATAGTAATTAGTTTCTCTATTTGAAAACTCTAAGTTTCATTAAACAGCAATAATAACCAGCGGTAAGTAAACTGCCACCCCCAGGAGAGGGAAAAATGTCAAATTTCATCCTAAAAAGACTTTTGTGAAAACACAGGCACAGTCAATTCCATTTTATTCTGAAGATTTATTTCATACTAGTCAAAATTAATTCAAACCTGTCTCCCAGATGCAATGAGTGTGAAGAACTAAACTTACTGTTATTGGATTTTGCTACGTCTCACCATCTCTAAATATTGAATATGGATGGCAGAAAAAAGCTATTTGAAATTTGTGTTAAGGAAGCTTTAGTTCAAAAAAACACATGCTGATACAATAGTGTGTGAGCATGTGTGTGTTCATGTGAGAGAGAAAGAGAGAGAGAGAACCAGGGAAAGAGAGAAAAAGAGAGAGATTTTCCTTTGGGGGGATCTATTTCTGTATATACACCTCTCCTTTGTATCATATAAATGTAATAAAACCAGGGAAGGGGAGAGGGGCTCATTTTAGCCTTCCTGAAAGAAAGGCCTTAGTGCTAAATATTATGTAAAATGATTTCACTCACCACTAAAGAAATGACATATTTGAAAAATGATATGGCAGTTCTTTGAAATTCACTAAGGAGTTCCAGAATTAATTCAATGGATAATTAGCTGGTTAGGGAGCCAAATCACAACTTGCATGTTGCAGTTAAAATAGTAAATAATCATTTCACGCACTGTATGACTATTTTCCTGTGAACTGAAAAAATTTATTAAAAAATATGAAATCAGGGAACCTAGAATGTACGTATTTACAGGTATTTATGGAACCTCAAATTCTATTCCAGGAGAATTTGAATAAAAATAGTTTAAACAAAAGTCAATATTCTTTCTTTCACAAGGCAGGTACCCTAATTCTGCTACCTGAATTTGGCATAATATCTATTAACAGCTAATGCCAAAATCAAAAAAATACTGCAATTCACATAATAGACAATAATGTTAATGATAGGTAAAATGTATGCCTAATTCATTTAAACAGATTCCCTTCTCTTGTCACCCATCAATCCAATTACAGCAAAATCCAAATTAGTAAGCTTTTACCAGTATCATGCATTGCATACATTGTACTAAATGAGTATGTAGTATATACACATAAAGAAATGCTTTCAAGTGAGTTTGAACTACCCTTCTTTTGGGGCTCCAGAACAAATCAGCACCTATTTGGCCTTTTAAAATCCATTAAAAGGTTGGTCAGTATCTTCTTAGTGACTACTAAGGCAGCCAACACTATCTCCCATGCTTTCTCAAAGGTCAGACACATTGCATGTCTTGTCTCTCCTTAGAGGGGTTTGTCCATCTTTGGAATCTTTAAACATGATTCAGATTTACTAGCCTCAGCTCTCTGATGGGCTCAAAAAAGGTTATGATTCCACTGATTATCTAGACTTTTCTTGTTGCAAGTGAAGAAGACACTATTTTAATAGTTTCTTACATACTATGCAGAACTAGAGGTGAGCTAATAAACATTTGTCTATATATATGTATATATACACGTGTATATACATATATACGTATATATGTATATATACACACATATACGTATATATGTATACATATATACACACATATACGTATATACATATACACGTGTATATATGTATAAATGTACATATATATAATTTTTTTTTTTTGAGACGGAGTCTCGCTCTGTAGCCCAGGCTGGAGTGCAGTGGCGCTATCTTGGCTCACTGTAAGCTCCGCCTCCCGGGTCCACGCCATTCTCCTGCCTCACCCTCACGAGAAGCTGGAACTACAGGCACTGGCCACCATATCTGGCTTCTTTTTGTATTTTTAGTAGAGACAGGGTTTCACTGTGTTAGTCACGATGGTTTCAATCTCCTGACCCCGTGATCCACCCGCCTCAGCCTCCCAAAGTTCTGGGATTACAGGCGTGAGCCATTGTGCTCGGCCACATTTGTCTATATTTTTAATTGTTGTAAACATTGTTCACAATAGGTACATAATAATATTCCACGGCAATAATCTACCATAATTTACTTGACTATTGCACTGTTGTTAAATTTTTTTTTCCAGTTTTTTACCATTAAGAAAGAAACTGCAATAAGCATATTTATGTACATAGCTTATTTTTTATTCAGTATTATTTCCTTAGGACAGGTCCATAAATACAAAATACTTGGTTAAAAAAGAATAGGGTCAGACTCCAACTGATGGGTTTGAATCAAGTTCTACCATTGATTGTCTGTATTCTTCAGGTAGTTGAGTAACCCTCCAAGCATTTTTTGTAAAATATTTTCATTTTGCAAAATAATAATAGTAGCATCTGTCTCTTAAAGTTGCTGTGACAAGTAAGTGAAATAGCACAAATGTAGGGCCTGGGAGTGGATCATCATAAGGTAAGCATGCAATCATTGTTATTATAAGATAATCTTTTTATAGATTTTTACAAATGACTTTCCATAATTACTGAGCATTTCACACCATCCTAAAATGTTTAACAAAGGCCTGCCTTTAGAAATCATTTATATTTATTTTCATCCAGAAAACATAAGTTCTCTTATGTATATTGTTTTATTATCACATATGTTGTATGATATAGTCAAAACGCCAGGGCTATGTATGAAGGCAAATATACTTGGGATCAAATCCTGGTTTCGTATTTAACCATTTACAAACCAGGAATTTATTTTTAACTTCTCAATTTTCAAGTCCCTCATGATATTAATAATTACTCCTAGTCATTAAAAGGATTAGAAATAATATAGGTAAATTACTCAGGATGAGAAACCTATTTTGAGTATGTAATATGTCTAAGTGCACATTAGAATTACCTAGAGATCTGATGTCTAGCTGCATCCCAGGCCATTCCCATCTAAATGTGGAGGCTGGCCCCAAGTCAGTATGTTGTTACATGTCCCTAGGTGAGACAAATAGTCAGGTGGTCAAACCACTGCCCCCTTATCATATTATAGGCTTAATAACAACCAAAATGCATAAATGACTTTATAATTTACAAATCATTTCCATAAACATAATTGGATTTGATTACTACAAAATATTTGAAGCATTATTTGTATTGAAAATTCAGGTACTGGGTTCATCTCACTAGGGAGTGCCAGACAGTGGGCACAGGACAGTGGGTGCAGCGCACCGTGTGCCAGCCGAAGCAGGGCGAGGCATTTCCTCACTCGAGAAGCACAAGGGGTCAGGGAGTTCCCTTTCCTGGTCAAGGAAAGGGGTGACAGACGGCACCTGGAAAATCGGGCCACTCCCACCCCAAATACTGTGCTTTTCTGAGGGGCTTAGGAAACGGCCCACCAGGAGATTACATCCTGCACCTGGCTCAGAGGGTCCTATGCCCATGGAGTCTCGCTGATTTTTAGCACAGCAGTCTGAGATCAAACTGCAAGGCGGCAGCGAGGCTGGGGGAGGGGTTCCCGCCATTGCCCAAGCTCGCTTAGGTAAACAAAGCAGCTGGGAAGCTCGAACTGGGTGGAGCCCACCACAGGTCAAGGAGGCCTGCCTGCCTCTGTAGGCTCCACCTCTGGGGGCAAGGCACAGACAAACAAAAAGACAGCAGTAACCTCTGCAGACTTAAATGTCCCTGTCTGACAGCTTTGAGGAGAGCAGTGGTTCCCCCAGCACGCAGCTGGAGATCTGAGAACAGGCAGACTGCCTCCTCAGGTGGGTCCCTAGCCCCTGACCCCTGAGCAGCCTAACTGGGAGGCAACCCCCAGTAGGGGCAGACTGACACCTCACACGGCCGGGTACTCCTCTGAGACAAAACTTCCAGAGGAACGATCAGATAGCAGCATTCGCGGATCACGAAAATCTGCGGTTCTGCAGACACCGCTGCTGATACCCAGGCAAACAGGGTCTGGAGGGTTCTGCAGACACCGCTGCTGATACCCAGGCAAACAGGGTCTGGAGTGGACCTCTAGCAAACTCCAACAGACCTGCAACTGAGGGTCCTGTCTGTTAGAAGGAAAACTAACAAACAGAAAGGACGTCCACACCAAAACCCATCTGTACATCACCATTATCAAAGACCAAAAGTACATAAAACCACAAAGATGGGGAAAAAACAGAGCAGAAAAACTGGAAACTCTAAAAAGCAGAGCGCCTCTCCTCCTCCAAAGGAACGCAGTTCCTCACCAGCAATGGAACAAAGCTGGATGGAGAATGACTTTGACCAGTTGAGAGAAGAAGGCTTCAGATGATCAAACTACTCCGAGCTACAGGAGGAAATTCAAACCAAAGGCAAAGAAGTTGAAAACTTTGAAAAAAATTTAGAAGAATGTATAACTAGAATAACCAATACAGAGAAGTGCTTAAAGGAGCTGATGGAGCTGAAAGCCAAGGCTCGAGAACTACATGAGGAATGCAGAAGCCTCAGGAGCTGATGCGCTCAACTGGAAGAAAGGGTATCAGTGATGGAAGATGAAATGAAGTGAGAAGGGAAGTTTAGAGAAAAAAGAATAAAAAGAAACGAGCAAAGCCTCCAAGAAATATGGGACTATGTGAAAAGACCAAATCTACGTCTGATTGGTGTGCCTGAAAGTGATGGGGAGAATGGAACCAAGTTGGAAAACACTCTGCAGGATACTATCCAGGAGAACTTCCTCAATCTAGCAAGGCAGGCCAACATTCAGATTCAGGAAATACAAAGAACGCCACAAAGATACTCCTCGAGAAGAGCAACTCCAAGACACATAATTGTGAGATTCACCAAAGTTGAAATGAAGGAAAAAATGTTAAGGGCAGCCAGAGAGAAAGGTTGGGTTACCCACAAAGGGAGGCCCATCAGACTAACAGCAGATCGCCTGGCAGAAACTCTACAAGCCAGAGGAGTGGGGGCCAATATTCAACATTCTTAAAGAAAAGAATTTTCAACCCAGAATTTCATATCCAGCCAAACTAAGCTTCAGCAGTGAAGGACAAATAAAATACTTTACAGAAAAGCAAATGCTGAGAGATTTTGTCACCACCAGGCCTGCCCTAAAAGAGCTCCTGAAGGAAGCACTAAACATGGAAAGGCACAACTGGTACCAGCCACTGCAAAATCATGCCAAAATGTAAAGACCATCAAGACTAGGAAGAAACTGCATCAACTAACGAGCAAAATAACCCGCTAACATCATAATGACAGGATCAAATTCACACATAACAATATTAACTTTAAATGTAAATGGACTAAATGCTCCAATTAAAAGACACAGACTGGCAAATTGGATAAAGAGTCAAGACCCATCAGTGTGCTGTATTTAGGAAACCCATCTCACGTGCAGAGACACACATAGGCTCAAAATAAAAGGATGGAGGAAGATCTACCAAGCAAATGGAAAACAAAAAAGGCAGGGGTTGCAATCCTAGTCTCTGATAAAACAGACTTTAAACCAACAAAGATCAAAAGAGACAAAGAAGGCCATTACATAATGGTAAAGGGATCAATTCAACAAGAAGAGCTAACTATCTTAAATATATATGCACCCAATACAGGAGCACCCAGATTCATAAAGCAAGTCCTGAGTGACCTACACAGAGACTTAGACTCCCACACAATAATAATGGGAGACTTTAACACCCCACTATCAACATTAGACAGATCAACGAGACAGAAAGTTAACAAGGATACCCAGGAATTGAACTCAGCTCTGCACCAAGTGGACCTAATAGACATCTACAGAACTCTCCACCCCAAATCAACAGAATATACATTTTTTTCAGCACCACACCACACCTATTCCAAAATTGACCACATAGTTGGAAGTAAAGCTCTCCTCAGCAAATGTAAAAGATCAGAAATTATAACAAACTGTCTCTCAGGCCACAGTGCCATCAAACTAGAACTCAGGATTAAGAAACTCACTGAAAACTGCTCAACTACATGGAAACTGAACAACCTGCTCCTGAATGACTACTGGGTACATAATGAAATGAAGGCAGAAATAAAGATGTTCTTTGAAACCAACAAAAACGAAGACACAACATACCAGAATCTCTGGGACACATTCAAAGCAGTATGTAGAGGGAAATTTACAGCACTAAATGCCCACAAGAGAAAGCAGGAAAGATCCAAAATTGACACCGTAACATCACAATTAAAAGAACTAGAAAAGCAAGAGCAAACACATTCAAAAGCTAGCAGAAGGCAAGAAATAACTAAAATCAGAGCAGAACTGAAGGAAATAGAGACACAAAAAACCCTTCAAAAAATTAATGAATCCAGGAGCTGGTTTTTTGAAAGGATCAACAAAATTGATAGACCGCTAGCAAGACCAATAAAGAAAAAAAAAGAGAAAAGAATCAAATAGACCCAATAAAAAATGATAAAGGGGATATCACCACCAATCCCTCAGAAATACAAACTACCATCATAGAATACTACAAACACCTCTATGCAAATAGACTAGAAAATCTAGAAGAAATGGATAAATTCCTTGACACATACACTCTCTCAAGACTAAACCAGGAAGAAGTTGAATCTCTGAATAGACCAATAACAGGATCTGAAATTGTGGCAATAATCAATAGCTTACCAACCAAAAAGAGTCCAGGACCAGATGGATTCACAGCCGAATTCTACCAGAGGTACAAGGAGGAAGTGGTACCATTCCTTCTGATAGTATTCCAATCAATAGAAAAAGAGGGAATCCTCCCTAACTCATTTTATGAGGCCAGCATCATCCTGATACCAAAGCCTGGCAGAGACACAACCAAAAAAGAGACTTTTAGACCAATATACTTGATGAACATTGATGCAAAAATCCTCAGTAAAATACTGGCAAACAAAATCCAGCAGCACATCAAAAAGTTTATCCACCATGATCAAGTGGGCTTCATCCCTGGGATGCAAGGCTGGTTCAATATATGCAAGTCAATAAATGTAATCCAGCATGTAAACAGAACCAAAGACAAAAACCACATGATTATCTCAATAGATGCAGAAAAGGCCTTTGACAAAATTCAACAGCCCTTCATGCTAAAAACTCTCAATAAATTAGGTATTGATGGGATGTATCTCAAAATAATAAGAGCTGTCTATGACAAACCCACAGCCAATATCATACTGAATGGGCAAAAACTGGAAGCATTCCCTTTGAAAAATGGCACAAGACAGGGATGCCCTCTCTCACCACTCCTATTCAACATAGTGTTGGAAGTTCTGGCCAGGGCAATCAGGGAGGAGAAGGAAACAAAGGGTATTCACTTAGGAAAAGAGGAAGTCAAATTGTCTCGGTTTGCAGATGACATGATTGTATATCTAGAAAACCCCATTGTCTCAGCCCAAAATCTCCTTAAGCTGATAAGCAACTTCAGCAAAGTCTCAGGATACAAAATCAATGTACAAAAATCACAAGCACTCTTATACACCAATAACAGACAGAGAGCCAAATCATGAGTGACTCTCATTCACAGTTGCTTCAAAGAGAATAAAATACTTAGGAATCCAACTTACAAGGGATGTGAAGGACCTCTTCAAGGAGAACTACAAACCACTGCTCAATGAAATAAAAGAGGATACAAACAAATGGAAGAACATTCCATGCTCATGGGTAGGAAGAATCAATATCGTGAAAATGGCCATACTGCCCAAGGTAATTTATAGATTCAATGCCATCCCCATCAAGCTACCAATGACTTTCTTCACAGAATTGGAAAAAACTACTTTAAAGTTCATATGGAACCAAAAAAGAGGTCGCATCGCCAAGTCAATCCTAAGCCAAAAGAACAAAGCTGGAGGCATCACGCCACCTGACTTCAAACTATACTACAAGGCTACAGTAACCAAAACAGCATAGTACTGGTACCAAAATAGAGATATAGATCAATGGAACAGAACAGAGCCCTCAGAAATAACACTGCGTATCTACAACTATCTGGTCTTTGACAAACCTGAGAAAAACAAGCAATGGGGAAAGGATTCCCTATTTAATAAATGGTGCTGGGAAAACTGGCTAGCTGTAGAAAGCTGAAACTGGATCCCTTCCTTACACCTTATACAAAAATTAATTCAAGATGGATTAAAGACTTAAACGTTGGACCAAAAACCATACAAACCCTAGAAGGAAACCTAGGCAATACCATTGAAGACATAGGCATGGGAAAGGATTTCATGTCTAAAACACCAAAAGCAATGGCAACAAAAGCCAAAATTGACAAATGAGATCTAATTAAACTAAAGAGCTTCTGCACAGCAAAAGAAACTACCATCAGAGTGAACAGGCAACCTACAAAATGGGAGAAAATTTTTGCAACCTACTCATCTGACAAAGGGCTAATATCCAGAATCTACAATGAACTCAAACAAATGTACAAGAAAAAAACAAACAACCCCATCAACAAGTGGGCAAAGGATATGAACAGACACTTCTCAAAAGAAGATATTTATTCAGCCAAAAGACACATGAAAAAATGCTCGTCATCATTGACCATCAGAGAAATGCAAATCAAAACCACAATGACATACCATCTCACACCAGTTAGAATGACAATCATTCAAAAGTCAGGAAACAACAGGTGCTGGAGAGGGTGTGGAGAAATAGGAACAATTTTACACTATTGGTGGGACTGTAAACTAATTCAATCATTGTGGAAGTCAGTGTGGCGATTCCTCAGGGATCTAGAACTAGAAATACCATTTGACCCAGCCATCCCATTACTGGGTATATATACCCAAAGGACTATAAATCATGCTGCTATAAAGACACATGCACACATTTGTTTATTGCGACACTATTCACAATAGCAAAGACTTGGAACCAACCCAAATGTCCAACAATGATAGACTGGATTAAGAAAATGTGGCATATATACACCATAGAATACTATGCAGCCATAAAAAATGATGAGTTCATGTCCTTTGTAGGGACAAGGATGAAATTGGAAATCATCATTCTCAGTAAACTACTGCAAGGACAAAAAACCAAACACCACATGTTGTCACTCATAGATGGGAATTGAACAATGAGAACACATGGACACAGGAAGGGGAACATCACACTCTGGGGACTTTTGTGGGATGGTGGGAGGGATAGCATTAGCAGATATACCTCATGCTAAATGACGAGTTAAGGCATGCAGCACACCAGCATGGCACATGTACACATATGTAACTAACCTGCACATTGTGCACATGTACCCCAAAACTTAAAGTATAATAATAATAAAAAGAAAATTCTTATATTTTTACAAATGTAAGTGGATTATAAGCTATGATAATGAGTAATGTTGGCACAATTCCCTTTGCTCTATCTCACATTCATGGTATTTCACATTAGCTCATACAATTGTCACCAGATCTGTTTACAAATCTCTTGTCACATTTATATCATATAACACCTCAAGCACAAAGTTTTTATGAAAAAAGCTAGTCAAATCCTTCACAAAGTCTCTGATTTTCTTCTGCCTCTTACTCAGTGACCTGATCATAGATATATAGACAGATGGATAAATAGATAGAATACCAAAAGTTGCAAATAACTTCATCTTATCTGTAACCTGCCACACCCCGCCCTTTCTTTGCTATGAACACCAAGAACCTAGGTCTATAGGCGTCAAAAACACTGTAGAAACTTGCAAAGAATAAAATAATTGGTTGGGATTTCAGAAACACTGAATCTTCATACAGAATCCAAGAGAAAGGCCCTACTGATGAATGAAGAAGTGGCTTTCTAGATTATTGTAAAACAATGATTTTGTAAAACAGCATCATGTGTTACTCCCTTCCACTACTAAAAAAGCTATAATATGCTTTTTCTGGCCCCTCTGTTTTAGATTACTCATATTGTCCTGTAAGTTTTTACAGCTCAGTTCTTAATGGATTTTGTATTAGAATGTTATAATTTAAGAAATTAAAAAAGGTATTTTCTTGGACTATTGAAAAAGTACCTGTTTGGGGCTATTTCAAAGATATATGTAGTCCCAAGATATTAATACTTGTTAAAATAAGAGTATTGGTGACATAATGGTATAGCTTGAAAAGCAAACGATATATCTTTAAAATAAATTATACAGGTTTAATAGAAAATTATACCTCAATATCACTGGCCAATGTGATGTAAAAAGTCTAGCTGCATTTAGCCAATAGATGTGACTATTTTGATTGGCCTCTAAAATTTCTACTCCTGCTTCTAAGTGTCCTTGTTGCCTATTTTTAGATATCACAATATTATGAAACATTCCAAAAGATGCATACAAAATAAAACTCTTCTGCTGACTCAGCTTCTGTTGTATCGTAACCCAATAATGGTATGTTGAGAATTAAGATTCTGTCTACTATAGTATATATTTTAATTATACTTTGATAAACCTGAATAAAATATAATTAAAACGTACTTAGTATAGAGCTATGATATGAGAAGTCTATTGTTTTAATGCACACATTATAGAAAATGTAATTGACTTCTTAACAAAACCAGAAACTCTTCCTCATAGCCAGGAAAATTAATCTCTACACTGGGTAGATTTATTAGGAGTTATTATTATCCTAAGATAAAAAGTTAAAACAAGTAAATATTTTATAAGGTGTCGTTATTAACAAATGTACATTGATTCCCTCCTCTTCCCAGATTTTTTCCACCCTATTGTTCACTTAAGGAAAAAGCAGGTTGATTTACTTATTTCAATATTTTCTTCTCAATTTGTGTCTGGAAAGTACTTTGTGAGTATGATCTCTAATGTTTCTTGCTGACATGTAGCAGGATTATTGCTGTAGACTTATGAAAACAGAATCCCAACACAGTGTACAAGATGGTGCTCCATGACATGCCACTTCCAAAGACATAAATTTTTCCTTAGCAGGAGCACAATACTTCTTGTTATTGTAACCAAATTCTCATTGATTAAAACAAAAACTCAGCCTGCATAAGACACCAGCTGCAATTAGTTATTTAAGCTGTATGTATACAAGGCAATTTTTATGAAGTAGTGCAAGCAAAAAAAGATCACTTTTTATCTTTCTTTCTCTATCTATCATTATAAATCCAGAGAAAGATTAATAGTTCTTCAGAAAAAGTATTTTTTAATAAGTCAGACATTCTTGGTTAAAACAAAAATGTTGATGAAATGTTTACTATGACTTAATAAAAATAAAAGCTAAAGTATATATGGAGTTGGGGGGTTTTACTCAAAAAATTTGTGACAATCATTTGATGAAGAAAATCTTATTAACTATTTTCAATTTGGGAATAAAGAAGTAGCTAATTACCTCCTCAAAATAGGTTAAAACATGGGATTAGGTTGCTCAAGAGAGATAATAGTTGTTTACAAGAAATGTAATTTCTATGTCTGTAAATATTTTAGCTGCGTAAGTGTAGTAATCCAATAGACAAGCTGTCTGTATTTTTAAAATATAAACAGGATAATTTACATTTGACACTGTCTAGTCAGTATAAAGCCAAAATGTTGCTAGTCAGAAGTTTTCAGGGGTAATTGACTTCAAATTTTTATTTTTATTTTATTTTTAATACCTGACAATTTACAATATGAGCTTTCCCTTGGAAACCTCCTCATTTTCTCTGGACTGTCTGCCCGGAGAAACATGGAGTGGCTAACTCACAGTTTGCCTTCAGTAAATTCCGTGATCTGCTTGTTACTAGAAAAGCAATGTAATGCGCGTGTGATTTAGTCAGGTAAAATAACAATGTGTGCTAATCGGTCACTTTGTGTTTGGAATACTAGCACAGACTTCCACATGGATATCATAATCCCAGTGACTACTTGCCATATTAGGAGAGTCTGGTCATCTGTGAAAGCTAACAGCCAGCAAGGGAATGGCTAAGATCTCAGCGGTGAGTGTATAATTCCCAAGGACTCCACAGGACACTTTCTCTTCTCTCCAGAGTTTTATAGATGAAGGCAGAGTATTGTTTGTAAAAATTCTCTGCTTGTCCTCAGTCAAGGTCATGAGAATTTCAGAAATAAATTCACAAATGGATGCACTGTACTCAATATCTTCATGTGTTAAAGATACAAATAAAATTTACCTGGAAAAAATAGCAACTGATCATAGATAGAGCAGAAGTACTTTCAAGAAGATTGAGTCCATGCTTTGCACAAGTAAGCAGTGCTACCCACCCAGTGAGGATGCTTTACAGTATCTCATAACAAACTGACTGGTAAATTTAAATGAAAAGTTTACTGGGTACAACAGTGAGTGACCCGCTAATGAGTTGTTAAAGAAATAAGGAAAGTAAGATAAAACGGATAGCTTATTTAAGCAAACATCACAAGTCAAGTCTAATAAGACACAGTGGCTACATAGCAGTTTATTCTAATCCAAAGCTATGCTTCGATTTTTAAAAAGGGGGAAAACCTACCTAATATCCCCAATAAATGTCTTCCATGTCTGTTGGGATAGAATGTTGCAGTAGTTTTGCTATAGCTTCAAATTCAAAATGCACAATATTAAGTTTTTAACTTATTGCTTTAATAGAATTTTAGCAAAAAACAAATTGAAAATATTCAGTTGCGATGACTGGAATTGCCATCATGAACCCAAATTTGAACAACTTAGGCCAATATTAGCATAGCCTCACATTATAATATTATGATTATAGTACGTTCATTTTACAAAAAAAGAGGGGGCTTTCTGTTGTGAATGTATTTTTCAAATCAAACGGTAGAAGAGTATCCACTGTGTGCATTTGTCCTATAAACTTGTTTTTCCTAAATTTACTGAATTACTATGAATGGTACTGCTATCTTGCTGATCACCAAACATAAATCAAACATAAATATATGGGTTCATGAAAAGTGCTTAATGCAACACCTACAAAAAGTTAGCTTTCTATAATTTTTCATGATGATAATCATCATCATATTAGGATTCTCTTTTGCATCCAAGTAGTGTTACACTTCCCTCCATAATTTCTACCTGCTATTTCTCTTAGCAGTTCCTTTCTGCAGCTCTTGTTATGCTTTAACTCAAGCTTCTGTTGCCTCCTGACTTGATTGTCATAACAAAGTACAGTGATTTCTCACTTCTAGTTTTGCCTGTGTTTTTCAAAACCAATTATATCCTTAATATTAGTGACACCATGATTTTTCTAAAATGAAATATATGTTACATTACTGTTTCAGGTCCCTCAATGATTCCTAACAAACAGGAAAGTACATACCCTTTCATGGTATAAATGGTCCTATGCAATGTGCCCTCCCTTTTTCTATTAAATATCTTAACCCTCCCATTTCTCAACAGGAGAGCTAAAACTTTTACATGCTATGAATGATTCTGTGCAATCTATCAATCTGCCTTATGTTTACCTACTAAAAATCATCACTCACATTCAGTCATATTCTAGACCCCAAAGGTCCAACTTTGAGTTGTACAAATCTTCCATAAGTTTTCATGGTTGCACACCTCACATGATAGTTACACTTATTTTAAGTTTCCATATGCACTACACTTAAATGGTTTTTTTTCCCCTGCTGTTCTCTTGTAGAAGTAACTAATTTATTCTCTGTGAACCCTCTAAATTCCCAGTTTACCTGTGTTAGAAACTGTGCGATTCTATCTTATACACACACAACCCAACACACACACAAACACACGTTTGTTTAGTTTATAGGTGTTTTTGATGGCAAGCTTTGTTTCATGTCAGAACCTAGCATGTACTACAGCACCTGGCATACTATCTAGATTATTTTCCAATCTCCATGACAATAATTGGAAACATTTCAGGATTACTTAGTAGTACTAGGACCTCATAAATATAAACACACTGATTAAGACAAGGTATTTTCTGTCATTTAAGAAGTCCAGAATTGTGCAAAGTGGTGTCAGTTCGCAGAGTAATTTAATTCTGATCATTCTCTTTGTTACTAGACTTGTGAATTATTCAAGAATTGTGTTTCATTCTTTATGCTGGCTTCCAGAATGTATACCTCCAAAATTTATATGGAAAATAAATAAGATAGGTATTTTGTTTCATAAATTCACTATCCTTATTTTACATTTCCTGTTTTACTTCATACGCATTTTGTTACCATATTTTACTTTTTGCCCAGTGTTAGCTTGGAAAATAGAACATGAGGAAAAGCTTATATGCAAAGGGTTTATTGAGAGGTAAAATTCCAGGCCAGAAGAGTTAGGAAGGAAAAGGAAGTGAGGTGAGAAGAAGGGAAAGTAAGTAAGTATTTGGGAGTGTGATACAAACCTGGTCATAGAGTTAGAAGAAAACACAGCTGGCCGTTTGCCAAAAGAAATGTCTTCCAGAAAAGACATGTAGAATCACATTGCTTCAGTATAGTCCATCAGGAGCAGGATGGAAAAGACATTCACTTTCCAGATTCTTGAAGTCTCCGGTCCCTCGTTTTTATTCTCCCCATGGGTGTTAAATTTCTTGCTTTCCTGGATTGTCTTCCTTTCCCTGTCCAGGCAATTACTGGAAAAGCTGTATGTCACTCCCTGAGGCTGGATGTCTTCCTCTAGGTCAGAAAGCTTTGGACAGGAACAGAACTTGTGTGTGTCCCTCTGGGTGAGACTTTGGTGCTAGAGTTGCAGTGGCCCACTATGGTGATACCAAGAGGGACTCTAGTACATTCCACTTCTTACCTCCAAAAAGTTTTAGCAGTAAATAGTGTCAGAAGGGAAAACAAAGGCAGTGGCATGCCATATTCTCCAATAAGCAAAAGGCAGAGGCTTAAAGAGGCAGATAAACTGAGGCTGGTACAGTTCATCCCTTGTGTCTTTCTGCTTGCATCCTCTTGTATCTGGATCTTATATAAGAACAAGATGGTATCATATCTTCCATAAAAGGTAACATGCAGGTTCAACCTCTTTAAAAATCTTAACAAACTTTAGCAAACTGAAACTATAGTCTGCAATGCAGCAGCTAGCCATGGAGTCAAGATTTCCTTCATCCTTAGCCATCATCTTCTCTCATCTGGTTTGCTTGCTTTCTGGAGTGACCTAGATATTAAATTTCAGACTCACAGAAGTGTGATCTGTTGTTGTGCCAATATCTATTCACAATTTTCATTGGTCATGGAAATACCAAAAGACAGTCTAGTGAATCACTTAGGTTCCAGGTCTACTCTTATCTTCCCCCATGGTGCAGTTGTAACTGTAGGTATCCCTGGTCAAAGTCAATTTCCCCACTCAGTAAAATAAGTTTGCTCTTGGGCTGCTAGTCTCCTGGCCTACTTTCCTTTTATATATCAGATTTTTTTTCAGATGCCTGATTAAATATCCAAGATATTATTTCCTAGGAATAAGTGCATATCTTTATCTATGACTGTTTCTCTTTTCATATAAAGTGGATGTTGAAGTGCACCACTCATAGATCTAGTCACTGGAAGGATTTTTTTTAACCTTATTTTTAAAAATCACCCTTTAGTGGAACTATCATGAGTAACAGATTAACTCCAGTTAGTATCATCATATCATGCTTACATTTCTGTAAACCAGGCCTGAGCATTTTTCTTCACTTTAATTAGGTTGTAGGGAAACCCCCATGAGACTACAGGTGTGAAGCAAGATAGAATCATCAGTGCAAAAGAGGTAAGTGTCAAAGGAGTGTAGAACACCTGTTCATAACTTACAAGTTAGCAAGTCTGTTACCCACAGGATGACAACTTTAGTTGTGTAATTACTTGATGTTCCATAGTCAGGTACATAGTTTCATCTAAGGCATAGTAGCTGCAGATTAATATATTCATTTAATGAAAATTTTAGCTAAACAACACACTGCTAAGTAACTCATAAAGACTATGTTTCAGGTCAGATATAAAAATGCATTGTACTGAATATAAAAGAAAATATATCAATATTTGTGGAACACATCTCAAGTAGTGTTGAGTGAAAAACTTACAGCATTAAATGCATGAATTAGAAAAAGGAAATATTCTAAGTTCCTACCTCAAGTATCTAGAAAAAGAAAAGCAAAATAAATCCAAACCAAGTAGAACTGGAGAAATAATAAAGATACGAGCAGAAATAAATGAAATAGAAAACAGAAAAACAATAGAGAAAACCAATACAAGAAAGATCTGGTTCTTTGCAAAACATCAATAAAACTGACAAATATGTAGCACAACAGAGAGAGAAAAAGAGAAACAGAGAAAACAAAGTACCAATATCATGACTGAAACAGGAATATCACTATAATCCCTGCAAACATCAAGAAGAGACGAAAAACTCTATGCACATAAATTGAACAAAATAGATGAAATGGGCCCTTTTTTGAAATACACAAATTACTGAAACTATTAGCACATACAATTTAACAATATAAAAATGTTATACACCATAGCCAAGTGAAGTTCATTCCAGGTATGCAAAACAAGGTCAATATTTGATAATCAATATAGTCCATCACATTAATTAGCTAATTTTAAAAAATCATATCAATTGATATAGAAAAATCCTCAGTTTGATAAGCAGCATCTACAGAAATCCTACATCTAACATTCTTCTTCAATGGTGAAAGTTTGAAACATTTCCTCCTAAGATCTGTAACAAGGCAAGTATATATGCTCTCACAATTTTTATTCAATAAGCACTAGAAATTGTAGCTAGTGGATTAAGGCAAGAAAATAAAAATTAAGGGCATGCAGATCAGAAAGGAAAACTGAAACTGTTTTATTTGCAGATGACATGATTGTCAATGTAAAAATTTAAATTCAATCTAAATTCTAGAACTAATCAGTTTAGCAAGGTCACATGACACAAGATAAAATTCAAAAATCAATTATATTCCTGTCTACTAGCAACAAACATGTGGATACCAAAATTAAAAATACAATATCTTTTATAACTTCTAAAAAACAAAATGACTTACAAGTATATTGAATAGTCATTTATAGTAACTGCATCCTGAAAACTAAAAATTCTTTATTAAAAAAATCAAAAAAGATCTAAGTAAATGGAGAGACATACTGTATTTATGGGCTAGAAGGCTCAACATAGCAAGCATGAATTTTTGCCGAGTTAATATACAGGTATAAAAAACTTCTCACCAAAATTCTGTATTTTTTGTAGATATAGACAAGATATATAGAATAGCTAAAACAATTTTGAAAAAGAATAATAAAATGGAAGGAATATGTTTCTCTGGTTTCAAGATTTAACATATAGGTATAGTAATCAGTACTATGTGACTGTGGTAGAAGAATAATTATATAGATCAACGGAACAGAATAGAGAACCAAGAAATAGACACACGCAAATATACCCAACTGATTTTTGACAAAGGTGCAAAAGCAATTCAATGAGGAAGGGTAACTCTTTCAACAAATAATAGTGAAGCAATTGGACGCACAACTCCATAGGCCAAAATAATCAAATCTTACACTGTACACAAAAATTAACACATAATAGATCACAAACTTAAATGTAAAAATCGAAATTAAGACTCTTAGAAGAAATGGATGAAGAAAATCTTCAGAATGTAGAGTTAGGCAAAGAACTCTTAGATTTTAAACCAAAAGCATGATAGTAACAGGAAAAACTGATATGTTGGAATTCATTGAAATGAAAAATTTTGGTCTGCAAAAAGCTGCCAAGAGGATGAAAAGACAAGCTACAGACTGGGACAAAGTATTTGAAAACAATATATCTAACAAAGAACAAGCATCTAGAATTTATAAAAACTCTCAAAACTGAACAATAAAGAAATAAACAATCTGATTAGAAAATGAGCAATCACAGGCAGAGGCATTTCACCAAAAGGCATTTACAAATGGAAAATAAGCACATGAAAAGCTATTCAACATCGTTAGCCTTCAGGGAAATGCAAATTTAAATCACAATAGATATCACTACACATCTATCAGAATGGCTAAAAGAAAAAAGTGACAACACCAAATGCTGGTGAGGACACAGAGAAACTAGGTCACTCCTAAATTACTTGTAAGAATATAAATGGTTCAATTACTCTAAGAAGCATTTTGAAATTTTTTTTAAAAACCTCACATAGAACTACCATATAACCCAGCAATTGTACTCTTGAGCAATTTTCCATAGGAAAAAAAAAACTTACATTCATACAAAAACATGTACATGAATGTTTATTAGTTTTATTCAAAATAGTTAAAAACTAGAAAGTACCCAGATGATCTTCAAAGAGTAAATTGTTAAGGAAACTTGGATATCTTTATCGTGGAATACTGCTTAGCACCAAAAAGAGCAAACTATTGATACACACAACGAGCTCAATGAACCTCCAGAGAATTATGGTGAGTGAAAAACAGTTAATCCCCAAAGGTTTCATGCTAAATGATTCCATTTAAAAACTATTATGGACTGAATATGTGTCTGCAAATTTTGTATGCTTAAGTCTTAATTCTGGTACCTCAGAATGTGATTATATTTGGACACAAAGTCTTTAAAGAGATAACTAAGGTAATAAGATGTCATTAAGGTGGGTCCTAATCTAATATGCCTGGTGTCTTTAAAATAAGAGGTGATTAGGACACACACACACACACACACACACACACACACACACACGCAGTGGCAAGACTATGTGAAGACACCAGGAGAAGATAGGCATCTAACAGTCGAAAAGAAGGCTTCAGGAAAAAAAAATCCTGCCAGTACCTTGATCTTGGACTTCCAGGCTCTAGAACTATAAGGGCATAAATTTCTCTTGTTTAAGCCACCAAGTCTGTGGCACTTTGTTATGGCAGCCCTAGCCAATGAATACAATAACCATCCTGCAATGAAAAAATTATAGAAATATGGAACATATTAGTGGTTGTCAGGGGTTAAGAAACAGTGAAAGGGGATTGGGTGTTAATTACAAAAAAGCAAAATGAGGGATCTTTGTGATGATGGAAATGTCCTGTATCTTGACTGTTTCAATATTAATATCTCAGTTGAGATATTGTACTATAATTTGCAAAATATTACCATAGTTAGGGGGACTGTTTAAAGGGTACAAAGGCTTGCTTTGTATTATTTCTTACCATTCCATGTGTCTACAATTATCCCAACATAGGAAGAAGTTAAACTAAATATGAGATATTATGTCAATATTCAGGCAGAAGGGATTTAATAGAGACTGTACAGAATAATTGGAAAAGCAAAATTGTAGAATCTTAAAGAACTGATTTAACTATTGATTTCTAGGCTATGTCCAATAGAGCTACAAATCTGAGGTCAGAAAATTGCCACCCCCAATTACTCATCAGGCCCTGGATCAAACCAGTCACTATAGTTATCCGCAAATTTCCAGATCCCAACATTTGTGTTAGCCAGCAACCATATCAACAAGAGAATGGGCTCCATCACATTTGTGACCTTTTAATCTCACACCAGTATAACTAATTTGTGAAAGTTAATTTATATACAACGGTCTAGATTAAGGAAATCTTGAAAGTTAGTTTTTAAATTTCCAACTTCTCCACCTAGAAGGCAGTTGGAATGGAAATTTTTAGAGGAAATACATATTACCAACTACACTAATACTTCTCTTTTAGGGCCGTAGTAAGAATTAAATAAAATAATATTTGTGGAAGTGTTTCCTTAACTGCTAGTCAAATGTTAGTTTCACTTCTAATCTTCAGGTCTACGTAGCTTGAAAAATTGCTTCTTCTCCTTTGCTGTTAGGTTTCATTAATGGGAAAACTGATGAAAGTTGGATGAGAAGCCCTTTGTCAAATCCATACATCTGTATTCAGTAAAATATAGACTTTCAGCCCTTGGCAGTTTCCCCTTCTCTTTCTATGCTATCAGTTGCATACCCACATTACAACTTGTAACTCTTAAATTCATACTTTTCACTCCGACCTTAAGCTTTGAAATTTCATCTTATATATCAGGTATCTTCAACTAAGATGTTCTAAATTTACTTCATAATTAATTTTCTCCAAATTCAAGACATCTTGGGGAGGGGAATTAGGGAGATATTTGTCAAAGGACACAAAATTTAAGTTAGGAGGAATAAATTAATGAAATCTATTGTATAATATGGTGACTATGGTTAATATCAATGTATTGTAGTCTTGAAAATTGCTAAGAGAGTAGGTTTTAAGTGTTCTCACCATAAAAAAAAAAAAGTTGTGAATAGTTCATATGTTAATTAGCTCAAAAAACTCCCACAAATGCAAGATACCATGAATTTGGGTTATATGTCCGGTTTCATTAAAAATGCTTCAATGATTTGCAGAAATACAGACAGTAAAAGAGGTTAAAAATGAAAGTAAGGAGATTTCAAAAATAGAAAATGAACTGAAGCAAGTTTATATGCCTCTCAAGATATCTCAGTTTTGCCTGTCTCCAAAATCTCGGACCAACCAAGTGACCTTGTTACTGCTTTCTTTACTTTTTCTGCTAACATCTCTTTCTCAGTCTCTTCCAGGGTGAAGGATGGACTTTGGTGTGTTCTCTTTTGTACATGCCTCAGTGAGATGCACAAAGCACAACTTGGTCAGATTCACAGAGGCTCTCGTCTCCTCTAACTCTTCCTGACTCAGGTGAAAATCACCTCATGCAATCTGGTTTACCCAAGTAAAGGCCTGGGTAACAGAACCTAGAAGCCTGGGAAAGATAATACACTGTAGTGAACCAGAGATAGACAAAAGAATGAACAATTAATCCCTTTCATTTTCACTGCCTGTGAAACTGTTCAAGATGGGGAGGGCTTATACATCCTGTCTGAAAAATGAGCCTTATGACCTTGAAACTGGCTGTGTTGTATTTTTGAAGCTGTGGCCGGTTGGATAACGTATCAATTTGTATTTTCTCTTCTGCTCTGTCTTGCCTCACTTTTTCCTTTCCTTTTTCCCAGTACTGCATTTCCAAATAAAGCCACTCACAATCTTTAATCAGGCTGTAAATTTTAAGAAATCTGGACCAAGACAGTTTGCTCCAAGAGTATCCCACAAATGCAGATCTTCAGAGTGAGATTTTAATATTGGATTGCTCACCTGTCTGTTGGTAAGTGAGATGACAATAACAAAGTGAAGATGATAATAACTTGACATGCAGTGGTACCACAATTATTAAACACTGGCCTATGGTTAATTGTGAACAAGGCTTGGGGAAATCAAATGGGTACATCATTTGATCACTGTGGAGACAATGATACTTATAAAGATTGTAATTTCAGATGCCTATTTTAATGACATCAGAGATCTTGCAAAATAATAGGATCGATGCAGCTGCATAAAAGATGCTGTGAAAGCCAGAGATCTTCTGCAGTTTAAAGGAGATTCTAATATGCTACAGCTGCATAGCAGAAAATGCTTAAACTTAACTCCAGATTATGATCATAAGGGTGTCAGATCCTCAGTAAATATGAAATCAGAAGCATCTCTGATGTCAATGCCAGGATCATAATAGGAAAATTGATTAGAATGGAAATATGTGAGTAGAAGAGCCAAAGACTATGGAATCTCCAAGTTCCTCTTACCCCTCCTGGCTGGCAGAGGCAGTTCCTTACCACTTATCAGAGCCTCCTTTTTGCCAGTAGACCACACAAAGACCTCATTTGAGGTAGGTATCAAATAAAATGTTGCTCTTCTTCTCACTCCACCAACACTTACTGTCTCCAGGCTAACCAGAATCAGGTTTCAGCACATCCCATGTAGGCTGAAAAACAATTCTCTAAATGTCAAAGAAAGAGGAAGCCTGGAAAATATAAACTAGCACACACAGATTGAAATGAATGGTCATGGATCCTGAAGGTGTTATAACAAGAGAAGAAAATGTGGAAATTAAATAGAAAAAAGTTCATTGACATGAAGGTATTCACCTATGACTTAGGATTGAAATGTTGGCAAAAATATCTGTAACTGGACATAATTTTCTGGAATTGCTTCTTGAAGCCTGGGCATAACAATCTAGAGCAAATGACATAGAGATGATATAAATTCTTTGACATTGTATTGAAGAAAGTCTCAGATTTTAGTAGTTGAGTAAATTCAGAATGAATCTACTCTGTAATATCTAAGAACAATCAATCTTTCTATCTGTAGGTCCAGTAGGTCCAGAAGATACTTAAAAAAAAAAAAATTAAGGTGGTAGGGAGTGCCTTGACGAGGGAAGCATCTGAACTTTGAGAATTTCGGTGATGACTGACCTCTGCAGTCCAGAGGCAGTAGGAGGGACAGCCACGGAATTAGGGTATTTAATATCAATAGGGATGATGGGATTCCAGGAAGGCATAGCCCGAAGAGCAGAACATAGCTGTGAGAAGCAAGGAAGGCATAATTACTTCAGGCAATAATGTTTTTTCCTACAGGAGATAAGGTGATGGTTAATCAATCATGTTGTTCCTAGGAGTTTGACAGATAGACGTCTGGTAAGGATATCCTTCCATTTGTGTAACAAAATGGTCAAGGTCTGGCAAGAAGAAAGTTGACAGTCCTGCAGTGAAAAATTATAGGCTCCCACTCTTTTGAATACTTAAGTCAGTTTAGAGACCAAGGCCCACTGATTGAAAGGAAACCTATAACACTTGAGGGAGGGCCCCACTGTGCCACCACAAGTATTTATGAAAGAAATAGTCCTCCAGTTGTCCCCAAAGTGAGTACAGGCATTTCCCAGGGTAACCACCAAGTGGGAAGAATGGATTACTGAAGTTTTTAAGGAGTGCTAGAGACCATCATGAGCCAAGAAAGATAGAATGGAACCAAACAAATCTTCAAACAAAAGCCAATCAATCCAGCAGCAAACAAAAATCCCTCTCAGTTCTCTTGCTAGAATGCAGTTTATGAATAACAGGTGACAAATGGAGTTTTCCAAGTCATTCTGACAGTTGGTCCAGCAGGTCCATGGAAAACCATGGTGTTACTCCTCTTGTCCTTGAATGCATAATTGGAATATATATACCACCATCTGGAAGGACTCTCATATCTTGTATTGGTTAGCTGACTTGAATGTGGTAGCAATAGTCAAATAAAAGATCCTAAAATTACTTCCTATATATTCACTGGTCACAGAGAGTAAATTAGGAGCAATATTGCATACTTTGAGTAGTTGCAGAAATTAGCATCACTACTAAAAGAATTGAAGGCAGCTTTGCACGATGTCTCATACTTGTAATCCCAGTAATTTGAGAGGCCAAGAGGGAAGGATTGCTTGAGGGTAGGAGTTCGAGACCAGCCTGGGCAACACAGTGAGACCCCCATCTCTACAAAAATTTTTTAAAAATACCTGGCATGGTGTCATGTGCCTCTAGTCCCAGCTACCTGGGAGGCTGAGGTGGAAGGATCACTTGAACCTGAAAGTTGAGGCTGCAGTGAGCCATGATCTTGTCACTTCACTCCAGCCTGGGTGATAGAATGAGACCCTGTCTCAAAATGTAAAAAGCATTAAAAGATGCAAGCTAGTTGGTCTCTACCATGTCTCTATTCAAATTACCTATTTAATATTTGCAAAATTCAGATGGCAGTAATCTACTATATATTACCAAGTCGTGCCCCAATTGTAGCTACTGTACTAGATGTGATAACTTTACTACAGCAAATCAACACATATCCTAGTACTTGACATTGTGTTGGCAATTTTTTCCTTCTCTGTCCCTATCAATAGGGAGGATCAAACTATTTATTTTTATATGACATGGGCATTATGTATCTAATTAGCCTCATAATTATATTAACTCCCTAGGTCTCCTAACTGTCAGATCAGGATAGAAGTCCAGGTTCCCTGCTTGGGAAATATTTTTAGCACTTATTTTAATATCGAAATAAATATTTGTCTTATCTGACTATTACCATTGACTTTGGGTCTTGGTGTTGAATTATCAGTTAATTAATTCTCCAAATCACATTAAACTATAAAAGTATGTTGCGAACAATTGGTTATTATCTAATTGGTTATTACAAATATACAGAATAAAGATTAACTTCATAATTGATATTTCATAAATTTGGATGACCTTAGTAATGTCCACGAATATATCCCAAAACAAATAAGAAAATACTTGTACATTTCTCACTTGTTCTGTGTTTGTATGTTGCCTATGTTGTTCTTTTTCTGAAAGCTGGATTGTCAGTTGTAAATGTGGCACCTCCATAAACCCCTTCTAAGGCTAGGAACTACATTTCCCAGAATCACCTCCCCTGCATGGTTTTGGGTTGGTTTGCCAATCAGAGAAATTCACAACATTTAGAAGATGATAGCAGTGAAAAAAAAAAGGCCCTTGTTCCTGTGGCTGTCAAATGCATGGCTTAACAGACTTCTCTATGAGCTCTCACCCTATGATCATGGCAGGCAGGCATAATGCCTTCTTGGGCTTCATCACCAAATCTGGCTTCCGGTTGACATCAGTGATTGCTTCTCCAATTCTGCGGTACTGGCTTACAGAACTTTGTTTTCCCACCTTTTCCCATTTCATAAGTTCTGGTTCCTACATTAAATAACCTATTAATTATCGTAATTCTGGTAGTGGCTACATTTTCCTTAGTAAATGATGACTGATAATAGGGAAGAAAAATAAACATTAAAATTTTGGGATCCATAGAGAAACTTTAAAGAGTAGAAAAATTACTAAAATAAAAGAAAAATAATTTAAAAATTTACAAAATGGAGTGGTTTAATGAAAAATAATATTTTACCTGGACTGCGAAACCCAGAATAAAGACTGTCTCAAACTTAAGTAATAATGTAGATACAAATGTTATTAATAAATACCACCAGGTGGATGTATACCAATGATGATTTCAATAAAAGAAATCATTAAACCAGAGAGAAAGTAAATTGTGAAAACGAATACAGTTTAGAACATACTCTGAGAATATAACATGATAATCATGAAAAAAGAAAGAATAACCCTAAAAGAAGACTGAGAGTCTAAAGGTAACTAGAAGAACTCAAGTGTATAACCCCTTGTATTTTTGTATATAAATTACATGGGAGAGAAATTCCACTATTTACCATAGTCCTAGATACATTTTTGCCCTGGCCCTTATCTAAATTCTAAGACCTTTTCAATTCTTTTTAAAGTTATTTTCTCAAAGAGGAAAAGTTGAAGGCAGCCCTTAAAGAGGGAATCAGGAAAATAACAATTGATTCTGAAATCAAGGAACTGAAGGCGTATAGGTTCACAAATTGGTTGGTCACATATCAATTAATTATACTTTTTATTTAAAATAAGTTTTATACCAAATGTAGGACTAAAGACAAACTATATATGCAGATTATAAAACTCTGAGAGTACATGAAATGTTAAAAGTGCTGTAAATTTGCTAAGCGTTACTAGTAACAGCTTTGGAACAACTCTTTAGAAGAAAAATGTGGCATTATTATAAGCAAAAAGTGGATGTTTTATGGCTCTTATATATATTAAAATTTTTCTCAAATTGTTTTTTATAATGGTCTATGTTAAGGCCTCATAATTTATTGAAAAGTTCAACTGAGATAACCTCAAAAGTGCTTTAAAATGAATTAAGAAAAATGAAATTAATGCAAATTATTTGCATGTAATGGATTTAGAAAAGCCACACTCATATAGTTTTTTATCCATTATAAGTAAATACAGGCCATCAATATTTTGACCAGTGAGCTACACTATACAGCAGCTCCAGGCTCATTTACCCTGGCACCCAACATAGTTCAAATTCCACTTTCCATGGAAACATATTTCAAGTTTCACTCTCCAAGGGAAAACCAACACATTTGAATGTTAACTTCAACCAAGCCAAAACAGAAAATAAATTTGCTTTAGAAAATGCAGTGTTCTTCAAGTCAAACCTGTATGACACAGAATATCCCTGATGTTATAGATTAGCTCTGTCATCACTCTACTTAACTAGGAACAGGAAGAGAGGGTTGACTGAAATCACATTTTTACCCACAGAACAGTACAGCATTTTAAATCATATTTCTCAAGGGCCTTTGCAAAGTTATCTTTAGAAGTTGGCAGTCAAGTTAACTTGAACTCAAATGTGAAATGTATTGAATAATTAAGTATCTATTCATTGCTGACAAGAACATTGAGTTGGTATGTACAAAATAAGTGAAAAAATAGACCAGTAGTAGAAAAATAGCCAACTGTAGCAGAGTTCACTTAATGTGTCTCTACTCTTGCTGCACTAGTTATATTTGTATGTTAACCTCTTGGGGATTACATCTTAATAGAGATGTTAACCTCTACTAAAGAATGTTAATGTATTGACTCTTTTATTCATTATTTTCTTTGTCTCCCCTCAGATACAATTTATAAATAGTTGACCATTTCAAGATGGTGAAGTTGGTATTGAAATAGGAAATAGAAATCCAGTATTCACTGGATGCATGAAATCACCATAAAAATATGCTCAGAATACTATAAAATATTCTAGTCAGAAAGACTGTAGCCAAAGAGACGTCAAAAGCAACAGCATCTAGTGCAATTAGTATTAAATGGTACTGAAAATCTATCAACAAAAATTAATGTATCAGCTGTGTAATAAGCAAAGAGGTAGACATTATCCACATACTGTTCTTATAAGTTAATTTTGCAAATTGAAGCAAAACCAGCAATTTGTACTGGGAAATTTATTTGTTACTAACAACATGCCACTAGTTCAAAAGTTGCTATATCATACAAAAAATCCCTATAACTAATCCATCCCTTGCTCAGCTCTAGCCTGAAAATGGATGAATGTGTCATGAGCTTCAAAACCCTTCTCTGTGAACTAGGAGCATCCCAAGAAATTATACAGTCTCATTTGGAACAAAATGAAAACTCAATCCACCTAAGAGTTTCTCAGACATTTGACCTTTGTGTCTGCAGGAAACAAAAAAATTGAAACAGCATTTGTACTCTGTAATTGGTCCAACCTTAATGGAAGGTATTCACTAACTGAGCAGAACACTAAGACAAGCTTTTGGTAAATGGCACATTACTTTATAAAGAGCTCTGCTCAAGGCAATTTATTTGAAACAGGAAGGCTTATTTAAAGCTACCACTTGGAATTGTATAAAATCAAATCAATTTCATAGTTTCTTTAATTTTATTGACGTTTCTTCAGCTTTTATATTTTGTACATTTGAAATAACGAAAACATTTGTGAGACATATCAATTTTAACTCCACTTTAAACTTAACTTTATCCTTTGAGTTTCTTTGTAAATGACGAGTTAATGGGTGCAGCACACCAACATGGCACATGTATACAGATGTAAGAAAACTGCACGTTGTGCACATGTACCCTAGAACTTAAATAAATAAATAAATATAAATATAAATAAATATATATATATATGTAAAGAAAAGGTTTGTTTTCACTCTGAATATAGCGATAGAAATCATTGTACCAAAGAGTACTCTGACAAATTTTCAGCATTTAACGAGAATGTGGGCAGGAAGCCAAATAAATTGTTCTTCCTGTAGGAAGGTAAAGATTATTATATTATTGGGCACTTGTGTTTACAATGGAAAGTCCAGAATAAAGGAGGCCCCAGTATGGTCTGTGGAACAAACTGTGCTAGAGAGAATGGCAGCAAATTTTATGGAAGATTTTGCCACCAGACCTCAATGTGTATTATGCCTTGGAACTAGGTCAGCTTTGGAATTCAAACACTTCCTCATTTCCATCTCTAAACATTGGATTATCATTGCCCTGCAACGAATATTCCATTTGCCTTCATTTGTAGTTGCAGGGTATTTCCTGGTAATCATTACATTTCTTGTAACCATAAAATAAGTACCAAATAATATCTGATAAGAACTTTGCTTCATTTTTTTCCTGCTAGAATCAAAATTTAGAGAAGCAAAGCATCAGAGTCCATTTCCAAAATTTGATTGGTACCACTCAGTACAAAGACCCATATTCCATTGTAATGTTGATATTTTCATCTGTTTTTGAATCGTATGTATCTACTTTATAATTTCCCTACATTCTCAAGTATTAATTTTCAAATGATTTTTAACTTATTACTTCTGAATTAAAACACAACAGTTTTCATTTTGTCTACATGGATTTATAGCTTCATATAGTTGCAATCACAAAATTTTATACTTTTAGTAAGATTATATTCATCCAACAAGGGACTATATCCAGAATATACAAGGAACTCAAACAACGGAACACCAAAAAAAGTAAATAATCCCATTAAAAAGTGGGCAAAGGGTTTCAATAAGCATTGTTCAAAAGAAGACATACAAAAGGCCAACAAGTACATGAAAAAATGATCAGCATCACTAATCATCAGCGAAATGCAAATCAAAACCACAGTGAGATAGAATTCCACCACAGTTAGTTAGAATGACTATTATCGGAAAAACAAAAAATAACAGATTCTGGCAAGAATACAGAGAAAAGGGAACTCTTATGCACTGTTGATGGGAATGTAAATTAACACAGCTATTATGGAAAACAGTACATAGATTTCTCAAAAAACTACAAATAAAACTACCTTATGATTCAACAATCCCACTACTGGGTGTTTATCCAAAGGAAATGAAGTCAGTGCATCAAAGAGCTACAGGCACTCCCATGTTTCTTGCAGCACTATTCATAACAGCAAAGATATGGAATCTACTTAAGTGTCCATCATCGGATGAATGAATAAAGAAAATGTGGCATATATTTACAATGGAATACTATTTGGCCATAAAAAGAATGAAATCCAGTGATTTGCAGTAATAGGAGTAGAACTGGAGGTCATTGTGTTTAGTGAAACATGCCAGGCACAGAAGACAAATAAATATTGCTTGTTCTCACTCATATGTGAGAACTAAAAAAGTTTGTTCTCATGGAGGTAGAGTGTAGAATGACATTTACCTGTGGATAGAAAGGGGGTGGTGATGGGGGGATGAAAAAAGGTAGGAAAATGGATGCAGACATACAGTTAAATGGAAGGAATAAGTTCTATTGTTCAATAGTACAACAGGGTAACTATAATTACAACATATTACACATTTCAAAATAGCTAGAAGAGATTTTAAATGTTCCCAACACATAGAAGTGATAAGTGCTCAGGGTGACTGATATCCTAAATATCTTGACTTGATCATTATACATTATATGCATGTAACAAAATATCACATGTACCCCATAAACATGTACAAGTATCAGGTATCCATAGAAAAAAGTAAAATTCAAGCTAAAAGGATTATGTGTTAAATATTTTCTATTTTCACATTGCTTTAACAAAAAAGAGTGCACAATGATCCACTGTATTTATATACCTGTATCATAATTTAGTTAACTGTTTCTCTTCTGTGGAACAAATAGGTGGCTTAAAATTTATGCTGCTACATTTAGACTTTCAAGAAATACATATATATTCTCTTCATGCTTTGCTTCTTTTTTCTGATAAATATTTTTAGAATATAAGTCACCAAGAATGAGACTGAATAGTATGAAAATTTTGAAAATTTTTGATACGTATTTTATCATTAATTCTGATTTATCATAATTAAACTAATATTTAATATTTTAAATTATAAAATATATACAATATGAAAATAGTAAAACTAACATCTAATAAATACCACTGAGAGTTAATTGAATAAATTATAACACTGCCATATTTGATTCATATCTCTGTTTTTCTTTTAAAATAAAATCTTAGAAACGCTAGGGTCAGCTTTCCAACACTTCATATGATTGCCTTCAACTTAAGTTCCACTCTGAAAATGGTACTATCATTCCCAGGCATGCTTTTGTGTTTTACCAAATTTTTGATGTATCCATAAATAACATAAAGTACTGTTTAAAGAGTTTAAATATGCATATATTTTAACATATTAGTATCACGTTTTTTCTTCTTTATTTTTACATAAATTTTTTTGAGTTCTATTCATGTTTTTTCCAGTAGTTATAATTCATCTATTTTAACTATTATGTAGTAGTTTATTGTATGTTTATTTGTCCATTTTCATAGAGTATTTCATTGCATATTTACCCATTTTCATGCATATGTCTTTTTGATTTTTATTCTATTACAAACTAATTTGGTAATGATCTTGTTTCTATTTGTAAGCTTGTGCATTTGTACAAGAGGTTCTTCATGATTCATACTTAATGTAATTGCTTGGTTCCTCTTTACCCATAATCTCCCTTGGTGTTATTGGATCTAGCACACCTTGCCAATTGAGATAATATGAAATTGTATTCCATTTTAATTTTTAATTACATTTCCATGATTACTGCTGAGGTTTAGCATCTTTTTGAGTATTACGGAATTTAGTTTACTCCTACGTGCATTACATTTTCATAATTTTGCCCAGTTTTTCCTTGGGTGATTTTTGTTTTTCTTACTGATTCCAAAGGTATCTGTAAATTATTGAAATGAATTCTTTTAGTATTGTGCTTTTCAGCTTTTCTTTTCACTTTAATTGTGCATTACATCCTGAGACTTTGCTGAACTTGCTTATCAGCTTAAGGAGATTTTGGGCTGAGACAATGGGGTTTTCTAGATATACAATCATGTCATCTGCAAACAGGGACAATTTGACTTCCTCTTTTCCTAATTGAATACCGTTTATTTCCTTCTCCTGCCTAATTCCCCTGGCCAGAACTTCCAACACTATGTTGAATAGGATTGGTGAGAGAGGGCATCCCAGTCTTGTGCCAGTTTTCAAAGGCAATGCTTCCAGTTTTTGCCCATTCAGTATGATATTGGCTGTGGGTTTATCATAGATAGCTCTTATTATTTTGAGATACGTCCCATTAATACCTAATTTATTGAGAGTTTTTAGCATGAAGAGTTGTTGAATTTTGTCAAAGGCCTTTTCTGCATCTATTGAGATAATCATGTGGTTTTTGTCTTTGGTTCTGTTTATATGCTGGATTACAAAATCAATGTACAAAAATCACAAGTATTCTTATACACCAATAATAGACAAACAGATAGCCAAATCATGAGTGAACTCCCATTCACAATTGCTTCAAAGAGAATAAAATACTTAGGAATCCAACTTACAAGGGATGTGAAGGACCTCTTCAAGGAGAACTACAAACCACTGCTCAATGAAATAAAAGAGGATACAAACAAATGGAAGAACATTCCATGCTCATGGGTAGGAAGAATTAATATCGTGAAAATGGCCATACTACCCAAGGTAATTTATAGATTCAATGCCATCCCCATCAAGCTTCTCAGAATTGGAAAAAAACTACCTTAAAGTTCATATGGAACCAAAAAAGAGCCCGCATGGCCAAGTCAATCCTAAGCCAAAAGAACAAAGCTGGAGGCATCATGCTACCTGACTTCAAACTATACTACAAGGCTACAGTAACCAAAACAGCATGGTACTGGTACCAAAACAGAGATATAGATCAATGGAACAGAACAGAGCCCTCAGAAATAACCCCACATATCTACAACTATCTGATCTTTGACAAACCTGAGAAAAACAAGCAATGGGGAAAGGATTCCCTATTTAATAAATGGTGCTGGGAAAACTGGCTAGCCATATGTAGAAAGCTGAAACTGGATCCCTTCCTTACACCTTATACAAAAATTAATTCAAGATGGATTAAAGACTTAAAAGTTAGACCTAAAACCATACAAACCCTAGAAGGAAACCTAGGCATTACCCTTCAGGACATAGGCATGGGCAAGAACTTCATGTCTAAAACACCAAAAGCAATGGCAGCAAAAGCCAACATTGACAAATGGGATCTAATTAAACCAAAGAGCTTCTGCACAGCAAAGGAAACTACCATCAGAGTGAACAGGCAACCTACAAAATGGGAGAAAATTTTCGCAACCTACTTATCTGACAAAGGGCTAATATCCAGAATCTACAATGAACTCAAACAAATCTACAAGAAAAAAACAAACAACCCCATCAACAAGTGGGCAAAGGATATGAACAGACACTTCTCAAAAGAAGATATTTATTCAGCCAAAAGACACATGAAAAAATGCTCATCATCACTGGCCATCAGAGAAATGCAAATCAAAACTACAATGAGATACCATCTCACACCAGTTAGAATGGCAATCATTCAAAAGTCAGGAAACAACAGGTGCTGGAGAGGATGTGGAGAAATAGGAACACTTTTACACTGTTGGTGGGACTGTAAACTAGTTCAACCGTTGTGGAAGTCAGTGTGGCGATTCCTCAGGGATCTAGAACTAGAAATACCATTTGACCCAGCCATCCCATTGCTGGGTATATACCCAAAGGACTATAAATCATGCTGCTATAAAGACACATGCACGCGTATGTTTATTGCGGCACTATTCACAATAGCAAAGACTTGGAACCAACCCAAATGTCTGACAGTGATAGACTGGATTAAGAAAATGTGGCACATATATACCATGGAATACTATGCAGCCATAAAACATGATGAGTTCATGTCCTTTGTAGGGACATGGATGAAATTGGAAATCATCATTCTCAGTAAACTACTGCAAGGATGAAAAACCAAACACCACATGTTCTCACTCATAGATGGGAATTGAACAATGAGAGCACATGGACACAGGAAGGGGAACATCACACTCTGGGGACTGTTGTGGGGTGGGGGGAGGGGGGAGGGATAGCATTAGTAGATATACTTAATGCTAAATGGTGAGTTAATGGGTGCAGCACACCAGCATGGCACATGTATACATATGTAACTAACCTGCACATTGTGCACATGTACCCTAAAGCTTGAAAGTATAATAATAATAATAAAACATTGTGCATGACATCATATGAAAGTTTTCACTTTAATGTAATCTTAGTTGTAAATCTTTTTAAATTTGGTTTGTTCTTCCTGTTATTTGTTTAAAAAGTATTTCTCTCCCCTAACATCTAACAAATATTCTTCACTTCTGTTTTTTCTATAAATTTTCAGTTTTGCTTTTCACACTTATGAAATTACTTAGTAATTATTCAGTTACTAATTAACCTTGTTACTTGGTCAATTTTGCCAACATTTTGAGTTATTTTTAAATAAAATATTTTGGTGTTTTAAATCTCTATTTTAAAGTTTCTATTTAATTACCTCTTGCTCTTTAACTTTGTTTTATTTGCTCACCTTCTTTCTTTACCTTCTCTATTTTCTTCTAATTTCTTGAGTTGAAAAACTTCAAGAAATTTTCAATATTTATTTTTTTCTGATATAAGCATTTCATGCCAGTTTTGTGAAACTATTGCTTTATACACATTTAACAAGTTTGGACACATTGTATTTTCATTGTTATTAGTTCAAAATGTATTTTAATCTCTATTATCAATATAAATCCTTATTTGGACTGTGAATTTTTTGGAAGATTGTACCTGATTATATTTTAACCCAAATACATTGGGAAGTGTGTGTTAACTTTCTATTAATTTCTAACTTTCAAATTTAACTAAACTTTGATTACTTGCATGTGACCCAAGAGAGTGATGTCACCAAAATGGCGGAGTTGGGTCTGGTGTGGTGGCTCATACCTGTAATGCCAGCGCTTTGGGAGGCTGAGGCCGGCAGATCACTTGAGGCCAGGAGTTTGAGACCACCCTGGCCAACATGGCAAAACCCTGTCTCTACTAAAAATACAAAAAAAAAAAAAAAATTAGCTGGCCCATGGTGGTGCACGCCTGTAATCCCATCTACTTGGGAAGCTGAGGCACGAGAATCACTTGATCACGGGAGGCAGAGGTTAAAGTGAGCTAAGATCGCACCACCGCACTCCAGCCAGAGTGACAGAGCGAGACTGTGTCTCAAACCAACAATGACAACAACAACAACAACAAAATGGTGGAGTAGAAGCAATCTGGCTTCACCCTCCCCACAGAAAACAAAACAAAACAAAATCCTGTCCAGTGCCAAAATTATCACCACCACTACTCCAGAACTCAAAACTGAGGCTGTGATAATCCTAGAGCCACAGAGAAGTAAACTGCATGGGGAGGGTAGAAGAAATGGACTTTTCCCTGTGTTACACGCTTCCTCCAAACTATCAGGCACTTCACAGAAAAGTTCTCCTGGAGTCACTGTCTCTGGAAAATGTGATATTGCAGCAGACAGCTGGTTTCCCCATCATCTTGGGTTCCTACACAGAAAAGCTGTTTTTTCTTCAACCCACTTAAAGCAACTTGGGTGCCTTTAGGGAGAGGAACCCCTAAAAGTCTGCTGGAAATAAACAGTGGATATGGGGTTAGCAGTCCCAGTGCACAAAACATGGGCACTGCTCTCCAGCTCAGACAAAGGAGATGCCAAATCAAAGAGGTAGTGCAACACTTGGCATGAACCTCTAACCAGCCTCTCTGTGCAGCCAGGGAATCCTCTTTGGGTTCCTCCCCCCGACCCCAATTCAGGACAAATGGCACATCAAACTTTTGTAAAAGCTGAGGCAAACTTGAAATTAGGGCACCATGTAGTGCCAACAAGGAGGCAGCAAATTAGGAATAAGGGAAATCAACAGTCAAACTGCATAGATACTCTAAACATACATACACTAGACAGGCCAAACTAACCCAGACAGGAAAGCTGGGAATAAATAACTAATCCTTCAGTGAAAAGACATGAACAACAGGTGTCCATTAGAAACAGGTGTCCATTAGAAACAACAGCAAACAAGGAATTATGACCTTCCCAAATGGACAAAGCCAGGAGCCAGTGACCAACCCAATGAGACAGCAATATAAGAACTCTTAGATCAATAATTCAAAATAACAGTTTTGAGGAAACTCAGCAAACTCCAAGATAAAGCACAAAAGCAATTTATCAGAAAAATTTAACAAAGAGGTTGAAATAATTAAAACAAACAGAATCTTGGAAATGAGGAAAACATTGGCTGAAATGAAAAACTCATCAAAAGGTCTCAACAGCAGAATTGATCAAAAATAATCAGTGAGATTGAAGATAGGCTATTTGACAACATACAGAGGAGAAAAAAAAAAGAATGAAAAGGAACGAAGAATGCCTATGAGATATAGAAAATAATCCCAGAAGAGCAAATCTGAGTCATTGTCTTTCAAGAAGGAGGTGAGAAAGAACAAGGAGTAGAAAGCTTATTCAAAGAAATAGTAACAAAAATCTTTCTAAACCTAGAGAATGATATACATATCTAGGTACAGGCAGGTCAGAGATCACCAAACAGATGCAATCCAAACAAAACTACCCCTAGGCATATAATTCTATGTGATCCAGTTTCTTGAATATTTCTTATGATATGTCATGTAACCTATTACTTGGGAAAGTTTCCCAAGTGTTACACGTATATAGTAGTCAGCAATGCTATTTACCAAGTGTTTCTAGATCTTCTCAGTTGTGATGAAGCTTATATTGCCTGTATGTCCTGTCTCTATAATGACTGTGACACAATGCTTAATTGCATTGGCATGTAGCAGTAGCATGAAATATATTTTCACTAACCCAGTGAGAGTTTGGGTGTTTTTGTAACTGCAGGATTATCAGCCAATGCTAATGTGGTGGATGTGGGGTGATATTAGAGTCCTAGCAGTGAGAAAGGTGACAATCCATGTTACACATAAGCAAAACACTTATGAAGCTGTTATGTGCTATAACTTGCTTAAACATGTATCTAATAAACTTGTAGCACTACAAGAAGTATTTGAAAATACAAACAATATTGGCACATATTGATTGGTATTCGCTGTGCTTACCTAGCGATTATGAAAGAGAACCAAAGAATATCTGCTCTTAAAAAGTATGTTTTATCTCATCATTTGGTATAGGGTTCTACACTACTGAGTCAGATGAACTTATTACTTGTTTTTGAAATCTTCTGTATCCTTACTAATTTCTATCTAGTTGATCATTTAAAATTCCATCACTATGGAGTAAATATTTCTTGAAAAGAATGTAAAAAGTATCCAGCATAAACATGGAACAAATGAAATGTAATTAAAATGACAAACTTCTTTCAATCAAAAGACACCACTAAAAGAGTGAAAAGGCAAGTCAGAGAGTGAGAGAAGATATTTGCAGTACAAAGAAAAAACACACAAATATTCTCGCAAATCAATCAGAAACAAAACTCAAACCAAAGAAAAAAATGTAAACGATCTTTTATATCCCCAATGATGTCTAAATAATCAATGCACATTTAAAAAGGTCCTTAAAGATATTAGTCATTAGGGAAATGCAAATCAAAACCATGGTGGCATACCTACTATACCCTAAAAATGTTAAAATGAAAAAGATGAAAAATAGTCTCACATACTGCTGCTTGCAGTGTGAATTTGTACTTCTTTGCAAGACTGTTTTTGCTGGATCAACTAAAGCTCAAAATACGTGTAATCCTATGACCTGTGTGCTTAACTAGGGAATTATTAAACAGCCATGGAAATTTATAGTGACTCACATAGAAACTCGTTTAAAAATTCACTTTTTTTTTTTCAAATTTTACCCCTTTATTTTTTGCTGTGATTGGCAAAATGATTTAGTAGTTCAAGTTAATTTTTGGTCCACTCTTATTGATTTCAACTCTTCCTCCTCACTTTTACCTTTGAGATGTCTAGTGCTTCATGTGCCCCTCTTTAATGTATTCCATTAAAGCTTTATGTACAAAAATAGGCAATGGGTTATGTTTGGCTTGTGGGCCATAATTTTCTGAACATTAGTTTAAAAGGTTATCCTTCCCAAAGCTGTATGCTGGGATTTTAACATATGGTTCAGGGAAACACTATAACTCAATGTCAAAAGTGCACTTTAATGGCAACAATTTCAGGTTCATTGGCAGAACTGTTGTTAGTAATATATTTTTAAGCCATTCAGCATCCAGCAAATTGGATTATTAAACAGATACAGACGCCAATGAAAATACCTCATGAAAAAACAGTTTATATTTACTATAAGCACTATATAAAAGTCTAACACTGACTGAAGTTCAAAGAAAGCAACACAAAAAGAATAATAATTTATATTAATCTTTCCAAGCATTGTCAGCTAATGATTGTGGTAGTTGGGAAACTCTAAAAATAACAGAAAGTATGTAGTGATCAGATATTAGAGTTTGCTAAATTATTTGTATTCCCATTTTTAAAAAGTCGCATTAGTTTTGCAAAATGATTGTCCAAGTTGTATGAGTGGAGAAATTATCTTCCCTAAAATATCCACATGGAAATCAATATATAAGCCATAAGTCTCAGTTAGATAGAGGAACACAAAAATAAGTATCTGTTAACTAACTTTAATGAATAATTGCAATTTTCTTCTAACAAAGGAGCAATTCTTTCTTGGTTAATGTTTTTGTATCTGTGGCTATATGTAGACTGTAAAATTACATATATTTTTGCAATTCTAGCTTGAATAGATGTTTTATCTTTGGAACTTGTCAGAAAACCATGGGTTTTCAAATAAGACTAAAGCTATTTTATTAAAAAGTTGTATGATAAATTTGAAGACTCTTCTGCAAGGGACAGATCCATGGTTTCAGATCATTTTTGGAAAAAAAAAACAGTTAACCAGTATTTTCTGCTATACTGTCATTCGTAATTCTTTAAGTTTCTTTGTGCATGTAGCATTGTAGCTGAGATATATTTGGCCATTGTAGCAATATTCTTCTCTTCACTAAACCCAGGTAACTTAATAAGTTTCTTGAAACTACATAGAAGAATTGAAAGTATTATTACAACATTTGTAACATCTAAAAAAAAGGCATATTCAAAGATTTCAGTGGTCACTCAGCAGGAAAATTTCATTTATTTTGCCAGCATGATTCTATGAGCTTTTATAATACCAGGCAGGTCAGGATATCAGGTAATGTTTCAAGTCATTTCACAATACTTTTAAAGCTGTACGTTTAGTCTTGAAATTACTATAATCCTGACTTTTATTTTTCCTTAATAATTCATACATTCATTTATTCAACAAACACATTCTCAACCTACTACATGTTAATATTTGGGAAATCAGGGATGAACAAGTTAGATGAATTTTCTGCTCTTATAAAATGAGCATTCTAGTTGTTGCAAACAAACATTAAACAAGCATAGAAATAAACCTGATAAGTTCAGAGTATGATAAATACCATAAGAAAAATGGGCACATGACATTAAAGAATGTGACAGTTACTGAACCCAGTAGTACCTAACAAATGAGGGAGCCAAAGATTCCTTTGCAAAGGAAAAGTGCAAACATGAAGTAGTATGTCAAAATTTCCTAAAAAATAAGAATTTTCTAAGGAATTATGGCTATTTTGTGACAACAATAATCTGACAGAGAATATAAAATATTTCAAGATTTTAAACTCACAATAAAATAATTTACACTTTCCTTTATTTTTTAAGGTTCCTCTAATCTGATGGGACACTCCCGTAATGATGCTTCAGCTGTATTTTAACCTCAAGAAACCCTAAGATCCCTCACTCCTATGCTGCTGTCAACGGGAGGCTAAGAAGCACAGAGAAATAGGCCATACAAAGTCTACCTCTCTGAACACTCTGGTTTGTTGAGATGACAGATGGTTAAGTCTCTCTCTGACATCAAGAGATAGAGCCAAAGTTATCATGGAATTGTTTCTTTTGGAATGTCAAGTTTATGTGCACCGTATCGCTCTTCTGAAATGGACTCAAGATTCAGGGTCTCATCTCACTTTTGATTTAACTACACTCATATTCATCCATGTGTGAAAAATGGTGTCATACTAGAAAGCTTGTTCTTACTGTTTCCTTGCATATCTGAATACCTGCATCACATTCAAATCTAACTCACTGCCTTAATTTAATAGCTGAAAGAAACACTGAACAAGTCACACTCCTGCAAGGGCATGGAACACAGAATGGCAAGTATATCCACTAGGATTGTATTTTTCTACAAGAAATAGACAGCCTGGCAAATGGTGGCCTAAATTACTAATCAGTTTATTTTATTCTTGTACATAAGTTAGCAAACCATGATTGGTCTCAAGGAGCCATCAAAATCCAATTTCCTTCAAGCTTTTTGCCTAGCCTTCCTTCACATATAGCTCCATTCTCCAGTTTTCCCCCATGAACTTGGTAAAAACAGATTTCAAAGTTCAAACCCGAAATATAAATAATTATTCAGGAATATCTTAACCAATTTATTTCATGTATAGTTTGTAGTTTTATAAATGCACAGCTTTGGGAGGCCAAGGCGGGTGGATCACGAGGTCAGGAGATTGAGACCATGCTGGCTAACATGGTGAAACCCAGTCTCTACTAAAAATACAAAAAATTAGCCAGATGTGGTGGCCGGCGTCTGTAGTCCCAGCTAATCGGGAGGCTGAGGCAGGACAATGGCGTGAACCCGGGTGGCGGAGCTTGCAGCGAGCCGAGATCACGCCACTGCACTCCAGCCTGGGCGACAGAGAGAGACTCTGTCTCAAAAATAAAATAGAAGCACAGAAGTATTATGCGATAAAATTCCATGAAAATGTATCTTTCAGTAAGTATAAAGTAAAATACCTGTGATAAGAAAGCGTGTACCATGGTTGAACTGGCAGTGTATCTATCTTTTATTCATACTTCTTAATAATGGGCATTTTCTTTGGTGTGTGTATGTGTATGTATATATCCCCTATCTTGTGCTTATGTAGTCTTGATTAATTATTCAAGGCATCACAGAAAGCAGTAGATACTGTTTGAAGTATCTTCAAACAGTATTTTTGAATTGAAGAATTGCTTTGCAATTCATATAAAGCACGTAGGTACCAGGAGTTTAAGTAACAAATATAAAAAGATTATCTGGAGCAATTCTCAAAGCCTTTACTATGTGAATGCACATGCAGAATTTACAAGATGACATTACAGTATTCAGCATTTTCCATGATCCATATTTCACCATGAACATTTTTTCTTGCAGATTCTCTTACTGAGATACCTTGGAACATGGTTTGAATAATACTGCTCTAACTTCTTTCATGTCAGGAAGCTCTGATGTATGTTTTAATATTTTATACACTGTACTATTTAACAAAGGAAAAGATATTATATTATTTAATTGTTTTACGAATGTATGTCATTTTCCTCTACAACTGCTACAAATTGGAACTTAAGTTAGAAAGCTACTTTATAATATATTTGTATTAATCTAGAAGGCTTAACTACACCTAGATTATACAGTAGTTGCTCAATAAATGCCCATTGAATAGAATCATAAACTAACTTCATTTCCAAACTGCACAAAACAGTCAATCTAGTAATGATTGGTGGAGTTGGGGCAGGATAGGGTCATTGCTAGGGCTCTTACACACACATCATACTATGTATCACTTTTCTATATTTATCACTCCATTAAGTCTGTTCAAAATCAAACTTCCTATCTAAAATGACCAAAAATTCAACTTGAATTCTTTAGATGCACAGTGATCCAATTGCTTGTTCTATTTGATTCACACACAGGCAACAATCTGTTTTCTTTCCAAATTGTATTTGTTGTCATTATTTTAATCTAGCATTTTGTTTCATGTTATTGGAATACTCTGAATTATATATGAGGTTTATACAATAACAAAACAGTTAAAGAAACAAGCCGAAGTATCATTCTCCCCACGTGAACATCCGTTTTAGCCATGTGTCTATTTCTTTTGAACCCAAATTTTAGACAGTGAAATCTGTGGTTTATTCTTTTAACAGTTGCCATAGACTCGTGGAAATGCCTGCTACATACACGCGTGTTGAACAATGAACTTCATAACTGACATATTTATCAGAGAATCAGGAGGAGAGAAGGTGATCACTTAAAAAGAAAAGCCTAGTTTGTATAAGATGGATGTTGATCAGGTGCTCTCCAGCATCATAATTACATTTGTTCTGTTCAATTAGGGTTGGGGACCAGAGAGAAAATATTTTGTAAAAGGAATCTTTGAAGCACTATTAAACATAAATTCTTGGCAAAAGTATTTTTAAAAATTACAGAGAAAATACAAAATTATAAGTGATTCATTTTTTATTATTATAAAAAGACACACTTAGGCCAGTAGTAAAATTGTTGAGTTTCTTTCTCCTAATAGTTAATTCACCATATAAAATATTTAATTTATTCACACCAGTTTGTTATGGGATTCTAATTGCCTGTTTTTCCGGAAATAGTGAACAATCTTTCATTTAAAACAGAGAGCAGACTAGATTAAACATGAAGGGAAAATATACAGGCAGTGAGGCCCTCAACTTTTTCAGCACTGTTTTGTTCTGTCCTCTTTTTCTCTCCCTCTCCCTCCTTCTGTGTATTTCTATTCCTTCTATCCCACACTTTTCGTTCAGAACTGCTCATTTTTCTTTTTTTAAATGACAAGAGCCATTCCAGCCTTATTAAGTGGAAACTTGACTGATAGCATTGAAAAGGTCACATGTAATTCAGGCTACAAGTGATAAAAATTTAGGGGTTAAGATCAACATAGACTGGGAGGAAAATTGAAAAAATAGAGATAAAGATTTATAGACATGAGGCTATTCAAAGAAGGCCTAGTGCTGCCAGTTGCTGAGAAATCAAATTGATGACCAGAAAATAAGATCAGGTTAAGAAATATGAGGTTGGTAGGGCCTCCTGAGGCACAGTCAGGGGACACTGAAATGTATTTTTAGTGGATTATGAAGGGTCTGGGAATGGATAACTCTGAAATCCTTTTACAGTACATCACAATGTGTCACATATTCCTTGAGAAACTCAATTACCAAACATCCCAGACAACATGAGTGGCTCCAGTTGAAGTGAGAAAAACTCTAAAAGTGACATGAAATGTTAAATTGGCTTTAGGGTTCAGAAAAGTATTTTATGTAGGTATACACCCTGATTTTCTTCAGCACAGAAAGCTTATATTTATAGAAAAGTACATATTACCTGTGGAAAAAAATTAGGTAGACTTTAAAGAAATATATAAGGATTATTCTGAGCCTTTAACATGAGCAGACATATATTTTTATTTATAATTATTTAAAGTCTTACTATTTTATTCTTCCTCAGCTTTAATTCACCTGGGAGAGGTGCTTAGGAACTAATTGAAAGTAAACAATTACAAAAAGTGTATGTTTTGAAGAATTGTTTTATGAAGTGCGGGGCAGGGAGAGTTTTTCTTAAGGGAAAGAACCAGATAGAATTATTGAAATAAATATTAGAAGAAAGAAATGAATTCATTGTATGAGCAATAATGTACTGGAATAAATGCACCAAACACTTTTTCTTCAAGCATAATTGCCTGGGAATAATAGTAGATAACATTTAAATTCAAATTTTATTTTGTGAAGGATAACATTTAAATTAAAATTTTTTTTGTGAAAGCAACTATCTTAACTATCTGTGCTAACGACAGCTCTGTGATAGAATGAACTTTGTTTATTATGCTTACTATGCAGATGCAGAGACACAGAAAGGAAGAGGATTAGCAACTTTCCCAGATCTGAGTTGAGCTGAGGTTTGAGTCAAGGCAATGTTGCTTCTGGGGCTGTAACAACTACATTTTATTGTCTCCTAAACAGATACTTCCTTTTCTTACTTAATAAGAATAGACCTTGGAGGTCTGGACCTGGACATGAACATACACTTTTCTAAAGAAGATATACACATGGCCAACAAGCATGTGAAAAAACGCTCAATATCACTGATCATTAGAGAAATGCAAATGAAAACCACAATGAGAGACCATCTCACACCAGTCAGAATGGCTACTATTAAATACTCAAAAAATAACAGATGCTGGTGAGGTTGCAGAGAAAAGGGAACACTTCTTTTACACTGTTGGTGGGAGTGTAAATTAGTTCAACCATTGTATAAAGCAATATGTCAATTCCTCAAAGAGCTAAAAAAGAACTACCATTGGACCCAGCAATCCCATTACTGGGTATATACTCAGAGGAATATAAATCACTCTACTATAAACACACACGCATGCAAATTTTCATTGTAGCACTACTTACAGTAGCAAAGACATGGAATCAACCTAAATGCTCATCAATGACAGATTGGATAAATAAAATATGGTACGTATACACCATGCAATACTGTGCAGCCATAAAAAAGAATGAGATCATATATTTTGTGGGATCATGGATGGAGCTGGAGACCATTATCCTTTGCAAACTAACAAAGGAACAGAAAACCAAATAGTGCATGTTTTCACTTATAAGTGGGAACTACATGATGAGAATTTATGAACACAAAGTAACAACAGACACTGGGGCCTACTTGAGGGTGGAAGGTAGGAGGAGGGAGAGGATCAGAAAAAATAACTGTTGGGTACTTGGCTTATGTATTAGTCCCTTCTCATACTGCTATAAAGACATGCCTGAGACTGCGTAATTTACGGAGAAAAGAGGTTTAATTGACTCACACTTCTGCAGGCTGTACATGTACAGGAGGCATGGCTGGGGAGGCCTCAGGAATCTTACAATCATGGCAGAAGGGCTAGGGGAAGCAAGCAAGTCTTCACGTGGCAGCAGAAGAAAGAGAGAGAGAGAGAAACAAAGGGGAAAGTGCTACACACTTTCAAACAACCAGATGTCATGAGAACTCACTATCACAAGAACAACAAGGGGAAACTGTCCCCATGATCCAATCACCTCCCACCAGGTCCCTCCCCCGACACTGAGGATTACAATTCAACATGAAATTTAGGGGGGGACAAAGAGTCAAACCGTATCAGCTTAGTACCTGGGTGAGGAAATAATCTGTACAACAAAACCTCATGACAAACATTTATCTATATAACAAACCTGCACATGTACCTAAAACCTAAAGTAAGAGTTAAAAAAAATTATACAGGAGTATACTTAGAAGGCATAGTTTCTGAATTCTAAATCATTATTCATAAAAATTTTACCCAATATTTTTCGTTGCATATTTCCTATAAAAAATAATAGATCGAAGACTACTAATTGTAAAAAGAAAAAAAAAAGCAAGCTGCTAATATTTATTGTGCCTTTACTCTTTGCCAGGCCTTATTAAAGGCTTAACCTGTGTTACACTGTTTAACTCCCCAAACAACTCTAAAATGTAGTTACAGTTATTGTTTCTGAGAGAGGATGGAACTGAGACTCTATAAGGTCAAGTCACTATAGACTACTGGTCTAGGCCAGTCGTTCTATTTTTAACACGCTTATGAAACACCTTGAAAAGTTATTAAAAGAGTTCCCTGGTTTCAACACCAGAAGATCTAATTCGGCCCAAGAATTTGCTGATGCTTCTGGTCAGAAGACCACACTTTGAAAACTACTGCTCTCCTAATGATGTTAGCAATTGTCTGAGTCCTGAGACTTTAACCAACATATGAACACACAAAACATAAGTTTTGTGACGTTCATTCAGTAGATATTGATTGATGCTGAATTCAAACCTCATCAAACTAAATTATTCATGTACCATGACAGATAGGAACCCTAAAGGCATTTTTATAAAAGACATTTGCCTCTGATCCTTAAGGACAGACACTTAAGTAGCATATTTTGGTACATAGAAATTAGATTTCAGTACTAAACTCCACTCACTTTTCTCAAAGCTATTAAATCAGCAAATAGTTGGTATCAAGCATCATCGTAAATGAATTAAAGTTGTTGTGTTTTAAATAATAAACTTTAAAAGTGAGAGATTTAATAGATTCCCAAACTGATAAAGCCAATTAATGCCAGATTCTACCACACTCTATTTTCAGTTTCCTTGAATGAGTAGTATGTCAACAACTCCCCTTGGTCCTCCAATATAATTTCTCCTAATAATTATGTTTTATTAATTTTATAATTAATAATTGATTTTATTAATATAAAAATTTAATAAAATAAAAATAATTTTATTTCGGTACATGACCACTGATAATTAGCAATGGAATTTAAATTCCTCAGGAGCTCTTGCATCTAGGCATGGGACCAAGGCTAAGTTCTAGTCAATGGGATGTAAGCAAAAATGATGTGCATAACATCAAGAATCAGTTTTTCAGAGAGATAATTTGCGTTTCTTTTCTCCTTGTTGTCTTTGATAGCATCTTCAACCTTTCTGGACTACAGCACCTGCCAACTGACCCCCACATCATGGCTCCAACGCTGGCTTCATCACATATCTTCTCTCTAAGTCCCGTTGGCTCTCAGGGTGAAATAGCTTAACAAAATTGCTGATTAGGTGCCTCAGCATTGTTTCTTTGTCATAGTCTCTGTATTATCTTATTTTGAGCCATTCTTTTCCTGCAAAGATCCTAACTGAATGAGATAATACCTACCTCATAAGCTATTTGTAAGGTTTAAATGAATTAATGCATATTTAATACATGAAGCTGTGCCTAGTTTATAGTAATTACTCAAAAATATTACTTATTTCTCCATCCAAAACATACAAACAATAGTATATCCTTCATGAGGACTTCTTGTGGACTAAAAAGGCAGAATCTTTAAAGTGCTTTGCAGTCTCTGACAAAACTATGCTATTACTCTTACTCAAGGTTTTAATTGATTGTATGTACACAAGGTTAGTTTGTATGAGCTTTGGAAAGATGAGAAATTCAAAGTAGAACAATGAAGGAAGGAAAGTGTATGTTCCATTAATAAAATATATATTGGTTCCTGTAATCAGATTGTGAGTGACAATGAAATCCAGTGGACCTATTTTGCCTTCAGACAGATGGCTGAGAAATTGCTGGTGTGGCAAGCAAGCAACTCTGACTGCAAAACGGCAGACTCATTCGCTTGGGGGGCAGGAATGAGGGATGGTTCACAAGGGAAGCACAAAGTCACCCTTGATGAAAGTTCAGAGAAGAAAGAGATCATCAAACTTACTCTAATTACCAAAAGGCGATGACGTTAGTGGAAGAATTAGAGTTTGAAATAGTACTTTTGGTAGAGAGGACTGATTTCTAAGAAAGCCCATACTCATGTGATACAAAGGCAGTTGGTGGGCCCCAAAGCAGAATAGCTGCCTCAGGTGGGGAAGTGGCTAAAGTTCACCAAGCAATGTGGCCCAAAACTCACATACACGCTATACCTACCTGCATCCCATGATGCCAGGAGAGCCACATTTCTGTGGCAAGGGAGAGTGAACAGAGAGGAGCCAACATGGAAATGAGAAACAGAGTTGTAAACAAAAAACAAGAGAGGAACCCTCAGGGTAGCAGAATCAGTCACGCTTGAATATGTGACAGAGTAGAAGGTAATTACCTCTTGTATCTGGATATTGAAATTCCAATTCTAGGCTCTGGACCATACTTCTTTGAAGGTTAGAAATATCAGTAGCTCAGTTGGATCTCAGATTGGAGCTGTTATGTGTTGAATTGCACCCCTCCAAAATTCACATGTTGAAGTCCTAACTCCCAGTATCTCAAAATGTGACCTTATTCAGAGGCAGGGTATTTACAGAGATGAGCAAGTTAAAATGAGACCATTGGGGTGGGCTTTAAACCAATAAAAAGGGGAAATTTGGAGACAGATTAACACAAAGAAACAATGCATGTGAAGAGAGAGGCAGAGATTGAAGTGATGCTTCTACTAGCCCAGGAACACAAAGATTGCCGGGAAACCTCCAGAAGCTAGATGAGAGGCAGGGAACAGATTCTTCCTCATGATGCTCCAAAGGACCCAATCCTGCTGACACCTAGATTGTTTAATTCTAGCCTCCAGAACTGTGAGACAATAAATTTATGTTGTATGCCACCCAGTTTGTGGCATACTGTTTCAGCAACCCTAGAAAACTAATACAGAAGTTGACAAGATCCCTGTATTAGTTAAGATTTTTTTAAAAATAAAATGATGAAAACAAAATCCCTTTTATGAACTTAACTCTAAATGTGAAATGTGTAGGATCAGTAAATGAAACTGTCAGGAGTGTACATGTTCTGAGCATATGTTGATTCAGGTGGTTAAATGATACTATCAGGAGTTTAACTCTAACTCTGGCTCTCATTGCTACTTCTTGCTTCTGGGTTGGTTTTTTACCCTGGCGAGCTCTCTTCAAATGAAAATAAAATGGGACTTAACAATTCCAGCTTTAAGAAAGCCGCAACCAGCAATTAAAGAAAGTTAAACAACCTCTTCTTTCTCAGGTTCATAGCAACATAGGTTTTACCTCCCGTATTACCAGCATTACTTAATTATTGCCAGTTATTTCACATGGCTGGAAACAACTTGGAAAGCTGCTTAACCAGAGAGGTAAGTGGGTAAGAATAGTTGAAGAATTGATAATTTATTCAGTGCGATTTCTCTCTTTTCTATATTATTCTCTGTTATGGTGGAGACAAATATGGATATTTTTATTTGAGCATGAAGATCAAGAAGAAAAAGAAATAAAGAAATAACAGGTAATATATAAATTATGAATTTTTTTCTTAACCTTATTTAAGGTGTAGTGGTATTTCCAAAAGTATCTCTTCCTGAAAAGAGGAAGATTTTATTGTTTAAAACATTTTGTAGAGAGGTTAGAAATCCTAGATTTCACCACTAAAACAACAGAAAAATAATTTAACATTTTGGGAACCCATCTATTTGTGTGTTAAAAAAAAATAGTTGCATTGTCTGAGGAGGGACATGGATGGAGCTAGAGGGCATTATCCCTTAGCAAACTCACAAAGGAACAGAAAACCAAATACCACATGTTCTGTCTTATAAATAGGAGCTAAATGATGAGAACTCATGGACACACAGAGGGGAACAACACACACTAGGGGCCTATCTGAGCATGGAGGGTGCAGAAGGGAGGGGATGAGGAAAAATAATTGATGGGTACTAGGCTTAATCCCTGGGTGATGAAACAATCCGTATAACAAACCACCATGACAGAAGTTTATCTATGTAACAAACCTGCACTTGTACCTCTGAACTTAAAATGAAAGTAAAAAAAATTAAAAAATAGATACGCTATGATTTCTGTGATTTATGTAGTTGGAGACACCAGGGATTTCACGCAGCCATGTTTTTTTTGGTTGCAATTATGTAAACTTTTGTTTTCAAATAATTTTTTATTGAAAATTTCAATTTAAGAAAGCATTAATTTTTAAAAATATTATCTTGATCATAAAAGTCTTCAGTACTTGTTGCTGAGTATTTTTAATGTAGAATTTATGGAGAAGAAAATTAGAATTATCAACATAACTATGGTGCAGAAATAACTATTGTTAATGTTATCATGTATTCTCTCTAAGCTATTTTTCTATAATATACCTATGCACCTTAGGAAAAGGACATGATATTGGCTTATTATTTAACCCTTGTTTTAATGTCTCTTTGATTTTGTGTCCTTTGTTTTAACTTGCAACAGATATATTTGTGAGGAAGTAGGGAATTAATAATAGAGAAAGAAATTAATTTGGCAAATGTATTTTGCAACTTCTTTATCAGATTCAATGAAATGTACAAGTCACTTTCCCTTAGAGTTGCTTATCTAATGTATTCCAATAAGAAATTCATTGGTGTGAATTACATCATTTATTTCTAATGGTATTAGGGATAAAAATGTAACAGACCTTATCAGTCACACAAAGATAATAGGAAACAGGTAAGGAGAGTAGACTTACAAAGGAAATGTATAACCTTCAAACAAAATTGACCACCAGAGAGGCACAACTATATGCGTGAGCTCTGCACGCAGACAAGCAAATGGAACTGATAGGCATTTTAAAGACATCTGATAAAATAAATGGCTGACAATGCTGCACAATAACTTCCCCTTGTGACCACTGCTTCCTTTCTTGGATGTATAATAACTGAGCCTTTTGAGTGTGACACATTTATCCATTTGTGAAAATAACATAACTCTAATATAAATTATTTTAGCTGAAAATAATATCACATTCCTGTTCCTGTATTTGACGGCAGAGACTAAACAATAATATTTCAAAGGGCGCCTACATACACATACACACACCCATACCCCACCTTAGTAATGCTGAAACATAAGAAACAATTGAAAAATAATGTAAGTTAATTGGGAAAATTATACAGTGCAATTATAGAGTCTTATCGAAAATCATTTATATGCAAATATATTTATAGATGTGGACAACCTATAACAGGAAAACCTTATTCTGATTAGTCTTAAATATATGAGTTTATTTATATATTCTATTCAGTCTTCTACTGAATTCTGCATTACATTTGTATAGTAGATATCCAAGGAAAAATGTTCAGTTGCCCCTCATTACTACTATAATGAAATTAAGTTCTGATGACAGAGTAATATATTGAATAAAAAAGAATCTATCTGAAACTTTCATCAACTCATAATCAAAAAGCCATAGGAATGTATGTTGAAACACACATAGTGTTTGTTCCCTCAAGTGAATAAAAATAGAAAATGTGGAGAAAAGAGCAGTTTATAGGATAATACTTAGAGGAACTGGGTTAACATTTTCAATGAAAGGAATACAAGCATCATTGGGTCCTTAGAGACTAGAAACTATAAAAAGAGAAATTGGCCATCAGGCTTGAATAAAGAAGGCTGCTTAGGAACTAGGATATTTCAAGCTTTTAAAACAAGGAAAAGCATTTCACCATTCACTAAACAACTTAACCTGGATCACTTTCTGAATCCAGTATGTGCTCTAAATTGCCCCTGGAATAATTTAGAAAGATGCTTCATAGAAAAAGAGAGCACTTAAGTTATCTTAGGGCCTGGAATTATTCCAGTACTCAAGAATTAGATCTCTATTCACTGAATTTACCAAATCCATTGCAAACAGACTGGGGACTACAGATGTAAAAGTAAGCTGGTAACAGTGGAAGTTAACCATTTTCACTTAAATTGTTATACAAAAATCAAACTTTTTTACTAGTACAGAATATAGATAATTAACACCATTTCAAAACACTTTGCTTTCCCTCCTAAGTACTATAGCTCCCAGTCTATCTTAGTGGCATCAGAAGACTTAACATCTAAAAATCAAAATTTCAAAAGAAATGTTACACCCCAATATACTGACAAAATATTGAAACTTATTTTTATATAGTGCTTAGCATTATAAAAAGCATTTGCGGCCGGGCGCGGTGGCTCACGCCTGTAATCCCAGCACTTTGGGAGGCCGAGGTGGGCGGATCACGAGGTCAGGAGATCGAGACCATCCTGGCTAACACAGTGAAACACCGTCTCTACTAAAAATACAAACAATTAGCCAGGTGCGGTGGCGGGCGCCTATAGTCCCAGCTACTCGGGAGGCTGAGGCAGGAGAATGGCGTGAACCCGGGAAGCGGAGCTTGCAGTGAGCCGAGATAGCGCCACTGCACTCCAGCCTGGGCGAAAGAGCGAGACTCCATCTCAAAAAAAAAAAAAAAAAAAAAAAAAGCATTTGCAAACAAATTAAGTCACCCTCATAACTACATTTTGAGCTGGTAGAACAGGCATTATCACCATTTTAAAGACAAGGGGATTAAGACCATGAAGTTAAATAAAATAATCAAGACTAAATTTTATTTTATTTTATTTATTTATTTTTTATCAAGCACCAACGTGAACCAGATAATTTTTTTAAAATGATAATACTGTTACAACCAAGACTCAGTACTCTCTTTAGTGTTTATATTGTGTATTTTATATAAAATTACAGAAAATAGCCATAAAATAATCAAATCCAGATATACTGTTTTGACTTCTGCTACAACTACACGTGTCTCCATAAAACAGAAAAGGCAGTTAAGAAAAATGGGATGCTCCTTCCTCAGACTGGGTTTCGGGAGTAAACAAAAAAAAAAACACATAAAATATAAGCACCCCACCCATGCTTCTGATCCTGTCTTCCCTTTCTGGTATGGTAGTACTGGAAGAAAGGAAATCAGGAACTGGCTTGTTTCTGCAGCACTGGAGAGGACTGTGGTTTGTTGGGGAATTAGGCACTTTAGCGCACTCTAAGGAAAGGAAGTAGGAAGCTTGGCTCTGAAGGCACAGCTTGCCACATTAAGTTGGTTCATGGAGACCCATCCCTATCCCTTACAACTTCTCACTCAAGAAGAAGCTACTCAGTCAAAACAGTGGCCAGAATCTGACTAACCATAGTCCAGGAGGAATGACTATTAATTTTATTTCCCAACACATTCATACTGAGATAAAAATCCTCAAGAAAAGCTCTTACCTTGAGAGTAAGGATGAAGATTTAATGTGACATTTGGGGCATTTTATTTTTATCTTTATGTTCAAAATACCCAAATAAATAAGACTTGTTTCAATTTTAAATCATTTGTGCAAAGATGGCTTAACTTGGTTTTTTGAAAAAGCAGAAGAGGTAGGAAAGGATTAAGATAAACTGTCGTTGATTTCTCAAGCCAATCCAGAAACCAATAATCTATTTCCTTTGAAGGCTGTGTACATACCAACAATATGTCAAATTATATTCTCCTTCATTCAAATACCACGACTGTTTTTTTGTCCCCTGTATGATCGAATTATCTTTTTTCTATGAAAGAAGAAGCATTTATCTTCTAATCACATCGCCAAAATTTTTCGGGTTGAATACATTTTATCTCAATCTTGTTAAAGGCTTTCTTTTTTTTCAGAACCACTGACTGCCTACAGACACAGAAACCAAATTGTCTGGGCTTGAATTCAGTGCCACGACTTGGGAAAATCATTGAATTATGCATGTGTTTTGATTTCCCCATTGTACAATGGTAATAATAGTAATCCTACTGTTGGGACTGATGAGAGGGATTCAGTTTATATGAGTATACTTAGAACAGTGACTTCTAATGTACTTAGATCAGTGACTTCCACAAAATATGCTGTAATTAGTGTTATATATTATTTTTATTTGTCGTTGTTATTCGTGTCTCTTTCATTCTAGGCCCATTCCAGAGCCATCATTCTTGAATAATTTTCTTGGCATTCCTAGAACAACTGCACTATTGCACATGTTCCTCTTAGTATCTCCCATCATGTTTGCTGGAGTACAGCCACAAATAAATTTCTTAGAAACAATGACTCAGATAACATTTCTATTTTCTTGCCTAAAAATGACTTTATTGTGCTGTGAACCTTTAATGCTGAGTGGCTGGAAATACCGGTATACAATTATTTTCTATTAAAACTTAGAAGACATCGCTTCTTTGTCCTCACTCATACTACATTAGTGATCAAAGTCTAGTGCTACTTGAATAGTTGTACATTTATTAGTGACATGTCATTTTTCTCTGGAAACATTTTTACACTCTCTTGGAATTTTTTAAAACTTTTTCCACTGAAAGTTTAGAAGGTTTATCAATATATGGGCCTTTCTTCATTTTTTTTCTATAGGCCCTTGGAGGGCTATACAATCTAATGATTTTTTACTTTCTTCAACAATGAGAAATTAATTCAAATATTTCTTATGAAATATTTTTATCCATCTTTCTGATATTTTTATTAATGTATTTTCTTCTTTTTAAAATTTATTTATAAAGGAAAGAGGTTTAATTGGTTCATAGTTCCACATGGCTGGGGAGTCCTCACAATCATGGCAGAAGGCAAAGAAGGAGCAAAGTCATGTCTTACATGGTGTATAGAAGAAGTGCAGGGGAACTCCCCTTTATAAAACCATCAGATATTGTGAGACTTATTCACTATCAGGAGAACAGCATGGGAAAAACCAACCCCCATGATTCAGTTACCTTTCACCAGGTCTCTCCCACACACCTGGGAATTATTGGAGCTACAACTCAGGATGAGATTTGGGTAGCGACACAGCCAAACCATATCATTCTGCCCTTGGCCCCTCTCAAATCTCACGTCCTCACAATTCAAAAGATGGCTTCCTAACAGTCCCCTAAAGTCATAACTCATTTCAGCATTAACGCAAAAACCCACAGTCCAAAGTCTCATCTAAGACAAGGCAAGTCCCTTCCACCTATGAGCCTGTAAAATCAAAAACAACCTCCTAGATTAATTTTCTATAAGTTTTTATCTCTTTTCTTTCAGTTTTTGAATTTTGCATTCTGCCAGACTTATATTTGGGTATATGTGTTATGTGTGTGTATTTCTTTTATTTGAAAGGGCTTTTTCCTGGTCTCTAAATGTTGCCTGTTTATAGCATTTGATTCTTACTTATAAATTTGTCTTTATATATCAACTATAATTTTTAAATTCTCTTCTAATTCCTGAGTTACTGTAGTAATTTTTGGTCTTTTGAATTAGCTATTCTGTTAGTCTTTCACCTTATTGCTGTTAATTTTCTTCATTTGCTGAATTATCCTTAACCATTTATTTCTATTTTAACAATTAGAAATTGGGTTAATCTAAATATTAGGTATGAATTTCCTCCACTGTTGTACATTTAAGTCCTTTTCCCTAATCAGTTGCCTCTTTTTTTTTAATTTTATTATTATTATACTTTAAGTTTTAGGGTACATGTGCACAATGTGCAGGTTTGTTACATATGTATACATGTGCCATGTTGGTATGCTGCACCCATTAACACATCGTTTAGCATTAGTTATATCTCCTAATGCTATCCCTCCCCGCTCCCCCCACCCCACAACAGTCCCCGGTGTGTGATGTTCCCCTTCCTGTGTCCATGTGTTCTCATTGTTCAATTCCCAACTATGAGTGAGAACATGCAGTGTCTGGTTTTTTGTCCTTGCGATAGTTTGCTGAGAATGATGGTTTCCGGTTTCATCCATGTCCCTACAAAGGACATGAACTCATCATTTTTTATGGCTGCATAGTATTCCATGGTGTATATGTGCCACATTTTCTTAATCCAGTCTATCGTTGTTGGACATTTGGGTTGGTTCCAAGTCTATGCTATTGTACATTGATGCAAAAATCCTCAATAAAATACTGGCAAACCGAATCCAGCAGCACATCAAAAAGCTTATCCACCATGATCAAGTGGGCTTCATCCCTGGGATGCAAGGCTGGTTCAACATATGCAAATCAATAAATGTAATCCAGCATATAAACAGAACCAAAGACAAAAACCACATGATTATCTCAACAGATGCAGAAAAGTCCTTTGACAAAATTCAACAACCCTTCATGCTAAAAACTCTCAATAAATTGGGTATTGATGCAACATACCTCAAAATAATAAGAGCTATCTATGACAAACCCACAGCCAATATCATACTGAATGGGCAAAAACTGGAAGCATTCCCTTTGAAAACTGGCACAAGACAGGGATGCCCTCTCTCACCACTCCTATTCAACATAGTGTTGGAAGTTCTGGCCAGGGCAATTAGGCAGGAGAAGGAAATAAAGGGTATTTGCTTAGGAAAAGAGGAAGTCAAATTGTCCCTGTTTGCAGATGGCATGATTGTATATCTAGAAAACCCCAATGTCTCAGCCCAAAGTCTCCTTAAGCTGATAAGCAACTTCAGCAAAATCTCAGGATACAAAATCAATGTACAAAAATCACAAGCATTCTTATACACCAATAACAGACAAACAGAGAGCCACATCATGAGTGAACTACCATTCACAATTGCTTCAAAGAGAATAAAATACCTATGAATACAACTTACAAGGGATGTGAAGGACCTCTTCAAGAAGAACTACAAACCACTGCTCAATGAAATAAAAGGATACAAACAAATGGAAGAACATTCCATGCTCATGGGTAGGAAGAATCAATATCATGAAAATGGCCATACTGCCCAAGGTAATTTATAGATTCAATGCCATCCCCATCAAGCTACCAATGACTTTCTTCACAGAATTGGAAAAAACTACTTTAAAGTTCATATGGAACCAAAAAAGAGCCCACATCACCAAGTCAATCCTAAGCCAAAAGAACAAAGCTGGAGTCATCATGCAACCTGACTTCAAACTATACTACAAGGCTATAGTAACCAAACAGCATGGTACTGGTACCAAAACAGAGATATAGATCAATGGAACAGAACAGAGCCCTCAGAAATAATGCCGCTTATCTACAGCCATCTGATCTTTGACAAACCTGACAAAACAAGCAATGGGGAAAGGATTCCCTATTTAATAAATGGTGCTGGGAAAACTGGCTAGCCATATGTAGAAAGCCATATGTAGAAAACTGGACCCCTTCCTTACCCCTTATATAAAAATTAATTCAAGATGGATTAAAGACTTAAAAGTTAGACCTAAAACCATAAAAACCCTAGAAGAAAACCTAGGCAATAACATTCAGGACATAGGCATGGGCAAGGACTTCATGTCTAAAACAACAAAAGCAATGGCAACAGAAGCCAAAATTGACAAATGGGATCTAATTAAACTAAAGAGCTTCTGCACAGCAAAAGAAACTACCATCAGAGTGAACAGGCAACCTACAAAATGGGAGAAAATTTTTGCAACCTACTCATCTGACAAAGGGCTAATATCCAGAATCTACAATGAACTCCAACAAATTTACAAGAAAAAAACAAACGACCCCATCAAAAAGTGGGCAAAGGATATGAACAGACACTTCTCAAAAGAAGACATTTATGCAGCCAAAAGACATGAAAAAATGCTCATCATCACTGGCCGTCAGAGAAATGCAAATCAAAACCACAATGAGATACCATCTCGCACCAGTTAGAATGGTGATCATTAAAAAGTCAGGCAACAACAGGTGCTGGAGAGGATGTGGAGAAATAGGAACATTTTTACACTGTTGGTGGGACTGTAAACTAGTTCAACCATTGTGGAAGTCAGTGTGGCGATTCCTCAGGGATCTAGAACTAGAAATACCATTTGACCCAGCCATCCCATTACTGGATATATACCCAAAGGATTATAAATCATGCTGCTATAAAGACACATGCAGACGTATGTTTATTGCGGCACTATTCACAATAGCAAAGACTCAGTTGCCTCTTAAAATTGAAAGTTTAGCTAGATGCTTTATGAAAAAGGATGGCACTTGTCAACTAGTAGGCTTTGCTTCAGGTCTTGTGGGCTATTAGTTGTCAACTCACAGAGGTCAGAATATGCAGGGTATTAATTAAGGGTGGCAGCATCCACATCCCCAGTCCTATTTATCTTTTAAATATGAGTCAAAACTTCAGTTATCATTTCAAACAATTTTTAAAAGATAAATAAGTGGCTACAACTATAATATTTAGACTTCCCATGGCTATAACTTTATATTCAGATAGTAATTTGTAAAATACCTTAACAATCAGTAATCCCTTCAAAATATCTTCTCTACTCCTCTATAGCTCTGTGTGCAATAATTATATTCTCAATCACAAAATGAAAAAACTTCAGAAAAGTGTCAGTGTTCAGGTTGCATTTTCTCTATTTCACATATGGTTTCATATTGAATTTTGCGTACTTGCATGAAGATTATTATGGAAGCCTCAAGTTACTGAGAATAACCAGAGTGGCTAATATCATGACCATAATTGCTTAACCACAATGGATTAATACAGCACAGTGATATTTAGGAGAGAAGACTGTTCTATAGCCAATGAAAAACTGAGAGCTAGGAGCAGGCAGACTGTGTAACGATTGAGTAGTTAATGGCACATGCACTTGAAGGAGGACCAAAGTACCTGTTGTGAAGCGATTCCAAGGGTATGCACTTATCTGACTATGTAAAATTGAGAAGGATTCTGTATAATGGGAATCATTAGAGAAGAGGTGAAGGAAGGTGAAGGCGGTAGTGAATCATGCAGAATGGAGTAGATTGAGCTGCCCACAAGGTGCCTCCACTGGTGACTGAATGAGCATTGACTGGGGAAGTGCAGTATGGGTAACTTCCTTAGTCAAACCTGCAATAGATTGGAAGAAACATTTTTCTAAAAAGCAGCATCAGTATTTTCAATACTGACATAAACCTCTTCATGAGAGACCACATTAACCATGGAACATGGTTGGGAGTGTTGTAGTGGTGCTAGGGAGGTGGATGGGGTAGATAGGAGAGGCAATAGTCTTTTTCATGACTTTAAATATAAATATGTCTAGTAACTACATGATACTAGTTGCTTTATGAAGGTAAACTAAATAAATTTTTAAATGAAACAAATGTGAGGATCTATTGTTGATAAAAAAAAGAGCTTTCTCAAAATCGTATTGTAATAAGAGAGGATGTGAAGTTCATTATACATGAAATTTCCTAGTCATAAGTGTGTAAAAAGCTACATTTTTAGTTTTAGCTCTCATTTTGTGGAAAAGAGAGAGCTTAGTCCATTCATAGCATAGAGAAAACACATGCTGAAGTCAAAGCAGAATTGTAAATAAATAAAAAGCACAGCTTAAAAGAATCTTATTTAGAAGTGAAATCACAAGATAGGCTTTCATCATCAATCAAGACAACCGTCATCACAGTCCAAATAGCCTGGTAATGGTCTGCGCACATGATCGCCAGAGATAAAGCACGAAATCCCGGCAGCCCTTTCTGAATGGCAATCACAGCACCCAGATGCCAGCCTTTGAAAGACCTTTTGTTAGCAGCAGGATCTGACTCACTGGCAGGCTTTTCAGTTTCCCTGGCAGCTTTGAAAGTTGCCTCTAAGTCAGTTATGTGATTAGGCTCTTCAGGGAGCCTGGGTTTGCTTATCTTTGTCTATGTTTTATCTTTGAAGAATGCAGCTTCTCACAAAGGCAGGTAACTGTGCAGATCCCATAAGTTTGGATTGCTATTTTTCCAGGAGTGAACTTCTATTTTGTTAAACTAAAACATAATCAGTGTTCCCGAATATGCTTATCTAAGCAAAAATTCTGGATGCCAGAGAAAACAGGTTTCTTACGTTTTTGATTCTGGATACCTGGTCTTTCTTCCTTCCTGGATTATACTCCAATTTTAGAATTTCCAAAGATTCTTCTTTATCTTGTCATACCAATCACTTTCTCTAGAATCCATCTAAAACTATGTTTTATGGAAAAAATGGGAAAGAAACAGAAGTTCAAAAGTGAGGAAGATAAAGGAATATTAAGAATGGTCACAGGAAATGTCTTTCTAGTTTATATCATCATAGGTGTTTTGCAACTGCATGAATCCTAAAGATAGATGTGGTAAAAAAAAATGTTTAAATCACATAGAATTGAGGAAACTAACAAATAACCTTTCTCATTAAGCCTGACACCCATCAAAATAAGGCCCCCACAGCCTGTATTTCTTTGTACTCATACCTGTACACGCAGGGAATAAAAGCAGTAATGTTTAGAAAGGCAGTATTGTATGCATCAGACCGAAATTTGATCTCTTTTCTATTTTGTTATAATAAGTGACAAATTGTGCTCTGGTAACATGGAAGAAAGATGTCAAAGTAACTTGCAAAAGAAGATCCAAGAGTTTGACAAAGTAATGAGATCCTAACAGTGCCTGACTCTGAATATTTAACACCACATGTGTGTTATATTTTGTCTTTACAGTGTCCCCTAGTCAATTTTATATAATCCATAGATAGTTTTCTTCCTTGCTAATATATAATTTTGGAGTAGATTTAATAGAATTAATTTTATCATTTACTCAGGGCCCTGAGAGAACCAAACTTATGCATGTATTATTATAATTGCCTTCAGTTGAATTATGTTGTATCTTATTTAAAGAACTTAAAAGCAATGGAAAATAATATATTATTTTGCATAATTTATTTTTTATTGCTACAAATTCAAAATAATATACCAAGGATACATATGATAAAATAGCAGCTTAAATTAAAATTTCACATATATAACAAATTATTATTGCTTTTATTAGTAAAAATGTTCTCCCTTATCTCCAAAGAGCCATCAACATTTGAACAATAGTGCATTTTGATTTATTAAAGTATGGGTTGTCACGAAGTTAAAAATGAAATAATAATACCATGCCATATCTCTTCACCTTCAATACTGTGGCATTGCGATATATATATATTTCTCCTTTATCATTCGGCAAATAGGGTCTGCCTAGTTAGAGCAGAGGTTGTTCTCACTGGCTCCAAGGGTGGAAGCAGATGTGTTCAGCCTTAGGACCCTTCATCCTTAGCCAAGGGTACTGAGAAAATTACAAATGAGACAGACTTGATCTTCAACTAGGGGAGTCAGTGCTCATCAATCTTAACCATCAGACCATCCCCTGCTAGATTTTTCAGCCAGACTGGCTTGGGAGAAGTTTAAATAGAATTTTTATCCCATTTTTTTTCTCTTATGTTATTTTTGCTGGTATTGTAAGAAAAGGTAGAGAGAAAATTGAAATAGTAAGTTTTCATTCAGAAAATCTACTTTATGATTCCCAAAGTAAAGCCTTCAGCAGTACAATTGACTGGGAATATTAACAGAGGACTATGTAAATGTGTGAGCTATAAAATCACTTTAATGTGGTTTCTTTAGAAAGCCTTAATTTAACATTTGGCTGAAGAAGATAGTAGGCAAATGTCCCCTCAGAAGGGCACAGGGTACAGGTACTAACGCAGCATTTCAATATAGTATATTCTGGATTGACTTTCAGAGACCTAGACATTTAAAGATAATATGGCTAAGAAAGAGCAGAAATTTTATGTTTCCATATGTGGGAAAACATTTTTCTTTTGTTTTGAAAGGCAAAATTTCATCTCACTTGAATGATGGCAATTGCAACAACAAACATATTAATAAAATTATGCTCATTTTCTTTTATTTTCATCCTGTCCAATATATGATTTTTCCACTTTCCATTATACAACTTGTTTATTTTTAAGTACAGTTACTACTCCAAGTTGCTCAATTGCATCTAAACTTTAAAAAATAAACAAAACCCCATATTATTTTGGTATTAATATCAAATATTTATATAATGTTTTACTTTATTATAATCTTTCACAGGTACCATGTTATTTGAACTTCATATAGATGACATAGGGTACCTAAAGGAAAAGATTATTATCCTAGTCTTACACACATGGGAATAAATGTTCAGAGAGATTCAGTCACTTTCCCAAGCTAGTAAGTGAAATTGCAGGATCTGATGGTTTCCAGACCTAAAGCTAGAGATCTCTGAGCAGTGTGTTCCAATAATTTTATCTCCTCAGGTTTTAGGCTGCCAGGCAGAGTTTATGTGCCATTAATCATCTAGCCAGTTGTCTTTATCTGTGAGAAACCTCATTCCTTAGACCTGTGGGCCATACACATATTGTCATTTTTACATGTATCCCTTAATAGAAACAGAGTTGGAAAGTATTGCTACAGGCTACCAGTGTCTCCTAGAGGCATTTACCTAAATAAGTGTTCTCTATTCTAAATACATCCTGATATTAAGTTATTAAATCTTATCATGTGGCCTTACCTAAAGTGCATTTCTCTCTTTAGATCATATACCAATTCTTGACCACATATCTCTTACTATATTTCAACAAGAAACAGCTAAAGAAATATCTCTGTATATACTTCAGGAAGATAGAGAAATAAATGGATTAATGGATGAATAGATATATGATAGATGATAGATAGATAGATAGACAGATGATAGATAGATGTAGATACAGACTATGCTTGATGCTCTAAATCCAAATAAGTGTCCAATTAATTAGCTATTTTCTTCTCAAGTTGAAGTTCAACATGCCTTTGGATGCTATGGCAATAATTAAGGTTCTAATACACTCAATAAAAGTAATAAAAACGTAACTTTTGAATGTTGCTTTACCATTCACAATTTGCTGGGTACTTTCATATGTGTTTTCTCTTTTAAGTTTTCACAAGAATTTTGTGAATTATCCATTTTCCATGATTATCCCTAAGTTTCAAATGAGAAAGTTTTTATTTGTTAGATATAGTTCCTTTTACAATTACTTTAAGTTCATTATCAGCCTAGAACTTCCTAAATGTTCTGAGGAATGATCCTGACTAGCCATCTCATTTCTGCCAAACAAATCGTTCCACTAATATTTATTATTTGGTCTCCTTGTAATAACTCACAAAATTCTTAGAATATAATGTTTTCTCTTTCTTGACTAACATATCCTGAGACTAAATGAGTTATTCAGCTATCTCGAGCTAGGGTTATTAGTTCCACCTACATCCTCAAACTTTCAGAATCCTCATCTCTACCTAAAGTAAAGGATTTAAAAATAGACCACAGTTTTCAATATAAAATTTGCTTAATAACACAGAACTATTAAAAGACATAATTCCTACCAAGGAGAAAAGATGGTCATTTCATCACACAAATCCTTTATAATTGGTATCTCTCCATTGGCAGTGCATTTGCTAGTAATCCCCTTAAGATTCAAGGGTGACAAGCTCACAGCAGTGCAGAAGGAGCACACAGTATAAAATGGGAATCGTGAGGACAGAAAATCACATGACTAGAACAGATTCAGAATCCTGGGCTGCTTTATCTACCACCCAACATTCTGCCTTTCAGCAAAAATAGTGCCACAATGTGCTCCACAGGCCCAAAGTCACACTCAAAATCCCCATTCTCACATAAATATTTCATATTAAAGAAACAGCTTCAGAGCCTCAGAGCTCACACAAGCTTCTTTCAAAATGACAGATGACCCTCTGCCCTACGGAGACCAATTTCACTGACTGCCTTGGTGTAAGTTTTGGAAAGAGTATCCCGTGATGAATTTCAGTAACAACAGTTATTCTGCTGTTCACAAGCCTAATAGCCAGGCAGCAATGAAGAGCTTTGACACCAAATTCCTAGCCTTAGGTTCAGCAGTCAGGACAGCAATCTACTTGAATGTCTGGTAGACACTTCCCCGCCTTAGTGCTTGATATGTGGCAGATTATTAACTTCAGAATTGTCAGAATGACAAACAAGGGGAAAGCACACTCTGAAGAGTGCTTGATATTAGGAATGCCTTGTTTTTAATGTTAGTCAGGGACTTTAAAAAGCTTATATTCTAACTGACCATTATATTAAAGTTAACAATGCTGACCTAAAAACACCAATAGTCTCAAGTCAGTTCTTTACCAAAATGTCTGTATTCTCAGACAGACACCAAAAGCCTTTCATCTTTATAAACTTTCAGCACTCCTAGATCCAACAGCAGACACATTTCCACTCTTTATTCTACCAGATCCAAAATAACAGAAAAGTGGTGGAAAGAGAGATGGCAATGGGTTGATATTTACAAAGCATTTTCCTGTTTTATCCATCCATTCATTTATTCAGTTAATCATCAGTATTTATTGAGCATCCATTATATGCTAGTCAGTGGTATGGCTATGGAGTGGTAAGATAAAATCAAGTTCTATGAGCAGAACCAAGTCTAGTGGGGTTATATATTGAGAGAGAGAGAGAGAGAGTGTAAAATAGTATTAATAGGTAACCATGAGCCAGATATAATGTAGGACTTCATGGCCATAAAATAAAAATATATATATACTCATATACTTTTCTAAGTTTGATTAGAAGCTAAAGAAGACATCTGAGCAGGAAAATAACATGATCAGATTTACTTTGTAGACATATCCCTTTGGCTTCACTGTGAAGAATGTGAGAAAGTACAGAAGTAGAGCAACCAGTTGGGAGTTCAGGACAAGTGTTGGAACGAACCGAAGGTATTTAAGACTGGGGTAAGATTGTCAAGGGGGTTAAAAATTTACCAATTTTGAACAATTTTGAAGTTAGATCTAAGAGAAGTGAACGTGGGGCTTGAGAAAACAATCCAGAAAAGCTCTTAAATTTCTCTAAACAGCTAGATGGCTGGTGCTACATGCTGAAGTCAGGAGAACTTAAGTGATGGCAGCAACTAAGAGTTCTATATTAGGTCTAGAATTATGAATGCCTTGTAGACATGCAGTGGAATTATTACATTGGCAGTTGGATATACAGATCCGAGAGAGGTTCAGGATGAAGTTGCAAATTGAAGATTCATCCATCTACCATATAGGTGATATTTAAATCTATGAGATTAAGTATAATCAGTTATGGGGTGAGAGTAGACAGAGAAGTGAAGTCTAAGGGTTTAACTTTGGAGCAGTTAGTCAGAAATGCTAAGTGAAGAGGCTGATTCATGAAAGGAGACTAAGTCAGGAGTAAAATAAGGAAAATCAGGATAGTGTTTTTTTTGTTCATATTCATTTTGGCTGCAGGAATCATTTTGGGGAGGGTGCGGCAGTGTTACCTCCAATAAGTTACCACAGTTCATCTAGTCTAAGATGGCCCTTGTTTTCCACATTTACATCACTGACATCAGTATGCATCTTGTAATACTGGCATCTTCAGATTGTGTCACAATTTAATTGGCAGAGTTTTTAGTGCTGGTACATAAAATAACAGTGCATTGTGTAATTTGTATACAAATTTTATTGGATCTAATTCTTTTAGATCTAATTCTTTTAGATCCAATGAAATTTAAAGATGACTATACAACACAGCACAAACACAGGTTAGAGATATTTCTCTCTTTCTCTGTTTCTCACTGTCTCTTGTTGTCTCTTTCTCCATTACCATTACCATATTTAATTATTGGAATACTTAAGGATTCTTGAGAATTTCTTAAGAGAAAATTTATTTTCCTAATCGAAAATAATAAGTAGGCAACAAATTAATGAGTTCCTACATATGATATTTGAGAAGAAGGATAAATTCCCATGGTATATTATCTGTATGTTTATCATCACATATAATACTTTATAAAGGGAGGATAAATATACAGATGTTCCTTGAATTACAGTGGATTTACATCCCAATAAACCCAGTATAAGTTGAAATATTGTAAATAAAAATGTATTTAATACACCTAAACCACCAAACACAATAGCTTAGCCTCACCTACTGTAAATGTGCCCAGAAAACTTAGTAGCCTACAGTTGGGCAAGATCATCTCATGACACAGTACATTGTACAGTGTCAGTTGTTTACGCTCATGACTGTAGCTGACTGGGAGCTGAGGCTCACAACTGCTGCCTGGCATCTTAAGAATATCATACCACATATATCTAGCCTGGGGAAAGATCAAAATTCAAAATTCGAAATACAGTTTCTACTGAATAAATACCACTTTTGCACCATCATAAAGTAGAATAATTCAAAGTCAATCCATTATAAACTGGGGATTATCTGTGTTATGCTCCGATTATAAATCCATCAAATGAAAACTTACTGTTATTTATCAAGCAATACATTTAAACTATTCTTATAAATTTCACAACTCAAACATATCTTGATAAAGTGTTAATGATTACTTTCAATTTACTAGAAATAAAGAAAATTATGGCACACGCGAGAAAAAAACTTGTTCATGGTAATTTTGCAACAAAACTGTATCTTCAAATATTTAATAATGGCTCTTATAATGAAAATTGGCCTTGGAAATGAATGTAAACTATACAGCTATCCAAAATTGTTATGTAACTGGAAGTAGTAAACAACTCATTATTTTGTCAAAAAGTAGTTACCAGTATATAGTCATTGTACATTTGTCATATACGGGAGTTGTTTTTGCATTGTAACAAGCTGATATTCCTGCCTAAATTAAATATTGAAAAATTTGCAGCAAAATATGTGAAGTATATGGATATGGAGAATACCAATATTTGCAACTCATTCCTGCTACCAATAATTTTTAAATGGAGATAAATAAATAGGATACTGCTGGATTGGGGACTGTTTTATAATTTTCCTGCAGCTTGTTTTCATTAGGTTATTAAGTTGTTACTATGTTTCAAAGTTGAGGATGAACAATTACCCTGGTTTACCATTTTGTAAACAAGTATTCCTGTCAGTGACACTAAATTGTTCAGCTGCAGTAATGAGTCAAAGATCAATTAAGCACAAGACCCATAATGGATCAAGGCACAAAGATTTTTTTTTTCCCCAATCCATTTGAATTTAGAAAGAGACAGCCTGGTTTAATCTGTTTTCTGAAACGCAAGGTCAGCAGACTGGAGGATATCAGCTGCCACTTTTTTTGACATCTCCAATCAATCAACCTTGATTAGCCATGGAATTGGACTTCAGAGTTAAGAAAATGATGTTTCTCGCCTCCTCTACTAATGCTTGAGATGAAAGCAAAATGCATCTTGATTTTAAATTTTAAACAAATTGTGAAGTCCAATTTTTATGTATTACTCAAGCCTCGTCTGTAAGACCCATAAATTCACAAAGTTAAAATGTATTTCAATAAAGAGCTAGACAGCTTTATTTTTATTTAAAAATGGAATTACATTTCTAAATTATAACATAAATATAACTTTAAATTATATATCTCACAGAATTATTTTTATCCAAACATCACATTTATAGCTACAGAGAAAGTGATTTCTAATTAGATGAAATAAAAAACAGAGTCTGCAGGGTATGTTTCCCCAATGACCATGAAAACAATTTGCATTTCAGGGATTAGAGTATATATTTTTATTAGAAGATGACAAGGCCAAATGAAACCCAGACAATCTGACTACAAAGCCAAAGCCAAGCAGACCAGTGGAAGCAAAACCATCTGGAATATTTCGCGTCATGCTCATAGAATACCCAAAATTGGAAATGGGTCACTTTGTTGAAGTTGGTGTGTGTGTGTGTGTGTGTGTGTGTGTGTGTGTGTGTGTTTGTCTAACAGGGACTCTTTGTTTTCTTTTCTTTGGTGATGTTTTCCTGGTATGCCCAGATTTGTTCTATGCAAAGGCTATGTAATTTATCTCTGAGTATGACTGCATCATCTCCTTCTTCTCTCTGCCCTCTCATCCCATTTCAGAGTTTTTTTCTACGACCTTGGCCTTGTTCTTTGTTTTGCCTAGGCCATGTTAACATAATCCACTAACATATTTTATTTGAGTAAATCCATTTTGTTTTGCTTAAAATATTGGGTTATATGCTTCAACTCTCCATTTAACACTTGTGAACAACTTGTTTTTACCATATTCTCCAGCAATAAAATGTGTGGTCTTTTGGAGTCAGTATCTGTATTGAAAAATTTAATATGCTTCATATTACTAAAAAAAGGCACACTTTCTTTCATATTTCTGCCAAGAGGTGAGATCTATTACCTGTCCACACATGTTTCCCATTTGCTACTTAATACTATTAGAGGAGTTCCTGCTTCAAGTTTTGGGAACCTTGCTTGCCATTTCCTATGACCTCTCAACAGGTGATTTATGAAACACAACCATAGTTTGCATGTTTACAAAATGTTTATGCAGGCGTTTCTTCATGGCTTCTACATGGCAAATGAAGATTCAAATTTTCCTTGTGAATTTGTTTCTAGATTTATTGCCCATGAAGACCTGGGGAAACTCTAGTCAATCTTACAGTTCCTGCTCCCTAGGATGTCTATTGAAAAGTGTACTCCTCATCTCCAATGTTGCAGAGACAATAAATAAAATAAAGTGGCAAAATGATGACAAAGACACAAGTAACCTAGTATAAGTCTTGTTGTGGCTGGGAAAAGAAAAGATAAATCTTTCATATCCATATTTTTACAGGGTCATTTTCATTAAAAAATTACTTCTGGCTATAATGCTCAGATGAATTGACTAGTCAGGCTAGTGTATTATAAGTACTAAAAAAGATGAATGGAAAACAATATGGCATTGGTTATCAACAAGGGTCAAAATACAATAATTTCACCCTGGAGTGAAAAAGTAATCCAAAGATCCAAATGAGGATGACAAGTCATAGTGAGAAGCACAGGGAAGTAGAGTCAAATCTACTAAGCAAAAGTCAGCAAGGGTAGCTACAGAGGTTGAATAAGTTCAAGAGAAAGGTAAAAGTGTTACAAGTTAAGACAAAGGTGTCTGGGAACACTAACTTCGGTGACTTGATGGGTGCTTCTAACTCCACCTGACTGTAGCTTATAAGTTACCTTTTGGGGATTTAATAACCTAAGGCCTCATAAACTACATGTATGACTATCTCATAGAGAAGATAGAGCATAATAAGAGCTCTCCAATCATTGCTTGAAGATATGTTATCAAATGTCCATTTTTCAGATTACAGTCACTAATGTTAATTATTAAATCATTAAACATATGAAACTTTCTTTGGCAGAATAAACCATAGGCTTGGACAAATAAGCGATCTTCAAAATGTTTGTGGAAAATATGTATTATGAAAAAAGTATGTATGGATTTCCATTTTTTTGCAACAAAATAAACTCCTGCTAACTTATTATGACATGTCTGAATAGAATATAGTTTGAGATACTAAGAAGAATAACACATCAATTTGAAAAGAGCCCCTATAAGAGCAACCTTAATATGCTAAAATTGAAGCAAGAACAAACATCAAATGTATGGTGAAGCTTGAGCGGATGAATGGTGAATTCATGGATTCTTTACAAAAAGTTTATGGGAACAATGCCCCATATAAATCAGCAGTTTATAGAAACTTATTTTAAAATGGGTTGAGATGATGTTGAAGATGAAGCCTACAGTGGCAAACCATCCACATCTATCTGCAAGAAAAAAATATTTGTCTGTTCTCAAATTGAATAGGACTGGCAATTCACAGAAGAAACAATAGCCAATATCATAGACATCTCCATTGTTTTAGCTTACACAATTGTGACTGAAAAATTAAAGCTGAGCAAAATTTCCACTGAATGTGTACCAAAACCATTGCACCCAGATCAACTGTAGACAAGAGGAGAGTTTTCAATGGAAATTTTAAACAAGTAGGATAAAGATCCTAAAGTGTTTCTTTCAAGAATTGTAACAGGAGATGAAATATGGCTTTACCAGTATGATCCTGAAGACAAAACACAATCAAAGCGATGGCTACCAAGAGGTGGACATGGTCCAGTCACAGCAAAAGTAGGCTGGTCAGGAACAAAGGTCATAGCACTGTTTATTTTGTGTGATACTCAAGGCATTTTCTTGCTGACTTTCTGAAGGACCAAAGAATGGTAACATCTGCTTATTATGAGGGTGTTTTGAGAAAGTTACCCAAGCTTTAGCAGAAAAATGTCCGGGACAGTCTCGCCAGAGAGTCTTTGTCCACCACAACAATGCTTCTGCTAATTCCTCTCATTAAACAAGGGTAATTTTGCAAGAGTTCCTATGGGAAATCATTAGGCAACCACGTCACCATTCTGATTTGGCTCCTTCTGACTTCTTTTTGGTTCCTAATGTTAAGCAATCTTTAAAGGGCATCTGTCTTTCTTTAGTTAATAATGTCAAAAAGACAGCGTTGACATGGTTAACTTCCCAGGATCCTCAGTTCTTTAGAGATGGACTAAATGGCTGGTATCATCACTTATAAAAGTGTATTACTCTGATGGAGTTTATATTGAAAAATAAAGTTTATTTTTTATGCTTATCTTTTATTTTGGAGTTGTTTATATTGAAAAATAAAGTTTATTTTTTACACTTATCTTTTACTTCTATTTTGTCATGAGCTTTTTGAAGCCTTCTTGTATATGCCTGTAAAATAGAAAATTCTATATATTGTTGTAAAAATTTATTGCATAACTCTTATATACTAACAGCAATATACCATTGAAGTGGGGCTCAGAAACAGAAGGATAAAATGCATAGTACTTTTCAAGAGCTTATAACATATAGTGGGAGGCAGAAAAATCAATAACCACTCAAATAGTTACTATGTTATTTATTGTGATAAATTTGGGGATGCATATGATAAGCACCTACTGTAGGCAGAATAAAACATCACACTAGACAATAGCAAAGAAATAATGTGTGTACAAGAATAATGCATGGCAAAACACAGGCAATGTCACGAGAGTTGTGTCTTTGGACAGACATAGGAGGAAGAAATCTCACTTCATTAGAGAATAAGGAAATCTGGTTTATAAAGGCTGGACGAAACAGAGAGAAAACCAAATAAGATGAACAGTAGGAGGTATAAAGAAGCAGATAAGCTGAATAATACCAGATGTGTTTACAGGTGGTAGTATCTTAGTTTAACTGGAGCACAGAATATGTGTTCAGAAAGAGAAGGAGGTGGGTATAGAATTAAAAGCGGAGAAAATCAATATTTTTGTGAGCCTTCAATATTTTGGCCATGCTATATACCAATTTACATAAATTACTTCATTTATCTTCCCAACCATACTATCAAGATAGGCATAATCATCACCAACTTAAAGATGAGGATTTTAAGAGACCCAGAGCTACTATAACTTAATTTAGATCAAACAGATGTTTAGTGGGAAAACTAGAATTTGAAATCATGTGTATTTCGTTCTTTTCATGACAACATATTGCCTCACGCAAAAGTCAGATGAGACTAAAACACAAAATTATCTGTTTTTAATCAGGTTCCTGGGTTTGTGACAATTTATGTAATAAATTTTCTTTAATAGTGATTTAAGAAGCTCTAATCAAATTTTTTTCACACTATTCGTCTCATTCATCATATGTTCTCATTTCTAATAAGAAAGTGCAAATAAAAAATACTTGTCTTTTTTCCTACCAGAATCAGAATTAAAATGTGGTAAGTTCTGTTTCAAAGCTTGGAATAGTGTGAGGTAGAGATAGACCTATAATCTGCAGTGTTTTGTCAAAATCAGTGGCAGGCATGACGTTAATCATTTTTCAATAATATGTTAATTCATGGAAATCGCCTAACAATATTATATTATTGAGAGGAAAATAGCAATTCTACATGAATTTGAGGGATTTACCAAGTTTCTTTACCCTAGTTTTAAAAATGTGCAGAATTTCTTTTGTTTTCAGGAAACTCGTTTGGAGCCCTTCCTCATGAAGATTAAATAATTAAAGTATGAGAAAGTGGATAGCCCAATGTGCGACATATGTATATTATTAAACGTATACTAATTTATTTATTCATTCATGCATATAATTTAATTGCATTTTATTAATTGAAACAAATCAGCTATGGGAGCTAATTTAGATGCCAAAATATTGCCCGTGATACCCATTGAATGAATTTGTCACCTCCTCACAAAATGTAAATTTGTTTTAAGATAACACGTTATAATCTAAAGTGGTGAAAGGCAGAATAATTTCTTTTTAACTTGCCTTATAAGAACACCAACAGTGAATAGACACTAAATATTCTTGACAAAGAAAACTAATTAAGCTCCCTTTTCTCATTCAACTCTCCAAATATATAGCCCATTGCCTTAATTTTTTATTATATATATATATTTTTGCTATACATAATTTTCATTTGGTGTAGTCTCAAAACCATTGCTGTGTCTGAGAATCAATAGGAATATTGAGACTAAACAAAACTCTAAAATAGTAAAATAATTCTTGGATGTAGTTTCAGTAATAAAAACATAATTTTGGTAAAAATATGTTACGTAGCCTGAGTTTTCTAAGATCAGAAACAGAAGGATGTATGTTGCACAGGTGATTTACTAAGGAGAAACCCAATAGGTAGTAGGGAAGCAGTCCTGGATAGGGGAAGCAACTTGGTGAAGTTGGAAGCAGTACTGGATAGAGGAAGCAACTTGATGAGGAGTCAGTGGCAGTCTAGCCACAGCCTGGTCCCAGGGGATCTCTGGAGAATGAATAGCCCCACAGAGTGCCCTGATTTAAGGCAAGGTGGCAAGACTTGTATAGTCATTGACCCAGGAGGGTGTAACCCCTCAAGAATCTCCGGGGAAGGTGATTTCTGTCAATCTAGACCAGTTGTTATCAATGTGTGGTCCCAAGACCAGCAGGGTCAGCATCACCTGAGAATTTGTAAGACATGACACATACTACATCAGAAACTCTGGAAGTGGGGCCAACAGATTTGTGATTGCATAGGCTCTCCAGGTGACTCTGATGCATCTTGAAGTTTGAGAACCACTGGCCTAGGGTAATCCTCCAGAGAATGACAAAGCTGTGAGCTCCTGGCATCCAGTCCTCACAGTATTAAATGCTGGCTCAACAACTCTGTGAAGGAAGTCCAGGTCGGCCACCAATAGTGCCCACTACATGTTAAATGTTTTAGTTGTATTATAGTAAATCATCCCTCTCTTGTATTAACTATTCGTAGCTTCTGTAAACTTGATAATTTAACATCTGCCTTATGCTAGACACTCTTTGTCCTGGACAATCCAATAGTATGTCTAAATCACCTTGCTCTGGCTTCCTACCTCACTCACCTCCTTCTGGGAGGGCACTTTTCAAATACAAACCAGCTACTCCAGAGTTCACTCTCAATCACCTCATTTATTGTACTCTCACATCTGCTCTAATCACCCCCACAGCAAAGGAACTGGGCAACTAGAAATACCTCCTTTGTTCTAGAGCCCACTGAAATTATTTTAACCAGCCAATCCTAAACCTATTTATGCTGCCTCACCTATTCTTTCCCACCAAAGCAATAATAAAGTCCTCTGCCTTAAAGCTCGTTCCCATCCCTCTGCTGCATGACCAACCTCTGATGTATTCCCCCCATGACGTAACACACCTCCTGCTTTAAGAAACTCTGAGTAATACAATTTCTTATAATGTGAATCCCCCTTTTATTTTAAACAAGCATAATCAAAGTTCACACAAAGATAGGGAAAGTATTTGTGTTTACCACATAAGAGTTGGCCTAGAGAAGAAATTCAACTTGTCCTCTGTGCCAGAATTTACATAGATTTTCCTTTGAAGCATCACACTTCAGCTGCAAATCCCCTTTGTGCTCACATGCAGAACACAGTTATAATTTTATTATAAAGACTACAATAAATATACTTTTTGTCAAAACAAACAATTATGTGCTCTTTGTTTTCACAGTGTGAATGTGTATGCCAAGGCTGACACTTCGGGTGACAAATAATAATAAATATTAAACAAAAGTACCAATGTAAAAGGAGTGTAATTATGTAATGAAGCTATTTTCCCACAATGACTAATGTAACATGCATCCTTTGGCATTGATTTGCATTGGATATTTCTACAAATTGCCCAGAGTCAGCAACATTGCTTTATTATGTGCTAATACTTGTTCATGAATATATGTTTCAATTTTGAGTAAAGATATTTTATTTATCAAGGACTTTAAATTCAAAAGTGTGAACACAATCCCAGCTCTAGTGACCTTGTCTTTCAGGTATTCTCTGGTGTGCCAACTGAGAGAACTGCAGGAGATACATTCATCTTCATCATGTGTGTTTGATAGCAGTTATTGAATTTTTAAAATTAAATAGTTTGCAACCTATTTTAGAGTCCAAAATTCTGTTAAATTTTCTATCTTACGAGTGATTTATCTGTAGGTCCAAAACAGTAGAGGCTATAAAGCTCTGGCCCAAAAGATTCTTCCTCTATAAATAGATTAAAAGGTTTTTATCTCACTAGAAGAGAAGCTAACACTTTACACCGAGGCCAAAATCCAATGGTGTGCAACGTGCACAACTTATATCATCTTCAGTGGTCAAAGCTGGGCTAGAGACTGGTGTCAGCCTCCTTTGTGAAATATTCCTTGAAAAACAGAGGTTTTAGCTACTTGAGGATTACAAGTCACTACTAGCATAATTCAAAATTTAATTCTACTCCTGATTTTATCAGGACAAGGAAGAATCAGGTTTAAAGTTCACAGGGCCAATATCTTAGCTTTTAACATAGAGGAATATTTGATGAGCTTATCATCACCTAGCAAACCTATCCCATGCTGTGATGATATAAAGGAAGTTGATATTCCATGTCACGTAGTTTCATTTATAAGACTTAGTTTATACTAGGAGAAAAAATATTAAGAAATACAGTTCAAAACCCACAGCATTTTAAATGTATTATTTTCCCCCAATTGTAAACTTTTTAGCATAGAAAATTGCTTTTTATACTAGGAGCTCATGATTTGTTGTGTCATAACCTCCCTAACCTATTTAATCAGACATAATGACAATTGTGGTAAAAACAAGGATAATGGTAATTACAATATTCATAATATAGCTGCAATTTCATGAGTGTTTATAGGTGTCAAAATTGTTCTAAATGCTTTAGATATATGCATTATCATTAGAACAGTCTCATTAGGTTCATTTTCCAGATGAATCTGAGATGAGCGCCTAAACCTATATATGGGACTCTGGAATAGGCAGATTGGGTTCAAATCCAGGCTCTGCCACTGACAAGGTGGGTAACCATGGGAACATTACTTGATCTCTGACACACATTAACTGAACTGTAAATAGCTGACCATTTAAAAGACCCTTAAAGTGATGCCTCTTTATAATATGAATAGTATTTCTAACATGAACTGTCAGCTTTACTTCCGAAATATGTTTTGATTTGGTTTCCTCCTACCCACATTCACAGTTGTTTTATGAGTCTGTAACTTCATCTATCTCACCTAGACAAACCTTATTCTCTTCCTCTACTACCAGTGGTGTTTTAGAACAAGGTGTACCAGCTCATAAAATTACAATTATTAAAATTCAGGAATTCTGAAATCTGGTTATTAAACAATTGGCAATTTGAAATCAGCTACAGTGGGAGTATTTACACCAGAGAAATCTGTAAATTCTACAAATCTGTGCTCTTCCTTCTCCCCATCGCCTGCTGGAGATCCAGTTTACCAGCAAATTAATCCTACTCTGCTAGCCTAGTAATATTCAAAAACACACATCTGGTCACTTTTTTACATACTGTATTTCTATTGACTTCCCAGTTCCTGGAACCCAAAGTACTTAAAATTATTTGTAATCATTTTCATAACTTAATAATAGGCAATCTTCCCAGCTACTCCAACTCTCATTTCTTTCATCAAACAACAAATGTATACTATGTTACAATAACTCTTGACTTCTTAATATTCCCCAAATGTATTATGAACTCTCCACATATTGTCATTCATAGTTTCATTTGCCTAGAATTGTCTTCATATGATGTATACTAGGATATTTTTTCCTTGTTCTTCATGATTCAATTTTGTTTTCCAATCTGTATAACTTCCCTAAAGCCTTTCTCACTTCAGGAAAAAAGAAATTCCTCCCTCTGCTCTTTTTAATAGCACATTTGTAAATGTGAACCTTAAACTTATCATCTTAATTTATATTTGCCTAGGTGTCTAGCTAAACAGATCCAGGATGTGAGACTGTGGCTTATTAGCTAGAGTACAGTAGGTGCTTATCAGAGAAAAAGTTCTCTTCAGGTAGTTAGCAGGTAAGGAAAACTCTACTCAAGACTATTGCAATAGGAGTCAAGACTACTGCAATAGGGGAGACAGACTGAACTGAACCCTTCTGAAACAACAGGTAGGAGAGCCTTTAAGCACTGAAGTGATCTAGGGGAAAACTGCTGGAGGACCTTGTGGAGGAAGTGTTGGTCAATGTGATTAGGCCACCTGTGTTTGCTAATTGTATTATAAAGTTAGGCTTCTATCCTTTCACAGAAACACGTATGGAGGCTCTATCTTTCTTAATGATTATATTTGAAAGAAATGGCTCCCAGATCCTTGAGAAAGAAATTCCTGATTTGTAAAACACACAAGAGCCCTGCAGAGATTTGCTTCTCAAAGCAGCAGAGAGAGAATTTACAATTTCAGATTTTCTAAAGTAAATACTCTAAAAAAGGGAGATCAGGGACCGAAAGTCAGAAAGAAATCAGTTTATGGCAGGCTTTGGTATCAGGATGATGCTGGCCTCATAAAATGAGTTAGGGAAGATTCCCTCTTTTCTATTGATTGGAATAATTTCAGAAGGAATGGTACCAGCTCCTCCTTGTACCTCTGGTAGAATTCGGCTATGAATCCATCTGGTCCTGGACTTTTTTTGGTTGGTAAGCTATTAATTATTGCCTCAATTTCAGCCCCTGTTATTGGTCTATTCAGAGATTCAACTTCTTCCTCATTTAGTCTTGGGAGGGTGTATGTGTCGAGGAATTTTTCCATTTCTTCTAGATTTTCTAGTTTATTTGCATAGAGGTGTTTATAGTATTCTCTGATGGTAGTTTGTATTTCTGTGGGATCGGTGGTGAGATCCCCTTTATCATTTTTTATTGCATCTATTTGATTCTTCTCTCTTTTCTTCTTTATTAGTCTTGCTAGCGGTCTATCAATTTTGTTGATCTTTTCAAAAAACCAGCTCCTGGATTCATTGACTTTTTGATGGGTTTTTTGTGTCTCTATCTCCTTCAGTGCTGCTCAGATCTTAGTTATTTCTTGCCTTCTGCTAGCTTTTGAATGTGTTTGCTCTTCCTTCTCTAGTTCTTACAATTGTGATGTTAGGGTGTCAATTTTAGATCTTTCCTGCTTTCTCTTGTGGGCATTTAGTGCTATACATTTCCCTCTACACACTGCTTTAAATGTGTCCCAGAGATTCTGGTATGTTGTATCTTTGTTCTCATTGGTTTCAAAGAACATCTTTATTTCTGCCTTCATTTCGTTATGTACCCAGTAGTCATTCAGGAGCAGGTTGTTCAGTTTCCATTGTAGTTGAGCAGTTTTCAGTGCGTTTCTTAATCCTGAGTTCTAGTTTGATTGCACTGTGGTCTGAGAGACAGTTTGTTATAATTTCTGTTCTTTTACATTTGCTGAGGAGTGCTTTACTTCCAACTATGTGGTCACTTTTGGAATAGGTATGGTGTGGTGTGGAAAAGAATGTATATTCTGTTGACTTGGGGTGGAGAGTTCTGTAGATGTCTATTAGGTCCGCTTGGCGCAGAGCTGAGTTCAATTCCTGGATATCCTTGTTAATTTTCTGTCTCGTGGATCTCTCTAATGTTGACAGTGGGGTGTTAAAGTCTCCCATTATTATTGTGTGGGAGTCCAAGTCTCTTTGTAGGTCTCTAAGGACTTGATTTATGAATCTGGGTGCTCCTGTATTGGGTGCATATATATTTAGGATAGTTAGTTCTTCTTGTTGAATTGATCCCTTTACCATTATGAAATGGCCTTCTTTGTCTCTTTTGATCTTTGTTGGTTTAAAGTCTGTTTTATCAGAGACTAGGATTGCAACCCCTACCTTTTTTTATTTTCCATTTGCTTGGTAGATCTTCCTCCATCCCTTTATTTTGAGCCTAAGTGTGTCACTGCATATGAGATGGGTTTCCCGAATGCAGCACACTGGTGGGTCTTGACTTTTATCCAATTTGCCAGTCTGTGTCTTTTAATTGGAGCATTTAGCCCATTTACATTTAAGGTTAATATTGTTATGTGTGAATTTGATCCTGTCATTATGATGTTAGCTGGTTATTTTGCTTGTTACTTGATGCAGTTTCTTCCTAGCCTCAATGGTCTTTACAATTTGGCATTTTTTTGCAGTGGCTGGTACTGGTTGTTCCTTTCCATATTTAGTGCTTCCTTCAGGAGCTCTTGTACAGCAGGCCTGATGGTGACAAAATCTCTCAGCATTTGCTTGTCTGTAAAGGATTTTATTTCTCCTTCACTTATCAAGCTTAGTGTGGCTGGATCCACAACAAAAAAAGAGAATTTTAGATCAATATCCTTGATGAACATCATGCAAAAATCCTCAATAAAATACTGGCATACCGAATCCAGCAACACATCAAAAAGCTTATCCACCATGATCAAGTGGGCTTCATCCCTGGGATGCAAGGCTGGTTCAACATACGCAAATCAATAAATGTAATCCAGCATATAAACAGTACCAATGACAAAAACCACATGATTATCTCAGTAGATACAGAGAAGGCCTTTGACAAAATTCAACAGCCCTTCATGCTAAAAACTCTCAATAAATTAGGTATTGATGGGATGTATCTCAAAATAATAAGAACTGTTTATGACAAACCCACAGCCAATATCATACTGAATGGGCAAAAACTGGAAGCATTCCCTTTGAAAACTGGCACAAGACAGGGATGCCCTCTCTCACCACTCCTATTCAACATAGTGTTGGAAGTTCTGACCAGGGCAATCAGGCAGGAGAAGGAAATAAAGGGTATTCATTAGGAAAAGAGGAAGTCAAATTGTCCCTGTTTGCAGATGGCATGATTGTATATCTAGCAAACTTCATAGTCTCAGCCCAAAATCTCCTTAAGCTGATAGGCAACTTCAGCAAAGTCTCAGGATACAAAATCAATGTGCAAAAATCACAAGCATTCTTATACACCAATAATAGACAAACAGCCAAATCATGAGTGAACTACCATTCACAATGGCTTCAAAGAGAATAAAATACCTAGGAATCCAACTTACAAGGGATGTGAAGGACCTCTTCAAGGAGAACTACAAACCACTGCTCAATGAAATAAAAGAGAATACAAACAAATGGAAGAACATTTCATGCTCATGGATAGGAAGAATCAATATTGTGAAAATGGCCATACTGCACAAGGTTATTTATAGATTTAATGCCATCCCCATCAAGCTACCAATGACTTTCTTCACAGAATTGGCAAAAACTACTTTAAAGTTCATATGGAACCAAAAAACAGCCCGCATTGCCAAGTCAATCCTAAGCCAAAAGAACAAAGCTGGAAGCATCATGCTACCTGACTTCAAACTATACTACAAGGCTACAGTAACCAAAACAGCATGGTACTGGTACCAAAACAGACATATAGATCAATGGAACAGAACAGACCCCTCAGAAATAATGCCACACATCTACAACTATCTGATCTTTGACAAACCGGCCAAAAACAAGCAATGGGGAAAGGATTCCCTATTTAATAAATGGTGCTGGGAAAACTGGCTAGCCATATGTAGAAAGCTAAAACTGGACCCCTTCCTTACACCTTATATAAAAATTAATTCAAGATGGATTACAGACTTAAAAATTAGACCTAAAACCATACAAACCCTAGAAGAAAACCTAGGCAATACCATTCAGGACATAGGCATGGGCAAGGACCTCATGTCTAAAACACCAAAAGCAATGGCAACAAAAGCCAAAATTGACAAAGGGGATCTAATTAAACTAAAGAGCTTCTGCACAGCAAAAGAAACTACCATCAGAGTGAACAGACAACCTACAAAATGGGAGAAAATTTTTGCAATCTACTCATCTGACAAAGGGCTAATATTCAGAATCTACAATGAACTCAAACAAATTTACAAGAAAAAAACAAACAACCCCATCAACAAGTGGGCAAAGGATATGAACAGACACTTCTCAAAAGCAGACATTTATGCAGCCAAAAGACACATGAAAAAATTCTCATCATCACTGGCCATCAGAGAAATGCAAATAAAAACTACAATGAGATACCATCTCACACCAGTTAGAATGGCAATCATTAAAAAGTCAGGCAACAACAGGTGCTGGAGAGGATGCAGAGAAATAGGAACACTTTTACACTGTTAGTGGGACTGTAAACTAGTTCAACCATTGTGGAAGTCAGTGTGGTGATTCCTCAGGGATCCAGAACTAGAAATACCATTTGACCCAGCCATCCCATTACTGGGTATATACCCAAAGGATTATAAATCATGCTGCTATAAAGACACATGCACACGTATGTTTACTGCGGCACTATTCACAATAGCAAAGACTTGGAACCAACCCAAATGTCCAACAATGATAGATTGGGTTAAGAAAATGTGGCACATATACACCGTGGAATACTATGCAGCCATAAAAAAGGATGAGTTCATGTCCTTTGTAGGGACATGGATGTAGCTGGAAACCATCATTATCAGCAATCTATCGCAAGGACAAAAAACCAAACACCACGTGTTCTCACTCATAGGTGGGAATTGAACAATGAGAGCACTTGGACACAGGAAGGGGAACATCACTCCCCGGGGCCTGTTGCTGGGTGAGGGGAGTGGGGAGTGATAGCATTAGGAGATATACCTAATGTAAATGACGAGCTAATGGGTGCAGCACACCAACATGGCACATGTATACATATGTAACAAACCTGCACATTGTACACCTGTACCCTAAAACTTAAAGTATAATTAAAAAAAAAAAAAAGAAACCAGTTTACAGTTAAGCTAAGGGGAACTTTAAGGCCATCTTGGTCATGTTTGACAAATGTCTTAAGAATTATTTGTGATTGTGACCAGTGATGTGAATCCCATTATTTATATGCATTCTAAAATTATTTATGGCTAAAAGCAATTAATACTTTGACCTTTCTATATAGACATACTAAGCATATAAATGGTGACTACCAATTGTTGTTATCTTGGGAATATTTTTATATTAGTCTACCTAAATCTATGTTCCTACAAAGCTGTGTGCATATAAACATTGTATAAACAAAACCATATTTTAAATGTTGTAAAATAGTTGACTATTTAAAGAACCCTTAAAGAGAAGACTGTATATATTTTATATAATACCACAAAATTAAACGTTTTATAAAAATTTGTTTTCTAATCTGGTTCCCCTTTTAAAAGTAAGTTATTTTTGGTGTTTTGGGGATAATCTCTCCTTGATCGCAGTTCTAGTTACACAGGTGTTTAATAATTCACTGAGATGCACCTTTATATGTCACTTTTCTCAAATATATTTCAATATGATCATTTTTCTGTATATCTATTATCCTTTGGTAAAAGAAGCTATACAACAAGTGATACGAGATTTGAAATTACAGTTTCTGCATTAGACACCTAAGGCAAGTTGCTTAATTGCTCTGTGTCTTAGTTCCTGCATCTATAATGTAATGTCATTTACCTAAATTACTAGTTAACATAAATCAAAAGAGATCATATATAGAAAGTATACTACATAAAACTCTAAGTTAAATAAATGTGAGTTTTATGAATACATTAATATTTATAACATTATTGTTATTGTTATAATGTATTGATGTGTTTGTATTTATAATATAATATTTTATTTAGAGCCCATTAATTGCTCACATGACCCTGAGTGGAAAATGACTAATACACTGTGCAATTTGTTTATGGTAAATTTATTTATTTTTGCCTTTGTTAATAAGTTTTTATACCTGGTATTAACATAGAGATTTTTGTTTTTGAAAAATAAATTGTTTTTTCCAAATTTTCAATGTTTTAGATAAAAACTTTCAAATATAGAACAAAGTGGAAAAAATTTGCAGTAATCCTCTGTATCTACCACCTACATTCTCCCATTTTCTGTTGCTTTTTTCATATATGTAATTTATTTACATGGAGTACAATTCACTTATATAAGTGTACAGCCTTAAGAGTTTTGACACACAAATACATTTGCATAACTACCACCATAATGAAGATATGTATTTTCATTTTCCCAAAAGGTTATCAAATGCCAGTTGGTAATCATTTCCTTCCCCTACTTCCAGCTCCTGGCAACCTCAGATATGATTTCTGATCCCTTGAAAGTTTTTGTTTCTTTGAAAGAATTTGTTTTCCTAAATTGATAAATGAAAATAGCATATATTTATGGTGATGTAATACTGTGTGTGTGTCTATATATATATAGACACACACACACATCGTGGAATGGCTAAATCAAGGAAATTAACATATCCAGTACCCCACATGGTTTTTTGGTTTGTTTGTTGTTTTTGTGGTGAGATGCTATAGTTTTACCTTTTCCAGAATGTTATATAAATGGAATCTGTATTAGTCCATTTTCATGCTGCTAATAAAGACATACCCAAGACTGAGCAATTTACAAAAGAAAGTGGTTTACTGGACTTACAGTTTCACATGCTGGGGAGGCCTCACAATCATGACGGAAGGCAAGGAGTATCAAATTACATCTTACATGGATGGCAGCAGGCAGAAGGACAGCTTTTTTATGGAGACTCTCATTTTTAAAATCATCGGATCTCCTGAGACTTATTCACTATCACGAGAACAGCATGGGAAAGACCCGACCTCATGATTCAATTATCTCCCACAGGGTCCCTCCCATAACACATGGGAATTATGGGATCTACAAGATGAGATTTGAGTGGGGACACAGAGCCAAACCATATCAGAATCTTACAGTATATGGCCGTCTGGATTTGACTTTTTAAAAAAATTTAATGCCATTCAGATTCATCAATGTCATGTCATACATGTCATACATGTCATAACTATTTAACTAACATGTCATACATGTTTTTGTAGTTATTTCTTATTTGCTGAATATTATTCCATTATTCAACTGTACCCCAATTTGATTATCCATTCCACAGTTGATGGACATTTGGTTTCTCTCCAGATTCTGGCAATTATGAATAAAGCTGATATAAATGTTTACAAACAATTTTTGAATGGAAATCGATTTCATTTCTCTTAGAGAAATTTTCTCTTGGAGGAACATTATATTCCTAGATGTAAGATTGCTAAATCATATGATAGGAGTGTGTTTAACTTCTTATAATATTGCAAAAACTGTTTTCCAAAGTGGTTATGTTGTTTCGCATTTCCGCCAAACCATGAGGACGCTCACTGCACCTCATCATTCCCAGAAGTTGGAATTGTTGAATTTATTTTCATTTTATAGCCATTCTGTTAGATATGAAGTGATATCTCAGTGTAGTTTCAATTTTAATTTCCATAAGGAGTAATGATATTGAGTAATTTTACATGTTTATTAGCTGTCTATGTCTTCGCTAGTGTGTCTGTTCAAATCTTTTTCCATTTTTTCTTATTGTGTGTTTATGTTTTCCTTGGTAAATTGTAATAGTTCTTTATATTTTCTGTACACCTTTTATTAATATTTCTTTATAAATTTTTTAAATATTTATATTCATGTTTGCTCTAATTTTTATTTTCTTCCTCCTGCTTCCGTTGAGCTTACTCTTCTGTTCAATTACTAATTCCTTGAGATGCAGGGTTAGATTCACTTTGAGATTTTCCCTATTATCCTAATATAAGGATATAATGTATAAATTCTCTTTTGAACCCTATACCTCTATTTTACATATTTTTATATATTTTTAAAATTTTATTCAATCCAATATATTTACCAATTTCCCTTGTGACTTTCTCTTTGACCCAATGTTATTGAGAAGTGCATTTTTATTTTCTAAGTGTTTGGGAAATATTTCCAACATCTTTTCATTATGTACTCTAGCTTACTCATTTGGTTTTCAATTCTTTATATCTGTTAGTTTATGTTAAGGTAGAAAATATAGTCTCCTGGTGAATGTTTCATGTGTGGCTGTAGAGAATGTGTCTTCTGCTGTTTGGTGGACTGTTCAAGTAGGTCAAGTTGATTGATTATATTGTTCAAGTCTCATATATTCTTAATGTTTTTCTGTCTTTAGGAGAGAGTTCATGAAGTCTCTACATGTAATTGAAAGCTTGTCTGATTTTTCTCTCTGTTCTGTCAGTTTCTTCATATAGTTTTAAAGGAAATGTACATGTATGCATAAAATTATTATATCTTTTTAATGAATTGCTTTCATTATCATTGTCAGTTTTCATTTATCTCTGCTAATATTGTTTGTTCAGAGTTTGTTTTGATAGTAATCTAGCCTATCTTTCTTCTGATAGCTGTGTATTATATAGCATTTTTAATCATTATAATTTTAACATATCTACGTTTATATATTAAAAGCAGGTTTCTTTTAAAAGTATCAAATTTCTGGTTTTTGAATCTAATCTTCCAAATTTTTTCTATTGGCAATTCAGAATATTTCACAAAGTTTCACATAACATAAACCTATATAGTTTTTTAATAGTTATTAATATGATTGAATTTAAATCTGTCATCTTTCTAGATGTTCTTGCTTTTCCCATCTTTTTTCTTTTATTTTATTCCTTGTTTTGAAACACACAAAAATTATTATTTTTATGATTACACATTTTTCCCTACTAGCTTATTAGGTTTATTTGTTTAGAATGTTTTAGTTTCATTAACACTTAAAAGATACAACTTTAATATAACAGTCTACTTTCAAACAATATGATATTATTTCACACATATTATTAAAACCTTGCAACAATATACTCTAACTCCTCCAAGTTATCCTTTATACTATGTTTGTAATACATTTGAATTTTATATGTCATAAGCATCACAAGATAGTACTTTTTGATTGATGATTGTCTTTTAAAATAAGTAATGAAGCTCTCGGTGGAGCCAAGATGGCCGAATAGGAACAGCTCCAGTCTACAGCTCCCATCGTGAGCGACGCAGAAGACGGGTGACTTCTGCATTTCCAACTGAGGTACCGGGTTCATCTCACTAGGGAGTGCCAGACAGTGGGTGCAGGACAGTGCGTGCAGCGCACCATGTGCAAGCCAAAGCAGGGCGAGGCATTGCCTCACTCGGGAAGTGCAAGGGGTCAGGGAGTTTCCTTTCCTAGTCAAAGAAAGGAGTGACAGACGGCACCTGGAAAATCAGGTCACTCCCACCCTAATACTGCACTTTTCCAACGAGCTTAAAAAACGGCACACCAGGAGATTATATGCTTCACCTGCCTTGGAGGGTCTGACAGCCACAGAGTCTCAATGATTGCTAGCACAGCAGTCTGAGATCAAACTGCAAGGCGGCAGCGAGGCTGGCAGAGGGGCGTCCAGGAAGCTCGAACTGGGTGGAGCCCACCACAGCTCAAGGAAGCCTGCCTGCTTCTGTAGGCTCCACCTCTTGGGGCAGGGCACAGACAAACAAAAAGACAGCAGTAATCTCTGTAAACTTAACTATCCCGGTCTGACAGCTTTGAAGAGAGCAGTGGTTCTCCCAGCACGCAGCTGGAGATCTGAGAACGGGCAGACTGCCTCCTCAAGTGGGTCCCTGACCCCTGAGCAGCCTAACTGGGAGGCACCCCCCAGTAGGAGCAGAATGACACCTCACACGGCCGGGTACTCCTCTGAGACAAAACTTCCAGAGGAAGGATCAGGCAGCAGCATTTGCAGTTCACCGAGATCCACTGTTCTACAGCCACCGCTGTTCTGCAGCCACCGCTGCTGATACCCAGGCAAAAAGGATCTGGAGTGGACCTCTAGCAAACTCCAACAGACCTGCAGCTGAGGGTCCTGTCTGTTAGATGGAAAACTAACAAAAAGAAAGGACATCCACACCAAAAACCCTTCTGCACGTCACCATCATCAAAGACCAAAAGTAGATAAAACCACAAAGATGGGAAAAAAACAGAGCAGAAGAACTGGAAACTCTAAAAAGCAGAGAGCCTCTCCTCCTCCAAAGGAACGTAGCTCCTCACCAGCAACAGAACAAAGCTGGACGGAGAACGACTTTGATGAGTTGAGAGGAGAAGGCCTCAGAAGATCAAACTACTCCAAGCTAAAGGAGGAAGTTCGAACCAAAGGCAAAGGAGTTGAAAACTTTGAAAAAAATTAGATGAATGGATAACTAGAATAACCAATGCAGAGAAGCCCTTAAAGGACGTGATGGAGCTGAAAACCATGGCACGAGAACTATGTGATGAATGCACAAGCCTCAGTAACCAATGTGAACAACTGGAAGAAAGGGTATCAGTGATGGAAGACGAAATGAATGAAACGAAGCGAGAAGGGAAGTTTAGAGAAAAAAGAATAAAAAGAAACAAATAAAGCCTCCAAGAAATATGGGACTATGTGAAAAGACCAAATCTGCCTCTGATTGGTGTACCTGAAAGTGACAGGGAGAATGGAACAAAGTTGGAAAACACTCTGCAGGATATTATCCAGGAGAACTTCCCCAATCTAGCAAGGCAGGCCAACATTCAGATTCAGGAAACACAGAGAACACCACAAAGATACTCCTTGAGAAGAGCAACTCCAAGACACATAATTGTCAGATTCACCAAAGTTGAAATGAAGGAAAAAATGTTAAGGGCAGCCAGAGAGAAATGTTGGGTTACCCACAAAGGGAAGCCCATTATACTAACAGCGGATCTCTCGGCAGAAACTCTCCAAACCAGAAGAGAGTGGGGGCCAATATTCAACATTCTTAAAGAAAAGAATTTTTCAAACCAGAATTTCATATCCAGCCAAACTAAGCTTCATAAGTGAAGGAGAAATAAAATACTTTACAGACAAGCAAATGCTAAGAGATTTTGTCACCACCAGGCCTGCCCTACAAGAGCTCCTGAAGGAAGCACTAAACATGGAAAGGAAAAACTGGTAGCAGCCACTGCAAAAATATGCCAAAATGTAAAGACCATCAAGGCTAGGAAGAAACTGCATCAACTAATGAGCAAAATAACCAGCTAAAATCATAATGAAAGGATCAAATTCACACATAACAATATTAACCTTAAATGTAAATGGGCTAAATGCTCCAATTAAAAGACACAGATTGGCAAATTGGATAAAGAGTCAAGACCCATCAGTGTGCTGTATTCAGGAAACCCATCTCACGTGCAGAGACACACATAGGCTCAAAATAAAGGGATGGAGGAAGATCTACCAAGCAAATGGAAAACAAAAAAAGGCAGGGGTTGCAATCCTAGTCTCTATAAAACAGACTTTAAACCAACAAAAATCAAAAGAGACAAAGAAGGCCATTACATAATAGTAAAAGGATCAATGAAACAAGAAGAGCTAGCAATCCTAAATATATATGCACCCAATACAGGAGCATCCAGGTTCATAAAGCAAGTCCTTAGTGACCTACAAAGAGACTTAGACTCCCACACAATAATAATGGGAGACTTTAACACCCCACTGTCAACATTAGAGAGATCCACGAGACAGAAAGTTAACAAGGATACCCAGGAATTGAACTCAGCTCTGCACCAAGCGGACCTAATAGACATCTACAGAACTCTCCACCCCAAATCAACAGAATATACATTCTTTTCCACACCACACCATACCTATTCCAAAAGTGACCACATAGTTGGAAGTAAAGCACTCCTCAGCAAATGTAAAAGAACAGAAATTACAACAAACCATCTCTCAGACCACAGTGCAATCAAACTAGAACTCAGGATTAAGAAACTCACTGAAAACTGCTCAACTACATGGAAACTGAACAACCTGCTCCTGAATGACTACTGGGTACATAACAAAATGAAAGCAGAAATAAAGATGTTTTTTGAAACCACTGAGATAAAAGACACAACATACCAGAATCTCTGGGACACATTTAAAGCAGTATGTAGCGGGAAATGTATAGCACTAAATGCCCACAAGAGAAAGCAGAAAAGATCCAAAATTGACACCCTAACATCACAATTAAAAGAACTAGAGAAACAAGAGCAAACACATTCAAAAGCTAGCAGAAGGCAAGAAATAACTAAAATCAGAGCAGAACCGAAGGAAACAGAGACACAAAAAACCCTTCAAAAAATGGATGAATCCAGGAGCTGGTTTTTTGAAAAGATCAACAAAATCGATAGACCACTAGAAAGACTTATAAAGAAGAAAAGAGAGAAGAATCAAATAGACGCAATAAAAACTGATAAAGCGGATATCACCACCGATCCCACAGAAGTACAAACTACCATCAGAGATAACTATAAACACCTCTACGCAAATAAACTAGAAAATCTAGAAGAAATGGATAAATTCCTCGACACATACACCCTCCACAGACTAAACCAGGAAGAAGTTGAATCTCTGAATAGACCAATAACAGGCTCTGAAATTGTGGCAATAATCAATAGCTTACCAACCAAAAAGAGTCCAGGACCAGATGGATTCACAGCCGAATTCTACCAGAGGTATAAGGGGGAGCTGGTACCATTCCTTCTGAAATTATTCCAATCAATAGAAAAAGAGGGAATCCTCCCTAACTCATTTTATGAGGCCAGCATCATCCTGATACCAAAGCCTGGAAGAGACACAACCAAAAAAGAGACTTTTAGACCAATATCCTTGATGAACAGTGATGCAAAAATCCTCAATAAAATACTGGCAAACCGAATCCAGCAACACATCAAAAAGCTTATCTACCATGATCAAGTGGGCTTCATCCCTGGGATGCAAGGCTGGTTCAACATATGCAAATCAATAAATGTAATCCAGCATACAAGCAGAACCAAAGACAAAAACCACACAATTATCTCAATAGATGCAGAAGAGGCCTTTGACAAAATTCAACAACTCTTCATGCTAAAAACTCTCAATAAATTGGGTATTGATGGGACGTATCTCAAAATAATAAGAGCTATCTATGACAAACCCACAGCCAATATCATACTGAATGGGCAAAAACTGGAAGCATTCCCTTCGAAAATGGGCACAAGACAGGGATGCCCTCTCTCACCACTCTTATTCAACATATTGTTGGAAGTTCTGGCCAGGGCAATCAAGGAGGAGAAGGAAATAAAGGGTATTCAATTAGGAAAAGTGGAAGTCAAATTGTCCCTGTTTGCAGATGACATGATTGTATATTTAGAACACCCCGTTGTCTCAGCCCAAAATCTCCTTAAGCTGATAAGCAACTTCAGCAAAGTCTCAGGATACAAAATCAATGTACAAAAGTCACAAGCATTCTTATACACCAATAATAGACAAACAGAGAGCCACATCATGAGTGAACTCCCATTCACATTTGCTTCAAAGAGAATAAAATACCTAGGAATCCAACTTACAAGGGATGGGAAGGACCTCTTCAAGGAGAACTACAAACCACTGCTCAATGAAATAAAAGAGGATACAAACAAATGGAAGAACATTCCATGCTCATGGGTAGGAAGAATCAATACTGTGAAAATGGCCATAGTGTCCAAGGTAATTTATAGATTCAGTGCCATCCCCATCAAGCTACCAATGACTTTATTCACAGAATTGGAAAAACACTACTTTAAGGTTCATATGGAACCAAAAAAGAGCCCGCATCACCAAGTCAATCCTAAGCAAAAAGAACAAAGCTGGAGGTATCATGCTACCTGACTTCAAACTATACTACAAGGCTACAGTAACCAAAACAGCATGGTACTGGTACCAAAACAGACATATAGATCAATGGAACAGAACAGGGCCCTCAGAAATAATGCTGCGTATCTACAACCATCTGATCTTTGATGAACCTGACAAAAAGAAGCAATGGGGAAAGGATTCCCTATTTAATAAATGGTGCTGGGAAAACTGGCTAGCCATATGTAGAAAGCTAAAACTGGACCCCTTCCTTACACCTTATATAAAAATTAATTCAAGATGGATTAAAGACTTAAAGGTTAGACCTAAAACCATAAAAACCCTAGAAGAAAACCTAGGCAATACCATTCAGGACATAGGCATGGGCAAGGACTTCATGTCTAAAACACCAAAAGCAATGGCAACAAAAGCCAAAATTGACAAATGGGATCTAATTAAATTAAAGAGCTTCTGCACAGCAAAAGAAACTACCATCAGAGTGAACAGGCAACCTACAAAAGGGGAGAAAATTTTCACAACCTACTCATCTGACAAAGGGCTAATATCCAGAATCTACAATGAACTCAAACAAATTTACAAGAAAAAAACAAACAACCCCATCAACAAGTGGGCAAAGGATATGAACAGACACTTCTCAAAAGAAGAGACTTAAAAAACATGAAAAAATGCTCATCATCACTGGTCATCAGAGAAATGCAAATCGAAACCACAATGAGATACCATCTCACACCAGTTAGAATGGCAATCATTCAAAAGTCAGGAAACAACAGGTGCTGGAGAGGATGTGGAGAAATAGGAACACTTTTACACTGTTGGTGGGACTGTAAACTAGTTCAACCATTGTGGAAGTGAGTGTGGCAATTCCTCAGGGATCTAGAACTAGAAATACCATTTGACCCAGCCATCCCATTGCTGGGTATATACCCAAAGGATTATAAATCATGCTGCTATAAAGACACATGCACACGTGTGTTTATCGCGGCACTATTCACAATAGCAAAGACTTGGAACCAACACAAATGTCCAACAATGATAGACTGGATTCAGAAAATGTGGCACATATACACCATGGAATACTATGCAGCCATAAAAAAGGATGAGTTCATGTCCTTTTTAGGGACATGGATGAAACTGCAACCCATCATTCTCATCAAACTATCACAAGGACAAAAAATCAAACACCGCATGTTCTCACTCATAGGTGGGAATTGAACAATGCGAACACATGGACACAGGAATGGGAACATCACATTCCAGGGAGTGTTGTGGGGTGTGCGGAGCAGGGAGAGATAGCATTCGGAGATATACCTAATGCTAAATGACGTGCTAACGGGTGCAGCACACCAACCAACATGGCACATGTATATATATGTAACAAACCTGCACATTGGGCGCAAGTACCCTAAAACTTAAAGTATAATAATAATAAAATTAAAAAAAAAATAAATATATAAAATAAGTAATGGAAGAAAAAATGTATTTTATATTTACTCTCATTTTACTATTACTAAGCACACTTCTTCTATTTGTTCAGATCCAAATTTTTATCTTTTGCCTGGAGAATAATATTTCTTGTAGCTCAATGTTGCTGGTAATTTTTTTTTTAACTTTTTTCTAACAGCCTTTATTTTGCCTTCATTTTATTTTGCCTTCATTTTATTTTTCATGATTTTTTGATGGAAAAATAGAATTTGAAGTTCAATGGTTGTTTCTTCTTTCAGCACTTTAGGCCTGGTTTGCATAATTTCTGATAAAAAGTCTGATGTCATGACTCTTGGATGCTCTGGTCTTTTCATTATTTTTTCTCTTTTGTTTTATTTTGGGGATTTTTATTGATAAAAATTAAAGTTTCCTGATTCTTTAGCTTTGTTCATTCTTCTAACAATCCCACTGCATGAATTCTCTATCAATGATGTTGATATTTTATTTCTAGCATTTTCTAAAAGCATTTCTAGCTTTTATTTCTAGCATTTTCATTTGACTTTATTCTACAGTTTTAGTCTCTCTGCCAAAACTCCTTGTTTATCTGTTAACAAATGCTGTCCTCTTTTTCCAATAAATTCTTTAACATGTTAATCATAGTTATTCTAAAGTCTTTGACTGCTCACCCTTTTTTTGGTCTTGGTGATTACTTATTTGTTGAAAATAAATCACATTTTATTTGCTTGCTTTACATGTTTCATAATTTTTGATGCAATGCTGGATATTATGTAGTGAAGAATAGAAGGTGGTAAAGATGGAGTTTCTGCTCACCGATAGACACAACTCTTGTATCATCAGGCATCTAGTATAAGGTTTGGATTAACATAGCCAGTTGAGTTTGGTTTGAGTTTTATTTTTTATATCATGATTCAAATTGCTCCAGTGGTGGTCTGCCTGTTACCTTGTTCTTAGTGTGTGTTTCGCATGCTAGAGAATCCTCTCAACTTTTATGCTTACTCTGAGCTTTCAGCAGTTTCTTCAGTCCTGTGCTACAGCTAAGAGTCTCCACATCCTCCCTCAGTGTTAGACTGATGCTGTTTCTTTCTCAATGCTAGGCTTTTGTTTTATGCAAGATAGATGTTCTCTGTTGTCTTTATCCAGCTTCTGTCTTAGGCAGGTCCTAAGAACCTATACCTCAAAAGTTAGGCATTTTTAGCATTTCTGGCCTTTCTCCTACTAGCATCCAAACTGAGTTTGTATCTGTGGTTGATCTTGAACAGGAGCTTTATATCTCGATTTCAGTGGATTATAAATGTAGCTTCCAGGGGAAAAAAACTGGTCCCACACCTCTCCTGTAGATGCATTTTGCTTATATGTCTCTCTTGGACAAATGGATTTTTTGCCTGTGCCCTGATAGTAAAAAGTTTTGTTCCTCCTCTTCCAGCTGCGTAAGAATTTTCTTTGTATAAATGGTAAATCCAGGAAAGAGTACAAGTTTTTGATCTATCACTTTCAAAACTGTCAAGCACCTCAGCATTTCTATGAGCTTTTTAGATCTTCTGCCTTGTCCCAATCTGAGGACGCTGAGCAAGAGCTTGCAAGTGAGTGAAAACTCTTTTTTTCCCCCCTAGGTTCCCCAGCTGTTCTAAACATGGCCTTTAAGAATGTGTTAAAATTTTAGCTGATTTCTTCTTAACTGGTGAATGGCAGCTAAATCTTTCTCCAATTTCCCGTCATAGTTAGAAGAGTGGGTTTCCCTTGTATCTCCTTGGAGGACATTGACCTTTTTCAATATTTAGTTGGCTTGAATAAACTCAAAGTGAGTCCATGACTGGCTAAAAAATATGACAAATAACTTAGCCTCCAAAAATATAGTTGATATGTGCTCTGTTGATATTTATATTTTTTATTATATAGACTGACATGACCAGACTTCATTTCTGATTACAAAAATCAACACATTGACATAATTTCATTAAGTATTTAAATTTTAAAATAAACATTTTCAGCCGGGCGCAGTGGCTCACACCTGTAATCCCAGCACTTTGGGAGGCCAAGGTGGGTGGATCACCTGAGGTCAGGAGTTCGAGACCAACCTGGCCAACATAGTAAAACCCCATCTCTACTAAAAATACAAAAATTAGCCAGGCGTGATGGTGGTACCTGTAATCCCAGCTACTCAGCAGGCTGAGGCAGGAGAATCAACTTGAACTCAGGAGGCGGAGTTTGCAGTGAGCCGAGATCAGGCCACTGCACTCCAGCCTGGGCGACAGAGTGAAACTCTGTCTCAAAAAAATAAAATAAAATAAAAATAAAAATAAAAAATAAAAACATTTTAAAGGCATCCAGGTATAACAAACAAATCACTCACAAGGAAGAGAAATCAAATTGGCCTCGAGATTCTCTATACAAGCATAAAATGTCCTAAGACAATTGAAAAATGTCCAATAAAATTATACCCATCCAAGGGCTCATAAGCTTCAACATGATAATTAGGCACTTACAAACAAGAAGTTAAAATGTGATAAAATTTGGTATGTATATTAGAGGTAGACCTGGCATGATATAGCACTGGATTAAGTGTGTGTGTGTGTGTGTGTGTGTGTGTGTGTGTGTGTGTGTGGAGTGGTAGTAAGGGAAAGAAAGGTATTAAGAATGATGACAGGGTCCTCGTTCTTTTGTCTTGAGAACCTGAGTGAATAATAGTACTTTTTACTGAAATAGGAAAGATTGATGGAAAATCATGTTATGAGGTGAGAGGCACAAATCAAAAAGTTCTATTTTAGACATGTTTAACTTGAGATGCCTATTAATCATTCAAGTGACAGCTGGGTTTATGAATTTGGAAGTCAGGAGAAAAGTTAGACAAGAGGACATATGTTTGGAACTCATCACCCAATTTATAGTATTTTAAGCAATACAACTAAGATTAAATAGAAAGACATTTTAGAGAAATAATAAAATAGAGCTTACAACCAAGAAATAAAAGGTTCAAAAAGTTAAGAAAAAAAAACAAGAAATGTATTATCACAGAAAAAGCAAGAAAAAGTCAGGAATCAGGTAGTTGTCAACTGTGTGAAATTCAACAAAGAAGCAGGGAGAACACTAGGGAATTTAATGCAACATCAGCAAAGCATAGAGGACAAAAGCCTGATCAAAGAGAATTTGAAAGAAAATGGGAGATGAGGACAAAGAGATGGCAAGATAGATTACTTTTAAATTATTCTGTGAAAAGGTGAGAAAAAAAAAGGCAAATGCTGGAATAAAATGTAGCATAAACAGTGGAGATTTTTAGATTAAAATGCATTGTTTTTTTCTTGCAAGATTTGAGATACCAAAGCACATTGGTTTAATTATTCAGTATAGCAGAAAAATTGTTGGTGTGAGAGAGAAAGGACGGGTCAAGAAAGACTGAAATATTTAGGAAGGAAAGAGGGTGAAAATCTGGGTCACAAGTATAGGATTGGCCTTTAGTAGGACCACAGACACTTCTTTGTAGTGTCAGGAAGAGAAACAGAGCATGTGCGTTACAAATTCGGTAGGTTATAGGTTTGTTTACAGGAAGATTAAATCGTTCCTGTCTATATCTTGATAAGCAAATATGAGATGAAGATCTCATCTGAAAGTAGCTAGGGGATTGGAGAAGTTGGAAGAGAGAAGAAAAATACAATTGTTGTCCCTGGGAATGGGAATTCTCACTTATTGGGGAAATGTAAAAAATTGTCTGAATATGTTGATTACCCATTTCAGCTGTGTGGGTATAAATGGAAAGATAATTCATGTAACCTGATTGAATAATTTTCTACAGCAAAATTCTACTTTTCAGATATAAATGTAGTATAGAAAAAGTGTTGGATTAAATAGATTTGCAGTTCAGCCAGGTGAATAAGAAGGGAAAATGTCAAGAAATAAGGACTTTTCTAATAATTTTGATGAAACACCAGATCTGGAACTGGAATTTTAATTGGAAGATGAAACTAATGATTGATAATAGAAAAGAAAATAGTAAATTTGTCCAGCTGAATTAATAGAAAAAGGAGGAGGAGGCAGGAGTACGGGGAAATGCTTAAAAGAGGAATTTTGAAGTATTCCGTTACAAATTAGCGTGGCTGTGTTCGAATAACGTTTTACTTAAAAATAAAACAGGTGGCAGACCAGATTTAGGACATGGGCCATAGTTTGCAGATTCCTACATTAATGGGTGACATGGAACTCTACTAGTCTAAAGTAGTGTTCAGAAGATACTGCTTTATAGTTCCAAGTTCAGGCCACAGGTCTAGACTGGGGTAACAGTTTCTCTGTCACTAAGGCAATATGACCAAGTGGATGTCATGATACTAGCCTTAGCCATCATGCATAAGATGCTGGAGGGAGCTTCTGGAGAACCCCTCAAAAAGATGTATTTTACAAAGTGATAAGCAGATCCTTGCCTGAGAACACAATGGGCACCTCTTGATTTCTGCTATGAAACTTCTCTGACACTTCTGTAAATGAAACCCTGTAGCATCCTGATCAGCACTCATATATAAACATGCAGAAAGTCCAGAGTAATTAACACTTACAGTGCCAGCTTTGATCCACATGGTACAAGAAATAATGGTCAGATGTTTTTGTCTTTTATCACCTGAGTAGATAGTTTTAATAGATATTTTATAAGACTTCTCAGAATTTTCTGCTTGACAGTACTAGTTGCTCATAGTCATGGCCAACTCAGTTACATAGGCTTATATTTGTTTCCCCTTCTGCATTTTGCTTTCTTCATCTCTCAACTCATCATTCTGAGATTACCTTCCCCAAAACACCACCTGTATCAAATGCTCATCTCAGAAACTTATTTCAAGGGAACTCAATGCAAGATATCCTATTAAAACTGTTTTAAAATGCAAAAGGCAAAATTGCATTATATTCCAATTTTCCAAGATAAGAACAAAGAAGTTTTTATTTCTGCATGCATTTATTTATGAGGAAACATAATATCCCCCCCAAAACCTAATTTTAGATACAACAAAGAATGTGGAACAATGAATCTCTTTTTCTTTCTCATAGAAATGAAAACGATGTATTTGCATACAGATTTAGGAGTCAAATATAATCAAACAAGTCTGTAAGCTGAACTGGTCTAGCAGTATTTGATATAATTTCAAGTAACTTAAATGATGCCTCTGAACCTCTGTATAAAGAAATTAAACTAAAGGGCAATTTGTTTTTCACAGATGAAAACACAAATCAGATTTTTAAATGAGACTATTTCTATTTTCTCTGCTATTTTGTGTGGCTTCTTCATTTCTCTTTGTTTTTCATAGAGGGTGTTTAGAAGAGCAGTTTAGTAAATTGAGGTAGAGTATTCAGGAAAAGAAAACTAACCCTGTTAATTTATTTATCTTGAATCATATTTGGAGTCATAGCATGTAGCTTTACCTTTATTTTAACTTGGTTATGGGGGAAAATGAAGATAAATGATAGTCTTCTCTCCTCTGTTTGCATATTTTGTTCTTTATTTCTCTAAACTAGAGATGTGCTGAGTGTAACACAATATGTCACTCTTAAATGGGTTACTACTTCTATCTGTCACATTTGATCAGAAGACACACCGGTTTGCAGCATGAAACATGCAAATAAAAATCAGGGAAATAAAAACAATTTCCATTTTCCCTTAAAAATTCACAAACGGTGGTGCTCTGAGCAGCATATGGTAGTTAAGAAAATATGTCTTTCATTTGTCTTGCTTTCACAGAAAACACAATTTGGAGAAAGAGTGAATGCTGAAGATGTTATCGTTTAGCTGCCTGAGCATTTGGGGGTGCTATGAAGACATCACTTAATTAAAACAGAGGCTATGAAGTCTTGTTCCCCTCTTGTATTGAGCCTAATGTGACCAAAGAGGTTAGATGTGATATTTTAACTCATCAGTTGGTGGAAACATTTTGTATAACGTACCCAAATAATCAAAATTTCCAAAACAAAACATGGCGCTACGGTTGCCCTTTGGTTCTTCATTAAACTGAGTGCTGTAACAGTGTTTGACACAACAGAAGCCTAAGCAACACTAGAATAAATGATTAATTATCAACATCTAAATTTCACCATTAGTCAAATCTCAGCCTGCCCTCTCTGCCTGTAGAATCTTGTCTGCCATGATGACTGCTGTTAGAAATCATCTTACTTTTAGTTTTTAGTTTTCTCTCTCTGATTTGTAGATTTCACCTCTCTTTTGCTAGTAAAAAGTTCCACAAAGCACAATTTTTCACTTTTTATGATTAGCAAGCCCCATGAAATACAACATAATTTATTGTGTATGAGACAATTCTGTGCCTATTGATTCTACCTGTTTTGAGAAAAAAAGAAAAAAACTTTAATTACCAAAAAAAAAGCCATTAATGCAATCTTCTTAATATTATAAGGTTACTTTGTTCAGTTTCAGATGATTCACGTGTCACATCTGGTAAACTAAACCCAGGGATTTTTTAAAAAGTAGTTGTGAGCCGTCAAAGGAAAAAGTAGAAGAAAGGGTGTGAAGAGGTAAGAAAAAGAGAAGTGAGAACTTGGAATTACAAGTTGCTGCTCTGCCAATTAGTACCTTAGACTAATCTCTTTAACTCTCTGAGATTCCTTTACACTGATATGAGACTAATAATACTTATATCACCAGGTTGTTGTTCAAGGAGAATATGAAATGATATATATGAATACCTTCTTTAGCTACAAAACACTTAACATGTTATCTACCATTTCTCAGTAAAACTGTAGAATTTTAAGGTAGAGTATATCTAGTTGGAGGATAGTTTATAAAATAATAATAATATCTTAAAGATTTATTATGCATTAATATCAGCTGAGATAACAACCAAGACTTTTTTTGGTATTTCATAACTCTTCTATTTCTAGAAAGCCAATCGATGACTATTTTCTGTATTCATATTTCCGGTTGAAATATACTTTCTTGATCTGATAATTTTTACCCAATAACATTTATTGATTTTATAGCAAGTCACAGTAAAAAACAATAAACACTACTTTTCAACCTGGGCAATTCTGCCTTGAGGTCATATTTAAAATTATCAACAGAAAGAAAAGTTATTTTGTTTGGATCTAAGACTAAGACAGTGACTAAATCTGCATATCCTTCATCCTCTCACTCTTGGGAATCTTTACTTTTGTTGGGTATTTGTCTACAGTTGTTAGCTCAACAGTGTCACCCAAGGACTTGAGATCTGGAACGGCTGCAACTACAGATCAAAAGTCCTCAGAAAGCAAAATTTCTTGGTGATGGCAAAAGAGAAGAAAAATACTTTTCCAAAAAAATATTTGAGAAGCACTTTGGAATATATCTAAACTGCATTGCAAACAATCTTGTTTAGACTTGTCTTTGATAGACTATACCTTACTTAGATCATCATTTTAATTTTGACTTCCATCCAGAAGTTGATGCCTGAATTTTTACAGGAAAAAATCTCATGTTTCTCAACTCTAAGGAATGAATGCATCTAGTGCTACTTCTCTGAGACAGAAACAGGGATAAGGCAGGAAAAAAATGGTAAACCCAGAATATTTTGGACTATAAAGTTAGAAAATTGTCAAAGAAAGAGGGAGCACGTTAAAAGGATAAAGGAGCCAACCAAATGGACAATTTAAACTTCAAAATAAATAATAATATTAATAGGGGATAACCCATCAACTAAAATAAGAATCATGAGTCTATGCTGTTATACAGAAATAAATGGAAAATTTGAAAGCTTAATGAGAAATGGGATATGTATATAGTTTCAAAGCACATCCTCATAAAATACTGATTAATTACAATGAGAAAATGAGCAACTTTGCAGTGAAGAAGCCTGGCAGACACCACCTTAATGAAGTGATCAAAGTCAACAGTATAAATAATTAAATAAACTAAAATACTTTGCCACTTGATAGAATGCAACGAGGAAAACACAGCATCCCATGCACTTAATGAGGAACATGAGCCAACTCCAAGTAGAAGGCCGTACCACAAGATAAATGTACAGGAATCTTTAAAAACTTCAAGCTCATGAAAGCTAAGGAAAAACTGAGGAACTGCTACAGATTGAAAGAAACTAAAGAGGAATATTTAAGTGCAATGCATGATTCTGAACTCCATCATTCTGCTCTAAAAGTCACTATTGGTGTGATTGATGAAACCTGAATGATGTCTGAGGTTTAGATGGCAGTAACGTCCCAATGTTTATTTCTTGGTATTGATGGTTATTGTGGTTATGTAGAAGAATATATTGTCTGTAGAAAATACACACTAAAATATTCAAGGGTTATAGAACATCAAGTGAGCAACATATCCTCAAACATCATCATGGAAAATAAGGTTTTACAATGCACTTGCAACTTTTCTGTAGATTTCAGATTGTAATATATTCATAAGTATCAAAAACAAATTATTACAGTGAATAGGAATTGATCCACAGGAAAAAACCTTGATTATTTTAATAGTATTTCTTAATTTCATTTAATTAAAGAAAAAAATCAATGAAAATAGAATTATATTTAGTGAAAGGTAAAATCCCAGTCACACCTTTCCTACTTCTCAATCCACTTTCCAAGTGTAAACACTAGTATTGGCCTTTTCCTGTGAATTTATATGTATGAGAATGGCAATGTAATGAAGGGTTAATACTATACCACTAGGCAGCTAGTCTGCCTGAGTTCAAATCCCTCTGAGTTCAAATCTAGTCTTAGCAGTTCTGCAAATCTGAGAAAGTTACTTAACTTCTCCTCACAGTAATGCCTTCATTTTGGCAACTGGGTTGGTAATCGCATCTAATGAATAAGGTAGTTATAAACATTAAATGGTATAATACATATAGAGGTCCTAGAATTATGTTTGCCCATAATAATCATGCTCTTATAGACAGGTGTGTCTAGTTTTCCACTAAAAACGAGACCAAAATATAAATATAGTTGTGCAATTTTACTTTTCTATATGTATAATATACATATAGTTGGAGAATTTTACAATCAATATTCCACATTGCTTTTTTGTCTTGTTTTAGTAAAAATTATTATTGTAATTTTTCTTAATACAACTATACCATAAACATGTCTTTTCATCTACGATTACAGAGGAGAGCTGATTAGATCATCATGCTCAGTTCAAAAATTCTACAACTCTGCTGGTTATCCGTTTTTTCCCAAAGACCCAAAGTGCTTTTCTCTATATGGTAGCTCCATTCAGAATTACCTTTGAGGCAATCGCAATAGCACCAGGATGTCTGACTGACAACCTGAGATCCCAAGTTGCCCTCTAAGTGCCAGGAGATGGACAGCAGCTGATGTGTTCAGCATTCAGGAGAACAAGGAAAGCCAGCACAGGTGGAAAAGACCAGAAAGATGAGATAAGACCAGTCCCAATGAGACGAGCTGGGTACCTCAGTTGGAAATGCAGAAATCACCCACATTCTGCATTGATCTCACTGGGAACTGCAGACCGGAGCTGTTCCTATTCTGCCATCCTGCCAGCCAGAATGGGTGCAGGCCACAGAGGATGAGCCAAAGCAGAGTGAGTTGTCGCCTCACCCGGGAAGCACAAGGGGTTGAGGAACTCCCTCCCCTAGCCAAGGGAAGGCATGAGGGACTATGCCGTGAAGAAGGGTACATTCTGGCCCAGATTTTATGCTTTTTCCACCATCTTCACAACATGCAGACTAGGAGATTTCCTCGGGTGCCTACACCACCAGGGCCCTAGGTTTCAAGCACAAAACTGGGCAGCCATTTGGGCAGACACCAGGCTAGCTGCAGGAGTTTGTTTTCATACCCTAGTGGCACCTGGAATGCCAGTGAGACAGAAGCATTCACTCTCCTGGAAAGGGGGCTGAAGCCAGGGAGCCAAGTGGTCTAGCTCAGCTGATCCCATGCCCACAGAGCCCAGCAAGCTAAGATCCACTGGCTTGAAATTCTTGCTGCCAGCACAACAGTCTAAAGTGGACCTGGGATGCTTGAGCTTGGTCAGGGGAGGGGCGTCCACCATTACTGAGGCTTGGGTAGGTGGTTTCCCATCACAGTGTAAACAAAGCCACCTGGAAGTTTGAACTGGGTGGAGACCACCACAGCTTTGCCAAGCCGCTGTAGCCAGACTGCCTCTCTGGATTCCTCCCCTCTGGGCAGGGAATCTCTGAAAAAAAGGCAGCAGACCCAGTAAGGGGCTTATTGATAAAACTCCCATCTCCTTGGGACAGAGCACTTAGGTGAAGGGGCAGCTGTGGGCACAGCTTCAGCAGACTTAAATATTCTTGCCTGCTGGCTCTGAAGAGAGCAGCGGATCTCCCAGCACAGCACTGGAGCTCTGCTAAGGGAAAGAATGCCTCCTCCAATGGGTCTCTGACCCCTATGCCTCCTGACTGGATGACACCTCCCAGCAGGGGTCAACATGCACCTCATATAGGAGAGCTCTGGCTGGCATCAGGTGGATGCCCCTCTGAGATGAAGTTTTCAGAGGAAAGAACAGGCAGCAATTTTTGCTGTTCTGCAGCTTCTGCTGCTGATACCCAGGAATAGACGGTCTGGAGTGGACCTCCAAGCAAACTCCAGCAGACCTGCAGCAGAGGGGCTTAACTGTTAGAAGAAAAACTAACAAACAGAAAGGAATAGCATCAACATCAACGAAAAGGATGTCTATACAAAAACATCATCCAAACGTCCCTAACATCAAAGACCAAAGGTAGATAAATCCACAAAGATGAGGAAAAAACAGTGCAAATGCTGGAAAATTCCAAAAACCAGAATGCCTCTTCTCTTCCAAAGGATCACAACTCCCTGCCAGCAAGGGAACAAAACTAAATGGAGAATGAGTTTGATGAATTGACAAAAGTATGCTTCACAAGGTGGGTAATAACAAACTCTTCTAAGCTAAAGGAGCATGTTCTAACCCAATACAATGAAGCTAAGAACCTTGAAAAAAGGTTAGAGGAATTGCTAACTAGAATCACCAGTTCAGAGAAGAACATAAATGACCTCATGGAGCTGAAAAACACAGCATGAGAACTTTGTGAAGCATACACAAGTATCAATAGCCAAATCAATCAAGTGAAAGAAAGGATACCAGAGATTGAAGATCAACTTAATGAAATAAAGCATGAAGACAAAATTAGAGAAAAAAGAATGAAAAGGAATGAACAAAGCCTCCAAGAAATATGGGACTATGTGAAAAGGCCAAACCTACATTTGATTGGTGTACCTGAAAGTGACAGGGAGAATGGAACCAAGTTGGAAAACACTCTTCAGAATAGTATCCAGGAGAATTTCCCCAACCTAGCAAGACAGGCCAACATTCAAATTCAGGAAATACACAGAATACCACAAAGATACTCCTCAAGTAGAGCAACCCCAAGACACATAATCATCAGATTCACCAAGATTGAAATGGAGGAAAAAAAGTTAAGGGAAGCCAGAGAGAAAGGCTGGGTTACCCACAAAGGGAAGCCCATCAGTGTAACAGCAGATCTGTCTGCAGAAATCATACAAGCCAGAAGACAGTGGGGACCAATATTCAACATTCATAAAGAAATAATTTTCAACCCAGAATTTCATATCCAGCCAAACTAAGCTTCATAAGTGAAGGAGAAATAAAATCCTTTACAGACAAGCAAATGCTGAGAGATTTTGTTACCATTAGGCCTGCCTTTCAAGAGCTCCTGAAGGAAGCACTAAATATGGAAAACAAACCAGTACCAGCCACTGCAAAAACATACCAAATTTTAAACACCATCAACACTATGAAGAAACTGCATCAAATAAAGGGCAAAATAACCAGCTAGCATCATAATAACAGGATCAAATTTACACATAACAATATTAACCTCAAGTGTAAATGGGCTAAATGCCACAATTAAAGGTCAAAGACTGGCAAATTGGGTAGAGTCAAGACTCATTGGTGTGCTGTATTCAGGAGACTCATCTCACATGCAAAGACACACATGGTTTAAAATAAAGAAATGGAAAAAGATTTACCAAGCAAATGGAAGGCAAAAAAAAAAAAAAAATCAGGGGTTGCAATCTTAGTCTCAGATAAAACAGACTTTAAACCAACAAAGATCAAGAAAGACCAAGAAGGGCATTACATAATGATAAAGGGATCAATGCAACAAGAAGAGCTAACTATCCTAAATATATATGCACCCAAAACAGGAGCACCCAGATTCATAAAGAAACTTCTTGGAGACCTACAAAGAGACTTAGACTCCCACACAATAATAGTCAGAGACTTTAACACCCCACTGTCAATAATAGAGGGATCAACAAGACAAAAAATTAACAAGGACATTCAGGACTTGAACTCAGCTCTAGTCCAAACAGACCTAATAGGCATCTATAGAACTCTCCACCCCATATCAACAGAATATACATTCTTCTCAGCACCACATAGCACTTATTCTAAAATTGACCACATATTTGGAAGTTAAATACTCCTCAGCAAATGCAAAAGAACGGAAATCATGACAGTCTCTCAGACCACAGTGCAATCAAATTAGAACTCAGGATTAAGAAACTCACTCAAAACTGCACAACTACATGGAAACTGAACAACCTGCTCCTGAATGACTACTGGGTAAATAATAAAATTGAGGCAGAAATAAATAAGTTATTTGAAACCAATGGGAATAAAGACACAATGTACCAGAATCTCTGAGACACAGGTAAAACAGTGTTTAGAGGGAAATGTATAGCACTAAATGCCCACAGGAGAAAGTGGGAAAGATCTAAAATTGACACCCTAACATCACAATTAAAAGAACTAGAGAAGCAAAAGCAAACAAATTCAAAGGCTAGCAGAAGACAAGAAATAACTAAGATCAGAGCAGAACAAAAGGAGAAAGAGACACGACAAACCCTTCAAAATATCAATGAATCAAAGAGCTGCTTTTTGAAGATTAACAAAATAGACTGCTAGCCAAACTAATAAAGAAGAAAAGAGATAAGAATCAAATAGACAGCATAAAAAATATAAAAGGGGATATCATCAGTGAGCCTACAGAAGGGCAAACTACCATCATAGAATACCATAAACACCTCTATGCAAATAAACTAGAAAATCTAGAAGAAATGGATAAATTCCTGGACACATACACCCTCCCAAGACTAAATCAGGAAGAAGTCAAATCCCTGAATAGACCAATAAGAAGTTCTGAAATTGAGGCAGTAATTAATAGCCTACCATCCAAAAGAAGCCCAGGATTCACAGAAGAATTCTAATCTTCTGTACAAGGAGAAACTGGTACCTTTCCTTCTGAAACCATTCCAAATAATAGAAACAGACAGACTCCTCCCTAACTCATTTTGTGAGGCTAGAATCATTCTGATACCAAAACCTGGCCAGAGACACAACACAAAAAGAAAATTCAGGCCAATATCCCTGATGCAATCTAATTTGAAAATCCTGAAGAAAATACTGGCAAACTGAATCCAGCAGCACATCAAAAATCTTATCCACCACAATCAAGTCGGCTTCATCTCTGGGATGCAAGGCTGGTTCAACATACACAAATACATCAACATAATCCATCACATAAATAGAAACAATGACCAAAAAAAGTGATTATCTCAATAGATGCAGAAAACGCCTTCTATAAAATTAAACACTCCTTCATGCTAAAAATTCTCAATACACTACGCATTGATGGAACATATCTCAAAATAATAAGAACTATTTATGACAAATCCACAGCCAATATCATACTGACTGGGCAAAAACTAGAAGCATTCCCTTTGAAAACCAGCACAAGACAAGAGGATGCCCTCTCTTACCACTGTATTCAACACAGTATTGGAGGTTCTGGCCAGGGATATCAGGAAAGAGGAAGAAATAAAGGGTATTCAAAAAGGAAAACAGGAATTCAAATTGTCTCTGTTTGCAGATGACATGATTGTATATTTAGAAAACCCCATTGTCTCAGCCCAAAATCTCCTTAAGCTGATAAGCAACTTCAGCAAAGTCTCAGGATACAAAATCAATGTACAAAAATCACAAGCATTCTTATACACCATTAACAGAGAGCCAAATCACGAATGAACTCCCATTCACAATTGCTACAAAGAGAGTAAAATACCTAGGAATTCAACTTACGAGGGATGTGAAGGACCTCTTCAAGGAGAACTACAAACCACTGCTCAATGAAATAAAAGAGGATACAAACAAATGGAAGAACATTCCATGCTCATGGATCGAACGAATCAATATAGCGAAAATGGCCATAGTGACCAAAGTAATTTATAGATTCAATGCTATCCCCATCAAGCTACCATTGACTTTATTCACAGAATTAGGAAAAACTACTTCAAATTTCATATGGAACCGAAAAAAAGCCCATATAGCCAAGACAATCCTAAGCAAAAAGAACAAAGCTGGAGGCATCATGCTACCTGACTTCCAACTATACTACAAGGCTACAGTAACCAAAACAGCATTGTACTGATACCAAACCAGATACATAGACCAATGGAACAGAACAAAGTCCTCAGAAATAACACCACACATCTACAACCATCTGATCTTTGACAAACCTGACAAAAACAAGCAATGGGGAAAGGACTCCCTATTTAATAAATGCTGTTGGGAAAACTGGCTAGCCATATGCAGAAAACTGAAACTGGACCCCTCCTTTACACCTTACACAAAAATTAACTCAAGATGGAATAAAGACTTAAACCTAATACCTAAAACCATAAAAACCCTAGAAGAAAACCTATGCAATACCATTCAGGACATAGGCATGGGCAAGGACTTCATGACTAAAACAGCAAAAGCAATGGCAACAAAAGCCAAAATTGACAAATGGGTTAAAATTAAACTGAAGATCTTCTGCACAGCAAAAGAAACTATCGAGGGATCTGGCCAGCAGCCTGCAATGCAACAGGGCTCTCTCTTTGTTCTCAGGTGGATCCACAGGTCGAGAAATAATAGACACACACAAGATAGTGAAAGCTGGGTCCAGGGGGGTCACCGCTTCTGGTCACACAGTGCTGCCAATGCACTGGATATACCAGCATTTATTACCAAGTTTAGTGAGGGCGGGGGTAGGTTAGTGAGGGATTTAGGGTCATTTGGTTATGAGGTGAGATGGTCACATGGGGATGAAGTAATTCTTTAACATAACATCTGTATGCAGAAGTACAGTATACAGAGATAAGAATTTACAATATAGTGTGTGCATCAGTAATTTCTAACAGAGCCTTAAAACAGAAACACAGTCTTTCCATAACCTATGATTAGCAAGATATTAATCAGTAGTAACAGTTGCAACAAAAGCTGGTTACAAGCAATCCATAGAAACAGGACATGAAGTTAGACAACCGATTAGGCCAGAAATTCTCAGAAGGGAGTACGGCCTAACCCTAAAGAGGCCTAGCAGAGCCGTGGCAAGATGAGGGTGTTTATAGCCCTATCTTATCCATATGGACAGGTGCCCCCCATGCATCCATTTATAGGCTCTCCACAAGGGTCGCATTCCATTCCCAGAGCTATGAACATCTGCTTTTCTGGGATAGGAATCTTGGTAATGTGAAACCTCCCTGACTGCACGTCCATTCATAGGCTTTCTACAGGGGGAAGCATATCACGCGCTGTTGGCTCATTCTGGCAGTCCAACCTGGCATTGTCTTTACACAACCCTACATGCAATTTTGTATTTACAATAATCAGGAGCATTTCATCTTTTATTCCATAGCAATAGTTTCAGGGGGTCTCCCTACAGAATCTATCATCAGAGTGAACAGGCAATTTAGAGAATGGAAGAAAATTTTTGCAATCTATCCATCTGACAAGGGGCTAATATCCAGAAACTACAAAGAACTTAAACAAATTTACAAAAAACAAACAAACAAACAAACAACCCCCTCAAAAAGTGGGCAAAGGATATAAACTGACACTTCTTAAAAGAAGACATTTACGTGGCCAACAAGCATATGAAAAAAAGCTCATCATCATTGGTCATTAGAGAAATGCAAATCAAAACCCCAATGAGATACCATCTCATGCCAGTTAGAATGGCGATCATTAAAAACTCAGGAAACAACAGATGCTGGAGAGGATGTGGAGAAATAGGAACACTTTGACACTGTTGGTGGGAGTGTAAATTAGTTCAACCACTGTGGAAGACAGTGTGGTGATTCCTCATAGATCTAGAACCAGAATTACCATTTGACCCAGCAATCCCATTACTGGGTATACACCCAAAGGATTATAAATCATTCTACTATAAAGACACATACACATGTATGTTTACTGCAGCACTGTTCACAATAGCAAAGACTTGGAACCAGTCCAAATGTCTATCACTGATAGACTGGATAAAGAAAATGTTGCAGATATACACCATGGAATACTATGCAGTCATAAAGAAGGAAGGGTTCATGTCCTTTTCAGGGACATGGATGAAGCTGGAAACCATCATTCTCAGCAAACTAACAGGAACAGAAAACCAAACACTGCATGTTCTCACTCATAAGTGGGAGTTGAACAATGAGAACACATGGACACAGGGAGGGGAATATCACACACCAGGGCCTTTTGGGGGTTGGGGGGCTGGGGGAGAGATAGCATTAGGAGAAATACCTAATGTAGATGGCGGGTTGATGGGTGCAACAAACCACCATGGCACGTGTATACCTATGTATCAAACCTGCATGTTCTGCACATGTATCCCAGAACTTAAAGTATATAGAAAAAAAAAAGATGAGGTAAGACTGTCCTTACTTCTGGAGGTTGATGGTAGCAGTTGAGTTGAGAATCAAGTACCCAAGGTGAACCAGAATTGAAGTTTAAGAGTGCATGCTTAAGACACCAGAAGTCACTGCTGCCCATGGTAGCTTGGCAGAGCTTGTAGGAACATGTGAATCTCAAAGGTCTAGGAAGAAAGCCAGCAGAAATCAGGACCCAGCAATGAAAGGAACAGAAATAGACTGAGAGAGTGGGCCACAGAAACAAGTAAACATGAACAACAGGAAAATTTACCCTGCTGGCACCATTCCAAAACTATGCTTCATTTTAGGACATTTTCTATGAAGGCAAGAATCAATTTCCAGCTTGTCTGACTTGAGTGTGGTAAAAGGGCCATGTTTGGTTGAACCTGAGATAAGAGGCACAAGCAGGTCCTGATAATGGCAAGCCTGGAGTGTATCATCAAAGATGGCACACAAGCTGATTTTAGGGGCCACAAGCCACCTGCAACTGTTATGAAACCCAGTGATTTCCAAATATTCTTGAATGCCTATAATATGCAGCAGGAAAGACAGAAAGAAACTTTGTTGAAATGGGATTCTGTCAGGAATTTATTTTTAACTTTGTTTTAACTACTCTGGCACCAAAATCTTTTGCATAGTGAGGAATTGTTTTTTCTCTTCAAGAAGCAATTGATTATATTATAGGGAATCTTTAATGTAAGGTTTAGTAAAAATGTAAAAAGTGTGGATATTTCTATTAAGCACACTGAGGAAAGAGAGAATTTTGTACTTTAAGATGTATCTATTTGAATGAAGAATAACATTCTAACACCAGTTACAAATTGTACTGAAAAATGAAACAGAGGAAATATTTAGCCTGGGTGACAAAGGAACCAGTCACTTTCTACTCTGGATTCTAAGGCTTTGGGTTTTGTTGGAGAAAGGGAATTAGTAGCTTAGTAGCCGTCACCTTGCACACCTCCAGAATGCAACATTTGCATAGTGATGCATGTAATGATGTCCCCTGGTGTTGTGCAGCGAGCACAGCCTGCATTGTTAAAAGTAGCAGCCTTGCTACAAGTCTTTCTCTTTAAAGCTTATTCTACAGTGATCTGCATTGGATTTGGCCCTTTCTGTAACCACATTCATATTCTTGGTCTTCACTTTTGCAGTTGTTTAAAGCTGACTTTAAGAACAGCATTTTCAATTTATTTCCATAGCAGCTTTGATAGCCTCAGCATGCTCTTCAGAATGCTTCCTGCACACTAGGCCTTAAGAGTTAACTGTCTTATACATGATCTCTGCCATGCCAGAATTACATTTCTTCAGCGTAGTATTGCTTCTTTGCTACAAAGAGAGAATGTTATCTTATTTCCTTAAGCAGGAAAAACCGCTTTTCAATTAGAGTCATAGCTAAAATTATATCCTGATGTGCAACTCCTTGACACTACTAAATGAATGTTGGCATTACTCTTTAGTAATATTACACACAATATTTATAGGCTATATGCCATTTTGCAACACATAGGACATGCTACACTTATGTAGTAATATCAACATGAATAAGACCTAGTCTCTCTCCTCAGGTTACTTTTAGTCTAATAAAGGAGTGATAAGGAGCACAGAAAATTAAAATTCAGGGTGTTTCTTGAGGGAAGTGTATGTAATTTCACTGGCTTCTGGAAGGCCAGTACTCCTATTTGTGTCCTCAACCACAAGCACATACTTTAATAATTATTTGGCAATCAAACAAGTGCTATTCTAGCATATGAACACAAGGTTCTATTAGCCTGCAATGTGACAAAAAATCTTATTGATTGTTTGAAATGGAAATGGTCCAAAGAGGAAAGAATATTCAATCTTGACTTTCAAAGATAAATAAGATACTAGTAGGCAGAGAAAATAGACAAACCCTCCTGGCACAGACAATAGTGTGAGCAAAAGTATCCACACAAGTTCATTCTCTCTCCCTGGAGCTCTCTTCCCCAGATGTCAGTGCCTCTTACCCCTCACTTCACTTGGGCGTCTCCTCAGATGTCATCCCACCAGAGACTCCTGCCTCATGACCTTTGTTAAAGTAACACTTTATCCATCACTCTTTCCCTTTGCCTGTTATTAAATGTTACTTCTTATTACTAACTTAAATATGTACCTAATTTTTCTCCTAATTTTTAGTATCTGTCTCCCTGACTTAAATATAAGCTCCATAAGACAAAGAAAATACTATTTTGTCCACTGTCGAAGCCTCAGATCCAAAAACAATATTTCACACAAAGAAGATATTTACTAGGAACATTTTTTTTTTTTAATTTGGAGGCAATGAAGTGAGTAGAAACAGGAAAGTATAATTAATTGGGAGCCTTGATTATTAAGGATAGCTTTAACTAAGGAGCATTCCCTTCTCTGGTTCAGCTCAGTGAAAAAGTGAATACTTGATCACCACACACTCCACTTGGGTGAAACCCAGGGTTACCACCATCACTCTACCATAGAAGCTCTCTCTGCCCTACCCAAAAAGAGGCACTTCACTTCTTGTAAGTTGCCGATCTCTTCACACTGGCAAATTCAGTCATCTCCAAGCATACTTTTTTACTTGCAAATAGATAGGCCTTATGTTACCAGAAGAAGGTACCCTGGTATCTCAGGCAATGAACAGGGCCAGGGAGCCACCAAAAGTCCCTGTCCTTTGTGTTAAGCTACCAGGGCAGGTGGAAGAGCAAAGCCAGGTGGGGGCTTAGGCAAATCTGCACTCTTGCTCCTTACATGCAGGCACAAGCATCAGACCCAATGGAGACTGGAGAGCAGTTCTCTGGGCACTGGGGAGACTTTCCAGAAAGGAGCACAGCTGTCTTTGCTGCACGGAAGAATCCACATGGGAAGTGGTGGGTAGCAGGTGGTAGTAAGCCCTACCCAGCTCCCGTGCATCTGTCAAGGTAGGTCTCACATTTGTAGAGTTCCACTAGCAGCAGCTCGCTGGGTTTTAAGCAGCCTGCACTGAGAACTCAAAACCGCCCCAGGCCACAAGCCTCCCCTGCTGAGATTGAAACCATCATTTTGAAAGCACACCCCTCCCCTCTGCCCATGATGCAGGAGGCATCCAGCTCCTGCACCCATGGCTACAGCACACTTCCCACTCACCTCTCAGTTCTGGCCAAGGGAGTTTGTCTCCACTCAATATTATATCACAAATCCTAATTGGAAGCTTCCCTCAACCTGTGACCACCACCCGAGTTAACTGGTGGACTTCTGCAAGGTCCCCTGTGAGACAGGACCAGTAATGGCTTTCCTCCATCCCCACTGGAGTCTGGGAGTGTACACAAAGCACATTCCCATGCCACTCCTTCTCATCTGCTCCCGACCACTCACTAAATCAGCTCCAGTGCTGGGAAGGATTAAGACATTCCCCTGTGGTCTGGATTACCAGGTCTCCCAGAGGGAGCGTGTGTCACAGAGGCAGTCTCTCTCCCCTCACACTCTGGAGACTTGCAGTTTTCTGCCTGGCTCATAGTGTAGGCTGCAGCCCACCTCTTCTTTCAAAGGGTCTGTGGTTTATTTCAGTGTGTTTCTGTTAAGTTCCTATGTTGCCTCTTGGAAAATAGTTCGCAGCATGAATTTCTACACACTATTTTGTCTTTCCAGGTGGGTGAGGCATGCTAGCGATGCCTCCAATCCAGCATTGAAATCATCATTCCTGATGCAAGTCAGTGTCTAGGTGTTTCAAAATGCTGAGAAGTTGGCTGGAATTCTACCAAAACTATATGTCAATGAGGTTAAAATTTGTATATACAATATATAACATATGTTATATATTTATAATTATATTTCATTCCTTCTTTCTAAGAATGTGGCAAACCGCTCTATTTTAGCTGTTTTAAAATATCTTTCAATATGTTTTTTGAATTAAAAAACAATACCAACAATCAGATATTGTCTAAAAATATGGCAAGATTTAGGAGCTGATAAGCAGAAATCTAGGGATCAAAGCTCTTCGTAGAATTCTTGTGATGAATCAAGTACTTTTGCCTATATATCTGATTGGACTGCAATGGAAACACGGCCTTGTCTTACTCTTGAACGCTCAATGGACATGAGCCATACATAGGCTCATAAGTTTTCAGACTATACTAACTGAAGACAGCACTGATAGGTTAAAAGATTTGTCTAAGTTTAGACATCTAATTAGACATAATGTTAGAAACCAGAACTCTTGTGGCTTCAGTAAAGCAATTCCAGCACTCAATTCACTCATATCTAATAAATATGTATATATGTGTCAGTGAGTGAATGGATTAATGAGTCTAAATTTTTCCAACAAGTCAGTTAATTCCTAACATGAGTTTTTGCAGATTTCTCACCCATACATATGCAAAAACTTCTTTTGACACAAGAAATGTAATCTCAAAAATATGACATAGATTTAGTGGCTTATACATAAGCCTAGACCATACTAGTAACATTTTGACATATTTTTCCTTGGGTACAAGGCCCTTAATCCTGTCAACTAGTCCCAGTTTCTTAGTCAATAAATAAAAAGAAAGCTTTTCTATCTGATTATTTACAGGAAAGCCCATTTTAATCATTTTAACCAAATATAACCCATTATTGCTTATTATCCAAGTAGAATTCTCCCAACTACTCTTTAAAACTCTAAGCAGGGAAATAGAGTAAGGATTAGGACTACCAAAAAACAGTACTTCACCTTTGAATACACTTTTACACTTCTTTTAAGATGTAAGAAAATATAAAGAATATAAACTTGACTAACCAGCATTGTAAAGAGAAGCATCATAGCATCATATATATGTATATATATATGTGTGTGTGTGTATGTACACATATATGTGTATATATGTACATATATATACACATATATATGTGTATATATATGTACATATATGTGTTTATACACACACACACACACACACACACACATATATGTATATGTAGCTGGGCAGTCGCACGTGTAGTCCCAGCTACTCTAGAAGCTGAGGTGGGAGGTTGAAGCCAGAAGTTCCATGCTGCAGTGCGCTATGACCATGCCTGTGAATAGCCTCCGCACTCCAGCCTAGGCAACATACTGAGATCCTATCTCTTACAAAGGGAGAGAGAGAGAGAGAGAGAGAGACAAAATTACATTCCTGTCCTTAGCCTTTATTCACATCAGTAAGAGCACTTTGCTTCAACTTTCAAACCCAGTGATGCTTGAGCACATCATTTTTGATTATATGACTTAAAATGATGATTAGGAGAAGTCAGGAGTTAATAGGAGACAGGAATCAAGAAAACTAGATACTATACATATAGCAAGAGTCATGAAAATTACGCAGAATACACGTTTGGTTCCCATCACCTCTCTTTTACTTATTTGCTGAAACATCATGGATCAGTTACTTAAATCTTTCTGACATGAAGTTTATCCAGTGTAATAAAGACACATTCCTGAGAGGACTAAATTGGCAATTTTTGTGTATTTCAAGAATACTGTGAGGTTTAATACAGTTGCATCAGCCATATGTGAGTACTGAGTACTTGAAAAGTGACCAGTCTGAATTAAGATATGCTATAATTGTCAAATGAATCCTGGATATTTGAAGACTTAGTACCCAAGCAGCAAAATACATCATTTATAATTTTACATTGACTGCATGTTGAAATGATATTTTAGATATATATATAGTTAAATCAAATATATTAAAATTCATTTTACATTTTTTACTTAACATTGCTACTAGAATATTTGAAAATACAAATATTTATATTGCACAGCATTATATGAATATTTTGCCATTTCCCCTCCTAGACCAAAATCACCTTGACAGTAAGGGTTCTCTGTCTTATTTATCTTGTGGTCCCAGGATCTAGTAAAAATCCTGACACAAAGAAGACCTCCAATAAATATGTGTAAAATTTACACTGAGTAAAAGTAGTAATTTTAATCAGGAGTTCTTAATGCAGTTTCCTAAAGAAGGATTACTGCCCTTATAAATATACAAACTCAAACCACATTTCCTTGGTTTCCTATCCCATTACTCAGGTTTTCAAATAATACTTATTCTGGTCTCACTGTTTCCCATAACTTATGAGTCAAAGGAGAAATTACAAGTAAAATTAGAAAACATATTGAACTAAATGAAAATTAAAATGCAACATATCCAATTTTAAGCAGTGTCTAGAAGAATATTTATGGCTTTACAAGGGGAAGAAATCCTAAAATTAATTATTTAAACTTCCATCTTAAAATACGGTTTGAAAAAAGCAGAGCAAATTAAGCTCAAAATAAGCAGAAGGAATGGAATAATAATTTTAGAAAGAACAGATTCTACTGAAATAAAAATAGGAAAATGAATGTGCCCCAAAGCTTATTTTGAAAGAGCAGAAAAATTGATAAACTCCTAGACAGACAGTTCAGAAAAAAAAGATTCTACAATGAATATTAACACCAAAACAAGAGCCCGTTACAAACAATTTACTGTGAATAAATTCAACATAAATACAACAAACAAATCCAAAACTAATAAAACACATTAAAATAAAAGATACCTTGAATAATTCATGTTATTTAAGTTAACCGAGTCTGTAATTTAATACTTTCCACAAAGAAAAGTCTAGACCAATGTGGCTCTAATGGTTAATTGTATAAAAAAAAAAAGAAGATGAAATAATATAAATTCTATGCATATTGTTGCAACAACTAGAAGGGGAGGGAATATTTTCCAATCAATTTTATGAAGCTAGCATTACTATGATAAAACATTGAGACAAAGACATTAAAATTAAGGTACAGATCAATATCTTTCATGAATATAGAAACAAATATCCTTAAGAAAATTTTAACAAATGGAATCCCAAGACAAAAAAAAATTAATACCACCTGACCAAGTGTGCAGTTCAAAGATATTTGACAAATGAACAATTCTAGTAGTGCAAGTGTAGTTTAACATTATAAACAATTAGTGTAATTCACAGTACTAATAGATGAAAAAAACAAAACCATACAGTTATTTCAACAGATGCAGAATATGCTTGGTCAAAATGTAACACTTATTGATGATAAACAACAAGCACAAAACAGTAACTCATGGCAAACAACTTAACATTAAACTTAATGATGACAGACTAAATGCTTTCACCCAGGATCAAAGGAAAACTAAATATAAGCACTTTCAACACACCTATTCAACATTTTCAACACACCTACTCAACATATAGAAGGACGTAGTTAGTGGAATAATACTAGAGAATCAATATATAGCCTGTGGATAGAAAATGAAGCAAAAAAAGCTATTTTTACTTATAGATGAAATGATTCTTACAAATCCATAAAAAGAAACTGAAATTTAAAATGGGAAAACAAATGACCCTGAAAAAAATGCACAAATGATTCGTACAGAGACAATACATCAATTGATTAAAAAAAATCCTGAAATACGGCTCAGCACTATTAGTCATCAGGAAAATACATATAAAATCCACAGTGATATGCCATTATGCATCCATTACAACAGTTAAATCAGAAAGACGTACAATATCATGTGCTGGCAAATATGTGTAGCAATCTTATATATTTCTGGTGGGATTTTAAGTGGTACAACCTCTTGGGGAAACAGCTTATTTCAGTTTCCCAAAAAACTAAACATATACTTATCATATGACTCATCAATCCTATATCTGTGCATTTACTAAAGAGAAATAAAAGGCACATATTCACACAACTTCAGCATGCATGCTCATAGAAGCTATATTCATATAATCAAAAATTGGAAACAAATATCTCACAATATGTGGGCAGATAAATACATTTTTGGTAATATCAATATAATGGTTTATTACTTACCAATAAATATGAATGAAGTACTGATAAATGCAGCTACATGATAAATCTCAAAAAACCATTATAGTGAGAAACAGAAACCACATATAGAAGAGTAAATCTGTTTTTTTTTTTTTGGCTCAAACAATGGAAGTTTATTTGCTCGTGAATCTGTTTATGTGGAATTCTAGAAAGGGCAAAACTAATCTATAATGTCAGGAAGCAGATTGGTTTTTGCCTTGTGTTCAGGGTGTTTGTAAATGTGCATGGGAATGAAGGTAGATTTCATTGTGAGGATCATGAATAAATTTTTGTGTATATATTTTATATTTCAAATATAATGATAATTTGTCAAAATTCATTGAAACTTTCACTTGAGTATATTTTCTAATTTATAAATCATGCCTCAATAAACTCAACTGAAAAAAATAGGAATTGGTTGCTAGGGAGAGGGAATAGATATGAAAAAGTTATACTCATGAGAAAAGGCACCTAGGGAGGAATGCATAGGACATCTGTGGGAGTAGTGGCAAGTTCCATTCAATTGGAACAGAAGACAAATGAACAGAAATTGTTGCAACACAAATTAGAACATTAAATAGAGTTAGAACAGTGAAGGTCATAAACATCAGAGTAAACATCTCAAACATTATTTGTAAACCGATAAGAATGCATCAATTTTTATTTGCCTTTCTCTGATTTTCCTCACCTTTCCTCTCTTCTCTCTTCTCCTTTCTTATCTTTTTTTTTTTTTTTTTTTTTTTAACATTTGGAGTAACAGCCTCAGACAAGTAGATAGACAAGCCTCCAGCAAATGATGGGAGGAAGAATGCCATGATTCCTACTTAAATTGTAGAAGCTCTTTGGCCTCTGCTGTGCATAATCTGCCTACCCATCAAATCACAAAATTTGTTTATTTATATAATGTCATCTTTCTCACAGCTTTTATCAGCAGAGTTCTTAAGTTCTCAAGGGAACTGTCTATTTGAGGAACCATAAGGATTGGTCAAATATACTGGAATACTGCAAAGGCTAAAAAATTGAGATTCTTTATAAGACTATGAATCCAGTGAACTAAATATTAGGCAAGACAACGTTGTTTTATCCAGATGGCTAATTTGCATGGCTCTGTTTAACACTTGATTTTTTTCCACACACATCTCCTTATTATAAAGACTGTTATAAGAAATACATTACCTCGTTTGGAGAGAAAGATACCTTGCAGAAATCTGGCTGCCAGATTTGAGTCTTGCTATTCATGTTTCTAAAATGAAGGCGAAAAGAGGTTTAAAGGATTTGGGACTTTGAAAAGGCAGTAGCTACTTTGGTAGCCTCCCGTGAACTGGTCTTTTCTTAGATTAACAAGCTAGTGAAGTTTTAAATACGAGCTTTTTAAATAAAGTCTTGCTTGAAAAGTTCAAGATCAAAATTCAGATAGTGTTCTCAATATCACTATTATTTCAAAGTTCAATTACTGTGTGTAATTAAGCACGTTTCAATGGTTATATAGAAAACAAAACACTTAGGTGATATGAAATTATAAAAATGTGTTAATATATGATATAAAAATATGATATCAATATAGCAATATAACTGTTGTTACTTTTAATTTCCCATCAAGCAGGGATCCCCAATCTTTGCCTTCAGTCTAAACACTACCAAAATTGTTTTCTACTTGTACATGGCACTCCTGATAATTATTATCTCTACTTAATAACTGTTTTAGCACATTCTTGTAATCTCATTGTATCGCACTTGTAAGTGTAGAATAAGATGTCTAAAAAGTAGCACAGAAGCATTATCTGGAGTAGAGGTGAAGCAGCATCAACATTTGGTCATATCTTACACCCTCTCTGAAATACTCGCTTCTGTGAACTTGAGCATTCCATGCCCATCATGGTTGCTTTCTCCTAGACAACTAAAGAAAAAAGAAAGTTAGTAAGGAACAGAATAGAAAATTTAATATTTGGAAATTATAGAGATCCACAAACCAAAGGAATTTGTTATTTATATTCTGTCAATATTCAGGCTGAAGCCAAAGAAATTGAGACAGATTTGAATTCTGCTTTGCTGAGCGGAGCAGAAAAGTCACAAACTCTCTTAACCTCAGTAGTATCACCTATGTAAATGATGTGTCAGATAAATCTATGAGAGAACTTTGTAGTATTAAACCATATTACAGACAGCTACATGGTAATATCAACATTAACGAAAGGCATGAATATGTGGAGACTTCAATTTGAGTCCTGACAGCAGAATGTGTTAATTTTATGAGTTTGGTCAGTTTTCTAAATTTCTCTAAGTCTCAGTTTTCTAATCACTAAATTAATGATAATAATATTTACTTCATAGAACGATTGTGAAGATTAAGTGATGATCAATTTAAAGTAGCATGCAAAGTAGCTGTTTTTTCCTCTGAAGCAATTCTAAGTGTTGGACACCAGCACAAATAAAGTGACTCCCTCTTCTATAGATTCAAAACAAATGTAAACTCTACAAACATAAGGCAGAACAAAACAAAACAAAATTTAAAATACATAGTTGCAGGTAGTTTAGCTTCTCTAGTAACCCTAATAACTCTAATAATTACTTCTTCCACATGTTTTTGTTGTTGTTGTTTTAGGTCAGAATGAATACTCTCTCAGTAATCAACCTGATGTTTTTCTTAATAGTATTCCATAATAAATGCTACCCAAGTATGCAAAGGGACCAGTATGCAAATATAATTCTGTATTCTCTGCAACTACTGTTTTTTTAAGAAATAGTTTTCAGTAATTTATCTATGTCCCCGAGTTAATCATTTCTTTACCCGTTCCCTTCTGTTTCATATGCTCAGGAACCTAATGCTCTTTTCAATAGTTTAAAAATAATTATTTCCTACACAAAATAAACAACTATTACATGACCACCAAAACAAGCTTTTACAAATTCTCTTTTAATTAACAAATTGAGATCTGAAAAGTTTATAAATGATTGAAAAGTAAAAATAAGATATTATCTTGCTTAAAAAAATGAAGCAGCAGGTTGGGTACAGTGGCTCACGCCTGTAATCCTAGAACTTTGGGAGGCTGAGGCGGGTGGATCACCTGAGATCAGGTGTTCAAGACTAGCCTGGAAAAGATGGTGAAACCCCATCTCTACTAAAAATACAAAAATTAGCCGGGCATGGTGGCGGGCACCTGGAATCCCAGCTACTTGAGAGGCTGATGCAGGAGAATCACTGGAACCTGGGAGGCGGAGGTTGCAGTGAGCCGAGATCACAGCACTGCACTCCAACCTGGGCGAAGGAGCGAGACTCTGTCTCAAAAAAAAAAAAAAAAAAAAGAAAAAAAACAGAGAAACAAAAACAAACAAACAAAAAATGAAGCAGCCTAGAAGAAAAAATGACTTAATAAAAGAAATAAATGAAATAGAGAAATATGAGCCAAATAGGTATTATAACCCTAATATTTTCGATTCTATTTATATAATCCAAATATCAACAATATGCTCTTGTGATAAATCAGATTGAATTATCAGTGACAAGTGGAAGCTTTCTCTGCTGCTAAGTCAAGAGAGAACTGAAGCAATTTGTTAACTACACATTTTGATGAATTTTTAAAAACCCTTCTATTAATGTATTAACCATTTATAAAAGAGATTTTAAGGAAATATAGAATTTGGGTAAAGTGATCATAAACTTTTGAAAAAGAAACTCTTTTATTATATTAATATGCTTAAGAATGCAGTAAAATAACTGGGTCATAGGAGATCATCCTGGGAATATTATTATTATTATTTGACACGGATTCTCACCCTGTTGCCCAGGCTGGGGTGCAATAGTACGATCTCAGCTCACCGCAACCTCTGCCTCCCGGGTTCAAGAGATTCTCCTGCATCAGCCTCCTGCATAGCTGAGATTAGAGGCATGCCACCATGCCCAGCTAATTTTTCATATCTTTAGTAGAGATGGGGTTTCACCACATTGGCCAGGCTGGTCTCGAACTCCTGACCTCATGATCCACCTGCCTTGGCGTCCCAAAGTGCTGGGATTACAGGCATGCCACCACACCCAGCTAATTTTTTTTATCTTTAGTAGAGATGCGGTTTCACCATGTTGGCCAGGCTGGTCTCGAACTCCTGACCTCGTGATCCACCCGCCTTGGCCTCCCAAAGTGCTGGGATTACAGGCGTGAGCCCCGCGCCTGGCCAGGAATAATATTTTATCCAAGAGAAGTTTTAATCTGTCCTAATATCCACAGATTAACAGAATATGGGTATCAATTACTTAAATAAAGAACTTGATAAGAATTTCCAAAAGGCATGATAGAAAGATAATTGTAAAGGGGGAAACAAAGAAAGATTGGGCTTAAGAATGATTAGTGGAGATCCAAGAGGAGAGCACCTTGTTTGGGGAATGTTTCTCATGTCTACAGTAAAAATTAGGGAATTCCATTTGTAAACAGGATGGAATCTACCAGTGTTAATGGTAGTTGTCATGGATACAGTTAAGTTTTTCAAATCATCTGAAAATAATCAGCCTGTACCTGTCAATGGAACATTAAGTATAGAGGACCAGAGAAGTGAAGAAAAAAAATAAACCATTGGATATTTAGACACTATTCATTCCTAGATCATCAATGAAAGATTATCTTAATTGTATGATAATTCAAAATCCTTAGTCTTTTAATGTAAATGTGTTTCAGCATTTGTCACAAAAATGTAAGCAAAATATAAATTAATATATCTCTTTTATCATCTATTGACCCTATTCTTAAAATAGCAAAATATACCCAAGTTATGTTTCTTCTTTCAAAAACCATGTTTTTGTTGTTTTAACTGGATTTTATATTAAAAGATTCTACACTATTTTTAAATCCGTTAGTTATCCAGTTGGGGAAATGAGGCACATCAACTCTTTACTGCTCCCTACTTTCTACTCTTTACTGCTCCCTACTTTCTACTCTTTACCGCTCCCTACTTTCTGCTCTTTACCACACAGAGCATGGCTAAGCTGCCATAATGAAAAAGACATAAAAGAACAAAAAAAGAGAAGTATATGAAAAAAGAAAGAGAAGGAAGGAAGGAAGGGGAGGGGAAGGAGGGGACAGGAGGGAAGGGGAGGGGAAGGGGAGGGGAAGGGGAGGGGAAGGGAGGGGAAGATTAGGCAGAAGAAATAAATTTATTTCTCCCTTGAAAGCAACCTATAATCCAGAGTAGGTAGGCGGCCCTGCTTAGTGAGATCATCCAGGAACTCAAATTCCTTCTGTCTTCAGGTTTCATTGCTCCCCAAAGTTCTTTTGCGCATTTTTAACAAACTCCCAGATGACATCGATGCTGTTGGTTGGTGCATGGATATACTTTCTGCACAGGAATGTGACTCTGGACTAATAGAGTCGCAACTAGCTAATTAAAATCTAAAATTAAAATATCTTTATTGCTGCTGGCCACAATTCAAATACTCAATTCTCACAGATGACTAGTGGCTATCATTCCAAACCTTGGACACCAAGAACATTTCATTAGCACAGAAAGTCATAGTAAGAAGGCTGGTCTTGAGTATAGTGTACTTGTATAATTTATTATCTTTAGTGACCAATTATTACTATATTTTACACTACTGAGACTTTCTAGATTTGGCTAGAATTTCTTATGTTTTGCTAACAGAAACAAACAATGTTATTCTCATAACTACTTTCTAACTCTCAAGTATCATTATATCAAAAGATCTTCCTGAATTTTATGTGGACAGATAGTCTTAACTCTTTGTTTGTATTCCTGAGACCAAGATTTCCCTTGAATTGTTTTTCTACTGTAATGATTTCTTATTTTGTTTCAGTTATTTATTTAACAAACATTTTAAATGCTTACCATAATCATAGTTAATGTCTAAAAAGACTTTAATATATGCCAAGTATTATAAGCCTTTCACTTTGTTTCTGTCTTAAAATTCTTACAACAAAATTAAATATATTATTTTCCTCATTTGACAGATAAGAAATCTAACAGAGATCTAAAGAGGGTAGATATGATTTGCCCCCCACCTCACCAAAAAATAAAAAACCGTTAGTGTTTGAAATGTGATTCAATGACAAAACTTCATAATCCACCTACTTAACTACTGTGATATTTCCTTTATGCCAGCTATCTTGGTACCTTTACCCTGACTATGAGAAGAAGGGAAGAGGAAGAGAAAACAAAGCATCTACAAGCTTAATAAGACATGATACATATCAGGGGATAACAAACAAGCTCATCAATGCTACAGAAATAGGAGTGAAAGCTAGTAAATATCTCTACATGTATTGTATAGAAACTCAGAAAAGGTAGTTTAATGATGCACAAACTAAAGCACTTGGGTCACTGACCCAGAGGAATCAAGGGACTAATTATCAACTTGCACACAGGACAGTGATTGCTGCAAACAGAAACCATATTGTCCTGTAGTAACTAATGCCAAAAAGCAATCAGACACACCAATATCCTCTCAACTGGAGAAGAGGCAGGCAAGTAATATAAAAGAGAAAGCTGGGGAAACAGATCTATTTGTAGAATTAGCCCTTTAGAAAAGTAGATTAGAAGAATCAAGCCATGCAAAGCTCACAAAGTCTTCTCTGATTTGGTCAAGTCAGAATTTGAGATCTGAACTACAATCTGGTCCAAAAGCATGGAGTGTAGGAAGCCAATGACGCGTAAAATTGGGCTTAAGGTAACAAACTTATCACTGTAAAATCCTAACCAGTATTGAGAAAGTATAGAAAGGGATTCAGCACCCAAGCGACAGAGCTTCAGACATTGTTAGAGTATCACATCTGCAAACAATAAAGCCAAAGTTCTAGGTAAGACTTCAACTACGATGACGAGCAACTGTAGTGCCAGGCAGAGCTGCTGAGGCAGAGCCTCAATCCTCTGCTCCAAGGTATGGGGCAGAGGGCCATGCAAGTTTGGGACTCTCAAGTTCAAGCGAATGTTCAAGGGTCATATCATAGATACTGGACAACTCAGATATTTGGCAATAAAATGTATCCTATACCTAGCTGGTAAGGTTGGAACTCCTTATATATACTCCTTGACTAAGGCAGGGACTAATTAGTCTGACTCTGTGTAGAGCCCAAGGCGGTCTGGGGAAAAGCAACAGTTGGCATTCTACATTACACAAAAGTTGTCCTGACCTCTAATTCTGTCATCTACAAAATTCCTCTGACTTATGGATTACTTGTCAGTCACTGATAAACTGCCTTAACTGTCTTTCTTGCATAAGCCCTTTAAAGGAAAACTTGTATTCATCCATATATTTTCTGGTAGTTTTTTTTTCTCTTTCATACCCATAGAAAATATATTCCTTATATATAGATCACTCATACCCTGAAGTATATCTACACAGAATTTTAAAATACTTATTGTGTCTTCTTAGTAAAAGTCTTTGTGACTTAGGTCATATGACTTTGTTTCAAAATATAAACAATCTCCATTTACAACAGTTAATGTTATTCAAAAGATTTACCTAGGTAGTTACATTTAACATATATTACATTTTGTTTTCTGATTCCTGGATTTGTTATATTTCTTTACAGGATATTCTCTTAATTTTTGAAAACTATTTCCAAGCTCTTCTTCTCTAAAAATCAAGAATGCACACACAATGGTTTTATTTCTATGGGCTTTTTTTTTTTAAAAAAATAAATGTTGTTGTATATATGCGACACTTACAACATGATGTTATGGGATTCATATAGGTAGTAAAATGGTTGCTATAATAAAGTAGATTAGTGTATCTATCAGCTCACACAGTTACTTTTTTTGTGACAAGAACAGCTACAATCTACTCATTTAACCACAATCCCTTATAAATATAATTTTATTAACATTAGTCATTTTGTTGTACATTATATCTCTAAATTCATTCACCCTACATGTTATTTTGTATCCATTGCCCTGTATCTCCCCATTTCCTTACCTCCTTACCCCAAGACCATGGTAACAACTGTTTCATTCTCTATATCTGTATGTTTGAACTCTCTTATACACACTCTCTCACACACACACACACACACACACACTTCACATATAATGATTATGCAATATTTTTTGTTCTGAATTGTTTTTGTCTTCATATCAAACATTTATAAACAGGTCTCAGGACTATTAAAATTCAGTCCCACTAATATGTAATTTGTATACACCCACTGGAGAAACAGAGAAGGTAAGAGACTATAACTACTATAAAGAATCTCAGTTTATCCTGGATGAAGGGAAAAAGACACATGCACAAATAACTGCAAATCAAGTACACAATGATAAATGCTGTAGGAAAACTATAAACATTTCTTGTGGCAGCAAAAAGGAAAAAGTGATTGATTAATTAGGATTATGGTATTAAGAAAGAGAAGCTTTGCAAAGGATATGACATTTGAGTTATGCCTTAAAAAACAGTTACTTCAAAAAGGCAGAGAAGGAAAATGAGAGAAGGGTGAGGGAGAGAAGGATATTTTTGGCAGAGGGAGGAAAGAATCCAAGACCTAAAATTGCATGTTTTATTCAAGGGACAGGAAATAGCATTCTGTATCTGAAGTCTGGTGGGGTAAAGAGAAGAGGAAAAGCTGTTGGAAGATAGTAGATTCATACAAAAAAAGGCATTGAACACCCAATTGAAATTCCCTTTTAATCCCTAGGAAATGGGGAGCCATATAAACCGGACTCATAATGGGGATTCAGTCAAGAGTATGTTAATATCATATTTGTAGATTTTGATCTCTCCTTTCTAAGACTGCAAAGAGTGTTTTCAATAAAGCAGTACTGTATGGCAGTAAAATGAGTTATTTGACTTTCAAAATAGATTATGTAAGAGATAGGTATGATCTAGTCCAAAGCAGTGGTTTAAAACAAAAACAACAAAAACAATAAAAAGCAAAACAAACCAGTTAGTGGGGAGAGGGGACATTTGCAGATTGTAGAGAGAGTACTAACAAAGAGCTAAGTCATCTTCCTTAGACTCCATTTGCCTATGGAAGACTACATTTTATAGTTTTAGAGAATGAATCAAGGAGGACATAATAAAAGAAATTAGTACTGCAGGTAAAGGAAGAGGTGTCAGAAAACACAATTAAATTTGTTTGAACATATGGTAGAGGCTTTGATTTCAGCCACACAGCTAGCCTACAATTCCCAACCTCCTTTGTAGTTAATTGGGACATGCGACTGAGTTCTATCTAAGCAAATATAGCCTGAGTGATGTGTGCCACCTCCAGGCCTGGCCAAAAAACCCTCCCATGCATATTCCTTGTTCTTTCTCCTTCTGCCACAGAATGCAAGTGACAATGCAGCCCTAAGGGAGTAGGAGATGCCTTAGTTCAAGGATAAGATGCATGAGAATGAGATGTACTTACCTTGTAATATTCCTTGAGTGATCAATAAACCTCTATTATTTTTGAGAAATTGTATTGTTTTTGAGACAATGAGGTCTATTTGTTCCTGCAGTTTAGCCAAACAGATGAATTGAGTTTAAAATTCCTGTAATACAGAGATTACAATATAATGTGCCAAGAAGATAAATAAATAGGATCCTAAAGTTCACAGATGAGAAAAACTCAATTCAGAATGAGAAGGCTGAGAGAGCTTCCCAGCAATTCATCTTAAATTGAGGTTGGAAGTTTAATGAAATAGGAAATAACGGGATAGGCATTCCTGAGAATAGGAAAAAGCCACTCAGATATAAATAAAAGATCAAAGACCAGGATTTTTGTGGGTTTTATATATTGCCAGTTGGATTCTTAGAAATAGAGACAACTTAGTAGGTTTTACTGAGAGATAAGAGTTTAAGTTCAATTAATAATTATTTTGTTCAAAGGTAGAACTATGACAGGTTCTTTTGTTCATAGGATCAGGTAGGTCTTTGCTTAAAGAATAGACACTAAAATCATAGGTAATCCTCATAGAAGCTTCAATGCAGCTACCCACCCTCCCTAGACCAAATGGTGAAGCAAATAAAGAGTCTCCAGAAAAAAAAGTAGTTTCTCATCACACAAATCAGGATGGGGACTGTCAACAGACAAACAAAAGTAAACGTGTTTTGACAAACTGTGGGTGCCAATGGAAATTGGCTCTTTCCTCATTTTGTCAGAGGAGTAAGATAACAGACCAAATTCTTCGTCTGTTTTCTGAATTACTTTCCTTTGCAAATCATATAAATTTTAAAACCAACCTATTAACTTCCACAAAGGAAGACAGGTGGAAATTTTATTGAGATTACGTTAAAGTTATAAATAATTTGTGGAGAACTGGCAACTTTATAGTGTTAAACCTTTCAACCAATATATATCATAAATCTCTATGTTTATTTAGTCCTATTTTAATTGTTCTTGTTGATGTGCTATGTCATTTTTTATGGAGTGGTGTTTCTCACCTAGGGACAGTTTTGTAGTGATGTTATTGAAAAATCCTGTTGTAGAAGTGGGGCAAATATTTTATTAGTTTTATTTCCTAATATTTTGCTTAGTTTTATGCAATTGTAAATAGTAACATTCTCTCTATAACCTTTCAGTTTATCACATTTAAAAATATCATTTTCTAGCTGTTAGTGAATCATAGACATACAATTGATTCCTATGTACTGATCTTGTATCCAGTGACATTCCAAAATTCACACAGCAGTTATAACTTCTTAATATTTTCTCTATTGACAGTTGTGGAAGATTTGTATCCTTCTCTCCAAGTATTAAATATTTTCTTTTTTCATTTCTTATAATACTGGTTAAGAACTCCAATGTGTAATCTAGGAAAGTCAATCTCATAGGAACAGAGTAGAGAGGTGGTTGCCAGAGGCTGAAGGGGAGCGAAAGGGATAAAGAAAAGGGAAATGCTAATTAATAGGTACAAACTTTTAGTTAGGCTTGAGGAATAAGCTTTAGTGATCTAGATCTATTGCACTGATATTTAATCAAGCTAATAACATATTCATCACCTCACCAACTTTTTTGTGGTGAGAATGTTGAAAATATATACTTTTAGCAATTTTGAAATACACTATACATTATTAACTGTGGTCAAATTCAAAAAACTCAGATAAATCCTGGGAGATACTATGGGAGATGACCATCCCCAAGACACATAGTCATCAGATTCTCCAAGGTCAATTCAAAAGAAAAAATCTTAAAGGTAGCTACAGAGGAGCAGGTCCCTAACTAAGGAAACCCCATCAGGCTAATAGCAGATCTTTCAGAAAGATCTTACAAGCTGGAAGAGATTGGGGGACTATTTTCAATATCCTTTAAAAAAGCTAATTTCAACCAAAAGTTGCATATCCCATCAAACTGAATTTCATAAGTGAAGGAGAAATGAAATCCTTTTCAGACAAGCAAATGCTAAAGGAATTCATTACCGTTAGACCTGCCTTACAAGAGTTCCTCAAGGCAGTGCTAAACTTGGAAATGAAAGAACAATAACTGCACCAAAAAGCACACTTAAGCACATACCCCATTGACACTATAGAGCAACTATACAATCAAGTCCACATAACAACCAGCTAACAGCATGATGACAGGATCACATCCTCACATATCAGTATTGACCCTGAATGTGAGGAGGCTAAATACCCCACTTAAAAGGCATGAAGTGGCAAGTTGAATAAAAAAGCAAGAACCAACTGTCTACTGTCTTCAAAAGACCCATCTCACAATTAATGATACCCATAGACTCAAAGTAAAGCAATGAATAAATATCTATCAGGCAAATGGAAAACAACAAAGAGCAGGGAGTAGCTATTCTTGTATATGACAATCAAACAGATTTTAAGCAATGATGAAAAAGGACAAAGAAGGGCATTACATAATAATAAAGTGCTCAATCCAACAAGAAGACTTAACTCCCCTAAATATATACCTACCCAACATTGGAGCACCGAGATTCATAAAACTGTTTCTTAGAGACCCATTAAGAGACTTAGGCAACCACACAGTAATACTGGAGAACTTCAACACTGCACTGACAGCATCAGACAGATCACTGCAGCAGCAAATGAATTAAGATGTTCTGGGCTTAAACTTGACACTTGACCAATTAGACATAATAAATATCTACACAACACTCCATCTACAAACAACAGAATATACATTTTTATCACCTATGCAAGGCATATAAGATGCCTTATAAGGCATATAAGATGAACCACATGCTTGGCCATAAAGCAAGTCTCAACAAATTCAAAAAAATCAAAATTATAACAACCATACTCTTGGACTACATTGTGATATAAATAGAAATCAATACCAATAAGACATATTAAAACTGAACAATTACATGGAAGTTAGACAATCTGCTTCTGAATGACTTTTGAGTAAAAAAAAAAATTAAGGCAGAAGTAAAAAAATTATTTAAAGCTAATGAAAATGAAGACAACACACCAGAATCTTTGGGACACAGGTAAAGTAGTTTTAAGAGAAAAGTTTTTTGTGCCGGGCATGGTGGCTCACACCTGTAATTCTAGCACTTTGGGAGGCCAAGGTGGGTACAGATTGCCTGAGCTCAGGAGTTTGAGACCAGCCTGGGCAACACAGTGAAACCCCGTCTCCACTGAAATACAAAAAATTAGCAGAGTGTGGTGGCATGTGCCTGTAGTCCCAGCTACTCAGGAGACTGAGGCAGGAGAAGTGCTTAAACCAGAGAGGTGGAGGTTGCAGTGAGCTGAGATTGTGCCACTACACTCCAATCTGGGTGACAGAGTAAGACTCCATCTCTGAAAAAAAAAAAAAGAAAAGTTTTTAGTACTAAATGCCTACATCAAGAATGTATACAGATCTCAAATTAACAATCTAATGGCATACCTACAGGAACTAGAAACACAAGAGCAAACCAACCCAAAGTTAGCAGAAGAATGGAAATAACCAAAATCAGAGTTGAATGGAATAAAATTCAGATGCAAAAATCCATACAAAACATCAAAAAAAGTTGGTTATTCTAAAGATTAAACAAGATTGACAGATCACTAGCTAGATTAATAAAGGATAAAAGAGAAGATCCAAATAAACACAATCAGAAACAACAAAGGTGACATTACAACCAACCCCACAGAAATACAGAAATTCCTGAGAAACTGTTATGAAAACCTCTATGCATACAAACTAGACAACCTAGAAGAAATGGACAAATTCATGGAAACACACAGCCTCCTAATAGTGAACCAGGAAGAAATTAACATCTTGTGCAGACTAACAATGAGTTCTTAAATTGAATCAGTAATAAAAACTTATCAACTAAAAAAAAAGCTGTGGACCAAATGGATTCAAAGCCAAATTCTACCAGATGTAAAATGAAGAGCTAATACCAATCCTACTGAAATTATTCAAAAATATCAAGGACAAGGGATTCCCTCCTAACTCCTTCTACAAAGCCAGCCTCATTCTGATTCCAAAACTTGGCAGAGACACAACAAAAAAAGAAAAATTCAGTCCAATATCTCTGATGAACATAGACATAAAAATCCTCAACAAAATACAAGAATACAAACCAAATACAAACCAAATCCCACAGCACATCAAAAAGTTAATTCATCATGATCAGAAAACCCAATTTCTTTCAACAGTATTTTTAAATTCTCATGGTGGAGATCTTTCACCTCTGTGGTAAGCTGTATTCCTAGGTATTTTATTCTTTTGTGACTTTATTCCTGGGATGCAAGGTTGGTTTAACATATGCAAATCAAGAAATGTAATTTACCACATAAAGAGAATTAACAACAAAAGCCACATGATCATCTCAATACACACAGAAAGGGCTTTGATAAAATTCAGTATCCCCTTCATATTAAAAACCCTCAGCGTATTACACATTGATATATTGACATATTGAAGGAAGATAACTCAAAATAATAAGAGCCATCTATGACAAACCCACAGCCAGCATCTTAATGAAGGAGCAAAAGCTGGAAACATTCCCCTTGAGAACTGAAGCAAGATAAGGATGCCCACTCTTATCACTCCTATTCATCACAGTATTGGAAGTCCTAGCCAGAGCAATCAGGCAAGAGAAATAAACAAAGGTCATCAAAACAGGAAGAGAAGAAGTCAAACTGTCTCTCTTCACAGAAAAATATGATTCTATACATAAAAAAACCAAAGATTCCACCAGAAGCCTTCTAGAACTGACAAACACCTTCTGCCAAATTTCAGAAAACAAAATCATTGTTCAAAAATCAGCATTATTTATCTACACCAATAACATCTAAGCTCAGAGCCAAGTAAAAAACATAATCCCATTTACAATAGCCACAAAATAATAAAATACCTAAGAATACACCTTATCAAGGAAGTGAAAGATCTCTACAATGATAATTTTAAAATACTGCTCAAAGAAATCAGAGACAACACAAACAAGTAGAAAACAATCCAAGCTCATGAATAGGAAGAATCCACATTGTTGAAATGGCCATACTTCCCAAAGCAATTTACAGATTTGTTGCTATTCCTATCAAACTGGCAAAGTCATTTTTCACAGAATTAGAGAAAACTATTCTGAAATTCATATAGATCCAAAAAAATTCAAACACCAAAAAGCAATAATACTTAAGCAAAAAGGACAAAGCTGGGGCATCACATTTCTCAACTTCAAACTATACTACAAGGCTACAGTAACCAAAACAGCATGGTACTGGTACAAAAACAGACACTTAGATCAATGGAACAGGATACAGAACCTAGAAATAAAGCCACACACCTACAGCCCTCTGATGTTTGACAAAGTTGACATTAACACACAATGGGGGAAGTAATTTCCTATTCAATATTTAGTGCTGGGATAATTGGCTAGCTATATGCAGAAGACTGAAACTGGACCCCTTTCTTATACCATATACAAAAAGTAACTCAATGTGAATTAAAGACTTAAATGTAAAACCCAAAACTATAAAAACCGTGGAAGATAACCTAGGCAATACCATTCAGGACATAGGCATGAACAAGGATTTCATTATGAAGACATCAAAAGAAATGGCAACAAAAGCAAAAACTGACCAGTGAGACCTAATTAAACTCAAGAGCTTCTGCACAGAAAAAGAAACTAACAGAGTAAACAGACAACCCACAGAATGGAAGAAAATATTCAGAAACTAGGCATCCAACAAAACTCTAATAACCAGAATCTATAAGGAACTTAAATCAGCAAGCAAAATCCAAATAACCCTAATTTTTTAAATGGGCAAAGGACATAAACAGACACCTCTCAAAAGAACACATACATGTGGCCAACAAATATATGAAAAATGCTCATCCTCATTAATCATTAGAAAAATGCAAATGAAAACCACAACGAGATATCACCTCACACCAATCAGAACAATGGTTATTAAAAAGTCAAAAAACAAGAGATGCTGGCCAGGTTGTGGAGAAAAGGGAATGCTTATACACTGTTGGTGAAAATTTAAGTTAGCTCAGCAATTGTGGAAAGCAGTTTGGAGATTCTCAAAGAACTTTAAACAGAGCTACCACTCAACCCAGAAATCCTGCCACTGGGTATATGCAAATGAAAGCAAATTGTTCTACCAAAAAGACAGATGCACTTGCATGTCCATTACAGAGCTATTCACAATGACAAAGACATGCAATCAACCATGATACCCATCAACAATGGACTAAATAAAGAAAATGTGGCACTTATACACTATGGAATACTACACAGACATAAAAAAGAACGAAATCATAGCAACATGGAGGAAGCTGGATGCCATTATCCTAAGCAAATGAAGGCAGGAACAGAAAACCAAATACCATGCATTCTAACTTTTAAGCGGAAACCAAACACTGAATACACATGGACTCAAAGATGGGAACAACAGACACTGGGGAATGCTTGACGGAGTAGGGTGGGCCTATCAGGTACTATGCTCACTACATTGGTGACGGGATCATTCATACACCAAGCCTCAGTGACATGCAATTTACCCATGTCAGAAACTTGCACATGTACCCCCAAACATAAATGAAAGTGGAAAAAATAAATTAAAAAATTAAATAGTAAATAATAAGGTCTCAGTGTTTAAGAAAAATATCATTAGCTGACGTCTTCATCTTATTCACAGTCTCAAGTGGAAAGTTGTCAATAGTTTACCATTAAGCATGTCTATAAATTGCCTGTGTGTGTGTAATTTATTAAATTAAGCAAGTTACCTTATATTCCTGGTTTACTAAGATTTTTCCCATCAGTAAATGCTGAACTTTATTAAATACTATTTATGTATCTAGTAATATGATTACATAATGTTTTGCCTTTTATACTTTAATTTTATTAATAAATGAGTACCTTTCCTGACATAAATTAGCAGTTTTGCCAAACAATTAAAATGTTACACTTTCATTTTTAAAAATTTGATTCAAAACCTATTGAAATGCTTTACATGGAAAATTGTAAACTATATTAGAAAAAGTGTGTTTCTAAATGTCTACATTGTATAATTCTATCAAGCTAAGAAAGTTTTTGAGGATCCATATGTGTATTGGCTTCAAAATCACATAAAAATAAAAACATTTGAAAACATGTTTTCAGAATGCTTTCTCCATAGGATAAGCTTCTCTTACAAACATTTATATTTTTTGCTCATTTTCAGATTGTTAGCTTTAACTCCAAGATATTCATTTTCGAGACTGACCATCCAAAATGTTGATAATATACTTCTTGAGAAATCTGTGGGCAATAAATATCTCATAAACTTCTAGTGAAAAATATAAATTGATATTGATATCAATGTTATGGAGGGAAGCTTAGCCATATCTATCAAAATTACCTTGTTTATGTCCTTTGACTCATAAATTCCACTTCTCTGAGAATTTAAACTTAAATTCACTTAAACATTTTCAAATGGCACGTGTAAGTCATTGCAGCTTTATTCGTTATAGCAAAACTTTGGAGATAGCTATATATCAGTCAGGATAGTCCAGGTTATGGTGAAGTAACAAACACCACCAAAATCTTAGTGCTTTAAAACAGCAAAGTTTTATTTATTACTCATGCTGCATGTTTAGCAATGGGCTTTACAAGGGTAGTGCTCACAGAATTTAAATGGCCACTAGAACCAAAAAGAAACTGCCTGGAGTAGTGCAGACTTCAGTGACAGAAGAGAAAAGAGAATATAAAATCATTATATAAAGATTAAATAAAGATTCTGACTACATCAACTATATTTACACATCTTTAGCAAAGTAAAATATATGGCTAATTTGGGCCCTAATGAGAGTTCAAATTATAGCATAACTCTCTTTCAAGGTAGAGATTTAAATATCGGTAAACCGTGAGATCTACTGTAGTCTTCCATTCAGACAACCAAATATTTGCTTCCATCCTTCTCTCACGTATGTATTCACTTCCTCCAAAGGGAAAACATCCAAACATCTCACCCATTTACTGCTTTAAGCTCAAAGTTCTAGGTCTCAGTCATTTCAGAAGTTCAATAAGTCCAACACCATCTGCCAGATGTACCAAATATAAAGTAGAACAGCCCACCTTCTATGAACACTCCATTCAGATGGACAAATTTACAGCAATTACTTGTATTTAGCAATGCTGATTCACACTGGCCATATACAGAAATGGGCTTCTATACTGGGAGTGGAGTATGTTCCTTGACTGGCTTCTGATTTGTCTTCCTAAGACTAATTCCCAGTCCATCATTCTCCACAGTCCTTGAGTCCACACCCTGAGTGGTAATTCTTTTTTCATTTTTCTCCTAGGGTACAACTGAATAGGTCATGTAACAATACAACTCTTTTTTTTCTTTTTCTTTTTTTTTTTTTTTTTTAAGATAGAGTCTCGCTCTGTCACCCAGGCTGGAGTGCAGTGGCGATATCTTGGCTCACTGCAAGCTCCGCCTCCCGGGTTCACGCCATTCTCCTGCCCCAGCCTCCCTAGTAGCTGGGACTACAGGCGCCTGCCACCACGCCCGGCTAATTTTTTGTATTTTTAGTAGAGACGGGGTTTCACCATGTTAGCCAGATGGTCTCGATATTCTGACCTCGTGATCCACCTGCCTCAGCCTCCCAGATTGCTGGGATTACAGGCGTGAGCCGCCACGCCCAGCAGACAACACGACTTTTTAATCAATGAGACGCTTTCTCAGCTCATTTTCTGCCCACAGAGCACTGAAGCAAAATAGTGATTTTAAGTATCAAACAGTGACTGTCCTTTTTAGTTCAGGAAGGTGTTTCTCTTTGTAGTATAACTCAAATAATTTATTGAACTCTTTTCTATTTGATTTCAATCAGCATTATGTACAAATAACGACACTTAGAAATTCTTCTCCAGACATGCTTCTCTGCATATTCTTAATTGCAGATACCTTGAACTGCCAAGATTTTTGAAGGAAGCCTTATCCTTAGCCTTTTCTTTCACTAAGTCTTCTTTCCAACTAAACAAATGTATTGCCTGCCACTTAACCTGTTCAGATGTGATAGAAATTGTTATTTGGGCCATAAGTTTTATATGGTCTTTGCCGAACACTGACATCATACAAGTTTTCTCTTAATTTTACCTTTTACTGTCATAAATCAAGACAATTTCCTCTTGCAAACCTCATATCCTAACTTTTATGACTGTTTTGCTTCTTTTCCTTATCTCCATAAAACTAGCAATTCTGCCCTGGGCTTATCTCTCCTTGTAATTCATTTTCAAGTACAGTCAACAGTAAACAACCTATACTACTAGTATTCTTTTACCACAGTTTTCACCAACCAAAAAGGACATTATTGACTTCCTAAGTTGTTTCAGGTGATGGTTTTAATACCGGTTCTTCAAAGCATAATATAAACCTCTGTCTTTACAGATTTAACAACACTTTTCTTGCCACCCATTGTCCAAACAAGATGCTAATAACATATTGTTAGGTTCTGTGTTTTGGTAGCACAAAAATTCTGGTACCATTTTTTATATCAGTCATGATTGCCTAGATAATGCTATAGTAACAAACAAAAACAAACTCTTCGTAGATATTAGTAGTAAAAGTTAATTTCTCATTCACACAATGACATGGGTCATTTAAGACCCATGTCTAGCATGGGTCTTAAATATTGTGTTCTATATAGATTCCAGGTCAAAAAAGAATAAAACATCTGGAATTGTACTAGTTTTATTGTCTGGTGAATTAAAAAAGGAGGAGGAGGAGAGTACAAATAAGAAAAATGAAAGAGGAGGAGGAGGGGAACAGAAGTAAGGAAGAATATGGCAAAACATTTACTCTCTCTTAAAATTTCTACCATAAGTGAATTTTAGCACTGTCATTCATAGTTCATTGGTCAAAATTAGATAGGTGGCCAGGTCTTTTTCACAAGGACAGAGTAGAATAATGCTCAGGAATTGGAAATGGATATAGTGAACATAACAAAGTCTACCTACCACAAATAAATGTTCATCCATAGGCAACTTTAATTAATTATGCTAAATCTGTATAAAGCAGTATCAAAAAGCTATTTAAGAAAAAGAATGAAGATAGACTGTGTATATTAATAAAGATCTACAAGTCTAATGTCATTTGAAATAAATTAAGAGCAGTATGTATAATATGGTTCATTTTGTGAAATAAAAGGATGGCGGAAAAATACACATTCTTATACTCTTATACAGTCATAAAAAGTGTGTAAGAATAAATCAGAAACTAAAAAGACTAGTAATATATGTGCACAGGGAATTGATTAAATGAAGGATAAGAAGAGAATGTAGACTGTTCATGATATGATAGTTTTGATTTTTGCATTTTGAGCCACATAAACGTATTTGCTACTCAAAAGTTCTATTTAAAATAGTAAACTATATTTTGAAGAAAAAGAATGTTTGCTTTGCATTTATAAGTATAACTATCTACTAGTGAGTGTATTCCTGACAGCCACATCACAGAGAATGTCAATTCATTTAGAACACCAGGTGCTGGTGAAAAGAAATTGTTGAATTTATTTCTCACTCTACCTTTTTGTTTGTTTGTTTGTTTCTTCATTATGATATTCAGGTAACTCTTTAAGGTAACAAGAGTTTCAGAGCATTCTCTGTATCATTGCATAGTATTTTAAGTATTTTAATATTCAAGGTCTTGTTCCTATAACATTAATCACAATTAATGATATTAATGTAGTATTTTGTGTACTTCGTTTTTGTTTTAAAAATGTTCCTCTGAATTATGTAGGGAATAAACTTCAGATATATAGCTATAACTAAAAACTTACACTAGAATTCTTTTAAAATTCCAGACAAAATAGCTCCAATGTTGATTATAACATTTGCAAATTTTTACCTTAAAATATTTTATATAAAGGAAACATTTATGGTCATTAATATATCTTCTCTAGTACAACTTTAACATCCCATGAAAAACATAATTTATTATAAAATTCACTAATAATACAAAGTATATGTCACACAATAATATGAGACTGAATTTGAAAATCTAGCTGTATTTTTCAGCCATGGTCTAGCAACACTCCCAAACTGAGTATATTGCTTTACTATATTGTTTTAAATTAATTTAATGTGTTTGTTTCTTTAAATTTCAGAATTTTTTGTTTGTTTGTTTTCCAGCACTGATCTTTTGTTTATACCCATATTCTGAATTCTATTTCTGTCATTTCAGCCATCTCAGGCCAGTAACAACCCTTGTTGGAGAAGAGTGGTCATTTGAAGAAAAGAAGACTCTGTTTTTTTGAGTTGTCAGAGTTCTTGTGCTGGTTCTTTCTCATCTTTTTGGGCTGATGTTTCTTCAATCTTTGAAGTTGTCCTTTGGATGGTTTTCCAAGAGAACATTGAAACCAAATCTAAGGAAGCTAAGAATCACAATAAAAAGTACAGCAGTTGAAAGACAAAATAGCCAGTATAGAAAAAGTGTAACTGACCTGAAAGAGTTGAAAAACACACTATAAGAATTTCATAATGCAATCACAAGCATTAACTGCATAATAGACCAAGTAGAAGAATCTCAGAGCTTGAAGGCTGGCTTTCTGAAATAAGACACTGTTGGTGGGACTGTAAAATAGTTCAACCATTGTGGAAGTCAGTGTGGCTATTCCTCAGGGATCTAGAACTAGAAATACCATTTGACCCAGCCATCCCATTACTGGTATATACCCAAAGGATTATAAATCATGCTGCTATAAAGACACATGCACATGTATGTTTACTGTGGCACTATTCACAATAGCAAAGACTTGGAACCAAGCCAAATGTCCAACAATGATAGACTGGATTAAGAAAATGTGGCACATATACACTATGGAATACTATGCAGCCATAAAAAAGGATGAGTTCATGTCCTTTGTAGGGACATGGATGAAGCTGGAAACCATCATTCTCAGCAAACTATCGCAAGGACAAAAAACCAAACACCGCATGTTCTTACTCATAGGTGGGAATTGAACAATGAGAACACTTGGACACAGGAAGTGGAACATCACACACCGGGGCCTGTCATGGGATGGGGGGAGTGGGGAGGGACAGCATTAGGAGATATACCTAATGTAAATGACGAGTTAATGGGTGCAGCACACCAACATGGCACATGTATACATATGTAACAAACCTGCACGTTGTGCACATGTAGCCTAAAACTTAAAGTATAATAAAAAAATTTTAAATAAAGAATAAAAAATGAAAAGAAAAGAAACAAAACTCTCGTGAAATATGGGGCTATGTAAAGAGACCGAATGCGTAACTCATTGTTGTCCCTAAAGGAGTTGGGGAGAGTGTAAACAACTTGGAAAATATATTTCAGGATATTATCCATGAGACTTCCCCCAACCTAGCTAGAGAGGAAAACAGTCAAATTCAGGAAATGCTGATAACCCCAGCAAAATACTTCACAAGAAGATCAACCACGAGACATAATCATCGATTCTCCAAGGTCAAAATGAAAGAAAAAATATTAAAGGCAGCCAGAGAGAAAGAACAGGTCAACTACAAAGGGAAGCCCATCAGACAAACAGAAGATTTCTCAACAGAAATTCTATAATCCAGAAGAGATTTGGGGCCCATATTCAACATTCTTAAAGAAATGAAATTCCAACCAAGAATTTCATGTCAAGTTGGACTAAGCTTCATAAGAGGAGAAATAAGATCCTTTTCAGTTACCAAAATCCAGAGGGAATTCATGACCACCAGACCTGCTTTACAAGAGCTCCTGAAAGAGACACTAAATATAGAAAGGAAAGACCATTACCAGACACTACAAAAACATTCTTAAGTACATAAACCAGTGACACTATAAAGCAACCACACAAACAAGCCTGCAAAATAACCAACTAACAACTTGATGACAGGATCAAATACACACATATCAAAACCAACCTTAAATGTAAATGGGCTAAATGCCTCCAAATAAAAGGCACAGAATGGCCAGCTGGATAAAGAAGCAAAATCCAGTAGTATGCCGTTTTCAAGAGACCCATCTCACATGCAGTGACAACGATAGGCTCAAAATAAAGGATGGAGAAAATCTGCCAAGAAAATGAAAAACAGAAAAAAGCAGGAATTGTAAAACTAATTTCAGACAAAACTGACTTTAAACAAAGTTCAAAATATACAAAGAAGGGCATTACATAATGATAAATGGTTCAGTTCAACAAGAAGAGCTAACTATCCTAAACATATATGCACCCAACACAGGAGCACCTAGATAAATAAAGCAAGTTTTTAGAAACCTTCAAAGAGACTTAGACTTCCACACAATAATGGGAGGCCTGAACATGACTTAAATCCAAGAGCTGTGTTGTTGAAAAAATTAATAACAGAGACTGCTAGCTAGCCTTAATAAAGAAGAGGAAGAGAGCAGATCCAAATAAACACAATTAGAAACAACAAAGAACGTATTACCACTGACCCCACAGAAATGCAAACAACCATCACAGACTACTATGAACACCTCTATACACACAAACTAGAAAACCTAGAAGAAAAGCGTAAGTTCCTGGACACATACACCCTCCCAAGACTGAACCAGGAAGAAATTGAATCCCTGAATATATCATTAATGAGCTCCAAAATTGAATCAATAATAAATAGCTTGTCAGCCAATAAAAGCCCAGGACAAGATACATTCACAGCAAATTTCTACCAGATGTTCAAAGAAGAGCTGTTACCATTCCTACTGAAACTATTCCCAAAAATTCAGGAGGAGGGACTCTTTCCCAACACATTCCATGAGGCCAGCATTATCCTTATAGCCAAACCTTATTCTTATAGCCAACAAAAAAAGGACACATAAAGCCAATATCCTTGATGAACATTTATGCAAAAATCCTCAACTGAATACTAGCAAACTGAATGCATCGGCACATCAAAGAGCTAATCCACCATGATCAAATAGGCTTCATCCCTGGGATGCAAGGTTGGTTCAACATACACAAATCAATAAATGTGATTCATCACAAAAACAGAACTAAAGACAAAACCCACATGATTATCTTAATAGATGCAAAAGTCTTTTGATAAAATATCCCTTCATGTTAAAAAATTTCAACAAACTAGGTACTGAAGGAACATACTTCAAAATAATAAGAGCCATCTATGACAAACCTACAGCCAAGATCATACTGAATGGGCAAAAGCTGGAAGCATTCCCTTTGAAAACTGGCACAAGACAAGGATGCTCTCTCTCACCAATCCTATTCAACAGAGTATTAGAAGCCCTGGCCAGAGAAATAAGGCAAGAAAAGAAATAAAGGACATTCAAATAGTAAAAGAGGAAGTCAAACTATCCCTGTTTGCAGATGATATGATTCTATCTCTAGAAAATCTCACAGTCTCTGCTAAAAAGCTCCTTCTGCTTATAAACAACTTCAGCAAAGATTCAAGATACAATACCAATGTACAAAAATCAACAGGAAGACTGAGAGCCAATTCAGGAATGCAATCCCATTCACAACTGCCACAAAAAGCATAAAATACCTAGGAATACACCTAACCAGGGAGGCAAAGGATCTCTACAGTAAGAATTACAAAATACTTCTCAAAAAACCAGATATGACACAAACAAATGGAAAAACATTTCATGCTCTTGGATAGAAAAAATAGAAATTGTAAAAATGGCCATGCTGACCAAAGTAATTTACAGATTCAATGCTGTTACTATCAAACTACCAATACCATTCTTCACAGAACTAGAAAAAGTGCTTTCAAATTTATATAGAACCAAAAAAGAACCTGAATATCCCAGGCAATCCTAAGTAAAAAGAACAAAGCAGGAGGCATCATGCTACCCAACTTCAAACTATACCACAGGGCTACCAAAACAGCATAGTACTGTTACAAAAACAGACACATAGATCAATGGAACAGAATACAGAGCGTAGAAATAAGGCCATACATCTACAACTATCTGATCTTTGACAAACTTGACAAAAACAAGCAATAGGGAAAGGACTCCCTATTCATTAAATAGTGCTGGAATAACAGGCTAGCCCCATGTGGAAGATTGAAAGTGCACCCCTTCATTACACCATATACAAAAATTAACTCAAGATGGATTTAAGACTTAAGTGTAAAACCTAAAACTATAAAAACCCTGGAAGAAAATCTAAGCAATACCATTCAGGACATAGGAACAGGCAAAGATTTCATGACGAAGATGCCAAAAGCAATTGCAACAAATGCAAAAATTGACAAATTGGATCAAATTAAACCAAAGAAGATCTTCTGCATGGCAAAATAAACTATCAACAGATTGAGCAGAAAACTTACAGAATGGGAAAAACTTTTTGCAAACTATGCATCTAACAAAGGTCAAATATCCAGCATCTATAAGGAACTTAAACAAATTTACAAGAAAAAAAACAAACAACTCCATTAAAAAGTGGGCAAAGTGATGAACAGACACTCTTCAAAAGAAGACATACATGTGGCCATCAGGCATATAAAAAAGCTCAACATCACTGATCATTAGAGAAATGCAAATCAAAACCACAATGAGATACCATGTCATATCAGCCAGAATGGTATTATTAAAAAGTTAAAAAATAACAGATGATGGTGAGGTTGTGGGGAAAAGGAAACACTTATACACTGTTGGTGGGAGTGTAAATTGGCTCAACCATCATGGAAAGCAGTATGGCTGTTTCTCAAAGAGCTGAAGACAGAATTACCATTCAACCCAGTAATTCCATTACTGGGTATATACCCTAAGGCAGCAGTCCCCAATATTTTTGGCACCAGGGACCTGTTTCATGGAAGACAATTACTCCACAGGCAGGGTGGGGGGTGGCAGGAGTGGATGGTTTTAGGATGACACTTTTCCACCTCAAATCATTAAGCATTAGATTCTCATAAGAAGGAGCTCACAACCTAGATACTTTGCATGCTCACAATAGGGTTCACCGTCATGAGAATCTAATGCTGCTGCTGATCTGACAGGAGGCAGAGCTCAGATAGTAATGCTCCTTGTCTGCCACTTACCTCCTGCTGTGCAGCTTGGTTTCTACCAGGCCATGGACTGGTACCAGTTCGTGGCCTAGGGTTTGGGGACTCCTGGCCTAATGACTATAAATCTTTCTATCATAAAGACACATGCACATACACTTCTCCTTATGAGTACTATTTATAATAGGCAAGATATGGAATCAACCTAAATACCTATCAATGGTAGATTAGATAAAGAAAATGTGGCATATATACACCATGGACTACTATGTAGCCATAAAAAAAGAATGAGATCATGTCCTTTGCAGGAACATGAAGTCAGAGACCATTATTCTTAGCAAACTAACACAGGAATATAAAACCAAATACCACATGTTCTCATTTCTAAGTGGGAGCTAAATGATAAAAGCACATGGACACAAAGAAGGGTACAACAGACTTTGGGCCTAAAAATTGAGAATGGAGGATGGGAGGAGGGAGAGGAGCAGAAAAAAATAACTACTGAGTACTAGGCTTAGTACCTGGGTTATGAAATAATAAATAATCTGTACCACAAACCCCTGTGATATGAGGTTACTTATATAATAAACTTGCTTTGTACCTCTGAACCTAAAATAAAAGTTTAAAAAGAAAAAAAAAATAATAGCCAACATTTTAATGTAAACATTTTCAGTCTCACATTGAAAATGTTTGAGTGAAACAAAACATTTTCCTTTAAAACAAAAACATTTAAAACATTTCATTTCATTTAAAATATTTTTGTATAAAAACAAAAAATAATCAGATTTAATTTTGAGTTATTTATTTATTTATTTATTTTTTGAGATGGAACTGTGTTGGCTAGGCTGGTCTTGAATGGCCTCAAGAAATTCTCAGCCTCCTGATGAGTTGGGGCTTCAGGCATGTGCTACCACACCCAGGCTCATGAGTAAACTTTCTAAATAATGAAATTAGGCCACTTCTCAGAGTATATGTATCAACTATTTATATTGCCACAAACTCAGAATTAGAGTTAAATTAAAAGGGCAGAATTTAGTGCTAGAAAAATCTGTAGGTGTTATCACAGTAATGTATTTTAAAAGTTAATTTTCTAAATAAATAGTGTTTGCATCTTTCTTGATAGAAAATGTTTAAACAGATTAACCTGTTAAAAGTTTTACTATTATGATGCAATTCAGTGATGGTCTTAAAGGTACTTAGGGCTTATTAGATTATTTATCCTTATGCTACATGTTCTCAGGTTATCTTAAACATTTTTTAGCTCCTCTGCTGATAGCATTTGGTCAAGTTTCTCACTCTCTTTGTATCATTACATTGGCTCCTGGTGGCCTTAGCCCGCTCTTAGTTATGGTTTCCAATTCCCAGAGACCTGGGAAACAAAGTAACCAATCTTGTTACTCTAAATACATATATCTGTGAGTGGATATGTGGCTCTGAGTTATTAGGCCTCCTCCTTTCTAATAAAATTTTTGACTTTTTGTTCATGGCTTGTGTCACTTATTTCATGCTGGTTTTATCAGACAAGGCTTGTAATGGGTATTTTAACCACTAGAGAATATTTTCTCATCTCTTTTCAGCATCTAAAGCTGTTTCCTAGGGGTTTGAAATTGTTACTGACTCAACTCGGTCACTGCTAAAAAAATTAATGCATTTAAAAACATTTTCATATTGTCTGATAAAATGAATTATATTTGTTTTTTCTACAAAAAGCAATAAATGTTATGTATTTTCAAGGCCTTGCTAAGACTTTGAGTGATTTTTGAATGATTTTGCTTTTTGCGTTTATAATATGACTATTCTTATTATTCCAAATAGCAAGGCAAGTACTTACACAGAAAATAATTATGTTTTACCTATCCCACCTATGAACAGAAATATTTAAAAGTAAAACAATGAAGTCTTAGTAATAGGACAGCAAAGCATTGACTGAGGCTCTAGATAGGAACTTTCATTCTCATCTCACAGATCCTTGCAACACAAGCAAAGTTCTATTGACTGTAGTAACAAAAGAAGTGAATATTTACTTAGCCATTTCTCTCATAGCCAGGTATGTTAGTACTTGATTCTCCCCTGCCTAAATTCATCATTAAATGTGTATATACGAACATACTTTGGAATCTTCAGGTAACTTGAATCATGGAATAGATTATGTATAAAATAAGTTGATTTATTCAATAATATATCAACTTCCAAATATCCAAAAGCAGTTACCTATCTTATGGTGAGTTTTCTCTAAGAAATTTTTAGCTTTACACAGATTTAGAAAATTTTAATTTCCAGCTTTCCTCTTATAAATATTTGAAGCAACAAGTTTTAGTTTTACACTAAGAAACATGGATCACTTTCATTTGCAAACGTATGCTTTGTAAAGCAATATGTTAAACAAATTCCTCACCTGGATATAGTAATCCCCATTTTTGTTGATCAATATCTAAATGTTTTGATTTCCCTCATGAATGTGAATGAAAACTTTATAGGGAATATAAACATGGAAACTAAATAAGATTTTCTTGTTCAGTTGTTTTTCATATGCATGATAATCAATAAAGATGACTATCATATAATGCATTTGAAATTAAAGAAATGTTAATACATATAAAAGCAATAATTTCCCCCAATATCATATAAACATATTTTTGGGAAATGAAAATTCATTGTAATGTTTAAGAAGTGGTAAATGATGAGAGGATTTTCAATATGGATGAGTCTAATATTTCTAGAAAATTATTATTTTATATAAGCATCTCTTTCTCTGCTTCCAGAATAATGTAACATTTCCTGAAGTATATGGCATTTAGAATTTGAAAATAAGCTCTTAAGAACAAAGTGATTATTTTATTTATATTTTGGGTTTAAAGGGTAAAAGCTCTGTTTCAGCCCAGAAAAATTATTTTTTTCTATATGCTTCTCGTGTAGATTATCGTAATTCAAAAAAATACAGAAAATAGAGGTGTAAAATAGTTTCTGCTTACATGCTGTGAAATTCTCACCACAAGATTTTAAATTGAACTTGCTCAACAGGCAGAGAGAACCGTCTTCTTTCTTCAAAGACATAAGGACTTGTTCAGTAAGAGGAAAAGGTCTAGCAGCATTTTCAGAAAGGGGCACGTTGAGTGCCTCTGTGATTCTTGCTCATATTGGCTCGACTCCTATCATCAGAACATGCCAAAGAAGAAGAACATGTGCATGTGACAAGCAAGAGTAAGTTAAAGAACAAGCTAACCTAACGGCCTGGAACAAGTATCTTAAAATGATAACATCATTTGACTTGCACATTTTGTGGTCTGAAAGTCCAAGACAACCAGTGCTTACAACATTAAGTAGATTTCTTAGTCTGCTATATGTAAAACTAGATATAAACTTGCCTTCACCTTGAAACAAGGTTTGGGACTTGTTTAAAATTTCTGAGTAGCAAAGTACTACTCCAGTAGCAAAGTGCTTTCATCTAAAGCCTCTATTATTTAAGTTTTCTATAATAAAAATGTATTCTATTTAGCCCTTGAATACAGCAAAAGTGTTTTAATAAGAAACATGCATTTTAATTCTAATCAGACATTCAAATCATAATAAGCCTTTTCTATATTTGGTAGCTACTCTGGCTAAAGTACTGTTTCAAATTTGTGCACTTTCAGATGTGGTAACTACAATACAAAGATCAGTTAGCTCAAACTGATAATGCTTCCATGTATCAATTTGACACTTTAGGAACTACTTACTTGGATTCTACAATGTGAAGGGATAGTTGTTAATTCATGCCAGGAGAAAAGTATGTTGAAGAATTTAGACAAATAGAATGATTAGACAGGACAATCTGAATGTGAGGTACTATCAGGGGAACCAGCCCCCAATATTTCAACGCAGGTTCTATTTTCCCTAAGTGTTGGTTGGTCTGAGAAATAAAGAGAAAGAGTACAAAGAGAGAAATTTTACAGCTGGGCCTCCGGGGGTGACATCACATATTGGCAGGTTCCATGATGCCCACCTAAGCCGCGAAACCAGCAAGTTTTTATTAGGGATTTCAAAAGGGAAGGGGTGTACAAATAGGGAATAGGTCACAGGGATCACATGCTTCAGAGGGCAATAAAAGATCACAAAGCAGAGGGCAAAATTAGAATTACTGATGAGGTTCCATGTCCCGCTGGGCATGCATTGTCTTGATAAACATCTTAACAGGAAACAGGGTTCAAGAGCAGACAACCGGTCTGACGAGAATTCACCAGGCTGGAATTTCCAAATCCTGGTAAGCCTGAGGGCACTGCAGGGGACCAGGGCGTATTTCATCCCTTATCTTCAACTGCATAAGACAGACACTCCCAGAGCAGTCGTCAATAGGCCTACCCCTGGGAATGCATTCCTTCCCCAGGGTTATTCCTTGCTAGGAAAAGAATTCAGTGATATTCCTCCTATTTGCTTTCTGCCAGAAGAAAAATATGACTCTATTCTGCCCAACTCTGCAGGCAGTCAGACCTTAAGGTTATCTTCCCTTGTTCCCTGAAGATCGCTGTTGTTCTGTTCTTTTTCAGGGTGCCCTGATTTCATATTGTTCAAACACACATGTTTTACAAACAATTCGTATGGTTAATGCAATCATCACAGAGTCCTGAAGTGACATACATCCTCAGCTTACAAAGATGACAGGATTAAGAGATTAAAGACAGGCATAGGAAATTATAAGAGTATTGATTGGGAAACTGATAAATGTTTATGTTCAGAGATTTATGTTCAGAGATTGCAGTAAATTTATGTTCAGAGATTGCAGTAAAGACAGGCATAAGAAATTATAAAAGTATTAATTTTGGTAACTGATAAATGTCCATGAAAACTTCACAATTTATGTTTTTCTGCCATGGCTTCAGCCAGTCCCTCCGTTTGGGGTCCCTGACTTCCTGCAACAAGCTACCTCTAGAAAGAGATGAAAAGTGCCATCATAATGGAATGCTTTGAGCTACTCCAAGATACAAAACATAAAATTAACCCATAGAAAAGTATTTCAAGTAGATTAAATCATCATAAAAACAGAAGACCATCTTGGACCTTACATAGAAGAAAGTTGGTTTATTATTCATTGGAGAAAGCTCATAGAACTCTGACTCAGCCTTCACAAGTGATGATGTAAGACCATTCTGCCAATGCAGCCTACTTCTCCCTGCCCCCCAATGCCTCTCAGATCTTAAGATGAGAGTGCTTTGCCTCACTGCTTACAAGGTACACTGCTCACTTCCCACACTGGAGCTTTGCTGTTGCCTCTAGATGAATGAAACTTACAGGACTCCTTTGACACCCAGCCTACAGGCAGACAGAAAGCTGCTAGCTAATATTTGCTTGCTAGCTGGCTGTGGGTGCTATAATGTTATGGGTCTGGTTGCCCCAGAGTCTATAACAAAATCGCAGTTTAGAGGAGCCAGATAATATCACAAGAAAATGTTAATGCCTTTTGGAGGTAACTTTAACCAATAATAGATGGGAGACAGGAAGAAGCCAGAACAAATTCTTTTCTTCTCCCACAGAAGTTACAATATTTTCATTGTAACCAGCTGTGATTTCTTGCAAAGCTGCGGCAGCTCTGCAATGCAGCACTTTCCTTCTCTGCCTTGCTCTCCTTTTGTCCTCACTTTTGTTTCCATAAGATTGCACTCACCCACTCACATACATATTTAATAAAATTAGCATCTATGTCTTACCTCAGGTTCTCCTTCTAGGAAACCTAAATAATCAAGAAAGGGATTTTCAGGAAAAATACCAAAGAGCCGTTTCCTTTTGCAAATATTTCTCTCAACTATGTATAAATGAGAGGGATAAAAGTGTAAAATAGAACAAGTAAGAATTATGCAAACAGTAAAATACAACAAAACATAAGAACACTACATCAGCCATGAAACTCAACAGTTGTTGCAAGAATTAAAATATTAGCTAAGTTGCTTTACTTTGGATCAGAGCTTGACAGCGTAAGTTGACTTATAATCTGTGGTTCATTTACAGCCTAGGATAGTTTGACAGAGGAAGCTAAAAGTCACTACTGGTAGAATAAAGGAATAGAGAAAATTAGACATATACAACATTTTGAAGGATCTATTTATTCTTCTTCAGTTTCAGTGTTTCTAGATAGCTTCCAGTTTTCTAACATTTCTCCAGTGTGGTTTTCTACATTGGCATACTCTTTTCCTCTCCTTAGATATATCTAAATTTCCTGTATCTTTAACGTAAATTCAGTTGGCAATAGGGAAAGCATTCAGTCAAAACATTTACATGAATTTTTAATGATTATCATACATTTAATCCTTTGGGGGCAGTTGAATTGTAGAGACAGAATTGCTTAATCAAGAGTAACAAATATTAAATAGTGCATGATAGTCGGATAATGTTAATGTTTCTAATCATCATAAGTAATCTCACTGACACATTCTTCTAGAAAAAGAAGATACAATATTTATTCCCCTTGCACTCTTATAAAAAGTGTTCTCAAAATATTTTTTAAAATCATTCTTAGTTTTTATTTTCTTATATTCACAATGCTTAATAGGGTTTTGTAGACTGTCATGCTGAATGCATGTAATGTGTAGATTCAACTGTGCCTAGTTTAAAACACAAGCTATGGTCATCTCTTTGGTAAGCTTAAATATGTGTCTCTCTTTTATTCCAATTGAGTCCCTGGTAACTCACTTGTGTAACAATTATCACAGTTTTCACACCATTAACTACATTTAACTAAATTAACTACATTTTCTATTAATAGATTTTAAATTATTTGAGGAGTTTTTATGAAATTCCTAGAACTCTACATGCTGTTGGTAAATCCTAACCAGGATTTACTTGGGACACAGCCTTCCAGAGGGACCATCATCACCCAGATGCAAAACATAACATCCTTCTGTTCATCTACTCATCAACACCATTTCTCACCTGCCATGATTTCCCAATAACTCATCCCTCTTGTAACTTATTATCTGAAATTAGTAAGATCAAGTTATCTCCCACTTCTTCTATAAAGCTCCATTTGCACATTTTGTGCTGATTGAATTCTTGCTAAAAGCCAGAAACAATGTTTCTCTTGAAATTCTCTCAAAGGTATTCTTCTTCATTCTTGACAGAACTCAGAGACTGAGTGAGTTATTCCACATTTCCTTAAAAAATATGATTTTGCTGAAATTCTTTTTTTAGACTATGCTATCATTTGCCTTTATTTGTTAAAGATTTTAGCCTTCCTCACAATTGGACCCAAAATTCTTGAAAATATCAACCTCCACCTATATTATTCATCCAGAATTTATTTCTGCCTTTCATTTCCTTGACCTCCTCACTTTCTACAACAGGTTATTCTACCTCAACTCAGTCATGTCCTCTCATGAGCAAATTTAGACTTTGTCATCAGAATTATCATGCAACCTCCATAATTTCAGAATACCACTTTCTATATCTCCAGTTAATGTGCACTAGAAATAATACCTTGCTCTATCAGGTCTAAGGAAGGAAACATGGCTCTCATTTCTGCCAGCCAATGATTAGGCAGGACTTACTATCTCTGCGTTGTCAGTGAGTACCACTCAGAGAGCCAAAACTCTCATTTCCACCAAGCAGTAATGAGAACAACCCCCTTAAGCTTTAATAAAGGTAAAGTGGAGAAAACACACTCTATATATACCTAAGAGTAATAAGAAAACTACCCTTTTCCCTAGCTGAGACAGTGGCCATAGACAGCCAACTAAATGGAAGGACTGACTAAGATCCAGAGTCTCATAAGAAAGTACCCCAAAATGTCCATATTTAAAAGAAATATCAATCATCATCTCAAGGACAAGAAAAATATCAAACAGAATTTAGAAAAATAATCAGTAGATACTGGCTGAGCGCAGTGGTTCGTGTCTGTAATCCCAGGAATTTGGGAGGCCAAGGCACGCAGATGACTTGTGGCAAGGAGTTCAAGATGAGGTTGAGCAGCATAGCAAGACCACACCTGTTTAAAATCAATAAAAAAATAGCTAGATGGATAAATTAAAAAACAGATTCCAGTACTAAGTTTACAGAGATGTTAGAGTTATCAGACAAAGGTTTTAAAGCAGCCGTTATACAAATACAAATGCTTCAACATGCTTGAATGGTAAAATAAAAAGTCTCAGGTAAAAAAAAAGGTCTAGGCACAAAATAGAAAGCATAAAGGAAAAACAAAGATTCTGGAAATGAAATGAACTTAGAAATTTAGGTGAGGAGATTTTCAAGCAAAGTGTTGAAGTTATAGACTGGTTTATTCTTGCTGCTTTTAGTGAAATTCAAGAAGAAATAAACAAATTAAAGAAATATTTATAAACATAAAGGAAATGGCCTACACACATTACAAAAGATACCAAAATTAAGACATTTACTGTATCAAGTTTTTTCTAGAGAAAAATATGAGTGTGTGGCATTATAACCTTTCGATTATACCTTAGATCAGAAATTCACAGTGTTCAGTCACACAAAAACTCTTAAGTAAATTAAAGGCTCATGCATTGACCGCCTTTGCCATATTAGCAGAACCAAAAAGTAAAAGAGATTATTTCAGCAAGATCTGTTGACAAATTTCCTGTTTAGTGGAGTGAATTCCCATGCCGTTTATGGAGAGACCCACAAGGTACGTAAGAATGTTATATGAGTAGAAACACTGCCACTTTTGTCCAGAAGGCACAGAAAGTACAAGTAAAAGAAAGCTGTTGAACTGCAATATTCCATAGTCAAGATATAAGATGGTAAGACTACTCAACTACAAATACGTTCTACTTTTTATGAAAAGGAATGAGTAACTTAGAGTCAAAAGCCCATAGGACTGAGCTATGAACCCAAAGGATGAATTCATGTGCTTCAGAAGATTATTCCCGGGCACTGACAAGTGAAGTTTGCCCATCTAGATTTTGAAATTGCTTGGACCAGTTGATTCTGGTTTTCCTTCAATTGTTTCAATCTTGGAATGGAAATATCTGTAGCTACTAAATATATCTGTCTCACCATTATATTTTTGATAACTTAATTCCTGTGTTTTAAAAACTTTACAGATGAAGAGAAATTGTGCTTCAGGATTGATTATAACCAGAGCCTCACCCATGCCTAATTTGTGTTACTTAGATGATGATACACAAAACTTTTGAGCATCTAAGCTTTAGACGAGATTTTGGGTTTTAGTTGATGCTGCAATGGGTTAAGATTTGGGGGTGGTTTGAATAGGGTGACTGTACTTTGTAGGTTGTATTCAGGTAAATCTGAGGTCCAGATTTTGGACTGTAATAGGAAGAATATGTCCCCTCCCAAGATGTCCACATTCAGAACCTATTAATGTTATGTTATTTAAAAATAAAATATTGCAGAAAGAATTTTGCTAATCAACTTTTTTTTTTTTTTTTTTTTTTTTTTGAGATGGAGTCTTGCTCTGTCCCCCAGGCTGGAGTGCAATGGAGTGATCTCAGCTTACTGCAACCTCCATCTCCCAGGTTCAAGCAATTCTCCTGCCTCAGCCTCTCAAGTAGCTAGAATTACAGGCACCTACCACCACAAACAGCTAATTTTTGTATTTTTAGTAGAGACGTGGTTTCACCATGTTGGTCAGGCTGGTCTCAAACTCCTGACCTCAGGTGATCCACCTGCCTCGGCCTCTCAAAGTGCTGGGATTACAGGCGTGAGCCACCACACCCAGCCTCAGCTGACTTTTTAAGATATGGAAGATAGAAGGTCACTATGCAAAAATCAATTCTTTTCACACCTACAAGCAATGAACAACTGGAATTTCACATTTAAAAACCAATATTATAATGGCACCAATAGAATAGAATATTTAGCATGGATCTAACAAAATATGCCCAATATCTGTTGCAGAAGACTACAAAACACTGAGGAAAGAAATTACAGATCTAAATAAATGATGACATGCCCCATGTTTATGTATTGAAATATTCAACATTGTTAGAATTTTAGTACTTCTCTATTTGATCTGTAGATTCTTCAGCACAACCCCAGTCGAAATTCTAGCAAGCTATTTTGCAGCTATCAACATAATGAATCTAAAGTTTGTATGGGAAGATAGAAGACCTAGAGTAGAAAACAAAGTTCATAAGAAGGATTGAATTTAGAGGCCTTACACCATCCAATATTTGGAGACTTACTATAACAGCTATAGTAATCAAAACATTCATTATTTGGGTGATGGGTACACTAGTAACCCAAACTCCAACATTATGCAATATACCCATGTAACAAACATTCGCATGTATCCCCTGAATCTTAAAACATAAAAAACAAAACAGCAAAAGCTATAAGATCAAACTGCTGTGGAACTGACTTAAGAAAAACATATATAGGCCAATGGAACAGAATAGAGATACCAGTAGCAGACCAACACAAATATTGACAACTTATTTTGATGGAGGAGCAAAGGCAATTAAAGGACAGGCTATCCAAAAAACTGAGCACCTGTATACAAAATGTGAACTTAGACATAGATCTTATACATTACACAAAATTAACTCAAAATAAATCAAAATTTCAATATCTTTTTTTAATTTTATTATTATTATACTTTAAGTTTTAGGGTACATGTGCACAATGTGCAGGTTTGTTACATACATATACATGTGCCATGTTAGTGTGCTGCACCCATTAACTCGTCATTTAGCATTAGGTATATCTCCTAATGCTATCCCTCCCCCCTCCCCCCACCCCACAACAGTCCCCGAAGTGTGATGTTCCCCTTCCTGTGTCCATGTGTTCTCATTGTTCAATTCCCACCTATGAGTGAGAATATGCGGTGTTTGGTTTTTTGTTCTTGCGATAGTCTGCTGAGAATGATGGTTTCCAGTTTCATCCATGTCCCTACAAAGGACATGAACTCATCATTTTTATGGCTGCATAGTATTCCATGGTGTATATGTGCCACATTTTCTTAATCCAGTCTAATTGTTGTTGGACATTTGGCTTGGTTCCAAGTCTTTGCTCTTGTGAATAGTGCCGCAATAAACATACGTGTGCATGTGTCTTTATAGCAGCATGATTTATATGCCATCTCAATCAAGCTACCAATGACTTTCTTCACAGAATTGGAAAAAACTACTTTAAAGTTCATATGGAACCAAAAAAGAGCCCGCATCGCCAAGCCCTAAGCCAAAAGAACAAAGCCGGAGGCATCACACTACCTGACTTCAAACTATACTACAAGGCTACAGTAACCAAAACAGCATGGTACTGGTACCAAAACAGAGATATTGATCAATGGAACAGAACAGAGCCCTCAGAAATAATGCCGCATATCTACAACCATCTGATCTTTGACAAACCTGAGAAAAACAAGCAATGGGGAAAGGATTTCCTATTTAATAAATGGTGTTGGGAAAACTGGCTAGCCATATGTAGAAAGCTGAAACTGGATCCCTCTCTTCCTTACACCTTATACAGAAGTTAATTCAAGATGGATTAAAGACTAACATGTTAGACCTAAAACCATAAAAACACTAGAAGAAAACCTAGGCATTACCATTCAGGACATAGGCATGGTCAAGGACTTCATGCCTAAAACATCAATATCTTTATATAAAAATGAACATTAAAAATATATATTATATAAATGTATATAAATATAAAATGCAAATATAGATATAAAATTCAAAACTATCAAACTTTTGGGAGAAAATCTATGTGACCTTGGTGAAGAGTTTTTAGAAAATTACGTAAAGCATGATCTGTCAAAGAAAGCATTGGTAAGTTGAATTTGTATAATTTTAAAATCCTATCTGTAAAAATCACTTTAAGAGACAAGCCAGGGCCAGACGCAGTGGCTCATGCCTGTAATCCCAGCACTTTGGGAGGCCAAAGCGGGTGGATCAAGAGGCCAGCAGTTGAACAATCCTGGCCAACATGATGAAACCCCGTCTCCACTAAAAAAAATATATATATAAATTAGCTGGGCATGGTGGTGGATGCCAGTAATCCCAGCTACTCGGGAGGGTGAGGCAGGAGAATTGCTTGAACCAGGACCCGGGAGGCGGAGGTTGCAGTGAGCCGAGATCGCGCCACTGCACTCCAGCCTGGATTATGGAGCGAGATAGCGTCTCAAAAAACAAAAAAACAAAAAAACAAAAAACAAACCAAAACAAAAAACAGAGACAAGTCACAGGCTAGGAGAAAATATTTGCAAAATACATAGTTAATAATGAATTTATATCCAAAATATACATTTAAAAAAACACAAAAAGCTCAAAATTAATAAAACATTCCAATTAAAAAAATAGGCAAAAGACATATGACCAAAGAGGACTCAGAAAAGGGAAATAAGCATGTGAAAATGTATTCATCATTATTTGTCATTAGAAGAATGTTAATTAAAAATACTGAGATGGCATTTCTGACCTATTAGAATAACCAAAATCCAAAAACCTAACAATAACAATTGCTGGTGAGGATTCAGAGCAACAGCAACTTTCATTCATTGCTGGTAGAAATGCAAAATATTTCAGCCACATTGGATGACAATTTGGCTATGTCTTAGAAAACTAAACCTACTTACCATATGATCCAGCAATCACACTCCATGGTATTTCACAAATGACTGGAAAACTTACATCCACACAAAAACATGCACGTGAATGTTTACAGCAGCTTATTCATCACCACCAAATCAAGAAACAAGAAAGATGAACTTCAACAGGTAAATGAGTAAATAAAATGTAGTATATTTATACAATAGAATACTATCCAATGATAAAAATACATGTGCTATCAAGCCATGTAAAGACATGGATAAATCTTAATTGCATATTGCAAAGTGAAATAAGGAAGTCTAACTAAGCTACATAGTATGATTTCATTTATATGGTATTTTGGAAAAGCAAAATTATAAAGACAGTAAACAGATAAGTAGTTGATAAAGATCCAGGAGTCGGGTGAACTGGGGGGTTAAATTAGTAAAACAGGGAATTATTTAGGGTGATTAAACCATTTTATATGATAATTTAATGGCAGACACACTATATATTTGTCAAAACTATTAAAACTTTGCAGGACAAAGAATGAACATTAAATATGAAAATGTTTTAACAATCATTTAGGAAGCAGAGGACCCTAGGATGAAATACAGACTGTAACCCCCAAATAATATAACTATGGTAAAAATATATAAAGCAATCTAACTGAATGGGGGATGCTGATCTAAGTAACCTTGCAAATGATTGCCTTCTATACGACTAAAGGCAAAAAGCACTGTACATAAACACCGTACTTTAATTGATAAAGTTGTTACCCATGAAGGTATGAGTTAACAATTCTGAAACAACTACATACTTGTACTGGGATTAAACAACAAAACAAATGGACAATGCATAATGGGAGCCAGATTTCTCATTTTTGAAGCTCAAGTTTACAGAAAAGCAAGAGGAGAAAACTGGAATGATCCATGTGGTGATGCATTAGAATAGGAGACAACAGTATGGAATCATGTTCAGCTTAATATAGATACAGATGCTTATGTGTAGACATGTGTATATGCATTGGTTAGTACACACAAATACCCTTTTTGCTCTATCAGTTGAGAGGGGATAGAAACAATGGCATCCCAAGAGGAAGAAACTCACCTATCACTCAGACTTTTTTTTCCCCTAATACCATACTCCAATAAAAGGAACTGGGTCTTGGAAAGATGACTGATTCTCAGCCTTCAGCAGGGAACACATAAATTGAATGAGGAACATTTTGTAATATCAGAAAGTTAAAAAATGCTTTCAAAAAACTCCTACAATAATGCGGGTATATAAGAAATACCCAGGAACCAATATAAAGCCAATTGCCAAAGCTGCAACAATTCAAGAACCCAAATAAAGCAACATTGGATTATAAGTCAAAGTATTAAATATACATTTATGAGTCCATATTGATATAAAAAATTGAATAAACTCATAAGTGGAGATAGTTAAATATCCCTTGCAGAAGATTCCCACACAATTTATGTAGATATTCTACTCTCAAGGAGGTGGAGCATAGCTTTTCAGACCTTAAGTTTCTGCTGCTCATAGTGAATTCCTTCCAAAGAGAACAACGGGAAAAAGAGTAAGTTTACAGTGGAGAAACCGGACAAATACTACCTCAGCCTGATGAGAAAGGTCAACATCAACAGTCATAAATCATGGTGATAATATCTATCTTTGATGTGATATGATGGGAATGAGACCTAACCTCCATTATCTTTCTCCCTAAAACCCATAACCAAGGCTAATCATGAGAAAAACATCAGACAAATCCCAATTGAGAGACAGTCTAGAAAATACCTGACCAGTACTCATCAAAACTGTTAAGGTGACCCAAACAGAAAAACTCCGATAAACTGTTCGAAGCCAGTACAGCCTAGGAGACATGACAATTAAATGTAACATGATCTTCTGGATGACATCATATGGTAACATAACAAGGACATTAGGTAAAGACTAAGGAATTCTGAAGAAAGTATGGACTTTGGTTTACGATAACATAGAAATATCGATTGGGACAAATGTACCATACTGATGTCAGATACTAATAATAGGGATAATTGAGTATGGAACTCCGTTATTCTCTTTTTTATTATAAATCCAAACTATTCAGAAATTAAGTTCATTTTTAAAAAGTTATGGGCCATGCAAGCACATATTTCTCAAATCTGTGCAATGGTTCACATTTAACAAAAAATGTTACTCCTCAGAGCCAGACAATCTAACATAATGCCCACAATTGTATTCAATTCCAAACCCAGGATTTTGGAGCACACGTCTTTGTGTGGGGCAACCTGTAGATGAGTGAGGGCTTTCCAACCTGGATTGCATGGCACAATATGCAGAGTAGTTAAAAACACAATCTCTGAAAACAAATCACCCAGTGTAAATCCTAGCTCTATTGCTTAC